>NC_137431.1:13204476-14404476 GCF_964374335.1 Astatotilapia calliptera | reverse complement strand
AGCGACTATTTACTTTATAGAGGCCACAATAAAAAGTTTGGGACACAACTGATCCTCCACATTGTACACCACCGCTCTGGCCTTAAAGTGCCTTTCAGATGTAGAAAAATGTTACATCTTACAAGATGCATTTTATTTACAACCTGTTGCTATGTTGAGATATCAATCATTACATTCACAACAGAAAGAAAAAAGAATTACACAGAAAATTAACACAACAATCTACATAAATTCTAATATTCCGTCTTTCATTGGATTAGACTGGAGATGTTCTTTTTTGTGTTTTGGATTTTGGACATTGGATTAATACTTTTGCAACATTAATTTGTCCAACATGTTATAAAATATTGTGCCGAGCCTGGATGAAAATGATCCTTCAGCTTTTCCTTCAGGGGACTTTCCAATCGTGGCAACATCGGTGACTACAAAAAGCAAGAAAAAGAAGAAATCAGAACATTGTTATGCATATTTCGCTACATTGGTTGTATTGACATAAATTGAAGCGTACTGCATGCTTGAATGAGATAATCTTAAAACTTACTATTTCTTGGTGGCGTCAGGATCTTCCAGCTTGAAATCAACGAGACTACTATGAGGGTTTAGCAGGACTTGTTGCTAACAAAAGAAATGCTTTACAGCTTAGTTTGTAAATCCTTTACTTACAGGAAACACACTTTGAACAGATCGCTTAGGAATATGAGATGAAAAGTAACACTCAGGAATTTAAAGCCTTAATGCTGAATTGGTCAACTAATCACTTTGTGTTATCCAACATCATGTAGTAGCTGTGGCTCAGGAAGTAGAGTGTGTCGTCTTCTTTTTAGTAGGTTAGTGGTTCAATGACGGGCTCTCCTAGTTCGCATGTTAAAGTCTTCCTGGGCAAGACACTGGACCCCAAAACGCCCCTGGTGCAGTTGTTGGAGTGTAAACGTTTGTTTAGGGGCTTGTAGCAAGAAAGTGCTTTGGGTACCGAAGTTTATAACAGAGACAAGATAAGAAAACTGTCTTCTATCATAGATGAAAGTATATCACATCGTGTTTTATTCTAAATATAGCACTCAAAATTAACATATGTGCCACCTTATGCAAAGTACAGACCTTAACCTTCTAGATTCAGTAGAAATCCATGATTTTACATACTGTACTGTACTTTATTTGCTATTTTTATATACGGTCCCTCTTCTAGTTAAAAGCAGCTTTGATTAATATTTCACAAAAGTCAAGAGAGAGCTTAGCTGTTTCTGATATTCCCTTTGCAATATTTTGCTAGTAAACAGCAAAATATTGGCCTTTTTCAGTTGTATTTCAAAGACTCGGTGAAGAAAGGACAGGAAAGGAGGGGCAGAGAGAGAAGGGGAAAGACACGCTGCAAAGGGCCGTGGGTCTGACCCGAACCCGGACTGGCCGCTGTCAGCCGTGTGGCATGTGGCCGACTGCTCAAAGCACCGAGCCAAACTGGCGCCTAATCTTTTGTTTTTTAGTATAAATGTCTTTATTTTTTCCAAAACAGGCAGTTCCAAGCTTTTGGCTTTTGTTATGTTTAATGGGGGGGGGGGTGTTCTTTGCTTGTATTTGTTTTGGGGGGTTTTTTTTAGCTTTGGCTTTTTGTATTTTGATTAGTTGATTGTATTTTGATAAATATTCCTACTGCCCTAGGAAACCAAGAGTGCCACTTCCCAATATCAGTTACAAACTCATCAAAAAAAAGAATGGCTTTTTTGTGTCAAAAGAAGAAATTATATGGTTTTTAAATGAAAACCTGAAAACATCCAGTACTCCAGAGAGCCAAAAAATAAGACGTTTTTGTGCGAAACATTCTTACCTGGTTGGCATACTGGATGGCTCCAGTCACTCCAGTAGCTCGTGCTCGCACAGTACTTATGCACCTTAGACCGAACCCTGAAGCAGTGGGTCTTGTTGATGTCGATGGACAAACTCAGGCTTGTCCGCCCTCCTGGCAGAGATTTTGTCTGTCAATGAAAAAGATAAAGTAAATAATTACTACAACAACAGAGTTAACAGACCCAAAAAGTACTTAAGTTTTGATGAGTTTCGTCATCTTCATTTCGGTTTTATGACAGTTTAACTCACTCACCACTTTGCTGTCTAACAGTGTTAAGCAGCTGTTTTTGATCTGGAAAACCAGATTTACACTTCTTGTAAGTACTGGGTCTTTAATGCAGAGTTCTGGGCTCATACCCAAGCTTAAGCACTGGGCATCTGACCAATTAAGGCTACACTGCTTTGTCAAGTAGACAGCTTTCAGCTGCGTCTCAAAGACTCGTAACCCTATTTTATTTTGTACTTCATGGTACACTTAAATTCCCTTTGTAACCTCATTAATCTCCACTCAGTGATGGTCATGAGGATTTGTTTTAAAATTTGAGTTTTTACTTATTTTTTTATTGTTCTATTTACTTTAAAACACATCCATCATTTTTTTCTTGACCTTTTACTGTGGGATTAAAAAAAATAATTGCATAGCAAAGCAAAACCACAGACTCTAATAGTTTCCACTTTTTAAAGGTCTATAAAACCACAAAGTCAAATTGTTAGCAGCTTTGTTATTAGCTGCCCAAAGCCACAGTGCCTGAAGTAATGTTAAGGCATTCCTTTCAATAAAAAGATATTTGATGAATGAAAAAGTTTGCATGTTTAATAAAGCGTGCACAGCTAAAACAAACAAGTTAGTTAATTTTTTTTTATACAGGTGTAAAGTGGAATGTCTGGATGTACAACAAAGGAAAAATGTCAGAAATAAAATGTTCTCCCACCTTTATGTTTTGTCTAGGTTGCTGTGTTAATACCAGTGATCTTGAGGTATTTTAGTGGTTTTGCTCTATTATTGTGTTAAAGTCAAGTGTGACACCAATTAGATTCAGGTGAGTGGGAATGAAGTACCATGACCTGTCAAGTCATTCAAAACATCAGGAATGTGCTAATAGCTACAGACAGCTGATAGCAGTGGCAAACACCATGAATGACTTATGACTTGATTCATTTTTTCAGTTAAAGAAGACTCAAATCTAAATAAATATTAATGCAATTAAGCTTTTGCACAGAAATGATTGGAGCATTTCTAGAAATAAAGACAAAGTGAGAACGTGAATTTTTAAGGTGGATTTTTTGCAGTTTGAGACATAAAGCTCTTCCCTGAATGTTTACAATCTCAAATCCTGTGTTTACTTGTTTTTATGCAATGCGTTCCCCACTTTTACATCCCCACAAACCCACTCAAACCAAATCTAAAGACTCTTTGCACAGCAAGGTGGAAGGGAAAATGCTCTTGTGATACAGATTTGCCTTAGAGTTAAAAATAATATTAATAACAAAGCACATGTTGTATAAACCATACCGATGGTTTTTTTCCATCAGGTCCTTCTTGAGTGTGTTCCACCTCATATTCTAGACAGTGGCCAGGAACCTTTCCATCTGGATGTTCCCAGTGTAGTTCAAACTTGTCAGGACCTGTTTGCAGATGCAGTTTTTTTGTGGCTGCACACTTCACTGCATAAATGCATCAAGAACACAGGAAAACAAAATCAGCAATTGTGATAGCATGCAAGGAGGTATTACAGATGTTGCGGATCTCGGTCAAATCAAAGTTGAGCAAGCGGTGAGTCAAAACTGGAGCAGGAAATGTATTTACCATGGTTCTGGATTTGCAGGGAGGCAAACGTTGGTTTTAGTGGCCCCTCAGGAGAGCTTCCATTTAAACAGAAGTTGATATCAGTGAATACAGGAAGCGGTACATCTGCAAATGTGCACCCTATCGTGACACCGCCTGATGTCTTGTACTTTGGGCATTCCTCAGCCTGTCCAAGTTCTTTGTGCCTGCAGAACAAACAGATCAGATAAGCTTCTGTATCCACATCCTGCTTTACATAATGTGACAACATCAAATCTTAATCAGCAAAAGACATGAGTAACTCAGTACTGAGGAAATCCTTCCCACTAAGAAAAGTAAAAGATGCATTTCAGCGTGAAGTGATCTTAAATGTTTCCGCTGCAGTTTCCAGATAATTGCGTGGGTATGTGCCTTAACAAGATTTATTCTCATTAAACACTATGCACATAAAAGTGTTGCCCAGTTTTCTTCCGCTCATCAGTGGAAGAAGACAACTGGATTGTTTTCCCCTTTTATTCTCCGGAGGAAATTAACTGGAGCTGTTCTTTGTTTTGTGGTGTTCTTTTATGAACGTAAGCCTCATTAACAATTAAACAGTGATGAAAACAGCACACATTATGAAAAGAAGCAGGTTTTACAATCACTTTAGTTATTACACCATTTTTTTGATGTACTGCCCTTTTTCATATCTTGTTAACTGGTGAATAGAAATCTCATCAAATATTAGAGAAAGTGGACAGATTTGTCTCAGGAAAAATTAAACAAGCTGATTATGTTATTAGCCGTTCCAAATGATAGTGGAATATTTTGTTATGGACCACAACACGAGCCAACAAAGCTCTGACATGGCAGACATACCAGAAATATAGCTTTTGCAGGGAGTTGTCTGGTATCTTTTCACTTCTTCTCCACTGGCACTCTGTGTACTCCATGTTGTGGAATACACATTTAAAATCCAGGACTTCAGTACCCAAAACACCTAAACATGAAAAAAGAAAAGAATCAAATTAGCTATGATCTTACTAATACTCCTTTTCTGTAATCACAAATCTTATAAGCCTTGGAAGGCTGACCTGTGCTGGGAGATTTCTGGATGACTTCAGTGTAGTCTGTGCTCTTGATCATAGTATCGTTGGTGCAGGTCCCACTCAGCAAGGTGTAGATTCTCACTCTAACATCTTTCATCAGGTCAAACTGAGCGGTGTAGGTCCTTTTACTTGTCCTGATGCTCTGCAAAAGCACAAATGAGTTACTACATGCCAAAGTTTCCTGATCTACTGAGTTTTTTCTTATTTCATTTAACAAAGATGTGTAGACAGTTTTCTCCCACAAAACTTTTACCGTATTACTGAGGCTTGTGTAAAAAAAACAAACAAAACAACAACAACAACAAAAACACAACTTATGCATCAATTTTTAGTAAGTCACATTATATCTGCTGTTTCATATTTTACTTGAGCCGTTTAAAGGATATAAAAGAGCTTTGCATAGTTGTCTAGACACGTCTCATTATCAGGCACAGTTATCATAGGCGCAGATAAGCTCGTTCTTTCACTCATTGTAAGATAATGATCAGTGCGTCATACTAATTGTTACTGAGACATAACTAACAGCATTGCCTCACCCACATTAATTGGAAAAAGTATCAAGAATATGTTCTGTTTTTATCTTGTTTAGACATAGATGCTTGGGCATAAATACGTGGAAGTGCAATTAGAAAATCCCCACAAATTTGGGTTTAAAATTACAGAGACATGAATCCCATCATGATGAAGCAGCTTTAAGAGGCTGTATGTTTGTGATCTCTGCAGAGTTACAGTCCTGCTGAGGTGCTTTTATACTGTAAAGTCACTTAAGATATCATTTCAAGTAAACATTTTATTGCTTGTAATTACGGCTATTAATTGGCCCATTACCAGAGCAGGTCATGTTCTTGAGAAAATCATTCTGGGAGGAGTTCAGGCAGGTTATGCGCTTCAGTGTAAGATCTGATAAAAAGACTAAGCACTTACAGCCCAGCTCTCCCGGTAGGTGTTGTACTCCAGCTGATATCGTACTGAGCACTCTGTCACGTTAGGCAAGCTGTCTGGGGGATTCCATGTAATCTCCAGTTGTCCAAGATGCCCCGGGTCTGTTATTACAAGGTTCTTCGGAGGACTCACTGTAAAGGAAACAAATATTTGTAGAGTTTGTGTTTATGGAAAAAAAAAAAAGCTTCTTTTATATCAACAGTATCCAGTGGAATATCTCAACAAACTGCTGCCAAATGTAAAAATAAATCTCCTTCTGCATCATATTGCAGGATAGGCTCTTTCCTCAGAACTCCAGTGGCAGAGGGCCATATTTAAAAACATTTCATATTAAAGGAGAAGCTTCCGTTTGTGTCATTTCTATCAAGCAAAGTCTAAGTACATGAAAAACGTCTGGGACCAACCTGTAAGCCCATTGCAATACGTGCTCTCCTTCCAGGTTATTAAAAGCAGCATCAGTGTTGCTGTGTAAGTCAGCCTGCATTTTCTCGCCATCAGTAGTTTATCGAGTGTATATTCAAGACTAAAGAAAATAAAAATTAATTAGGATAAAAAAAAATACAAAAGAATTCTGATAAGTGATCTCACTTCATAAATGATTTAATTAATTTTTTAAATGTCGTGAATAAAAGTAAAATAAACACAAATGTCCAGATTAATACTTACGTGATCGTTGGCTAAGAGCGCTGTTTTCCTGCTGCAGCAGGTTCGGGCAGAGCACAGCAGACTGGCACGGCGTGGGTGGACTGATGCATTTGTAGCCTCCCCGATTAGGAAAGTTTAAGACTACAAGTGAGGAAACAATTGAATAATAAACAGCGGCTGATTACTGTAAGTAATAATATCAAAATGAAGATTCTCTTCAGTGGAAGTGCAAAGTAAACACAGATAGGGAGGAGTCTGTAAAACGATTAGATTGAACCTGTATGTAACATTTTGATAGAGATTAAAAGGTACTCATTACGCGCGGCAGGAAGGGGGGAGAGAATAAAACCTAAGGATCCGTATGGCTTCACTTTACATGTCAAAGTTTATTTTAATTAAAGCGAATCCTTTTCCAACCTGGGCTAACAATGACCGGTCTCTGTGAGCACTTGGATGTGAGACGAGTGTGCAGGGACAGTCTACAAAGCGCAATACAGAAAAGAAAGAAAGACATAACATACATAGAGGTTTTCCCCCCCACAAAAATTACTTATCCTGATCACCTCACCAAGTTTTTGTTTTTTTGTTTTGTTTTTTTTGTACAAAATACTATTTTGTACAAGTGGTCTTATTGTGGTGATATTTAGTATTTAATGTGTTTTTTTAAATTAGTAAAATTCTAAAGTTACAAACTAAACACTAATAATAATAATAATACAGTGAACTTTTAATAGTATTTAATCATAAACATCTTTTGTTTTTGGACCATTGGTTTCTATTTTGTTTATTTGTTTGTTTTATTCTATATTTTCAATTTTTGGGAGGTAACAGTAGCCAAGCAAGCGTAATACTGCTGGGAAAATGGAAGGGTTTGGGGGAGGGGGGGTTGGCTCAAGAAGGGGGTGGAAGTAAAATCTATACCACTTTAAAACATGTGGCTCATGACCAGTGACAATTAAAGAAGCAGTCAAAAGTACCTGTATGGAATTTACAAGATGGCACACAGTTTGGGGTTGGGTTCTTTACGTGTGTGTGTGTGTGTGTGTGTGTGTGTGTGTGTGTGTGTGTGTGTGTGTGTGTGTGTGTGTGTGTGTGAGAGAGAGAGAGACAGAGAGAGAGAGAGAGAGAGACAGAGATGGGGGGTTAACAGAAAATAGTATAACCAAGAAGAAATTTATAAGAAAGTCATTTGATTAATGCTCCTGTCATTGCCATTACCAAAATTCTATGTTTAGCTTAAACAACAAAATTAACATTTTGACAGTGAATGCATGGCCAGCAGTGCTTGCCAAATGGCATACATTATACATACTTATATTTATTTCCCTACATCTTAAACAGTTTTCTGTCCCACAATCTCATTCAATAAAACAACTAGATGTTACAAATCCCTGATATTGCATTGTTTCTAGTGCAGAAAGTCTTGAGGCTTGGTTACTTTGAGGAATGTCTTATTCCTGCCTATTAGACTCCATCCCCAGATTTCACTCCATGTGAGTTTTCTCTTTTCAACACACTCCCAATTCATCCGGCGACCCTGCTTGCCCAGCACGTCTGGCTGCTTCCTCCCGTCAACGCACCATTGCTCATTGTTCAGTTACAGATGCCTGTTGCCAGAGATGTGTTACTGCTCCAAGATAAAATCCTCCTCTGCCCTGTTGGACGTGACCCACCACATCATGATGGAGAAGAGCAGATTCGGCCTGTAGCTGTGACTGGGATCCACTTTCTCCCTGTTGCTGGTTGGGAGCACCACCTCCCACTATGGGCTCTCAGGAGTCCACGAGTGACGTCTCCAGCCTCACTTTTGCACATTTAAACTCTTCTACCAAGCCAGGGATGGGCAATGACAGCATCCCGTCGCTGTAGAGTTTAAGGCTGTTAAGGCATTTCGAAAGTACAAGGCACTTCCTCATGTAGACCTCAGCCTCTCCAGTCAATTTGCATGATTAAGCATGATTAAGCAAGACCTCGTACATCATCAGCAGCCACAGTAGTTTGGGTAGCAACCCAAACTGCATGTTCTCTTTCACTACATCCATGAATCTTGTCTGTGATCTTCCTCTTTTCATACTGCTGTCAGATGAGCACAATGTATATACACAGATGAGTGGGAGCATTAGCAAGTAAACCACCAAATTACACTGTGACATAACAGATAAACTGGGTCTTGAAGTTACTGCGTACTGTAAAGAAACTTCTTTAATACTACAATAGTAGTGAAACACTACTATTGTGATACAGTTCCTTGTTTTTTCATGTAAATTTGTGGATTTATTCACATTGCCTTCTCTTCATTGATTTTGTTGTAGTTTTCACTTCCCTGTGCCTAGTCTGTGCTTCTGTTATGTCACCCATGTTTAGTCAGTTTTGTCTTTGTGTTTACTTTGGTCTGTCAAGTTTGTGTCTTAGTCTCCGTCTCATTGTTTTGGCTTCCTGTTTTATTTTGAGTCTCTCATCTCATGTGCATTATGTTCATTTCTGCTTCCCCTCTTGATCGTCAATTGATTTTGTTCACCTGCGCCTTGTTTTCAGCAGCTGTGTCTCGTTCCCTGATTACATCATGTGTATTTAAGCCCTCGGTTTTCCTTGTTCGTTATTATGTACTGCTTGTCTGTTAGAGTGGGCCCCTTATATGTTTCCTAGTTTCTTTCACCGACTAGACTTGCGGCCTCATGTAAATAAAGGCTTGGTTTTTGCTCATTTAAACCTGTCTGGAGTCTGCATTTTGGGTCCAAATTCTTCACAACCATGAGATCCACGCCATGCATCTGAGGCCGTACTGCATCTTTCAGAAGGGATTCAATCTCACAAGTTTTTTTATTTGTATACATGAACTATTTATTTGCTGTTTATTGCAGGGAAATTGCCTTGAAGTGGAAAAATGCCTGAAGGTAAAGACTTGACAGAAGACAAGGTATTGCGTTATTTCCCAACTTGGCAAGTGTAAAGAACTGCCTAAAAGCACCTCACCCATTTTCATTTATTGGTATCTGTCATGTTAGAACATTACAACAAATTCTACTCAACTTCAAAATAATTGGCATCACTGCTTGTGGCCAACTATTTTAACACAAATCATTTGACTTGATGTCCATATGCAGGTATATGAACATCGGGTGGGGGGGTGGTATTTGTTTTGTTTGTTTTATGGAGAGGGTGGTATTTTTCCCATAGGTGTGATGATAGAAACTCTAAAAGTGTCACGGTCTGGTGGAGGCAGACTGTATGGAGTGACGTAGAGGACCAAAAATGCAGACACAGAGAACGAGGAAGAAAACGTGAATATTCACAAAAAGCGAGCCATTTAATATGGCTGATTTAAAAAAAAAAAAAAAAAGTACAAACATAAAACATAGAGGCACACAGGAAAGAACCTAAATAGAACTAAACTGGGAAAATTAACTACTGAACAAAGAACAAAACCTTGAACATGGAAAGGTGGCATGGAACAACAGACGACCTGACAACGAATGAACAGAATACACACAAGGGTGATGAGGGGAAGTGGAAACACATGGGGAAACAGCTGACACTAACCTGACATAACAAGCTGACTATACTGACATAGGACATAGACCTTCAAAATAAAACAGGAAACATGAGACGCAGACATGACAACACAAACTTGACAACAAAAGACACTAGGCACGAAACACATGAAGGGAGAGGGAAACTTAAATACAGTGGTAGAAAACACAAAGGGGATCTAATAAACAAATAACCTTCGCCAACCTAATGAACTTAAACATACAATATAAACATTAAAATAAATTAAAACTCAAAACGCTGGGTCAAAAGACCCAGGCTCATGACAAAAAGGGAACATACCCTATTTAAAAACACTCATTTACCATAAATCATGATTTATATTTGAACATGTTGATCGCTTCAGAAATCCAGGACCTGAACTAAAAATGTGCAATATAGCCTATAGCTCAGACGTTAACACATCTGATAACAGAGCACTACTATTTATCCACATTTGAATCTCTTACATATCCCCAAGGATCTGGTGCCAATTTTATTTCCTTATTCACGCTCTACATTAAAAGTATTATTCACAGTCATGGTGTCTTTTTCAATTTTAATGCTACCTTCTCTGGGTGTCATGTCATTTTCTACCACTGAACATCCCTTGTGCAAATGGTAAAACAAACTCTGCTAATCAACAGCAAAGTTTGTGCAATCATTTTTTTATGATCTTAGCGAATTCTCAAAAAATACTAATAGTTTCTCTTTCAAAGACATAGAAATAGTTTTGAATCACCACACCTTGTTTACTCTAACAACATTTTCACCTACCTGAACCAAAAACAATTCAACACCGCTGCCAGGTTTTTGTCCAATGCCTGGAAGACAGTATAATCACATCAGTCCTGATTTAGCCTAGGATCCTTCAAGGGTTCTGTCCCAGCTTTCTTACCTCATAATACCCTATGCCCCAGTGTGTTTACGCTTACTTACTAGGCCAAAGGTCTTGGTCTTATCTAACGTTCTCATGCACATTCACGCTATGATGGATGCGTCAGGGGCAGCTCAGGGTTTAGTATATTGCCCAAGGATAATCTGACACATCCACCCACTGGGAGATCCATCTATCAACCTTCTGAGTGTTGGACAACCTTCAGTATGGCCCATAGGCCTTAAAGTATTGCATAATTACCAAAAGGTTGATTCTGTTCATCTGAACGTAGCATTTTCAGTGCAAGAAACATTTCGTCACTCATCCAAGTGACTTCTTCATTCTCAGCTGACTGAAGATTTCCCCTACCTTATAAAAACATTTGCACGATAACTGAAACTAGCACACTGAATGAACAATGAGCTGTGAGGTCAGTTTCTTGATAATTAATATGCAAATTGTCATGACCACTGATCAACAACCACTGATCAAGGGATTTTGATCAATGGCCATGAGTACCATTCGCAGAGAGTTGGGGAATAGCTGCAATCACAGCATTGTAAGATGGCAAAGGATGTGCCCTTAGGGCCCCTCCTAGATTCAGAGATGCTCTTTCCCTTTTCACGTAAATGGCCTCCTTGACTCCGTGCTCAAAACAGCGTTCCTCCCTGTCCAGGATGTGTACATCGTCATCATTGAAAGAGTGTCCACTGGCCTGTAGGTGTAAATAGACTGCAGGAGACATGGTGTTTAGAAAAAATGCATCTCAACTGTTCCGATACTCCTGACACTAAGGGTTTTCGCTTTGGCAGCAGTTGTCCTTCTCTTCTGGATCTGCTGGAGCTTTCTTTAGGCAACTTCCCAGCTTTGACAAATGTCCAGCTGGGATAATCACATTTACTCAGGGCCTTTTTGATGCGTGCCTCCCTGGCCGCTGTGTCTGTGGGGATGGTGTTCGCTCTGTGTTGTAGCGTCCTGATGACACCCAGTTTATGCTCCAGTGGATGATAAGAGTCAAACCTGCAGGCAGATGAGACTGAAGAAATGACGAAACGTTTCACTCGCTGAAAACACAACGTCCAGATGAACAGAATCAACCTTTTGGGATTTACTTACCTGGATGATTGAGCATGCATCAAGATATTGCATAATTACATTGATGGCTGTGGAAACACTGTTTATCCTTTTCTATAGAATATTCCAAAGTTTTGTTTGTTTGTTTTTTGTTTGTTTTTAATGGGCTTATATTATATCAAAAGGTGTCAGATGTCTGATGAAGACATGTGTTGTTACCTGGCTTGTGTACATATTGTCAGAGCCTTTCTTTATCCTTTGTTGTCTAGACCCTCATTGTTGTGTGTCCCCTTCATCTATGTTTCCTTGAAGATTCCTAGTATTTGGTTTCCTTGCTCCTTCCCACCTAATCTTTGGGGGATTTTTGTATTTTCTTTTTTTTTTTTTGAGAGAGAGAGAGTCCTACATTAAAGCTTCATTTCGAGTTTATGTTTCAGTCTCCTGAGTCCTTCATTTAGGTCTCCATCCTGTTGTGCTATTTTCAAAGTCAAAGTCAATGTAAACTTTATTGTCATCTCTGCTATATCCAGTGCAGCATACAAACAGACAAGACGACAAAGCTCTGGTTACATCAGGGCAAAAAAGCTAATAAATAGTTATAAAAAGGAGTAAGAAAAATATCCACTTAAGTCATAGAGGATCAAGAGAAGTTGCGATTAGAATTTGCAATTTACAGTTTACAGTTTGGAGTGGTTTAAAGTGACCAATGTAGCAGCTTGTAAACCTGGAGTTAAAAAAATTGTCCATAGAGCAGTATTTTGTTTATTTTTATAAAATGTTACCAGATATTATAAAGTAACCACTCAAATGAAAGTGTTAAATATATTAAAGAGTTGCATGGTTTTGCTTGTATTTGTATTTAGCTTTCGATCACCTTTTGAGTCTGGAGCTGCCATTTTTCATCATGTGCCATTGAAAGCAAAAGAAATACTGAAAGGTAGGGCAACCAAGGAAGACCACCATGGTGGATTTCTTCGGTTTCCTCAGTTTCCTCAGTCCTTGGTCTTCCATGACATTAAAATTAAAGACCTGCTCTTCAGAAACAAGATGTGTCTGTGCCAATACCTAAAATGTGAAGACTCTATGAATAGCAATATAATACCATAAGTACCCTCACAGGTTTGGCCCTCAGAAAGCTGTCAGCATACCTCCTGCCTTTATTATCCCTGCATACTTAGTGGCTTCCACAATCAGCCCATACACGTTTACATGGTACTGACAATGCCCTTTAAGAGAGGTATGACATATGTAATTCATTTAAACAAGAAATGTGCAGAAAAAACAAAGTTTGAATCATTTCTTCAGTTATTTACCAAATTGCTGTTCAAATATATATATAATTCAATATTAAACTTGATATTTTATCTATTATCTCTATTTTTTGGTGAAATTTATTCAATTTTCAAACATTTTGAGGTTCTGTAGTTGAGAGAAGATTTCCTGTAACAAATGTTCAACTATAAAAGAAAATGAAACGGCCAAAGAAAAACAAAATTAAGACTCAAAAGGGACTCTATACAGTGACAGGCTTATTGTTGAATACTGGGAGCTAGCGTATCGGGAATTCCTGCCAAATTCAACCCTGTTTTCCAGGGAAAAACACATGCAGTAACACATTAGTTTCTGCATGTATGTGCCTGTGTTTCAACTGTAAAAAAAATCGTACTAAATTCTAGATAAAAGGACCTAACGTTTCTTTGCAGTACAAAGTTCAAAAGTACAAATCTATGTCCCAAAGTGTCTGTGTTTGTGTGGAATTACATTTCCACGCATTATTTCCAATAAACAGCACAGCTTCAAAACTTAAAAACATCAGGATGCTGCAGAAAAATCTTACTTAAAGCAGAATGCAGTAATTTAAACCCCTGTTACACTGCAATGTGACTGTGGGCATAAATAATATTTAAGGCCATAAAATAATTTCTGGTTTATATTATCATTTAAAGACTAGCATATTGACTCAGAAACAGTCCTGGAACACTGTAACTGCATTTGATCCTCAAACGCAAGCCACTGTCATGCAAAGAAAGAAAAGGTCTAGCAACACTGGCGCCAATGCCAGGCTTGAGTTCATTTAAGAGGGACCGAGGCAAGAAGGAAACCATTGTGTGGTTTGACAAATAAAAAAAAATAAAAAAAAGTTAAAGTTAGCTTTCCAAGCTAAAGAAAAAAAAGATATAATGTGACATATAAATGCATGGTTTAAAAGCTTCCATAAAGGTATGCAGGCACCATTAACATGAAATAAAGTATATACACATGTTGGAATGGGTAGTGCCACACAGACAACATTGTTTTTGAGGATTCTACAGCAACAGCAGCACGACTCTATAGTGAATGAAACCGGAGTGCTACTCAGAAACACGTAGTGCATTATGCACTGGAAAAATATAACAAAGTAAACCCACAGCTGCTGAGAAGTTGATAAGAAACAAGGAAGAATGGGAAACATTTTTGCTTTCACAACTATAGCAACTGACCTAATTTTCGTAATCACTTAAAATGTTGTTAAAGAACAGCAATTTGACATAAGATAAGATAAGATAAGATAGAACTTTATTAATCCCTCGGGTGGGTTCCTCTGGGAAATTTGACTTCCAAAAAAAGCACAGCAACGACCAAAGTTACAGTTACAGTGCAAGTGTGTCTCTGACCGATTCTTATACATTTCTCCCAAACCAACATCTCTCAGATTGAACACTTGATATTTTGTCTTTTTAACATTGTTAATTAAATATGAGCGCATAAATGATTTGCAACCTGTTGTATACTGCCTTCATGTTAATTTTAAGCAAAGCCCAAACTATTTTTTTAGCAATTTTTCCCATTCCTACTATGGTAGTGTCTACTGTTCCTGTTTCACTTGCAGTTAAATAACTTTTGGTTATTTCCTGTTGTACTTTGAAAATGTCATTCTACAGTCAATCCTCTGTGTATATATAGTCCTTCCCAACCCTTTGTCCATATCCTGTCATCTGTTTTCCCTTTCGTGCGTAGTTTGGGGTTTTCCACCTTTTTGTTACGTAATATTGGATTTGGTTATCAGATTATTTGGTATTCCATTTAGCTTCAGTGTCTGCGTTTGGCTCCTATGTCAATTCAGTTTTATTTATTTATTTATATATATATATATATATATATATATATATATATATATATATATATATATATATATATATATATATATATATATATATATATATATATATATACACACACACACACATACACTCGGGGGTGATGTTATGGGTACAGGACAAAGGAGAGACATATATGCTGCAACCAACAGTCAACTCAAGACGCTTTACACTGGAGATTAAAGACTTGGGAGAAATCCCAAATAATTAGTAGACACCCTTATGAACAAACAAGGATGAAAAATCCTTTTAAAAGGCATCTGGTGTGACTGATTGTGTGTGAGAGGAAAGGGAACAGAAGATGATATAAAAGATAGACTGATACAACGATAGCAGAGAGAGAGAAAACACAGGCTAAGGCAGGAAGAAGAAAATAATTTAATCACATGCTCCACTTGTAAACACGTGCAGAGTGATAAGAGCGTGTGGAGAAGAGTCACTCAGTTCATCACATCAAGTCCCACAGCAGCCAGAACTTATAGTGACACACCTGATCCAGCCCTAACAATAAGCTTTATCAAGGTTTGGTTAAATCACGTCAAAGACTTGGGCAACAAATCTGAAGAAACCGGTTCCTATTAATTACTGCTGATGCAATCTGGCCCAGATAACATTACTTGAGAGTGTACATGTGCTCTACTGGTGAGTGAATGAAAGGAAAGCAATGAAGACAGCACAGACTGAGCTCCAAAGAATTTCACTTTATTTTTAGATTCAGCATGTTCGCTATAAGAAAACCTTGGAATTTACACAGATGATATGTACACAGGTTTAGCTTCAGTGATTTTGTAGTCTTGCATGCGTCAGACCAGTTTTAAATACAAAAAAACCAGATTATGTACATGAATTGTGAATTCTCTCGGCAGTGTAGCATTTAGACATAACTCACTATTTCACTGTTTTCTCCTAACGAGACGACACTTGTGAGACGTTAAATCATGGCGAGCGTAACCAATTAAACCAATAACAGATACTTAGGCACGGCAATGGATTTATCACATACAAAATTACAAAATAAAAATCAGCACCACTGTCTTTTCGTGTATGCATATGAATTCTACATATTGCAAGCTGTTCAGTAAGTATGCAGCAGACTTTCCCATTATTCCAAAACATCCTGTACATTGCTGTTCTATAGAAACACATAAACCTGCCCCCAGGCCTAATAAGAAACATTAAAAAAAAAAAAAAAAAACAGCGGATGGATCAGTTGCTGAGGTAACACAATGTTCACTAATGATGAGAGACATTCATCAAGCAATAGTTACAGAAAGAGACATTTTCACACTTCCAAACAGTGCAAAAAAGATCACGTTCACCTTTGTTAACACCTGCCTCTGAACACTATTCATATATGTCAAGAGGAATCAGTCCCTACATTTATTTCGTCCAGTCCATGCTTGCCCTGAAGAAATCCCTGCTAAAGTATTGGAGATTAGAGTCCTTAAGGTAGGGCCAAGCTAAAGGGCTAGAGGGATCGTGCGCTTCTTTCTCTAATCTTATGTTGCAGTGTCCTCTTTGTGTTCTTTACTCCTCTAACAAAAAGATACTGAACGATAAAGTGGAAATTTCACAAGAAAACTCGTATGTTGTTAGCCCACCGAAGCCTTATCTTTGGTTGAACTTGAGAAACTGTCAGAACAAGGATTACTTCATGGGCAGTACAAACAGGGGCGCAGATTACAACACACAGATTTACTTTCGAGACTTTTAAATAAAGATTTACTAACAACCGCTACACATACAATGTCACAGAACTGAATTCAGTCAAAATGAAAATCCATACACTGGGTACAGATGGGGGGGTTTAAGCTTCCGTCAAATGTCAGAAAATATCACATCTCTTTTGCAAATACCGAGGTGTAAATATGCTTTGCAGAAACACTTCGATGACAAGATGAATGAAAATGTAATGTGCCGTGTCTTTGCAGGGGCACGAGCAGTGCGGTGATGACATAAGTATATTGCAGAAAGAGATAACAGAGGTCAAGCTGCTGCTCTCCCTTGCTTTCTACAACAACTTACAGAAGTTACACGCATCGTTAGAGTCCAACACCAGTTCAATTCAGCCTAAATCTGTACCACTTAAAACACCACTGAGGTTTTGTGTCCAATTGGATTTATTATAATTGCAGCCCTTAGGAAATGAGACACACCTGTTAATACAATATGTGTTACTATGGATATTAGAAATAGAAAAATACACAAGGGATAAGGCCTGCCTTGTGCTAATCTTGAGGACAAAGAACTCTGAGGGTGTGTGAGTGCTTTTTTCCAACTGGATTTATATGAAAGCGGTTTTTTCCACAAGGTGTGGTGAAAATTTAATTTGCTATTACTGAATATTTTATGACTTGTAGATGCACATATATTAGCAGAGGGTATTACTTGTATCACGTGGTTTAACCTCTTCTCCCCACAGGAGAGAAAATTATCCTCTGTTTATATTCCTTCACCTGTATGAGTCACTATTATCTGAAGATCTCAGTCGAATTCCATGGAAACCACATCAGTAACCGGATAATAATGATTAAAGCCACAAAACATTGTCTATGCGGTGAGATATTCAACACACTATGTGTCCCAGTCCCAGGCAGTCTTCACGAGTGACAAAATCATGAAAATGTATTCTAGTTTGTTTACAAAATTCTATTTTTCCTTTCACTTTTCACACAAAGGACCTCAAATTTGAGAGCAACTGCATTATTTAAAACAACAGAATATGTGCAGCAATTTAAAAGACAGAGATGAGGCAACACATTCTTAGCTAAAGTTCTGCACCATTGTTAATATTTGTAACAGTATCTATAGGTAAGGTAAGTTCAGGTATCAAGTTATTCTTATTGTTTTAAGATAAGAAGTTAGAAAGCTACCATCAGATATACCCAAAAAGCTCCTGTCAGGCTACCACAGTGTAATATTATTATTTTACGTATTATTTTTTCAGTTGTTACATTTGATTGTGTTTCAGAATAAAGGATTCTGCACGGCAATACATTTGGTGAATGCATACAGTAGATACTTTAAAAGAGAGCTCACTGACTGCTGCTTGCTTTGCTTGTTAACTAGAGCCCTGCAGGAAAAAGAACAACTACCACATTCCAAATGACACACCAGGAAACATCACCCAGTGACCAACAGTACAGTCATTCATAAAGACTCAAAGTTATCTGCATAAGTAAAATGTTTGACCTGAGATTCTGTGATGGTTTATGCATATTTTACACTCAAGGTCTGATAAACTGGAAGCTTAATTTTTATCTGTGTGATATCTGTTCTCTGGAACATGACGCCATAGCATCAATAGGGGGGAAAATACAGGCTATTCAGAGGAAGCAGAGGTTCTCATGAACACCATTCAAATTCAGACACTGGGGTTATTAACGTGAGGTGAAAAGCAGTAACATGGAAACCAAGAATTTGGCACACACGCTCGTATCCTGGAATCAAACCAGAAGTGCAAGTCTCTATACTTCCTTTCATGAAGTTTGACCACTGCATCTGAGCAAATTCTCCACAAGTAAGATGGCCAATCGGAGATGCAGCTCATCGGCATAGAAGCAGTTTAAGTTAACAACAACATAAATTATCCTGTACAGAGAAGTTAACCTACAAGTGAACAAATAAATAAATAAAGCTATCCCTCCTCTGAGGCACAGTAGTTCTACATGTTCTGCTCCAGTCTCAAATGTTTTTTCACATTAGTTTTTAGCCTTTGGCTCGTTAAGCTAGTAAAGCTAAGGCTCACCAAAAAAGGACAGGTTTGTGATCCGCCACATATTCACCAGACATCACTCTGCTCTAACCACCCTGTCAACTTGTTTCTGTGGTAAAAAGAGAGACCTTGTTAAAACACGAGACTGCCATAGCTGCGCTATCAAAGACTTCTCTGTCAGAAGTAATTTAACTGGTGTCATATCAGCATGCAAATTTAGAATCAATTAGCCTTCAGTGAAGTCTGTGGCTGTTGGCTGCATGAAAGCTATTGTGTGAGAATGGTGTGAACTAGGTCATCATACTTTGTTTCTAATGGCTGCGAGTGAAGAAACCCGAAGTTAGTGAAGTCAGTTACCGATCATTAACCAAGTTTTCTCTTTGTTTGTTCTGTCAGATTAGGGAACTGGGTATCCTGGCCCTATGAAGTGGTTAGGGATGTCGCGTTAGCCCATATTTAGTAGATCGTGTAGTCTTTTGCCAGTAATCTATTTAATGCAAATCCAATCATTAACCTCACTTTAGGTTTTAATTAAAACTGTGTTTTAAACACAGAGTGTATACACAGTCATTGTAAAATGACAGTACAACCCCTGTGTTGCTAAGGTTTTGCACATTAGGACAAAATATATTAAATCTGTCCATCGCAGGTCTTAAAATGAGGTAAGCACATCTGGAGATGAACAATAACAGATAACATGATACACCATATCATTATTTATTTAACAAAAAGTAAGCCTTAATGTAGCAGAAGTAAGTCCTTGCTTATTATTCCTAAGCTCCTCTATAAAAGCAGATGCTTTGACAGTTTTCTGGTCTGGAGCACTCAGGTATGAACTGGTTCAATGCCAAGGAGACATCACCAAAGTGACAACAACTTTATGCCGCATATAAAGTTTGTTTAGAAGGCTTGCCAGAGGAAGCCCTCTGCTTTTAAAAGACCATGGCGGACAGCTTAGGTTTGCAAAGTTACATGTGTGCAACCCACAAGACTTCTTGAATGATGCCCTTTGAACAGATGAGACTAAAGTGGACCACATTTGGCAAAAAGAAAATACGATAAGATAAGATTAACTCAAATGTATCATACCTTAAACTGTTAAAAAGCACGGTGGAAGAGGAGTGATGACTTGGGCTTGTTTTGTTTGTATACCAAAGTACTCTAGAGTCAATTATGTGAGGTCACCTGTCCGACAGCTAAAGCTTGGCCAAAACCGGGTCATGCAACAGTAAGTGAATCTACAACAGAAATCCCAGACATCTGACTGAAATCCTGTGGCGTGTAAAGAAGAGTGGGCCAGAATTCCAAAGTGCCTCTGCACTCTGGCGTCCTTTTTGTTAAATAACATTGTATTATGTCATGTATTAATATGTCCTTAGGGTTATTTAACCCTGGAGAACCCATGGGGTCAAATTTGACCCCATGGGTTCCCTAGTAAACCAATGGGGTCGGATCTGACCCCATGGGTTCTCCAGGGTTAAGTTTTAGACCTGAAAAGAACTATACTTTTAAAATTACATCCTGGTATGATCCTGCTAACCATAGAAATGATAGATGATGAACTTCTTTTTAGCCATGGCTGCAAATCATGGTCTGAGAAATGAAGTTAAAAAATGTGTTTATATAAAAATAAAGAAAATTATTCTTCAGATCTCTTGATTAGTTTATGGTTTCAATTTCTGGTTTGTGTTTTGTCTGTTTTTGTCGTGTGTTTTCTCACGTGGCAGTGAACTGAACTCTCAGATCCACCATATGGAACAGATTAGTGCCAAAGTTAAAAGCTTTTAGTCATTTTCCATTTGCTGGAAAACATTAGATTAACATCTTCAGTTGCATGTGGGCAGATAGTGAGGACAGAGACACACAAATCAAAAATGTACACAGTTAAAACAAGTAAATAAATAGATAAATAATAGAATTTCCCTGAAATAAAGTGTATTAGAAACCACACTAAACAGGATGGCTTAGTGGGAAAATAAGACCATACCGTGCGTGGGAAGTTTGTAAGGGCACCCTGAACCATTTTCGGATCCAGGCACCCATCAGTCAGCCGTTCACAAACAATATTCACATAGAATATAAACAATACGGCAGATCTGTGCTGCTAATTTCACATAACTGGCAAGCATTAACTGGAAACAGCTGGAAGCAAAGTATCAAAAGCTTCAGAAAAGGTAAAATCGAGAATGGCCTAGAGTTTAAAAAAAAAAAAACGCGGTGAAAAAATGCTACAGTACAAAACAAGATATCATGCTTTTGGCAAAAGCCAAGTTCGTATTATCACAGTGGTCAAATGTCAAGTCCCCTGGTGCATGCAGATGTGATTTATGGTCGAAAGGTGTTGAAACTGCACCAGAAAAACAGGCGGAAAGTCCTCTGTCTGCATGATAATAACATTAAATTCATTCCTAGATTACACCGGCTTTCAAAAAGCACTGTCTAAATGCATTACAAAAACAAAACAATTGATGAATCAGGCTTAGCTGCTCAAAACAGGATATCATCCTTGCATGCCTGATGAAGACTGTGTAAAACCATGAAAACAAAAATCAAGAAAAAATTCACTGAGAAAATAAATTTAACAAGTAAGAAGAGCAACTCAAGTGTAAGGACCCAATAAGGTCCCTCAGTACAGGCAGCCTAGTCCTTTCCAGTGAAAGAGTGAGTTATGTGTCTGTCATTTCCTCACTTCCACTTGGTCAGTGCTGACACTCGCAGACTCAGTGACTAGAAAGAAGGACGCACAAACCTTTAATGTCTTAGATTCACCGTCGTGTGTGCCTCTTCTGCAAGTTTTAGCTCAGCACCTTAGAAAACACGCATCCAGGATGACCCCAGTAATAGGAACAGCATAAGAGTGAAAATGTGATGGAAGAGAGGTAAGTGGTAGCTGACATCATATGAAGAGACAGAAGCATTTAGACATCTTGTCTCCTGTTTCAGTCAGGCAAAAGTCAACTCCAAAAGACCCATGGGGCCACTGTGTCCTCGCCCCACTGGGATCTCTGGTCCCTGGTAATGAGGAAGAAGGTTTGGGCTTGGTAGAGAGGTGATCCTGCACGAGTGCAGGTCTGATGCAAAACTGAGGCTCGTGTCAAACAGTCGAGAGCTGCGTGGGCTTAGAAGAGGGGAGATCCAGCAGAGCCTGCACAGTCACACCCACTTTCACTAGGCCACGTTCTTCTAGGATGTGATGTGGCAGACACAGCTTGTCCTGAGTCAACAGAGAGATGTCTTTTTGTTAATTTTTCTCAGAGAAAAATAAAAAAGAAAGGTGGGGTTTTCAGACAGTATTTAACTGTTATAAGCTTTTCTGACAGGCAGATTTGACCAGAGACAAATAGAATATATTTGTCTTTCATTATTTATGACAGCAATTCTTCATTTGGAGAAGGATCAAGGATAAAGGCAAAAACCAGACCAGTGAGTATGCATGATATAACTTGCAGAAACTGTATGGAACTTGTGCTTCAGAGCCCAACGGTGGATATCACCATGGAAGATAATAAATCTTCACAGAATATATTGCAAAATAAATACAGGTTAAGTGGTGTTTGAAGTGAAGCGTGTATGAAATGCCTGAATGAAAGTGTTAAATGGTTAATGTTAGTACCTGTGGGACACCCAGCTTCTTACAGGCATCCAAGAAGTTTTCCACGTTTCTCCGGCATTTGGCCATGCTAAGCTTTGGCTGGAAGCCCAAATATCAATCATTTTAGTTAATTAAACTCACAGCGGAACAAAATCCACATAGCTAAGCAGACAAAAATTTTATAACCAATAAATTCATGAGAATTTCTAACTCTTGGCATTAACAATTTTTAAAAAAAGACTCATTTTGAAGATGGGGTGTTCTCACCACTGCAGGAGATGGTACATGGATGCTGGCAACAGACCGAGGACAGATATGATTAGCTAAATGGCAAAGGACAACTCCGTCCATTAGAGCTGCTCCAACATCATCCGGAAGCAACACCTTGAGCCTGGACTCAATGTTCTGCAAACACACACACACACACACACACAAAACGCACTAAGAGTAGAAAAGGTGTTTAATTTATTAACATTGAATCAATTACTCACAGCGGGTTCTCCATCCTCTCGCTTTCATTTCATTCTGTTAGTTTTAATTACTGTATTTAGCCAAACAGCTTCTTTGGACCAAAGGTTCACGAGAGTGTAATCAGTTAATGATCTGAGGTAAGTGCCTGGGTGTGTACCACACGCAGCTTAATGAAAGTTAAGCAACTCTGAAAGATCATATTAAATCCTCCTTTTAATACTTGCTATCTACTAAGCTATATTATTTTTGCTTCCAGTACACCTGAGCATGTGCGTTCTGATAATCACTCCCTGTTAATCAGATGATCTGCAGAGTGTTATTTATGTCTTTATTAAATATCTCCCACATAACCAATTTGTTTGTTTTTGTATGAATGGGTGGGTTAGTACTGCTGCCAGAGAAGAGAGTTGGACAAAATCCAACAAATACTTCTTGGTATTCTTGGTTTATCTATTTGCTGTGAGTCAGGAGTGACAGAAGAATTAGATACTTGCCTCAGGTGGGAAATCAGAAGGAAAGTTACTGTTTATCATTGCAATATATCCAAAGCAGTTGAAGAAACTGGTAATGTTATTGAAGTCAATTGTCTACCATTGAATGTTTTTGTGCATGCTTTCGAACGTGTTTTTGATTTCCCATGAAGTTCATGAATAAGGCACTGTTCTGCTCCTGTGGTGTGATGCTTTGCTTTCTGTAACTTTTCTGAAGTCCATCTGTTTCCGTTTGACCTTTTGCTTGGACTGGAAAGCATTTCTAACCAGCGATGACAATGATTATGTTTTTAGAAATGAAAGTTCTCTTGGCTGCCCAAACAGTGAACTGCTCTGTCCACAGTCTAATTTAAGCTTTCACCCCAGCACGGACAAGCACACCCTGAAATGTCACTTCAGTCAGAGAAGAAGAAGCCACTTGTATGGGTTGAATCCAGCCGTGGAAACTGTTTCTTTCACTTATACAGGCGTCTCCATTAGGACAAATGACCACCTGGCTTAATTTTCAAATATTAGAATTTAAATACTTCCCTTATAACCAAACACGGAAGCTCATACCCAACACCAACATGTAAATCCAAGGGACATAATAAAATAAAGACAGGCTGTGTACTCTGTACTAGACTGTTAGGTAAGATCACAAACCCTTGCCAGAAAACAGGAATCTAACCGCATTACAAAGCAACTCTGGACAAGATTCAAGAACAAAACCTGAATTATTTATTGACCCATAACCTGGAGCTGATTGTCTCAGACTCCAAGACCGCCTACAAACACACGTTTCAACCACCCCGAAGGAGTAAACGGCACTTTGACAAAGACACTTCTGGTGAATCAAACACACTATTTGTTTATTGATACATTTCAGGTCAATCAGAAATTAATTAAAAGTACATTTCTGATTAGACTCTATGTGTTTATTATAATTTTCCCAGTAGTTTAGATCTATATGTGTAAATTGTGTATGAGCTCCTATCAATTAGGTGGAAGGTGTGACACTGCTCTAGAAAATTATCCAAAGCTCTTCCATGTGTGGAAAAATGCCATCACTCCTGCTTAACAGACCACTGCCTGAGTTCAGAAGGCTCTTGCCTCAGATTAATCAGCCCTTCCTTACCATGGCTACATTGCTACAGCACGCAAAAACACTTCCAGTAACCTTCAGCTGTTATCAAAAAAATTCCACCCACTGCAAAAATCCCAGTCAATTTTAAAATACCAACCAAGTTAGCAATTGCTGTCAGGTGGCTGTCTTCTTCTCTGTTTAATGTTCCCACTTATTCAAGTCATTTCATCTGCCTTCAATTTTTTATTCTCATCATCTGATCATTAACGAACAGATCAAATGTATCGTAGCTCGCTTCCTGAGACCACTTTGCTTCCGCAACTTTTCTTGGAAACGAGGCGAGAATCCTCTCGCTGACAACATCTTTAAAAAGAGGTTCACCTCAATGCTATGATGGCCTAACACCCAGTAGAGCCAGGCACGGGAACACTCCGAGTCTAAGGAGTGCTGTTTTTCTCAAAGTAATGTCTGTTCTTTTTCCATAACGGAAAGTGTCACCTACGCCTACTTTGTTTTCCTTTTGTTAAGGACTTTCATCTCAGTTTTGGAACACCCTTTTACTTTGTGCCCTTGTTTATTTTTTTTCTCCTTTTGTAAAGATGTTGTGGCAGGTTTGACAAAGAGTTCTTTTGTCTCGGGCAAACCTTATTTGGCAAAATGGTATGTAAGCGTCAGGTATTGTATAAAACATCTGTCAGTGTGTGATGCTATCACAAGTATGCTGTGCACGCCTTGAATTTATAGCGCTTCTTTTACCGGCCTGTATTTCTGTGACAAGTGATGACAGGTTGTTTTCTTCCCCACTGTCATCTCATCACCTCATGAACCTGGCCTGATTAAGAAAATGAAAGCATTATTTTTCTTTAGCCTCTCCTGTAGAGACTTTGCATCTCTAATGCTTTTCATTAGAATTAGACTAGCCAGTCATTTTGATGTGTTTTGCTCTCTTCTAATGTTTATTATCATGCCAACGACACTGTGCATGCTTCGCATATTTTAGGTGTGTCTGACATTCTCCAACATGCTGACTGTTGGTTATACCTCTGGTTCTGTACAGATGGTTTGCAAGCAAATACGTTACTTCACTTTAGCACCATGGGACGCAGCAGGTTGCACGGGCATGTGTGCAACTACTAAACCACAATGTTAACCTGATCATTCGCTTTCCCCTGATACTTTCTTTGTCCCTTTCTTGCAGGGCTGCTTGAAAATGGCAAAAGTAAATAGGCAAACACATGCCACAGCTTGGCATTGAATGCCTCGTTAGCTGCAAGGATTCTCTGAGCTACATGTGAGTTGTACCTCTTGGGGTTTGTGCAGAATCTCTGATCATTGCTCAGTGTGACTTTGGGACCTTGTCCCATCATGTGTTAGAATGCCCGAATACTCCAGGCGAGAAGAATGCCAAAACGTTGACTTTCATTGAGGTGCTCAAATTTGGTGATGATGAATTAATCAAGTGCATTTGGTTAGCAGAACCCAGCTGCACACCTTCTTAATTCCTGTGGGAACAGTAAGAGTGTACTTACAAAGCCAGTTCGGAAAAATTGGAGACACTGTTTAAAACGTAAATCAAAAGATAATGCAATGATTTGCAGATCTCATAAACCTGTATTTTGTTCACAATGGAAGAAAAATATCAAACATTTAAATTGAGGCCCTTTACTATTTTATGAAAGATATTTTTTATTGAAGATTTAGAGCAGGGGTCCCCAACTCCAGGCCGGTGTCCTGCAGGTTTTAGATCTCACCCTGGGTTAACACACCTGAATCACATGATTAGTTCATTACCAGGCCTCTGGAAAACTGCAAGACATGTTGAGGAGGTAATTTAGCCATTTGAATCAGCTGTGTTGGATCACGGACACATTTGAAAACTGCAGGACATCAGCCCTCAAGGCCTGGAGTTGGGGACCCCTGATTTAGAGAATCTGGAGACATTTTTTTGCGCAGGCCAAAAGTCTGTACTGGATGTTGTTGATCTACATGCCCTCTGGTGGCACTCCATTTAAAACAGGCATGATTCTCTCATGGAAATCACTGAAGGGGCTCACGAATGCTTTCTAAAATTAATATCTGTGAACACAGTTTGCCATGCCACATCCACAAAAGCAGGTTAAAGCTCTATTATGCAAAGAACCGAAGCTCATTGGTTGAGGCAAAGTGGAGAAAATGTTCCGTGGTCGCACAAATCAACATTAGAAATTCTTTTCGGAAAACATGGATGCCACATTTTGTGGATGAAACAGGAGAGGGATGATGTGGGATTTTATTAGTGTTCAGTTAAGAAAACCTCCCTCTCTGATGACAGCTTACACTTTTGGAAAGGCACCATCAGTGCTGAAAGATATACAGGCTTCAGAGCAACATACGCTCACTTCCAGATAACATATTTTTCTTTGTTTTTAACTTGCATATTTCAACAAGACAGTGCCAAATCACATACTGCATCTACTACAATCTGGGTGCTGAGTTGGCCTGCCTGGAGTCCAGCATTTGATGACCCAGGACTGTTGAGCAGCTTGAGTCCACTATTAGATAAGAACAGGAAAACATTCCCCTCCCAAAAGTCCTGCTGTTAAAAAAAGAAGAGCGGATGCTGCACAATGACAAACATGGCTCTGTCCCAACTTTGTTGACATGTGTTGCTCCCATTTAATTCAAAATGACCATTTTTTCTTCTTAAAATGATGTCGTGTCGCAGTTTAAACATTGTTTAACTGTCGTTTTCTGTGTTCTGTTGTGAATAAAATGTGGATTTATGAGTTTTGCAAATCACTGCATTCTGTTTTTATTTAAATTTCACACATCCTCCCAACTATGTTGGAATTAGTAGGTTGTAGGTCCAGCTAGGCATGCCCAGCCCACCCTGATTCCTAAATTATTTTTATAAGCAAAAACAAAAGTGTTTCAGCCCTCCACACCCATCCCTCCGTCGCTATAGCCCCAGCATAAATAGATGAGTCAATTTAGACTCAGCGTGTTTCTTAATTCCTTGGAAACCAAGTGAAGTCATGATGAATCTGTATTCCTAAGCAGGAAGGCTGGATAAGAAGCAATTGTCTAGCTCGAAGGCGTAAACACTGAAACAAAAGCAGGATCTATTGAGCTTTGGCCTCTGTATGACTCCATGACTCGTACAAACGCAAAGGCATAAATAAGCTGCAAGGCATCTGACCTGTCGTAACAGTCCTATCTTCTCCATTTCCTCTCTCAAGTGCTCCATCTTCCTTCTCATCGTGAAGCTCGGGTCTGTAGAGCTGATCTCCTGATGGCTTCCTCTGGTGAAGGCTAAAATTACAGATGGGGGTAACAATCCAAAGAACACACAAAGGAAATAAGAAGAACAGAAAAAAAAAGTATTTAGTACATCACAGTCGCTCAGTTCAATTTCAGGCCACCTGCTCGTTTTCAGTCTGACAATAGAAATGCAGAGTTAATGTGAAAGTCTATCAAATAATATGAGCTCTTACTGTATAAGACCAAATCCCAACAATGTCCAAGGAACCAATCTGTGCTGTGTGTTACCTGGAATTAGGTGTGGCTGTGATACAATCTAAATCTGTATTTACAGTAGGAAGCGTACAGTGTGCTTGTGCATGTCTTCCTTTATTTCAAGTTATCCCCATTCCTTTGGGTTTACGAGACACAGTCTGGCTGATTTAGTTTCATTTCCTAGTCAGTGAAGGTCTTCTTTACTTTTATCAAAGAGTCTCTGCAGGTTCTCAGTCATCAAAGATGTTGTTGTTGTAATCTAAGGAGCGTGGGAAGAAAGCAAGGCGAGAGGTGAAACGTCTTCAAGAAACTTAAAGACGTCCAGTCACTTTCTTTCCAACCTCCTTAGACTTTTATAAAAGAGCTTTTATAAAAATCGGAGCCAATTCAAAGAATATCACCGTATGCCAGGTAACATATAACAGGTAAATTTAAAAGAAAATTAAAAAACACTCCAAATAAGGCAGACAGAATTTTTTGCATTTAAATACAAAATGCAGTTTTTATATGATTTTGTAAATTAATGAAAACAAAGCTATCCAAAGCTACCTGACGCCCTTGTTAAATCATGAATTTACTGCGACTGCTCAAATTTTTTACAAAGCTAATTTCAGTGGAGGTAAACTTGGAACAGTGGTGAAGTTTGCCAGGAGTGTGCCAGCGGACCAAAATTACTCCATCGTAGACTCATCCAGGAGGTCACGAAAGACCTGAGAGTCTTTCAGAGTTCATGATCCAACAATAACAAAAAGACTGGGCAAAATTCCTCCACAGTGATGGCAAGTTCTCATAAATGTTTGATTTCAATTCTTACTGCTATGGATGGGGCAACCCTGGACAAAGAACCATGCAGACTTGGATAGCTTGTTTCCCCTTAATTAATAAAATCATCGTTTAAAACATGCATTTTGTATCAACTCAGATTATCTTTATCTACTATTAAAATGTGCTGATGTTCTAAGTGTAGCGGTCCCCAACCCCCGGGCCTGGGACCGGTACCGGTCCGTGAGTCGTTTGGTACCGTGCCGCGAGAGTTGAGGCTCAGGTGTGAAATGTGTCGTTTTCAGGGTTTTTATCGGTTTTCAGCGTTATTTTGTTATCGTTTTTATCGTTAACTCGGTTTTCCTGGGTCTTTTCACGTGTGTTATGAATAAATTTCCTTTTTTTCGGTACCGGTACTAGTTTTATTTTGTTGTATTTATCCGCGACACCTTAAAGGCCGGTCCGTGAAAATATTGTCGGGCATAAACCGGTCCGTGGCGCAAAAAAGGTTGGGGACCGCTGTTCTAAAACATTTAACTGTGACAAATATGTCAAAATACTTTTTCATGATACTCTGATCGGTGTTAAAGTTTGTATTTTGTTAGTAGTTAATTTGCAAACCATATATAGGCTAAAAAAAAGTATAACACTTTATGGATTAAACTACAGAAAATGCCTGCATATTTTAAATGAAATTATTTTAAATGAAACAGCCAACATGTGACTAAAGTGCAGACTTTCAGCTTTATCAAAAATGTTACATCAACTATTTAGGAAGTAGAGATATTTGATATTATGACATATTCCAGTTTTCAGAAGCTCAAAATGGACTGGACGATAGTCTGTTCATTGCCAAAAGAGGCCTCTTCCCTCGCTATACCATGACAAATTATGTAAATAAAACAATAGAAGAGTTTTGTCTTGGGGCTACTATTGCAAAAGCACTGTCTCCTTTCATTCCCAGCCTCACAGAAGCTGTGTTAATAATCCAGCAACAAATTCTAATAATAAAAGCAGCCGAAAAGAAAGGAAAAGATCAGACAGATACGAGGCAGAAACCGCCCCAAGGCAGAACCTGAGACACACACTGAGTATCTCATTCAAGTAAAATGTGACGGTCAGAGGTCAAGCAACACCAGCAAAGCATTCTGCTTCAGCACTGTGCATCAAAGCTCATTGGAGACTTTTGTCCAAAACAGTTGTGAGCAGCTTAGCCATAACCTTTAAGCCTTTTAAATTTTTTAAAGACCTTTGCACAAGGCATTAGTACAACTTGGGCTTTCATGGTCACTTCTAACGTATTCCTTCGATGCACTTTATTTTGTAAAAATTTATGCTCCTTATTTTTTATTAGAATTCCAATAACTTTCTTAATTTTACTGATCAGTGTAAACCGCTGCGATTATTTTTGCTGTGCACTGGATAATAATAAAACTTCTTCTTCAATATGAGGCCCAAAGAGACACTGATGCAACTGAAGGAGACAAACAAAAGGTCGTTCTTAAAAAGAAAGACTTGTTAAGCCAGTTGAATTAAAGATGAAAGTCTGCACTTCAATCACATCTTGATCGTGTGACTTAAAATCGCCAGTGTACAGATGCAAGATTACAAAAATTGCGAACAGATTGTGGACATGCATTACAAAATGCTCAGCTGGCACTGCAGTCTACGCAAGGCAAGGATTAGCTCTTTGAGATTTATAGTCAGAGAGAACATGCAGTCAGGAGGTTGTCACATTAATCCTTATTGAAAACTGGCAGATGTGATTTTTCCCCCGACACTGTTTGTTTGTTTTTTTTGCTTTTGTTTTTTTTCAGTAGGTTAATTCACGATTTATTATCCTCCTGTCAACGTAAAACAAGTTTTATTTGTACATCCAGGAAGATTTCATGACTGTATCCAAAAGCTGGTTATGGGGATGCAGACCAGCAGTTCTTTAGAAAACCCTCCCTAATTCTTGTGAAAGAATGATGAGACTCCACCTTAAAAAAAAGTGACTCAGTGTGAAAACAAGGCATTCTTAACATTGTCATTTCAACAAATATAGGCATCGACGATGTTTTCCGCGGTAACACATCCTTTAGACAGAGTTGCTTATTTTACCTATGATGTCTTTAGAAGGGTTTTTTTTAGTAAGTAAACACTATTGTTTTGTTTTTTGCTCAATGAAATTGGAACATATGAGAGAGATCTTTTTTCATATCCACACAACATGTAAAATGTAACGTACTTATATCACTTCAGCAGTTTGTTTTTTATTATCTTTTCAAATCGACGGGAAGGATGGGTTCTAACCGTCTGACTGACTTTATTTTTGTTACTATTTTTATGCCCAAGAAACCCCCGAGACAATCATTCCAGTGAAAAGGAAAAGCACTGAGCCAAACGATTCAGACAGTGTCATTTAAAGAACAAGGACATCTGTGTTACCTGATCTTGGCTTAAGTCCAAACACTGTCAGGGTAGTGCTGAAATCAGTGTTGCGCAAACCCTCCTGAGGATAAAACATTCACATCCAATTCAGAATGGGACGCAGCATTAACACTTACACGATCTTTTAAGATAACATTTTCATACCCACCTCAGAGTCAGCGTTGCCACTCGAGTTTTTGCGAGCACTTTGGCATTTGTACTGTCAACAAAAGAGATAATTAGATCTTTGTTTCATGCTAATTGTTCATCTCCTGTTCTATTTATGGAAGCAAACCTGGTGCTACATGTTTGTTATTCATTTATCTAAACAGTGACACGCTTATTAAAAGAGTGATCGGCACATGTTTATACATTAAGTGGCTAGTGTGCCTCTAAATCGCACAAAAATAATGGAGCGAGTATCTTGCCCGTAGATACTGTGCTATGCAGACTGAAGGCTGGAAAAGCCAGGGATCAAACCGCCAACATGGCCATTAGTAGATGACCTGCACTACTATGCCGTTATTTTTGTCCCTCTATTCTAAATGCACGCAAAAAAAAATAAAAAAAATTGCAAGTGCAAATGTTGCATTTTGGGGAGAAAATTATTTTAAGTGAAGAAAAGTTTAATTTGAGCCAACAAAATCCATTGCTGCATACAAGAAATGTATTTCAGTGTTTGCTATTATCCATATGCACACACAATAACAGCCCCTCTCGCTCAGTTGTTGGGATTTGTTCTTGCTCAGATCTCTACTCTGTCTGCTGACAGACACCTGCGGACCTGTTCTCAACATTTCTGCACCCTGCGCGCTCACCTCTTTCTGTACACCCTTATAAGGGTGCCACAAAACCAACCAATCACAGACTTTGATGCAAAAATACTGATTGGCTGTTAGGGTCTCCAATCAGCTCGCTAGCTACTGCATTCCGGAAACACGGTCCAGAATGTAGCTAAACCCATTTTCGGTTACTATGTTTAATTATTTTATTTTAAAATATATTATTTTTCAAGACCATTATGGTTTTAATCTAGTTTAAACCAAACCACTCCACTGGGTTTAGCTACATTCTGGACAGTGTTTCCGGAATGCAGTAGCTAGCGAGCTATTGGTGACCAAAACAGCCATGAGAATTTTTTGCATCCAAGTCTGTGATTGGTTGGTTTTGTGGCACACTTCTAAGCAGGGGTGCACATAAGTGGTCCGCAGGTGCGCATTCGCTGTCAAAATAAAAGACACGCACCAGATAAGAAGTTGCAACGCGGATTTGCGTACATATAAAAGGCAGTGTTTTTGTCCGCTAGAGTGGGATTTTCACGGCATATTCTGCACCACATCTCTGTGCGTTCATCATTTGTTTGAAGCCAGCTCACCTCCTGCAACCGCTTTTCCGAGAATACGAGCTTCTTTTGTGGTTTGGACTCCTGACATTTCTTTGGAGGTGGAGGAACACCAAAGTAATTGCTTAAAGGAGCTTGCTTCTTCGACATCTTTAAGAGTTCTAAACAAATGCCTGTCCTCCTCCAGAAAATCTTATGTACGCAAACAATGCAACTTCTTATCTGGTGCGCCTCTTTTATTTTGACAGCGAATGCGCACCTGCAGACCACCTATGTGCACCCCTGCTTATAAGGGTGTACAGAAAGAGGTGAGCGCGCAGGGTGCAGAAATGTTGAGAGCAGGTCCGCAGATGTCTGTTAGCAGACAGAGTAGAGATCTGAGCAAGAACAAATCCCAACAACTGAGCGAGAGGGGCTGTTATTGTGTGTGCATATGGATAATAGCAAACACTGAAATACATTTCTTGCAGGCAGCAATGGATTTTGTTGGCTCAAATTAAACTTTTCTTCTCTTAAAATAATTTTCACTCAAAATAGAAGCCTTTGACTTCCGTGTTCACAATCAGTGCGACTCTAATCATTCTGATAAAGTCATGCATTATTGTACATTTGGAGATGGCTATCACAGAAAATCAGATAGAGCATGCAATTCTGTCTGATAGCACAATGTATTCTGCAAGTTAGGGCTGTGCCATATGACCAAAATCTCATATCCCGATATAAGAATTCTATCGTCCGATAACGATATAAATCACAAAAATGTAACATTTTCTGTAAATTCTGTGAATCTCGGGCAGCTCGACTTGCGGGAAGTGTTTCTAACTGCGCGTCATGTAGCTGGAGTCGAGTGTTTTAACTGATGCATGAAACTATACATTTTTAGACATAAGTTGTAACAGCCACCTTTTTCATTGTGAGTATTTATTACACGGCGTGCTGCGGGGAAAAGCCTGTTCTAACGTTTGAGTCTAAGGTTTATTTTTTAGCACCTGGCGGCTCTTTTTAAATTCTCATCCGTAAATAATCTGCTCTTTCACGTGATTCAGTTTATTTTGAAAAGTCTCAACAGGATCTTGAGCTTTATTGTGAAAGGTTTATGTGGAACATAAACAAGCGGACACGCGATGCTGTTACCGTCGCTGTTGCTAACGACAACGCATAAAAACAAATGCTTGTCTGTCTGTAGTGTGGTTATATTAAATATAAGAGAAAGAGAGAACTTTAAGAAATTAATATAGCCACTACAGTGACCATCAAAACGATGAAAAAATATTGCCGTAAACAGTTTATTTTGCGACACCACGAAACAAACGATAGCGTAAAAAGAAACATAGACGTTTTTATATCGTCATCCGATATATATCGTTATATTGAACAGCCCTACTGCAAGTAGATGCAATCTAGAAAGTTCCTGGCCCATCTGCTCGCTCAGCATCTGGGAGCGACAGACATTGTTTTTTCTTTCCAGCAGTCTCCAGAAATCCAAGCCAAGATTATGTTTTGGTCTGTTGGTAGTTGTTTATGAATACGTGTGTGAATGCATGCATTTTTTGTTTTGGTCATGTAGACACTACATTTTGTTCTTCACGGGGACTGTTTATCACCTGCATTCATCCAAAGCCTAAAGAAACGTGACGGATTTTGTACAAGTGCAAGCACAGAGTACAAGCAGACCACATGCAAGAGAACTTTTGGTGGCAGAAATTTCGTCTCTTGTCTGTAAATTCTACACATCCAAATCCAGAATGTGTTTCAAAGACATTACTGAATATGCAGTGAGAATCTGGGAATTTGCACAACCTTCAGATAATCTTTTCGTAGATACTTGTTCCGCCTGCGGTCTTCATTCTGATTGAGGACAGGTGGGATCTCAGGCCACTTTGGCTCTGAATCAGACTGATCTGTCTTCAGACAGCCATCAAAGGAGCAGGAGGAAGAGGGCTGTAAACACAAGCAGTTAAAATTAATCTAAAGAAAATCTCTATAAAACTCTGCGCATCTTACAGAGAAGAATGGGAGGCACAATCAAGAAAAAAAACACAAGCCTGGAAAACCGGGCGTGAATGAAACACGGTATGTTTGCTTTAAAGAAAGTAAGTTGGTACCTGTCCACTCAGCACTGACGCTCCACTGCTTCCTTCATCTAAAGAGGCACTGATATAACAACACAATAACATCACAAGCTTTTGTTTGACATTCAAATACCATGAAGTTATGTTACATGCAACTAACAAAAGAGATTAGGGTCAACAAATATTTGGAGACAGGGAGACAAACTGTGCATGACTCACACCGCCAGTCACGTTTTGGAAAAGTTGATGCGTTCTAGAACAAATCTGGCTGCTCTGTGTTACTCACAAACAAATCTGTGTGCAAGACTCCTGTATATCTCACAGCTAAGTGTTACTTGAGAACACCACCGAGCTGCCCTGTGATTAACTTGAACAACACTTTGGAAGCTAGTAAATCACGTCTGCAGCAGTTTACTGGCCCCGGACATGTTGAGTTCAGCTTGAAAAATGTGAGAAGCAGCTGCCCATAAAGTGGCACGGTCTGACTTTGAGTACACTTTGGGTGAAGACCCGTGAGGTGATCTTTGTGTGCAAGTTTCACTAAATCCTAAGCAACACTGTTGATTAGTGATTAGTGATTAGTGCTCCCCATTAGTGAGGAGTAGTGATTCTGGTGGATGCTGCCCAGACTGAGGACTCTATCGCTTAAGCTGCCAGATAAGACAAGAAGTCATAAAGATTTAAATGCAACAACACACAATTTTAAAATAAGCTAAATAATTAAAATTTTTAAAAAATCAGTAGCGCAGGAGTAAAGCAGGTAACCCTGGGAGCAATCCAAAAATGGAATAAATAATGAATTTTTAAAAATACATTAAAAAAAAAATTAAAAGTAAGGTCACAATAAGTCTTTGAATGATAATGCCAGAAAAAGGAGGTGGGTTTAGATTGAAAGATTTTAGCGCTTTCAGATTCTCTCAGGGACACCAGCAGAAAATTCCATCAGCAGTCCATAAAAGCTAAAGGTTTCCTCCCCAAATGGCAGATTGGCACACAAGTAACGAGAGGGCACACTGCTTCGCACGCTTGTAAGCATGTGAAACGTACTGGAGTGACACCATGAAGTACTTTAAAAACAAGCAGAGAGGATTTAAGAATCAACACAAACTGACAGGTGCAGGGGTGGGTATTAATGTGCTTTCTTAGCAAACGTGAGTTATTTTATCTACAAAAGTTACATCTCTCTAGTTTTCTTTGGAAGCTGAAGACGCACTAGCACAGAACTCACCTGCGAGCGGTCTGAGGTGTGAGTCTCGGTTTGCTGCCGGAGCTTCCAGAGTGACTGAGGAATCTGCAGACGGACACATACGGCAAACAGACGAACACAAGAACTGTTCAAACAGGCTGAGATTACATTGCACATGCAGTGCATGAAATATTTTTTGACCATGTCACAAAAAAACCCCAAAACCTCAGTACACTGAGTCACCAAACACTGAGTCACAGGAAGTGAGTGCAAAGAATCAAAAATAGCTGCTACTTTATTCTCGTAAGACGCCTGTATGTATGAAATGAATTTGAAAAAGCAAACTGTAAACCATGACAAAAAAAAAATCGCTCTACCTGTGTGCCCGGCCGGTCACTCTCCTCCTGTGAATTAGACTTTCGGCTCTGCAAATTAAGGACCGTCGTCTAAGAAGCCACGCAAACAAGCAGTAGGCAAGTCGGGGGAACAGGAGAAGATCAGGAAATGGCAAAAGTGGAGAAGAAAAAGTCAGGTAAAGCTGATATGGGTCTGACTTGCAAAGACAAAAGCGGTAAAGTGCAGTAGGTAGAGATGTGGCGTAAAAGATTGGGCAGGAATGCTGACGCAGTGGATTTGTTCAATGAGTAAACCAAACTGTCCAGTTCACTGGAAATGTAGACTTCGATGCCTGTCTGTTTGCTCTGTCAAACCACTTACAGGACTATTACTTAAAATTTCTATACAGCGGGGCATGTATTAGTCACGGCACATTTTTTATGACTACTTTGCAAAACGCTGGCATCAAACTGATGAAGCTTAGGCAGTAATGCTGCTTTGTTTTAAAAGTCACGCTCAACGACTTTGGAAAGTTTTTAAAACAACTGTGTTTCTTTTAAAAGCTCATGATGTAAGCCTACTTTGTAACGCTTTCCTATACAGAAAATTGTTAGAAAGGAATAGATTAATGAGGACTTTAAGCGGATTTAGTAATGCTGTTGGTATTATAGGCTTGCAGGGAGAAATCGCTGTTAGGCTAACTGCAGAAAGATGTTACATGAACAACACGGATTTAAGCAGCTAAGCAAACGCTGATGTACCACACAGCTACTGTTATGTTACGAGAGTAGACGTGAGGGCCACACACCTGTTCTGCTGCTCCTGCTGCAGAAGCTGGACAGCAATCTTCCTCAGGTCAAGCACTTCCTTCAGCTCATCGTCCTCTTCCTCAGCTAGCTGCTCCTTATCAGAACTGGGAAAGGTGAGGAACAAAATTACTATCAAGTGATTAATTAGAGATATATCTAGGTGTGGGCACACATCCATTTATTATTTTCTTCATATCCAATTCAGCTTATCCCAGCTGCCACAGGGCAAAGTTTGCCCACCCCCTCCCAAGCCTGGTCATCAGTGTGTCGCAGGGCCAGCACATTTACAGACACGTGTGGAATCCCCAGTTAACCTATTATGTTTGTCTTTGGTTTCAGGCTGAGACATGCAGATGATTAAAGGGGGAAACCTGCTGGCACCACTCATCATCGAAGTCGCTGATTGATGTGAATGTCAATGCAATTTGGTAGAAAGCCATCAAACTGTGTCATCACCTAACGCGTCATTTCCAAAGAGATCTCCTTGGTAGTACATGCACAAAAAAAATAAATAATACAAAATGTCTTTTTGTGTGTGCTAAAAGCTCTGCCAAACCAAACACCAGTCTGGCCGCCACTTGCGATAAGAAACAAAGTGAAAGTTTTTTTTCTGTTCTCTCACGCCCCCTCGCTCTTTCTGCGCATGGTTTCCTCTGGTTCCTGTAAATTGCTGGAGTGGCACACCTGGTCTGTATTAACCACTCCTTGGCTCCAGTATAAATACCTAGGTCTTCCCACTCACTTCTCATTAGAGCGGGTGAGCAGTGTGGCAGTCACGCTAAGGCTAACCACTCCTGGTGTTTTCATGTCTTTCATTGGATATTTCTGATTCAGGTTTTTCTTTCAACCCGCTAGCCTTGGGGCACACTGAGCCCAACATCTTGGCTGTCCACTCTCCATATGCCTAACCTCATCTCCGGGCTTGCTTCCCGAAAACAAATTTTGCTCTGTTGGTCTGTCTGGATCTGATTTGGGTAGCAATTAGCACAACCTGTGCCAGCTCACCTTCCAGCGAGTGGTTACGTTACCCTAAAAAGTCCAGGGGATGGTGGAAAGTAACAGCATTGCACACATAAAAAAAAACTCACCCTGACTCCTCTTTCCAGCTGTCTTTATCTTTGCTTTGGTGAGACATGTTAAGAACTTTCTCCAGTTCCTGGAACGCACACAGGGACATCACGTCACGTCACGGGACCAAGCACACAGAGATAGATATTCTCTCCCAACGTGTCTTCAAAAGATTTCCCACATTCTTCTCGGTTTTCTAGACTGATTGATGAATTCATACCTTTATACAAGACACATGACTGCTTTGCTGCCCATTGCACTCTGACAGAGCAGGATCCTCGTCCGGGTTGGGCTCTATAAAGTCATAGAGATCCTGATCTGATAGAGGGAGGAAGCATCCGCGTTCATCACATGAACTGTCACATTTTTAGGCACTTTATTCAACAACCCCGTGTCTCTGTTATTGCTTTCAAAGGGAATATGTGATACTTATTTTCGGTAACCTTTGCAAGAGTCCATTTTGGAGAGGAGTGACAGGGCGTCGGCACGGGCTGTCTCTGAAACTTGAGAGTGCAGGCTGACAGTGTCATCGTCTGAAGGCTGAAGGAGAGGAAAACAGAGGAATGGGAAGTCAAGTTTCAAATGCAATCAATTCACCTGAATTATTACTGTTGCTATTTTGGGTATTTAAATGGAAAAGGATTAAAAGGAAAAAAAACCACACCTGCAACACGTGACTGTAGCATTTGCCAAGTCACGTTTACAGCCTTACTAAGCAACTTTAATGAGCAGATATATTATGTATATATTCAGTTCCTCCATTAATGATCTTTTGAGTTGCATTTGTAGTTCTTTGCATGTATCCAGACATCCTTCTGAAAGTATCATTGTCTCTTATACTGGTTTGGGTCTCGTCGGTTATTCTCCTGTCACAACAATGAGCTCACACAGTGTTTTGCAATGCTATAGCTTACAGGCATAAGGGAGGCTACTCAAGTTTTGGAGGGAAGTCCTTTAAATATGTTATTCAGAGCTGCACATTTCCACCTTCTACTGTCACATCAGTATTTTTCCATTTGGATTTCTGCCACCTTCACAAAGCTTCACGTGTTGCTGCTGACAATCAACCTCCCTGCACATTTGCTTTCCATTATCCAACAGTGCCCTGCAGGTCACATCTTGCCACTTGGTCTAGTCAGATATTTATGTTGTTTTACCAAGTGTGCTAACATTTACTTCTGTCTGTATTTTTTTTTTAAACAACAGCCACCTATAAAAACAGCTCATATTATATCAAGAAAATGATACGGGTTACCCTTTCATAGTTATATATCTCAATATGTGCTCTTTCTTAAGTAGTAAAATGTATTTATTTTCTCACACAAGAGAAAATAAAATTGTATTCTACTTTCTGGGGCGTGGCTCACCTAGGAGTGACAACTCCCTAATATATAAGTCTGTTTAAGCTTTCAAATCCACCCATCACTGATGAGATCTGGTTTCAGAAAAATATAGCTCAGCTCGAGGCTCCAAAACAGGAAGGCACAAGTCAGTAAGTGATGTCACATGTGTGACACTTGTTTGGACTCTCACCTCTGTTGTAGACAGCCTCTTGTCACCATTGTCACTACCAATTCCAGAGTCAGGACCGTGGTTCTTACTTGGGTAAAAATCTTCCATGCTGAAATTGTGCAAAATGACATAAATTAGACAGCATTAAATGATTAGATAGCAGAAATGCAATGCATGGTGTTTTTAACAGAATAGAAGTGATAAATAGATGCATTATGATATAATGATATACTTGATGATGGTTGCAAGTAAGTTAGTAAATCTGTCAGCACCTATCTGTTAGTGGTTGCGGTAGGCAACGCTTGCCAAGAGAGGGGAGGTCCAGGGTGTCTGGTTTCTTATCCATCCTACAAGCCTGCATGTTCAGGTACTTAAATATGTGCACTTTGCCTTTAAGACAAATCTGAAATAGATAAACACAAAATGTGTTCTTGAAGTCACTCCAACCACTACAGAGGGAACTACAAGGAAATCCACGCGGGTGGATGGGTTAGATGTACAAAAACAACCACTATTTTTTTTTGAAAAAAATCCATAAACCTCCAATTGTTCTGTACATCTGTTCCCACATATGGGCAAAAGCACCACCATAAAGCAAATCCTCATACCTGTGCCGGTGGAGACTGCATAGGGTTGTTGTCTAGGATGATGTGCTGCAGTTGCCTCAGCTTCCTGTAGGCTGGAGGAATCTCTGTGATCTTATTGCAGGAGAAGTCAAGTCGGATGAGAGGCAGGTCAGCCAACTCTGAAAATACAAATAACAAGAAACTGATGTGCACTGCTTCGACTGCACAATCATCAGAAATTTGTATGTGCTGTTAGGGTAGATCTTATAAAAATAGTTTAACAACATCATTAAAACAGAGTCAAGTTCTTGTTTTTGGGCTCTTATCTTAACCCTGAAGCAACCACAATAATTCAGCAAATAAAAAAAGATCATATCTGGTCATATCTGTATCTATAAATATGTTATTACACATTTTTTTTCAATTGCTCTGTTTGTCATAATGTACTCTTTCCATCCATCTATGGCAGAGGTTCTAATGTTAAGCTTTTCAAAGGTACTTTAATGTAAAAAGGGGTTAACTTGACTTGTGATTAAAATGCATTTCATCCTTCAAAATTAATGGCAATATTTTGCTATGGTTCTTACTTTAAGGGCATGTAGAAATATGGGTAAAAGTATCTCTAACTGCTTTTAAGGGGATTTTTTTAGTTCATTGTGTTGAACACGTGATTTTTTTATACAGAATTTTATAAATATTATTAATCTGTTAGACCGGTTTATGTATATATTTTCACGGACCGGCCTTTAAGGTGTCGTGGATATATACAACAAAATAAAACCAGTACCGGTACAGATTTATTCATAACACACGGGAAAAGACCCACGGAAACCAAGTCAACAATAAAAACGATTAAAAAATAACGATAAAAAAATAATAAAAACCCTCAAAACCATAAATTTCACACCCGATCTTTAACTCTCCTGGCCTGGTACTAAAAAAGCCACGGACCAGTACCGGTCCACGGCCCAGGGGTTGGGGACCGCTGTGTTAGACAACAGCACAGACTGCATGGATTCATGTGCCACACGTAGGAATTGCTCGAGTTGGGCTTGTCAATTCAGGTATCCTTAGTTATTCAGACATATATTACTATAATTTATTAAGTTGCCTTCTGCTATGTTTATCTGTGCCAACAGTAACAAGACAGGCAACACAAAACATAAAAGGCACAGTTGTATCTCTTGGCTGTGAAAGTCTGGCATAGATGCCAAAATGTCTCAGTGATGCGCAATCAATGCGTCTCAAGTGAAAGAAACACACAGAGAGCTTCATGAGTGATGGATTTACCATCAGGCAGCATGTGAAGACTATTCTTCCTGATGTTGAGTTCTCTCAAGGCTTGAAGCTTTCCAACTTGAGCAGGCAGCGCCTGGATCTCGTTTGAGCTCACGTCCTGAAATCCAACCCAACAGGGGGAGGCAAAGAGTGAGAAACGGAATTATTAGCGTTCACTCTCTCACCTCTCACACACACATACATATAGAAAAATGGGAAATGGGTGCAGCAACTTACTGAGACATGCAAAGAACATAGAAATATAGCATAAAAGGCAAAGGCAGAGTTTGCACAAATCTATTGAGCTTGGAAGTCCATATTTAGTATGACCACCTTTATTCTTCACCACAGCCTGAACTCTCTTAAGGCAGCTTTTTTCTCATTTCTTTAAGCAGTCCTAAGGCATAGTTCTCCAGGCTTCTTGAAGGACAATAAAAGCTCTTCTTTAGGTTGGATCTTTTGTTCTCTTCTCTTTCATGATCATCTCGCACTGCTGCAGGTAGTCTTTCAGGCCTGTCACATTTTCTTTTGTCATCACTTTGTCCAGTTTTTAAGAACATACTGCACACCATGCTGAGATATGTCAAGTTCTTGGCTAATAGCTTATTGGGAATCACCTTGTTGGTGTAAAAATACAATTTTATGTCTATCGAACTGTGTTATCTGGCATTTTCTTATAGATTCAACTAAATGAATTGGAACAAACGGTTGTGTTTTTGTGACAGGCTGCTAGTTAAAAAGTGCCTAAAGACACAATTTAAAATTGATTCTTTGCTAAGTTTTCTGTTATGTGTAGACAGAACACTGGTGTATGTGCCTCAAGCTCTGTACTGTATACAAAGGCTGATGTATACAGGCTGCTCACCAGTTCCATTAAGTCTTTGGCCTTGCCAATCTCTTCAGGGATGGACACAAGCTTGTTGTTGCTCACAAGCAAAACCTTCAGGGGAAGGTTGAAAAGGTATTTCGGCAACACTGTCAGAAGATTTCGGCTGCAGAGAAAGACAAAACAATGACCTGCATTTAAAATAGCATACAGAAGCGTGTAACACTGAGACGATGGTGACTGGGAATTGAGTTGTAGCAAAAGAGGAAACATCTCTTTCGCATGAGCATTTTCACCCTGTAAGTAAGGTGAAAGGGGAACAGGCACTTTTTTGGCATATAACTGAATACCAACATTCACTCCTTTTGTATTCAATTAGAGTCTGAAACAATAATAAAAGTATAGTGTTAGCAATGGCTCACCTGATGTCCAGATAAGTCAGCATCTGCAGATTGATAATAGCTTCTGGGATGCACTTAATGCAGTTGTGGTAGAGGTTGAGTGACTCCAGGGGGGCAAACAGACACACTTCTGGGGGGATTTCTGTGAGACGATTCTTAGACAGATCTGCAAGGAGAAGAAACAGAATACTTGTGTGCATAAGCACACTGGTGACAAACTCATTATAACCCTTTAACATCAGTTATGTGTGCTTTTTGCACAAGAAGCCATTTCCAAAGCCTCGAAACACTGATCAATACATATCTGTGACAGAGCAGTAGGAAACGTAGCTCTTCATCGAACGTCGGTCTAATATTACACCAGAGTCTTGGGCTTTATAGGTTTGAGTGCTGCCGGCGGGGTCATACGTCAGTATTTCCAGCATCGATCTCACTGGGAGTGGCACGTTAATGGCTTTAGATTTGTATGAATGAGTGGAGAGTGTTGGAACTCATCCTACATCTGTCGTTTTTTTTTTTTTGAAAGACAAGTTAACAACAAAATAAAATAACCATAATTTTTTTTCTGGGTTACTTTTTGAAGAGAAGAATCAGGTTTGCTGAGGCACAGAATAATTTATTTAGGATCCTTTATAGGATTTATCTCTTTTTATTAAAAGAACGGTCAAAAGTGAATGAGTTCTATGATTGCATTTAACTGAAATAAGTCTTTTTATACAAATTCAACATATTTGCAATCATTTTATGAAATATAATAGAACAATACCAGAGTAAACAACCATACTATCAACTGTTAAGGCTATAATAGCATGGCAGCATATCACAATGGCTAAATTGTTTTTCACGTTTAAGAGCTTAGTTCACCTTCACTCATATTAAAACCCACGCCAACAGTTAAATGTTAAGAGTTTTGCATGCATTTCTTAGTTAAGATATCAACAAAGTTACAAGGAATTCGTCTTAGGAGTCACTATTGTCCCTTGCCAAGTTCAATGCCAACCCATCTCAATCCTGTCACGACGTGTCACCTACAGTAAAACACCCGGTGCCAACTTCAAGGTGTGGCTAGAAAGGAAAATGAGTATGAGTCACCTTCTGGTAACCACAAATGGCAATAACAACTGTTGACAGTACAGCTAATGTGACAAGTTCTCCTAAACTTGTCGAGCTGTCTGTTGTGTCGCCTGATAACACTGAAGTTAGCTTCTAAATTGGCAGAAGATGAATGTTTAGCACACAGATTTGATAAGTAGGACACTTTCGTGTTTGCCAAACATATCTGTACAAACAAATGAGGTCAATTTTACCATTTTTATGTCGACCGAATCAGACGAGGCCTTTCGTTCAAGATATTTTGTGTAAACGACAAAGCGACAGCAGAAGTAGCGGTTAAACACGCTCTGTTTAACCGCTGAAGGCAGTTTGCTAAAAAAAAAATCATAGCCATGCATTAATGAGCTACATGCATGTGCTTTTGTTCTGCAACAGGAACATGAATGTAATCTCTGCTTCCACCCCCCATTTTTATCTGCCTGCTGTAATAAAATATTTAGAATTCATCCCAACAACGTCAAATAAAGGAAGCATACAGATACAGATGCTTAAGCTCATTATGCAGATATCTGTCCTCAGCCAGCATTCAGAATTTCCACATGTATTCCAAATACTTACTTTGGAAAGTCATATTAAATAATGTTTATCCTATATACTGCTGATGGTCTTTGAGGCTCAGTCTTCAACCTATGTTGCAAGAGGAAAACAGGAAGGTTCATCCACTGAAACATGACGATTAAATTTCACTGCTACCTGCCAACAAAATGTAAATATGCCCTGTGATCAATTGAAGCATAGCTTAACTCTTTATTTTCTTTTAAAGGTCTTTAGATCGTGCCCACATTTCCGCTTAAATAATCACTGACCCCGTGCACTTTAACCAGAAACACAAGGATACTTGTAAGGTTACCTTGCACTGCACTGAATTCCCCGTCAAACACTTATTGATTCAGTGTCTATAAATTATGTGTGTACGTGTCTGCGTGTGTGCTGTTGGTATTCTACTCATGTTTCACTAACCTAAATCTGTTAACACAGTTACATTATGAGGATGTCTGCTACAAAGTAACATAAATCACTACCTACTAAGATTAATGCCTTTTTAAAGGTTGGGCAAATAGTAGTTTAGATCAGAGGAAATTGACAGTAAGTCAAGTTAATGTCCTTTAAATTCTTTGAGAATGTGGACACATTGGCACATCACTTTTCTAAAAGCACCTTACACCGCAACCTGAGTCTTACAACTCTGTTTTTCTACTGTACACATGCTCACATACGGATAATACACCAGGGTTCGGTGTAAGGGTTCAGTATCGTGGCAAGGACATTTCAACATGAGGAGAGTAGCAGGGGGTTAGTGAACAACCCGCTCTCCCTCCTGAGCCGTGCGTGTCTGTGTCCGTGTGCGTGTGTGTGCACGCGTGAACAATCTTGTCTTGTGAATTATCTCTGGGTGACAAGATAATTAGAGTGAGGAGCTGCTGCTGCAGAGCTCCAGATAAACAGAAGGCTTTCAATTATTCTGTCCCACATAACCAAAGTGCGCTATCCTTTGCTTGGGAAAACCAAACACTGCTGCGCCTCCATCCCCTCATTATGTGAAATTACATATAGGCACCACTATTTATTAAACAACTGAGCTACAGTATAAAGGTTTTAATGAAACTAAATTCACTTACCTGCTATTAAATGTTACTGTTTAGTATGAAGGATATCGTATCTAGTATTTAAATATGGGAAGTAAGGCCTTTATTCATTCATCCCCAGTGCAATGTAACACCTTCTCTACTTTTACTGAAGGTTGTTATCAGCTATGAAAAGAAACTGACCCGAATTGTATTGAAATGGCCTGATTTACCTGCATTTTAACATTACATACTATATGTTGAACCTTTCGCCCCATTCGGTCAGATTACAAGATAGTTTGAGGAGAACAAAACCGCCTGAAGAATCAGACAAACTGAAGAATCAATAATAAACTAGATATTTGTTCCATATCCTTTATATCAGATGTCAGTGTCCTCCGTGATCTTAGTCATTATCACTACTTGTCGGACATTTGATTGCAGCAGTTATTGTCTGGAGGGATAATTCTTGTTTTTGTTGTTTGTTAATTAATACCAGGGAAAAGAGAAAGTTGCATTTATTACATACATGCCACTAATACATGAAAGCAGATTAGCTTTCTGGTGCTACTAGTCTGATTCCTAATATGGCTTCTCACAATAGCATTTAAACAAAAGTGCCACTAGTTGCAGCAAAACTAGTGACTAGTCAAACTAAAACTAGTCAGTTAAAATGACCAAACGTCCAGACAGTGGTTATAGAAAACTAAGGTCAGATAATATGGATTTAAAGCTCAAGCAGGTTTCCACAGATAGGCTCTGACTGTGTAGTTGTCTATGGGCTCTGACAGCAGTCAGTAAGCAGAAGTGAGAAGCAGACTATGACACAGTCAGCAGCACAAAGGGAAAAGAAGCCAAAGGGTTAAGGGAAGCAGAAATTACCACATGGGGAAAGACTAATGCTGAGGTCACAAGGTATGCACGCTTTCCATTAAGACTAAACTCTGCCTCTCCCTCAGGCTTGGACCTTGATGCTGTAACCCAGCTGCATATAGTCAATTCCCCCATCTCCCTCCACACCCTAATCTGGTCCCACAACTGGGTATTCTGTGTTAGTAGCTGAATCATCTGGGTGATGGGGGAGCTGGGGGGTAGGTGGAGACAGGCTTTATATGCCTGTCTATCTTTTCCCACTTTTCCCTCCTCCAACCTAGGCCACGCACCATCTGCAGCGCACAGTGGGTCTTTAATCCACCTGCTTGCAGCCTCAAGCTCCCACAGAACAAGGCCCGCCAGGCAGAGAAGCACTCCACCAAGGCTCCACGGCACCATCAATCTATTCATTTGTGTTCGTAGTGCAGATGCTGCTTGGATATGTCCTTCCATGACACAGCAAAATGAATACTAATTGCTTTCTTCTGGAGCAAACAGTGAGTCTCTGATCAGCAAGAGACTGATTTTGAAGAGAGGATAAAAATAGCTTTAAGTTGCTATTTAGAAATTCAGCTTGTTATCACTAAGTTATTTGTCTCTAAGCTGCAGGAAAATGAGCCCATCATACTCTATTTACTGTATTCTGTCAATAATGCCGCAGGATTCAGTTTAATGAAAACATGGAAGGTGCATGTCAAGGTGTCAAGGAGATGATTAATTGGGGTTAATTAATTTTCACCCTGCAGCAGATGTGCCACAGCCACTATGGCTGTCAGGATTTGGGTGTGGTCCGGTGCTGCGGGTTGGACCGTGCAGAGTGCTCTTTGTGAGATTTGGCCTTAGAGATCGGGTAGTCTCTTGATCAGCTGCGTTTGTTCAGCTACTGTGCAGGGGTTGTCCGTGAGAGCTTGTAATCACCGTCAGGCACTAACGCGGTCCAATTGATCCATGAACCGCATCCTTTGATCTCTGCCCAATCCAGATGCTTCAGGATTGGGCAGAGACATGCTTCAGCAGCACCCGGTGTTGACAGACACACAGACACATTAATATGCGAAAACATTAATATAGATATAGATGCTATAGATGTGCAGAAACGGCTTCTTTCCCTGGACCATTTGGTCTGTAAACAAACACTATCCCCCTACACCGCATCCCTGTCCACCCACCTACCAATCTGAGCCATGGTCTTAGTAACCCTCATCACTCAGGCCACTCACAAGGACTCTACTCAGACCAAGTCCTTTGCAACCTGATCTGTAATGTGTGCCTTTCCCTTGTTTTGTATATATTTCTCCTGTTTGTTAGTTATTCCTGCTGCCTTACTATTTTTATTTACAGTAAAGGGCTATTCTATTCTATTCTATTCTATGATCATAGGCTTTTCAGACATATAATAGTATTTGATTTTTGTTCAAACTATTTATTATACATTTAGCGCCTAAGATATTAACCCCAACATTAATTTTTCACTGAGTCTATTACACCAGAAATTAATTGAATGAAATTAAATCACATGTCAAGCATTTGAGTCATGTTCCTATTTTTAAATGAAGAAGCAGACACTCTGGTTGTGTCACACTACACAAATTTGGACACTACAAATGTCTGATTGGAAAATTCAGACATGCCACATTGTTCCTGTTAAATTCTAACACATCCTACTTTGAGACGACACTAAAATAGTCACACTCTGTTATATGACACACACATTTCTAATTTACTGTGGTTATACCTTCATTTGTTGAGCTTTTTGTCACGCACGTACGCCACGCAGATAAAGCCTAGCTGCGAACTAAAAGAAAAATTCTGTGAACATGTCCTTGGTGCCTTTTTAAAATGTGAATGTTACTTCTGTTGAACGTGTTTGTAACTCCAGTGCTTTTTAAGCTGTTGCTTCACAGAAAAGAATCAATTAGAGACCACCGTTTCATTTTCTGATCATTTTACATTCAAGTCTAAATGTTTAACAGTGGCATCATTAATATACAGGCCTGCGTCTATAACCCAGTCTAGGCGTGGGTGAGTAAAGGCCTTTATCTCTGATATTTTTCAAAGACTACCTTCAACTAAAGGAAACTAACAATTTTCTCAAAAAGGGATTTAAAGGAAAATTTTATGTTGTGTCTCATATATAAGACATAATTATGGGACGACTCTGTTGCCCGAAGCGCTTGCTGTTCTGCACAGGCTTTCAGGAGAGACAGAGGATGTTTGATTTAACAGAGCACAGAGAATGAGCAGCACTTTTAAAGCCTTTGGGGGGCGTCAGCCTGCTTGAACTTTAATGAGCTGTGGCGCTTTCAGTATTTACACTGGTTGATTATTAAGGCAGAGAATGTTTGCTTGATACTTGTGTCCTTGTGGAGGCCGTCCTTGAAGAGTTTAACTTATAAGGAATGCAGCAGCACCTTGTGAGATTTACTGTGCACACAAAGTCCCACAAAATCGAATAAAGAATGCCCAAGTTGCATTTTGGCCCCCTGTTTCAAGGACTTCCAGTATCTTAGTGGGCTTTTTGGTTTGTTCTTGGCTGTCAAATTATCTCTTTTTGTGACAAAAACTGCATTACACGCCTTTTTTCACTTACCTCTTCATTTTGGCCATTAAATATTAGATCAAACTATTAGTGGATGACGGAGTAATTAGCCAGACAGTGACGTGTTTATAGTGTGATGACAGATTAGGTGCGATCTTCAATTGTGGCACAGCCATTAAAAATGGAAGATAAAACCACACACTAAATCTAATGCATGTATTGTTGATTAAACCATAAATGAGTCATCATGGTCTCCAAGAAATCCCAATTTGAAATGTCTTTATTAGCATTTTTCCTGAGAAGTCACAGAAACAGCTGGTGTAAACTTGGCTGAATATCTGACAATAACGCACACCTGTGAAGGTACGGTGAAGGCACCTCGCGGCGGTGGGGTAATGGCAGGTAGAGGCATGCTGGGGTTATGAACCAGATAGATGCACTAACCCGCATGCACTTCTACACAAGTTCGGGGCAGCATTCTCAGCGCTTTCCCTGTGGGAAAACAACCCGACTGGAGACAAACTAGCAGCAGCACACTGCAAACGGACACCCTCGTGTGATGTCCGCTCCCTTTTTGGTTGCTGCTTAGCCGTCAGATGAATCCGTTCGCTTTCTAAGAGCAGCAACGCAATGTTATCAAAATAGCTTATCACGAGACATATCAAGAGCCACTTCTTCTTTTTTTAAACGCCTTTCAGTTTTCAGGTGTAACAAATAATGTAGCTTAACAAGCTGGGTCTTAGTTTACAGAGCTGGCACTGTTCAGTGAGGACTGAAAGCTGCAGCAAAGACTTATAAGAAAAGATGCATTAAAGTTAACTTTAAATTGCATCTGATTTTGACTGAGCCAGCAAAAATGACACCGTTTCTATTTGCAGCAGAGATTGCAATTGATGTAAAGGGTAGCGCCGTGAGGTGTTGATCTCTCTTCGCACATCTGAAAGTGACACTTCCCTTCTGGCACACCTTTAATTTGACAGAGTGAAATGAAGGCGTGAGATACAAGCGCGAGGCGTGCAGCATTTACAGCACCTGAATTGCACTGGCACAGAAATATAAACCTTCCCACCTCTTCGAGTTATCATCGCTGTTATAATGAGCACTCCAGATAATAGAAGCTGTTTCTAAATTTAAAACGCAAATAAATAAATAAATAAAACTCTTGGCAGATGTTTTGACTGAAGTTCAATGGAGCAAAGCTGACTAGTAGAAGAGCAGATCATTACAAAGACGGCCTAACAGTCTGTAAATAGTTCACCCCAAACTTCCTGTTTTGCGGTTTGTCACGAAACATGACTGGCAATCTGTGTAAAACAAAAAGGCCCTGAGCTCCTCTGGGTTATTAATGGTGTGTATTGTTATAAGTCCTGTTTATTCTGGAGAATTAGCACATATGACTATCAAATGAGCAAATTTCCATAGATCTGGGTGGACAAGCCCACTCACAAAATGATTACTAACGACTAAGAACAGCAGAGCAGCATGTAAGAAAATAGTTGGATTATAGCTTAGTACTGGAAGACATGTCTGCTTGTTCAGCAAACCTTTCACCTCCTACCAAGCCCACAACTGATTTTCAGTGGCTGGAGCCCTGTGCATATCGTGCTTTTTGCTTTATTTTTGATTCAGTAATTAAACAAGTCACTTTCAGGTGTGCTCAAAGAAGACTGTCTAGATGTGAAGAGGTTCTGAAATCTTGGAGTAGAAAATTTTAACACCCTGGGGGTACGGGTAAGGGTAAGAGCTGCACATGATGACAGATTAACACCAGATGGTCTATGGACACATCAGAGGAGGAGACTATCATTTCTGAGATTTGGCATCTTCCACATGCTCATGTTAATGCTTGGAAATGATAAATAGCAAGCCAGTATTACCAAAATTACCAAATGTGTGCAAAAAGATGAATATATGTATGTCTACCCTAATTAAACGCACAGCCACTGAAGTCAGGCCATTCCCAATAAAACTTATGTATGTATGACCTCACACTGATAACACAGACTGCTGAAAAACGTGACACTAATACTGACCCACTAACTACGGTTAAGGGTGACCCAGAAAAAGATCGCCCAATAAAGACATGGGTTAAAACAGGAATCAGCCTACACGTGAAACCAAAAGTAAACCCGTGTCTTCCTCCTGTCTGGTACATTACAAGCTACACTATATGGGCATATACAGCCAAGCAACCAAAGGGGCGTGAGGCTGCCAGCAAGTACCCTGCATCTTTTGTCTGATTGTGCCGAATATGAAAAAAGCCGCGCGCGTGTGTGTGCCACATGTTCATCACAAATGATATTCATTGAGCAAGAATCACACTCTTCGTTGCCGCAGTCTTCATTCGTGTAGTGCTCCAGCTGCCCCGTGCCGAATCAGCTGCAGCTTGGTGTGCAAACCACTGCACAGCACCTACTTGGGTGCGCCTGCCGTCTCATTCATGTGTCTCGGGGGGCGGGGGGGACTGAAAGCTACTGGCGTCGACCAACACAACAGCGCACTAAACTACAGATATACGAGCCCCGGTGGACAGTAATTACAAGCAGGATGTAGCAAATGTGCATTTACAGAAGTCCGCGGAGTACACGGTATACTCCTATAAATAATGTCACGTTATCATAATCCTACACGTTATTGCGCCTTTATCTACAAAACCGAGATAAAATCCATGCACAATGCGGACATGCTGCATTCATCCACGAGTACGTGTTTTCTGTTGGTTTACGTTTTGTTTCCTGTAGTCCTCACGCGTGCACACCAACCCACCTGCTTGTGTTGTATCGGTGAGATCGTAGCTCATCCCCGGGTACTCCCTCAGCTTCCTGCCGCTCAGGTTCAGTATCCCCGAGCACACGGCATCCTCCAGAGCCCGGTCCAGGCTTCGGGCCGTGTGGTGCTGCTGCTGGAACGGTGTGATGCCCGGGCTCCAGTGAGGTCCGGTGGGATAGTGATGGCTTTGTAGAGCGGTGACAGCTCCCACGCCTCCCTGACTGGACGCCATTTTTTAAAAGAAAAAGAAAAAAAGAAAAGAAAAAGAAAAAAAAGAAATTACTCTTACAATAATAACAGCGCACAGCGGCAGTTTCTCCGCCCATGCGCATACACGGTACATTCCCAGCACGGACGCTAGGGGATGGGCTTCTGAGGTATTGGTGCTGCTGCTGCTACTACTGCTGCTGCTGGTGGTGATGATGATGATGATGAGGGGATATGGTGGCCATTTTGGGCTTTTAACCCTTTTTTCTCTCCATCTGGTAATAAACACCTTTTAACAGGAGACCCAGAATGACACAGGGGGCACAAGCATAGCACATTAATTGGTGCACTGTAGATAGTTATTTAAAAAATGTTTAGCGTATAAAGGTTTATTATAACATTGAAATAAAACATATATAATCTAACATGTTTCTATAGTACAGCTCTCATCACATTCACTGGATATCACTAATCATTTACTGCTTTACTGCTCCTGGTTGTCTGAACAGTGAGTCAAATAATTATCCTCTTCAGTCATTGTGAAAACTTCTCCACCATCATACCCGGGTCCTAATGGGGCATTCCACTATCCCAGTAATGTCACAGAATGGTGCTAAAGTAAACTGAAGGTTATCCAAAACAACCCTCATGTGCCATCTATCTATCTATCTATCTATCTATCTATCTATCTATCTATCTATCTATCTATCTATCTATCTATCTATCTATCTATCTATCTATCTATCTATCCATCCATCCATCCATCCATCCATCCATCCATCCATCCATCCATCCATCCATCCATCCATCCATCCATCCATCCATCCATCCATCCATCCATCCATCCATCCATCCATCCATCTATCTATCCATCTATCTATCTATCTATGGCAAAATGTGTCTCACCATACGTTGTTGTTGTTGCACTGTTTGCAGTTTGAGCATGGCACATTGTACCATACGTTTTTCTTTTAAACTTTGGATCTTGAAACTGTATATTATCAGTATATTTATATATGTATTTATCATAGCAACAAGATATCATAGGTTGAATGTAGTTCTTTTAATCTGCCCTGTTCTAATGAGGCTAGTAGTCTCTCTAAAACCTAATTAGCTATTGCAGACATAATACTTTTAAAATGACCAAAACAAGCAGAAGTGGTGTTAGCTAATGACAACAGGAAAACAGAAAGATGTGTATTTTAATAAAAGTTTCCACTTTTTGTATGTTGACATGCAGCTCATGAAGGCAGCGGATTATGACCTGAAACTTTTTAATCTAAGGTAGAGATAGGAAATAGACGACAGCAGGTGTGTGTGGACATTTACTATACTGCTTCATTTTCCATTTAATATCACATAAGGTTTCAGTTAAACTGTGTATTGTGATGTTCATTAATCAAAACTATTCTCTATACATGTACCACGTGTGTAAAACTAGTGGCCTTACAGCTGCAGCCTTTTTTTCAAATACAATATTTTTGAGGTGTTTCAGTCAAGTTTTTAAAGTACTTTTGAATTTTTTTTTAATTATTATTATTTCTTCAAACCACTGGCTTTGGGGACTCTGTTATACTTGTGCTTTTAGATCTCACAGTAGCCTTTGACACATTAGATCATAACATTTAACATCATGTTGGCAGAGGTCCTGCCTTTACTGGTTCAAGTCATACCTACCTGACAGATATTTTTCTGTCTCACTTGGTAAGTTTTGTTCATCTCCCTCCCATGTGGTGTACCTCAAGGATCCATCCTTGGACCCCTTTCTTTTATTTATTTGATGTGCTCTCATTTAACAAACACAATGTCTCATTTCATTTTTATGTAGATGACTGTCAGATTCACAAACCAGTTTTTACCGACCTTGGGGTAAAAATATGCATAAATCTTAAAATTGACAAAATAAATACAGTTTTCATCTCAGGCAATTCTCTAAACTTGTGTCTTTTATCACTTTTGTGAGTTAGAGAGTTTTACACGTATTTGTGACCACTCACCTTGATTACCGTAATGCACTTTTTGTTGGTATTGATCAGGCCTCATTATTGTGCCTACTAATAGTCCAAAAACCCAGCTTGTCTGCTGACAGGGACACCTAAACATGAACATATTTCCTTGGGTCTTGCCTCTTTACGTTGATTGTCTGTCCTTTTAAGAATTAATTAAAAAAATATTTAGCTGCCTAGCTCCTTCCTACCTGGCAGACCTTTAACACATATACACTCCTCAAAGTGGACAACAAGGACCAGTCACTCCTTGTCTGAAAAAACACCAGGGGGACAAGCTTTTGCTGGTGTGGCTCCCAAATTGCCACGACAGCAACGTTGCCCCTCCATATTAGGCTGGACCTAACACTTGAGTTTTAAATCACGTTTAAAAACACACACTTTCTTCAAGGCATTTTAGGAGTAGTATCAGAGTTGGCTTCTAATCAGTTTTAGTCAGTTATTTGATTAGTTTTAATTTTTTTAATGTATTTTTAATTTTAATTTATTGTACATCTTTTCTTTGTAGTTTGTAGTATGTTTTATTTATTTTTCCTTTTTGTTTAATATGTGGTTATTGTTTTTTATGGCTATCCTTTGGTAACTATGTTTTAAAGTCTATAAATAAAGTTGGATTGGACTGGATAATAATGGGTACAAATGATCATGAAAACAAGTAAGCCAAGGTCCACCAATTGCTTTGCAGCTTGATGATCGGGGCACGTTTTGAATTTATTATAATTATTTTATATACCTTAATATTTTCCATCACACGTGTCACATATAATCAGTAATTGATTCGGACTGTCTTTTGTCCACTGGTGTTCAAAAGTGCTTTAAATCAGCCTCTTGCACTTTAATAAATAAAGGGGTCTCTCTCTCTCTCTCTTTGTTTAAACCCCAACTGACATTTATGAGATTTATGAAAACCCCACAGCCGGTGACCACCACAAACCTGGACGTGAGGAGGCAAAACTGTAGCAGCAGGTAGATGAAAGAAAGAGAAGTCTCCGTAATGAGTGGAGTATGAGCGCACAGAGATACGGACTCCTTTAATTAAGCTGCGGACCGAGCAGAGAAGAGCAGGCGTCCTCTCACAGGAGCTCCACTCGTTTCGTGCTAGCACGATGTGATAAAAAACCACTTGTCAGTCGCAAACAAATGGTGAAGCAATAGCTTAACACACGTTGTAAGTTGCGGTTATATCGGGTTGTGTGCATGCACTGTGGTTTAAACGCTGTCCTGCGCGGTCAGTCGGCGCTTTTGCGGCGTTTCAGAACAACATAAAGAGACAGTTATGTTAGCTAGCTAAGAGTGTCTGAGCTCTGTGTGAGTGTTAGCACTGAGGGAGGTGTTTGCGATTATGAAAGATGCAAATGTGTCCGAGTTACTGAATTGTTGGGGTCATAGGTTGACAGAGGAAATATAAGCTCTAGCATTATTCATGTGAAGGTTAAGGGTGGGCTAGCTCTTTATTCGTTAGCTAACATTAGCAAAGTGGAATGGTAGCCTGTGTGTTGTCCAGGCCTTTTAAACACGTTTATTTGCTCCAGATGGACCTGACCAGCTTCTCTGTTTAAGTAGTGCATGTTTATTGTTCAAAAAGCCTCTTAGTTTAATGCACTTCATCTTCTTGGCTTTAACTATCAAACTTAAGGGTTGTAAACACTCCAGTGTCCACCCCCCTGGTACCATAGGTTAGCACTGTGTGTGGTTATTGATGAGTAGCACTAGTTTTTTCTAAGCCTGTGTGTTGTTTATTTTATTTGGCGATTAATACTCTGTGTTTTTCTCCTTTAATAGTCTGTATCCAATATCTTACCAAAGAAAGGATGCCATAAGTGACACTAAATCGGTAAGATGACTCAACAGAAGACAGAGATTTCTATTGCTTTGCCCTTCAGTGCATGTCTGCTGCTGTGGGCTCTTCCTCCCACTGGATCAGGGAGCTCTCTTTAAGATTTACTGTTATTATCAAAGCATGAAAATGCTACAAGAAAGTGCTAGCTCTACAATTGCTTCTGTGCTACCAATTGAAAGGCATTTTAACATGAACTTTTCCACCCTTGTGTATTATTATGTATTGCTTGCAGCTTGAGCATGGCAGATAGAAAGGGGAAACCAGCAGCTCCACTGAAAACACTCACAAAGAAGGAACAAGAGGAGCTCAAAAAAAAGGTGCAGGGGGTTTGCGATGTAACATTTAGATACGATGGAGAGTGTTTTTTGAATGTTTGGCGGAAATAAAACCTTATTAAGATCAAATGGTAATGAATTAATACAAATAGTGTTTCCTTGTATGTCTAGGAGGAAGAAAAAGCAGCAGAGGTGTTTGAAGAATTTCTGGCTTCATTTGAGACCAGCGAGAAAAGCAGAGTGAAAACTTTTGTCCGTGGAGGTATTGTGAATGCGACTAAAGGTGAGCAGCGAGGGTTTTCACAAGCATCATGATGTGATTTAGCGACATTGCAGTTATGTTCCTTTTGTTCAGCAGTGGGATGTCAGGACCAAGCCTGATTTCAAGTTGCATGTTTAAAATACTAATAATAATAATAATGAACTGAGTGCCTGACTCAGCAGTGAAATAGTTCACCATCTTCATTTTTAAGGGCCACATGTTTGTGATGGTTTAATAAAATTCAGAGACTCTGTGAACTCTGGGAGAACTGGACTATAGGATTACTTATAGTTGAACATAGTTGCTCAACGTATTGTTATATGAACAGACATCTCATTTAGTTCACTTGTGAGTGAGTTTATATGAATTGTTTTTGGAACCAGTGCCACTTTCTGTCCGAATGGTGTTCAGGGTCAAGTCATAACAATGAAAGCGTTTACATAAATAAGCCGGATCAGTATTCGAGGGTTGTCTTAATCTTTGCAGAGGAGGAAGCAGCAGAGGTCAAGAAAAGTAAGCTCTACCAACCTGCTACCAAGTTTGTCCACGTGTCCCAGCATGTCTCACCGTCAGCTGAAAGCAAAAAGTCTGTAAGTTTATTCTTTTTTTTTATTTTGGATCAAATGCATAATATCTGATTAAGTATTAATGTAAAAATACGGTCCTATTAGCCTTAGCTTTCAGTGTTTGAACGTTTTTAATAACCAGCTGTTTGTTTGTTTGATAGACCTTTAAAAAAAAGGCAGAAGAGAAAAAGAAGAGTAATCTCGAACTATTCAAGGAAGAACTTAAGCTGTAAGTTGATTTTGTTTTTTAATTTATTTTTCAAAAATGTGCTAGAAATCATGTTTCTGTGAAATATGTTTATCTTCTTGGGACATGTAAATCTGTTTTCATGTGTGGGGATACAGAATACAAGAAGAGCGTGAGGAGAGACATAAAAGGAAGAAAACTGACTCCGGTGGAGGACATTATGGAGATCTGGACACGCCTTTATCAGGACGATCAAGTAAAACCCCTCCTTTGATATTACTGTTGTTGTTAGTTGAATCAATTTGGTAACCTTTAAATTGACCTAACATCAAGCCCTTTTTCACCCTACAGCGTTATATGATGACCTGACAGTGCCAACCACCACTAATCTCTACATTAACTGCATAAGTCCAAAGGTAAAGGTCCACACAGACTTGCATAGGTTCAACATATTGCTCACGTACGACCCTCGATTTAAATTTCTACTACTTTTCAGATGAATGAAGAAATGCTCTGTAAAGAGTTTTGCAAGTATGGTCCCCTGGCCAGTGTGAAGATTATGTGGCCCCGAACAGACGAGGAGCGCTGCAGAACCTCTAACAGAGCATTCGTGGCCTTCATGACACGGAAAGATGCGGAGAGAGCCTTGGCTGCACTAGATGGTACAGGTGACTCTTAAAAATACCCCTGTTACATATCACAGCTGTTTTTCTCACAGCACAATGAAATATGGTTTGCTTTGTAGGTAAAGTGATTATGGGGTTTGAGATGAAGCTGGGATGGGGCAAACCAGCTCGCATCCCACCTCAGCCACTCTACACGCCGGTGGGAGTGAGAGTCACACCGCCGCCGCCGTCCGGCCTGCCTTTCAATGCCCAGCCCAGGGATCGCTTCCGCAATGACTTCACCAAGCCGCTGGGCATGTCTAAAAAAGAGCTTGACAAGGTAAAATCTCATCCACAAGTAATTGGTGTTAACTGCATTTGTATGGTGATGTAATGAATTAGGAATAAGAGTGTGACAATTAAAGGAAAACTGTTTCTTTAAAGACCTGCAGATTTATCAGTATTACTATTATTATTATTTTATTATTATTATTATTATTTACTTATTTATTGTGGAAAGGCCTGCTGTTGATCTAAGTTTGGAAACTATAGCTAGTGACCAAGTCAGGGTAAATGTGTGCTTTGAAAAGTTATTTGTCACAGTTATTTACTCGAATCAACTCAGCTTGTATAGATTGTGTAGTATTTTACAATAGTTCATTGGAGTCCTACAGCTGTGTCACCCTATCTCTTTTCACTGACCGTTAATACTGTCACCGTTTTCTATGCTGTATGTATCCTGCAGTGTTTCATCTGTACAAGTGCTCACGTTTTAACGTTTTCACTATTTGGTTTGACTTCACAAACAGACTCTGTCCGAAGCCGTAGTCAAAGTGGTTATCCCAACCGAAAGGTATACACACTCTTCTTACTATGACTGCCCAGCTGTTGTAACACAAGTGTTATAAGCGAGAGGCTGTGGTGCACTGTTCTTTTATCCAGATGTGTTGTTTGTGGCAGGAAGTCTCAGGTCTTAGGGCTGTTAGAAATACACTTGGCATCCCACAGTTGTTTTACAGTTGCTGTAAGTGGGTGGATACTTTGACATCTGCAACTTGTTGGAGGTGTGATTCTGCCCGTGATGATAAAAATCTAAATTTGGTCACCTTCCCCTCTCCTTGGGAAGCAGTAAACCATTTCCAGCAGAGCTGCTGTTTTTAGAAGGCTACATGCTCAGGCGTGCTCTGACCATTTGCAGTTAGTGAAGACTGTTGTTGTGGCCAAAAAACACAGTTGCCTCATCAGTGCGCTGCACAGTTCCCCCCCCCCCCCCCCGCCTTCTGTAGATTGAGCGACACTGGAAGCAGTCCAGAGCTACAGAGCAACCTCGAAAGGGGTAGATGGGCCAATTTTACATTAAGCCTGGTGTTTGCTTTTTAAGGGCAGAGTTGCAGAACTTTTGGATAATTCCTCACACATGTCAAATGTCATGGCTTGAGGTTTACATGCAATTCTTGTTTCAGTTTATTAAAAATCCATCAAAACTCATCTTGTTCCCACCATGTCATTCAGTTGTCAGCTATTTTTCTGTTAAATACTTAATTGCAATTGTTGTAAATATCCGTTGGTATCTGTATTTTAAACCCTGGATTTCCCATGGGTAGGCTGAGACACTGCAGACGATACAGCTAGAAGGCATGTTGATTTTTCTCAAGTCAGATGTCAGTAGAGTAGTACTTTTGTCATAAATCAAGCCAGCAGCTCCTTCAGGTCATAGTAGAGTAATAATAATAATATTACTCTACTATGACATATTATGTGAGTGTAACTATAGTGGCAGACATAACTGCATGAACACAGTCTACACTGATCAAGTTCAAACAGGTTTCAGGTCTGCAGCCCCAATCCAAAGTAACCACTGGATACATCTTTTTCAGACATTTTAGACAGCAAGATTTTTACAGGATGTCATAAATTTGGCAACCCTGACAACTAAAACACAGTAATAAATTACTGTTTTTTTCTTCTCAAAGCCTTGCATGAGTCAAATATAGCAAGACCTCAGGATTCTTGCATATTTGGCATCTTGAAGCTTCATGATTAATGTTAAACTTTGGATTGGGGCTTTGCAACGTGAGCCATGAAAAGTTATTGTGATTGTGTCATTTCTTCTCCATTCTTACATTCAGTTATCGGGAAAAAAGACAGGCCCACACGTGTGGTTTTCCTATTATATTTGGGCATGCATAAGCACAGTATATCTTGATTATTTAGTCTGCCAATAATATTCATGGGCCTTTTACTGTTAGAGATGCTTGAGTGTGCATTATGAGTTTTAATCTTAAACCTGGCTCTGATGCGCCTCTCTGTCCCCACAGGAATCTGTTATTCCTTATTCACAGGATGATAGAGTTTGTGGTGCGTGAAGGTCCAGTGTTTGAAGCCATAATCATGAATAAAGAGAAAAACAACCCACATTACAGGTATGTTTGCAGCACTTGGGCCCGTGTTGGTGTTAAGTTGAGAGAAAATTGCATCGTGTTTGATTTATCTGTTATTGTCTCAGATTCCTTTTTGACAACAAAAGCCAAGATCATGTGTACTATCGCTGGAAGCTTTTCTCCATTCTTCAGGTATTCTGTTTCTGCAAAACCTTGTTTCTGAACAGTTACCGGAAGTAACGGGGTCATGTGGATTTAAATCATCTTTTCTTTTTTTTTAAAATTTGTCTGGTTTTCATCCGTACCTCAGGGAGAGTCCCCAACAGAGTGGAGGACGACAGATTTTCGCATGTTCCGCGGAGGCTCTTTGTGGAGACCACCTTCTTTAAACAGCTACTCTCAGAGAAGTGAAGAAAGGCAAGAGGAAGAAGATGATGTTTCCCATGAGGAGGAGGTGAAGAAAGGGCAACTCCGAGCCGAGTAAGTCATCTAGCGGTCACGGCGACATTTATTTACGCTTGTAACTTCAGTTAAACTGAACGAACATGACTCTTCTGTAAACATCTTTCAGGCACAGACAGAGGCTGGAGATGTTGCTTAAGGAGCTCGCTGCTGGGAGAGAAGACATTGCCAATGCCATGATGTTCTGTCTTGACCGAGCGGACGCAGCAGAGGAAGTAGTGGGACATGTCTCCGATTCCTTCTCCTCGCTCCAGACGTCCCTTCAGAAGAAGGCAGTTTGCTTCCATATATCTTTATATAAAACACGTGTTACACAGAAGCTCTGTAAAGCTACAATAACCAGGTCATATTGAACTTTTCTGTCCACTTCAATCTCACAGATCGCCAGATTGTACCTTGTGTCAGACATCTTGCACAATTCATGTGCCAAAGTAGCCGGTGCCTCGTATTACCGGAAATAGTAAGAGACTTTCCCTAAGTTTGGCCTGAGCACTCTGATCGCATTTTATTTCAGCTTTGTCTGACCATCTTAAAGTTTTCCCCTCATCTTTCCAGTTTTGAAGCAAAGCTGCCACAGATCTTTGGAGATCTTAACGCAGCGCACAAAAACATACAAGCCAGGCTGCAGGCTGAGCTGTTTAAGGTAATCATGGAATCCGCTTGCTTTTCGCACAAGGACATTTACTAAAAATAGGACAACAAAACATTTTCATGTGCATATTATCTCTTTCTCTCCACAGCAAAAGGTCATGAGTTGTTTTCGAGCTTGGGAGGACTGGGCCATTTACCCACAGCCTTATCTAATCCACCTTCAGAATATCTTTCTCGGCTTTGCCAAAGCAGGGGAGGAGCTAGCAGAGATGGCAGAGGTTAGCTGAATTACTCCCCTTATTACTGCCTGTTGGTGATGCCATTTCAACAATATAGGCTCCCCTTCTTGTTGAAAAGTAAATGAACCTCGACATAAATGCATTTCCATGTCTCTTCGTAGGAAGTATCCTGTGATATTGACGGTGCACCAATGGACAGCACACCTATAGATGGCATACCTTTGGACAGAGCTCCTGTGGATGACTTGGATGGCTGCCCTATGGGCTGGGACCCTCTGGATGGAGTCCCTGTTGATGACATAGACGGTGTTCCCTTAGGGGTCACCGCTGATGACATTGATGGGATGCCTTGTGAGTCCACAGCATATTAATAGTGTTCTTTTTTTTTTTTTTTTTAAACCAAAAAAGTCAATAATCCACCCAGCTCATACATCAAAACACTGACGTCCTGAGTAACGAGTGCGCATCTCGATCTCAGCAGGAACAGATTTGTGCTGTATTTCTCAGTCATTAAAGAGCAAAGTCACTGTTATCACGATCTAACTGGAAGCCTTTCAAGGATGACCTGTCCTCGTCCTAACCTTGTGGCTGTTTTATCTCCTCAGTGGATGAAGGCAGTGTTCCTGTCTCAAGTGTGCCTTTATCTAAGTGGGAGAAGACTACTGATACTGGGGTGTTTTCTCAAGGTAAGACTTGTCAGGATGTTACTGTATCATCAATCTGCCCAGATCATCGTGCTTATTGTTCTCTTATCTCTCATAGCAAAGACTGAATCTAAGTGGGACACTGTGGTGGAGCGAGACAGCGGCGATGAAGCAAACGTGAGGTAAGGCCCGAGTGTCTCGCCTCCTGTGTACATTTATTTAAAAAAAGAGACTGCAGTCAAATGGATCTCATGCCTGTCAACAGTGGCAACTCGCAAGAGGAAGACTCGGAGAGTGACAGCAGTGCCGATTCCTCCAGTCTATCAAACTATGACAGTGCGGTTTTTCAAAGCTCGCTCAGAAGTTTTCAGATGTCTGAGAGCAAAAGGAAAAGGCTGAGAGAGCTAGAGGCAAGTGAAAAGTTGTTCAAAAGCATCTTTGTATGAGTTAGATTTGCTGAAAACTGTGTACCTTTAGTTCTTATTTAAAAAAAAAACAAAAAAAAAAAAACATGCCTGATGGTGAGTACCACCATCAGGCATGTTGGACAATAAGTCAGATTGTAGTTGGTAAATGTTCAGAACTGATTTGCTTTCTCACTATAACACAGGTAAAGGTTATGAAGATCCAAGATGAGCTGGAGTCTGGCAAAAGGCAGAGGAAGTCTGGAATGAGCTTACAGCAACAAGTGGAGCACTACAGAAACAAACTGCTACAAAAGGTGGGTTGATGAGCCACTTGAATTAGTATAGCTTTAAAATTACATTGCACTGTGTTTTACCTGTGGAGGAATAAAAGGTGCTCAGATTTTCTCCCCAAGAGCCCCACTTTAAGCAAAATACAAGTCACTCATGTATAATAGAAGCACATCCTCTAATAATGAACAGTGTAGTGGGAAAAAAAAAGAAACAAAATTAGTTCAAATTGGTCAGTACAGTTAAAATAATGATTTAGTGGCAGAGTTGTAAATGTTTGTCAATATTGCACCATCTACTGGTAAGGAACTGTAGCTGCAGTTTATTTTAACCTAGGTGCTGTTGGTTCTTGTTTGTGCACAATTTGCTTTGTGTGGCACGGTTCATATTCACTACTAGAAATGTTGCTCTGTTGGGTATGTTATGTGTGGAGATCTCAAGAGGGGGGGAAAAAAAACTAGCAGAATTTGCTGGACTTGTGTTCTAATGTAGCAGCTTCATTGCATTTAAATAATTCTGCATTTTATTGCTTTTGCCCATGGACCAAAAAAGATGACAAAGAGGTTTAAAAAATAAAATAAAAATTACTTTCCTTGTTATAGAACCTGCTAGAAAGAAACTCCCATTAAACCTGACTGAGCTGATTAGGGAATTGGATAACTACAAATTAACAGGGATGTTTTTACTGTCCTGTAGGAGTTTGAAAAAGATGAAGAGAAGAATGAGAGATCAACATCAAAATCCAAGGAGAGGTCCAAGGACGACAGGAGGAGCAAAGAAAGGAGCAGAAAAAATGACGATGGGGATAGAAGACGTAGTAATGACCCTGGACACCAGGCCCGAAAATCAAGGAGCATCTCTCCTTTAAAGTAAGTCAACTGATGCTTTTGCAGTAGCATCCATCCTGAGTGTTATCTTTAAAGTCAGTATTTTATCTTCTGTTTTGTTCAGGTCTCCCAAACGGTCCAAACGTTCCCGATCACCATCTCCGGACCACAAGGCAGGCAAATCCAGGTCACGGTCACCCCGTGGCTCACACAAGAAAGCAAAGAAGAGCAAACATTGACTCAGCTCTGCAGTGCGTGCTCCTGTCCACAAAGTAACACAGTGCACTTCTGCAGCGCTCTTTCAAACAGACCAACCCGTCTGCTCTGTCATAACTAAAACACTCCATGCAAGATTCAGTACACTTTTATATGATGAAGAATGAACACTGTAATTATATTTATTTTTGTTTTAATGTTTGGTTTAAAACAAACAAAAGTCGCTGTAAAGTTCGGACACTAAATAAATCACCTTTGGTGATGGAAGCGTGTGTGTGTGTGTGTAAGATGATTCGTGAGAAAAAGCATCAAAATGTTAAGTTAATGACTTGTCGACAAGCACTCTTTTAGTTTGTGTGGATTTTTATTGAGGAAAGTAATAGAGCATTTGTTTACAAAAGCATTAAGTATGCAATGTTACACAGTAAATTTACACAACTGTTTTATAGAATGAAATGTGCTTTCATTGAACAAAGAAATGTATCAAAAGTACTTGACCCAATACTGGTTCTGAAACACAGATTTAAGATGCCCAGCCCCGATCATTAGTAGCCACACATCTCCTGCACTGAAATGTTTGTTATCTGCTGAAATATTTGATAAAGTGAGAGGAAAGCTTTAGAAGTGTAATTTAGAAAGCAATCTAGACTCTGTAGGCACGAATATTTTGTAAATGACATTACAGTCCAGCTTTAGACACCTTGAGACAAATGCGTCTTAACACAAGACATGAAAATCTGCCCAACATCAGGGCCTTGCTTCTCTAAATTTCTTCTGAAATGTGGTAGCCAAAGAAAGCATAAGGTGCCCCATACTGTTACAGGTAGTCTTCTAGCTATATTCAGCCCTGACCATACCGCCTGAAATGTACACGTGCGTATCTGAACATATTTAGTTTCTGTTCACGCTTGACATGTCCAGATCTTTCGTTCAGACCAAACTGTTCACAGTTGTCTGGTATCAAAGATTTAAAAACAAAAAGTGGTAAGGAACCTCACTTTGTCCATTTACAGTCTATTTATTCCACCTATTCCCTGTTTACCAAAAACCGCTACTACAGACAACTTTGTCTCAGTACCATTAGGTACTTAGTGACCTTACAAGGCTCTGAGACAAGTTGTCCTCAACCTTTAGGACTGATCACTGATAGACGGGCCTGAACCTGAAGAGCCAAGAGCCTCTAAAATGCTCAGTATTTTTTTACATTGATAAAAACCTTGATGGCTCCAGTGAAGTCAGCGGAGAGAAGAACTTCTGTGTGATCTGTCTTTAATGCTCCTGCAAAGAGAGAAAATGGCATTGCAAGTTTACGACACTGAACTGTGATGTTTTAAGAAATCTTGAGTCATATGCAAATTAAAGGGGGCATACCTGAGGGTATCGTTTCAGAGTCTGTGGAGTCCAGGCTCTTACACTCTGCTTCTGGCTTCTCTGCACCACTCTCCTGTGGGACAATAAGGCCTGGGTGGGGTGCGAAGATGGCTGACGTAACCACAGCGTTGTGTGCTGAAAGAGAAAAACTCTTTAGTGGCAGCCCCATGGCTGCTTACATTAAACGGTGTTTGCCACTTAGCATAACCACAGTTACCTTTAATCCCTTCCCAGAAGTCATTGCGGTCCCGCCGTACAGATGTGAATTTACTCAAGTCATGGTAAGTGCTCCAGATGTATATGTACTTGTCCTCTGAGCCGCTTACAATGAAGGAGTAGTCGTGACTACAGGAAAAAGGCCAAACAGGTTTACTGCAACATACTGTGTCAATACAACAACAACAACAACAACAACAGAAAGAGCTTTTGTCCATGCTTAAGGTTAGAAACTGACAAAAAAACAAACAAACTAGAAGCAATGTACACCCTTACCTGAAGCTGGCCTTAATCTGGCTGCTACTGTTGACATAACCCTTGTACTTCATTGATAGAGACAAGTCCCTCAGGTCATAAAGGCGAATGCGGGAATCATTTGATGTCACCAAAATCTATGGGCAAAGGGTACAGTTCAACATTTGGCATTTCACAAGTCTTACAGACACGACTTGTTACACTGACGACTAGGGCTGCAGCTGTCGATTATTTTAGTAATCAAGTATTCCATCGATTAGTTCAATGAACCAGCGCCTATCAGCATTCTGAAGTTTGCCCTGGACTTCGACTCAAAATTTTGTGCTGTTAAAAACAAGACTTTAATTATTAACATCTACACCATCATAATGTTAACAGCAATTCAGCAAAACCCAACAGCTCCAGGTCAGTCCCTCAAAGTTTTACTGACCAATATCTTTAAATATTAAGATGATATTTTATTTCTCTTTATATATTTTTTTTATTCTCTTTAAATCTGAAAAATTAAGCTATGAAAGCCTTGAAATAAAGATGGTCTAGTAAACCGCAGTTTACCAAGCCCTATTGACGACCCACCGCAGACGTATTTGTAGGGATGGCCAGCTGTTACCTTATTTTCTCCAGGCAGAGGTTCAATGCCAGTGATCTTGCGTCCCACTTTGTTCCTTCCTCTGGTGGACCGCACATGAATTTGCGTGTGGTATTTCAGACGCTAAAAACAAGGTGCAAACAGAAAAATGCATTTGCTTCATATTTGAATGGATGTGTTCATGAAAAAAAGTACTATAAAGAAATAATTAAACCATGTATTGGCTGGATGAAGCAATGTATGTGTATACCTCTGTGTCATAGAAGATACATCGACCATCATAGGTGCCAATCACTGCATATTTCCCATTTTGGCAGAAGTTGGCAGCGGTGATGAGCCGGGTTTGGCCATCCACCTCATTCCACAAAGCCACCTTCTTATCTGGAATGTTCCAGAGCCGTAGTTTTCCATCTAGAGAGCCGCTTAAAAAGTACCTGTCATCCTGGGTAAGAAGAAAAAAAAAGTACTATGAATGGAGTCTGTGAGACAAAATAATAGATGTATGATTTGCGCTGAGAGCAGTAATGCAAGGTGACTTAACGTACCCTGGGATGGAAAGCAATGGCTGTGACAAAATCAATGTGCTGAAAGCAGCAGAGACACTCTCGCCTGGATATGTGCCATAACCTGACTGTTTTATCCATGGAAGAGGAGAGCAGGAAAAAGTTCTAGACAAAAAATTTTTTGGAAAAGATGAGACAAGAGAGAAGAAAATGTGTGGGGGTAGAAAAACTTAACAGGGTGCTTTAATCACCTTTGACCAGGATAAGTCCAACAGATCAGCCGTGTGACCCTTGTACTTGCAGAAAGGGACTTGACGGAAAGGGGCATTCCTATCTTCCGTGTCTGGGTCCTCTGGAATACAACTCGCCTACAATAAAAATGTCACTTAGGTACACATCTGGAACAAAAATGGCTTAAAAATGTCTGATTTTTGTGTTAGTGTCATCACTCACCCCAGTCTCAGTGTCAGATTTAGAAGAACATAAACTTTCCTGAGAAGGAGAAGGTGACACTCGACCTGGAGAAGAAAAAACAAAGGAAGGTTTCTCTAACAAGAACTTGAACATCTTCTGGAAAAGTCTTGAGTCTTAATTTCTTTATATTTGGCTAGGAAAATGTTAAATAGGTGTAACAAACTATTTACTAAAGCATGTGTAAACATACATCAGATGCAGTATATAGGGCAAAAACAGAGTTGGCAGCTTGAGAAGCTTTCTGCTCATTTCTTTAAGTAGTCTTCAGGAATGGTTCTGCAGGCCTCTTGAAGGACATTCAAAGCTGACTGATAGTGTTTCACTCCGTTCTTCTATCCAGGTATGCCTTGTTACACTGACTGCCACATGTTCAGAAATATATGTCAAAATCTGATTTTTCTGCATTCAAAATTTCTTCATTTTTGATCTCCAGTAGCACTGGAGATCCTCGTTGTGCAACCCCTTTCCTGATCCCTTCCATATATGCACTGACAACTTAAACCAGAAATGCCAAATTTGGATCCATCACTCCATGAGACCTGCTGTCACTGATTTTCAGCCCAGTTTCTGTGTAACTTGGCTTACCTCAGGCTTTTCTCCCTATTCTCCTTCCTTAAGAATGGCTTCTTGAAAGCCAACCTTTCATTGAGACCATTTCTGATGAGGCTTCAGTGATCAGGTGATGGACCAGCACAAGGTCCTGCATCTTTCAGGTCCTTTGCTTGACCTTTTCCTATGTCTTACTGGGGATTTATGCTTCAGTGGGAAATCTATGCCATAGCTACATTGTAACCACAAACCCCTCTGAAAGCCTAAGGTGTAACCTGACGTGCACCTCCCTAGAAATGTAGCTACATATCAGGTAAACACAGTCTGTTTAGAGTCCCTGTATGCATTTCCAGCTACCTTTTTGCCAGGGCTTTTGAATTTATCACTGAGAGAATACCAATCACCATGTCAGTATAATAAAAAAATAATCATAGCATCAATATACAGGGAGTGCAGAATTATTAGGCAAATGAGTATTTTGTCCACATCATCCTCTTCATGCATGTTGTCTTACTCCAAGCTGTATAGGCTCGAAAGCCTACTACCAATTAAGCATATTAGGTGATGTGCATCTCTGTAATGAGAAGGGGTGTGGTCTAATGACATCAACACCCTATATCAGGTGTGCATAATTATTAGGCAACGTCGTTTCCTTTGGCAAAATGGGTCAAAAGAAGGACTTGACGGGCTCAGAAAAGTCAAAAATAGTGAGATATCTTGCAGAGGGATGCAGCAGTCTCAAAATTGCAAAGCTTCTGAAGCGTGATCATCGAACAATCAAGCGTTTCATTCAAAATAGTCAACAGGGTCGCAAGAAGCGTGTGGAAAAACCAAGGCGCCAAATAACTGCCCATGAACTGAGAAAAGTCAAGCGTGCAGCTGCCAAGATGCCACTTGCCACCAGTTTGGCTCAGAGCTGCAACATCACTGGAGTGCCCAAAAGCACAAGGTGTGCAATACTCAGAGACATGGCCAAGGTAAGAAAGGCTGAAAGACGACCACCACTGAACAAGACACACAAGCTGAAACGTCAAGACTGGGCCAAGAAATATCTCAAGACTGGTTTTTCTAAGGTTTTATGGACTGATGAAATGAGAGTGAGTCTTGATGGGCCAGATGGATGGGCCCGTGGCTGGATTGGTAAAGGGCAGAGAGCTCCAGTCCGACTCAGACGCCAGCAAGGTGGAGTACTGGTTTGGGCTGGTATCATCAAAGATGAGCTTGTGGGGCCTTTTCGGGTTGAGGATGGAGTCAAGCTCAACTCCCAGTCCTACTGCCAGTTTCTGGAAGACACCTTCTTCGAGCAGTGGTACAGGAAGAAGTCTGCATCCTTCAAGAAAAACATGATTTTCATGCAGGACAATGCTCCATCACACGCGTCCAAGTACTCCACAGCGTGGCTGGCAAGAAAGGGTATAAAAGAAGAAAAACTAATGACATGGCCTCCTTGTTCACCTGATCTGAACCCCATTGAGAACCTGTGGTCTAGGGCTGCACGATTTTGCATAAAATGAGAATCACGATTTTTTTGGCTTAGAATTGAGATCACGATTCTCTCACGATTTTCTTTTCCAGTATAAATATTTATTGCACTTATTAACTGCACATCAACTTCGTTGAAACTGAACATAAAAACAATAAACAAACATAAAAACAACAATTGTCTCATGTTTTGTTGTTGCCGCAAAATGTTGTACTGCTTGAAATTCCGTCTCCACTGTTGCTCGACACTGCGTGTATAGAGCAGGTAGTGCAACAATAGAAAAATAACACAGCACTGTGTAGCGTTTGTCTAGGGTGTTGATCATTTTCCTAAATCCCTCGTTTTGCACAGTGTTGATGGGAGCCATATCTTTGGTCAGGTGATAAGTAATAACCTCCGTAATTTCTTTGTGCCTGCGGGAGTTCGACGGGTATAGGGAAGCGCTGTATAAGATTCCCGTTATTGATGTTTGGGTGGTTGACCGGGACAGATTTTCTCCTGTCACTGACGTGCTCACCGTTGTTTTTTCCCCTGCTAATACCCTCACGTGGTATAAGGCTCCGCCCTTGTCATTTGTTGAGCAGGAAGAGTGAGCGCTTGTTTTCATGCAGATTACGTCCCGGATCAGATTGCGGTACAATCGTCGTCGTCTTTTTTTTTTTTTTTTTTTTTTTTAAATCGTTGTCATTTGGAAATGAGATCGCACATAAGTATGAATCGAGATCGCGATTTTCTAACGATTAATCGTGCAGCCCTACTGTGGTCCATCATCAAATGTGAGATTTACAAGGAGGGAAAACAGTACACCTCTCTGAACAGTGTCTGGGAGGCTGTGGTTGCTGCTGCACGCAATGTTGATGGTGAACAGATCAAAACACTGACAGAATCCATGGATGGCAGGCTTTTGAGTGTCCTTGCAAAGAAAGGTGGCTATATTGGTCGCTGGTTTGTTTTTGTTTTGTTTTTGAATGTCAGAAATGTATATTTGTGAATGTGGAGATGTTATATTGGTTTCACTGGTAAAAATAAATAATTGAAATGGGTATATATTTGTTTTTTGTTAAATTGCCTAATAATTATGCACAGTAATAGTCACCTGCACACACAGATATCCTCCTAAAATAGCTAAAACTAAAAACAAACTAAAAACTACTTCCAAAAACATTCAGCTTTGATATTAATGAGTTTTTTGGGTTCATTGAGAACATGGTTGTTGTTCAATAATAACATTATTCCTCAAAAATACAACTTGCCTAATAATTCTGCACTCCCTATAATAAACACTCACAAATGTCAGCAGATTCGTGGAGGGAGATTGCTGAAACTATCGGTTCCATACTATAAATTTAAAATCGTTTCTTTGTTATGTTGTCTGTAATAGTTCAGAGAGACTCAAGACGACTTAAAAAAAAAAAAAAAGGCTCCTTCAAAGCAAAATGACAGGCAGCTGAATTCTTTTTCCCCCCAAATAATCAATTATCATACAAATAAAAAAGAAATCAAATATGTTGCTAATGCGCTTACCTTCAGTATTGTACTTTAATCTCATATTATTGAAGTAATCAAACGCTGTTTTCAGGACCCAAATGCGAACCACGTTATCTTGGCCCGCAGTTGCCAGCAGCCTCCCGCAGTGAGAAAACTTCATTGTCCAAACGGCCCCCTTAAAAAAAATAAAAAAAATAAACACAAGCAAACAAAGATCTCTTAATACAAGCATGTAGTAGCACACAGTGTGTCAGTGCATAAAATAACATGGTACAATAATCCCACCATGTGCTCTCCACTGAGGTCCTGCACAACCTTAATCTGGTCAAAGTCAAAGGGACCCTTGAAGCTATGCGCTGCCTTGAACTTGGCCTGCCTGGTGTAAGGCATACCCTCATCGTCGCTCGATGATGGATCATCCTGATCTGTATGGAAGACTGAGCGTAGGATAAACAAAAAGAAGAAGTGTATCAGGGTTATTTCACAAGCCTGTGTTGGCATTTGGGATATTCTTAAAGTCAGACCCATTATACTCATTACCAGGTCCATATTTCTGCACTCTTGGACTCATAAGGGTTCTGTGATAATAGTCAGAGCTCTAATAGTGAACACGTACAACTGAGACAGAGTCAAAGACTATTTATTTTCTTGTGTTCAAGAAAACTGTATTTTTAATGCATTTTTTTCTTTATGGTGCTTAAAAAAAGCACACACTAAAAACGGTGTGTGCACACAACTTGTTATACCGACAACTAGGGTTGTAGTTGGACAGGACACTTTCTTGTAATGTTTAGTAAGTTATCCACAGGAACATGAATATAGGCTGTATGGTTTTTAAAAAAAAATACAACTGCCTCTGCACAACATCCTTTCACTTCCTTCTCTTTTTTTTTTTTTACCTTCATCACGAACACTTTTCACTTTGTTGACTGCCTTCTCTCCGTACTCCTCAGCCAGATGCTTGGCCTTCTTCACCGACTTGCCGAGGAATTTTTTAAACTGGGTCCTGGTCAGAAATACCAACAAACCATTAATATACTTTAAATTAGATGATGTTGTGAAAGAGGGAAATACACTAAGTTTCAGCAAAAGGCAACCAAAAACCACTAGTCCTTACGTTCTCTGTTTTAGTTTTCCACCGTCTGTGTCTGTCATTGGAGTCTGAGTCTTCTCATCATCATCTGACTGTGCTGCATCATTCCTGCAAAGCCAAAAATATATCAGCGTCGTCTCGAAACTTTACCAGGTTCTTGTTTTAGATGATAAAGCTTAACCATGTTTTCCATGGGAAACTTATGTGAGCAATATCAGTGCAACCCATTGTAATCAACTTATTCCCTCAACAGGGAAAACCTTTTCTGAGAATCTGATCTGAAGGTCAAGTGTTTGGCTTCACCCTAATCTTTCCCTCATTGACTTGTTTAATAAGCTGTGATTTGAACAGTTTTAAATTGAATTTGACAACAGCAACACGAGCTAACCCACGTAAATAATGTTCTGCTTACGTGATGTACTCCTTGGTCCTCCTCATAATGTGCAGAGTGAGAGGGTTGATCCCAGCAGGAAGTTTCTCCTCCGCCTGAATTAGAGGAATTTCTTCCCCAGTGTCTAAATTCTTGATCATCACACTGGCCAAGATTTCCTGTTTTAAGATGCCCACAAGCATATTTTTGTTGCAATGACGACCGGTGCCAGGAATGTGTCGATTTTAGGTTGTGGCTTGGACTCAAGCACACACAAAAACTGACTCTTACTTCATCTGTCAGTTCTCTGCCAGAATTTGACCGAGGACGTTGAGGGCCTGGGGTCTGTCCTCCGCTCTGAGATGAGGTCTGTTCATCTTCATTTTCCTAAAAATAAATAATAAAAATAATAAATAAATAAAATAGAAATTACTGCACAATATTTAAATTCCTTTTTTAGCACCAAAAAGAGGTCTGAGCCTCACTCACCTGTGCCGTCACCACCTTGTCTCCACTGGTAGCACTGGCCAGATCCAAGGAATGCTGCAGCTCTTTGGTTAGACTCCTCACAGTGCTGCCAGGAGACAGGAGGCCTGATGGCTCCAGAGAATCACTGCAGACCACACTGACAGCAGACACTGGAAAAAAAATCACGCAACACAACAAAAAAAACTTTATAAGAAAAACCGTCTTCTTTTTCTGTCTGCTTTATGTTAGTGTGATTCATATGATGTGGCAGATAAGTACATAGACATACATAAAAGATAAAGACATTTTAACACTTGTTTAGTAACAGGTAACAGTTTAAAATCCCACACTGGATTGATGCAACACATTTGACATTGAGACCCATTAAAATCGCACTGTATTGCCTACCTTCCAGCCCACTTGGCCTAACACACTCCTGTGACTTCTTGGTAGGTAATTTCGGCCGAGATGGTGGCGGAGGTCTTGCAGGAGGACCCCCGCTTGGAGGGGGTGGGCGTGAGGGAGGAGGCTTCTTTGTGCTAGCTACAATGTCTGGCTCCACTGTGAACTGCTGAGGTTTTAAAGACCCAGAGGAGTCCGAGTCAGCTGGCCTGTCAGTCAAGGGAACCTGGTCTAAGATGTCAGCCGGTCTTGGCTCCTGACCACCTTCTGCAACCGCAACAGACAGGCTGGGCTGACTCTGTCCTATGGTGCTGGTGATGTCTGGAGGCTGAACATGTTCTTGTGAGCCAGCTGATGGCCCTGGGAGACCTGTGGGCTCGAGAGCAGGTATAGAGCACTCGCCGTTTGATACTATGCTATTCCGTTGTTCCTCTGGCCTCTCGACAAGCTGGGGTTCAACAGCTGGCACAGCCAGCTCCCCAGGGAGCCTGTCACCATTATTCTGCTCATTTGGCTCGGCTGCTACATCAACATGCAGCTGATCTAACAGCTGAGCCACCTCACCTACGTCTCCCTTTTGACTCTCTTCGATGATACTATCAATGATCTAAAAGAAGAGAAAACACAGTCGATTTAGCAATACAACATCTATTTTTTTACGTTATAGCTCATCTCTAAGAAAATGTGTTTCTCTTTGCACAGAACTTAAAACAAAACTCTAAACAAGGATGAGACTAGAGAAACATACCTGTAACGAATCATCTTGCTGAGTCTCAGAAGTGGCACAGCTCAAATCTTGCGCAACGTTTACTGAATTGTGCAAAAGCTGTTTCGAAAAAACAAACAAACATATAGACCATTTACCAACATGTACTTACAATACACACACACACACAGGAGAAATATCAACAGTAACATGACAGCTAAATTACAGTTATTCAGGCGTATCCACACAAATGGAAACCTAGAGATGAATTGTTTATCTATCTTATGATATTCATCAACACAGTCTTGGAGGTTATGTTATGTAATAATTCTTTGTTTACCTTTATATTAATTCCTTGTGTAACTGCCAGCTTATGATATAACAAATGGCTTTTCTAGATTGAAAGTAATGTCTACATCTTGTTACCACTCAAAATGTGTATACCGCTCTCCTATTTTGGTCCCATTTCCTGCATGGAGTGAGGTCAGGCGATTGTTGTCTTTAACGTTTGCATCACCTTGCAATAGCATATATATTATTTTTGTTTTTCCTTGCAATTATTTGTGCATTTCATTGCAGTAACTTGTTTTCTCTGACAGCCTGCTTTGCATTCCTGATGATCCATTTGAAAAGTTCGGTTGTTTGTTGGCCCAGATCAGGTCTTCAGTGACAAATGTGTCATACTACCAACATACAGTAGCATTAAACTCTTATCCTGGACAGCTATCAGCATCATCTAACATGTAACTAACATCATAACAATGTTGGTTCAGAATCAAAATTGCAAATGACACACACACACAAAACCACTGTGAATAATCAATGTTGCACCACTAAAACTTGTCACAGCCATAACTGTAAAAAACAAGTCTTGACAGCAACGATCTCTAACCCAACTCTGCAGTCATAAGTACATATACAGCTGAGGGTGTCCTGACTCTCACTGCTGTCACAACCAGCAGCAGTCTAGAATACCACATGACACCACATCATAAAACAGTAAAGCCTTTTACGATGAGTCAGATGAAATGCAAACCTTTTTTGCGAGGTCATGCAAAAAAAACAAACAACAAAAAAAAAAAAAACATGCAAAGTAATGCAAATTTCACTGAGAGTTAACATAAAGGTAGTTGTCAAAAAAACATTACATCGCCATGAGCTTGGAGGGGACCTTGTACAATTAGTACACAAAGGTGTTTAGGAACGGTATTGCTCATAGCCGTTTACACACGATCACCAAGGTACAGGTAAAAATCTGCACCTTTCATAGGGATAAACATGGATAAAGCAAGATTAATAAACATAACTGGAAAATGCATAGATCTCTATGTTTTTTGTTTTTTTTACTGTAGTCACCCCTTCCCAAAGGTCATTCAGAGACAGGAAAACTATAGACAAGCTACAAACTAATAGTGTTTTATGTGTGTGTCCGTGCGCATATATATATGAATTTGAAAAATCAAAAAGTCACTATTTTGTTGCCATATTACTTTGAACTATAGAGTAATCATTCCAAGAGCAACTCAGCACAACCCGTGACACCTTGTTTCAACAGTGCCTAGATTTAAATAAACATACCTGAGGTGAAGGAATGACGAACTTTGCGGGAGACCTAAGAAACACAAAACACGTGGTTTAAAACTGATATAGGCTAAACTTATAAAGCAGAGAAAAAAACCCAAATACAACACAAAAATCTAACTTTTTATAATTTTACCTGTCACCTAAGCAGTTGAGACAATGAATTAAATAACTTTTACCCCATATATAACTTTTGATCAGAAGAAATAATAGAAGCAACAGAGCACACACTTTAAACATTTACAGAGTGGTTCAGTAACCGCTTGCTTTTAAGCAGACACAAAATGCACCTTTAAAAGTTACATTACATTATTAATCTCTAATCGAGCTGTCATACAGCGGATCATACAAAAATACTGTTTTGTAAGCTACTGCTACCTTCAGTCGGGTTTTTTTTTATTCCAACAAGCTATGTTTTGGATGAAAACTGTAAATTTGCATTGTGGTTTCAGCTTTGATAAGAAACCTGTTCCTTCAGTCCAAATCCTACTGTCATCATGTGACTTGTGAGTGTTTTGAGGGTTAGACTCTCCCGTACCTGCACTGAATAGCTGGTGAACATAAGCACTGTATGACAGCATATAATTAATATTCGGCATCTAAATACAAAACAGACTGGGTCGTATTTTGCACACGGCACATGACCTGGCTTTGAAGCAGCTTGAGTTCATGCTTTTCATGAAAGAATGGCCATTTTGCAAATCTAACGTTAGCTGTCAATACTACGCTAGCTAGATATATATGAGACAAGAAAAAAACAAGCAATTTAACACCGTTTTCAAAAGTAATATTGGCAAAACGTCTTTTCTTACACTTGTGGAGACGGAGTAAAATTGGGGTCCTCTGGAGCATCATAGAATTCCTCCGTGTCACTTGTATCTGACGCCATGCTAACGTCAATGTAGTTCGCTAGCTAGCCTAGTTTCCAGGCAGCTGTGTATAAGCCTAACCTGCCAATGACTGAAAGGTATTACATATGCGCTTGTAACGTCCTCTATGTTAACACTGATATTCCATTGCCCGAGCCCGGGAGTCGTCAAATAACAACTTTCCGGTCCAACATTACGCTGCAGCTAACAAATGTAATCCTGTCGAACGACTAAGCAGCACTTAATGCTAACTAACCCTGACCCTCTTTTAGATCTATCTTGCACAAAGCACAGTATCGACCGAAAAAAACGCCACAAGCGAGTTTTTTGTTATGCTTTTTCACAACATTACACACTTGATAAGCTGTCAAGCTAACAAAACCAGAGAACCGCGTCATAAACAAACCAGCTACACAAAAAAATACATCCTAACGAAGCAAGGGAGGGGCACAGGCGCCCTCTTGTTTCTTCTTCTTTTTCAATGGCGGTTGGAGAACAGCTTTTACGGCTAATACTGCCACCTTCTGGACTGGAATCTGAATGGAACAACTTGGTTGCTAAATCATTTTTTTCAATCTTTTAACTCTCACTCATTTTACTTCACTAATATGAGTGCCGTTTTATAAAATTACTGTATACATTACAATACTCACTGAACAACCAAGAGAATAACAGCCACTGATCAGGTGGAGTAGAGTGTATTAGTTGGTCTAGCAGCAAGGTGTAGTTTTTGGTTCCTAAATAATCCACTCAGGATGATATGATCATGATTAGAGCAACAGTTTGTTTAACCCATATTTGAGAAATTATTATTATTATTAGTGTATCTGGCAGATGACTCTCTGACAGACATTTTTGAATTATAGAGGCAGGTAGCATTTGGTCTGAGAGATTTCTTATATCTGTCCTTGTGGCAGTGGAGCCGAAACAGTCTGTTGGAAAAGGTGATCCGCTGCCTGTCAGTGGTGCAGAGGGGGACAGGATTATCCATGGAGTTTAAAGTTTGCTCACTGACACCACATCTTCACCACAGTTTCAAAAGTGACCAGTTTGCTGGCATTTGCAGAGTTAGCCTTTTCAGTGATTCTGTTCATGTCACCAGCTCCCAAAGCAGACCACAGGCAAGTACACTGGGCTTGCAACGCCTAATTGACAGAAAATCTCATAATTTTGCCGTTTCTTCACAGAACACGCCACACAATCATCCACTGGTGCTCTGTACTCTTCCTGCCTATCACTAATAAATTCACTGCCACTGCAGAACTGTCAGAGTATTTCTGTAGGTCGCATGCATTGAAAGTCTGTGGAGCTTCTGTGCTGCACATCACCAAATCAGACATAGCACTGACTAATCTCTGTCAGTAACCCATGAGATGGTATACATGTTTACTGACATTTCTTATCGCTTTTCTCTCAGCAGAGAGAAGAGCTGGATCATTTTAATTTGAGAAATCAAAGGAAGTGATCCTCTGCATGCAGCCATTTTTTTTAGATGGGAGTTAGCTCTCTGCAGCATGTATAGTTGCATCATGGCAGATTTGGTTTGTATGCAAACTGCATGTGACTTTTCCACTAATGAGCAGTTTAGAGCCTTGCTGACATTTGGTTGTTTTAAGCAGACACACAGACATAATAATTATATCTTAATTATTAGTTAGAATAACATTATTATATGTAAGGTCACCAGAAAAACGGCTAAATAAATGTGACCAGGATACAGTGATGGAAATAATTATTTTGATCTTCACTTACAAAGAAATTAACAGTCTCCAAATTTGATGGCAGTTTTATTTTAACCGAGAGAGAAAGGATAGAGGAGGATTTTAATAAAGAACCCAGAAAGAAAACATTACATAAAAATTATAAGATGATTTGCATATCATTCAGTGAAGTAAGTATTTGAGCCCCAATCAAAACATGATTTAGTACTTGCTGGAGAAACCCTTGTTAGCAAGCATGGTGGTAAGAAGTTTTTTTGTAGTTGGTCACCAGGTTTGTGCACATCTGAGGAGGGATTTCGGCCCGCTCCTCTTTACAGAAACTTTTTTAGGTTTCTTGGCTGCAACTTGGAAACTCAAAGGTTCAGCTCCCTCCACCAATTTTCTATAGGACTGAGAGAGTTTGGAGAGTGGCTAAGCTACTCCATAATCTTAATGTGCTTCTTTGTTGCCTTGGTTTTGGCTACTGCCATGCTGGAAAAGTCATCCTTGACCCATCTTTAGTGTTCTGGGTGAGCAAACAAGGGTATTGTCCAAGATTTTATTGTACATGGTCCTGCTCATTGGTCCCTCAATGTGGTGAAGTCGTCCTGTACCTTTAGCAGAAAAATAACCAAAAGCATAATGTTTTCACCTCTGTGCTTGAATGTAGGAATGGTGCTCTTTTGATCATACTCAGCATTTCTCAAACAATCATTTCCCCCACTCTATACACGGTTACTGATCAGTAATTAGTGCAGGGGTATTGTTAAGTATACTAGAAAGTGTAATTAAATTGTAGTGCTTAATAAATCCATTGAAAAACTCATTTAAGTTACACGCTCATATGTTAGCCGCTCTATGCCCCGCTCATTCTTTCTCACATGCTGCGACAGGCACAGTGAATGAGGTACGGAAAAATCACCACAGGCTGAAGTGTTTTCATTTGCAATCAAAGCGCTCTTTGTTCCAGATCAATGCATCAGCTGATTGATAATAAGACTACAATCTAATGGATTATTCAAGAGTATGAAAAGGTGGAGGTTGCAGAAAGGTGATTATTGGAGAATCTGAGTGCATTTTAATGAATGCATACATTATTTTTACACATTTTGTCATTGTAGACTGTAGCTGTTAACTCAAATAACCACCCATTACAACCAAGGCATGCAGAAGAGGATCTCTGAGTCACAAGACAAAGTCACAAGACTCATCAAAGACTCAAAGTTTTTTTGTACTTTAAAAAAAGTACAAAAAAACCAAACATATTTTACAGGTAGCCTGTCATTCAAAAATGCATTTATGTCTTTTAAAATGATTTACATACTGTGAACAAATGTGGCTATTGTTTGTCTATTTGGTCATTTTCATTGCAGAATTGATCCATCTTTTACTTTTTTCAATAGTAAAAACTAATTAAAAATATTTTTTATGTATTGTTGTTATATTTTATTTAATTTTATTTAACATATTTATTTGTTTTTTTCTAGTTAACTTTACATGGTGTAAAAAAAGAAATTCCTGACCTTTGGGATAAATGAGGTATGTGTTGTCTTATTTATTTGTCAGAGTCCTTTTAATTTTTGCTGTTTGAGCTGGAATGTCATTGGGCAGCAGGAACACCGATCTCTGCTGTACCTGTGAAAAAACAAATCACTTCCATATTTCAACAACATTAGCCTCTCACATTAGCTCATCTTGAAATTTCCACTTGATTTACCACAATATTCAAACTCCAAATTCAGACTTCTGCTTTTGTAAACTAAATAAATAAATAAATAACCAACCTAATTATCATACTTTATGTGCGTCCCTGTCTCACTAATTTCCAACATGTGATACTTTTCATTATGAATATAGCTCACGAATGTTTTTAAATGGAAGGCTATGGTTCACCTCACAAAGTATTATCCAGGCATTTCAGTGTCCAGGTGCTTCAAATAAAAAAAGCTGTCTTAAAACCATTATTTAGTAACGGAAGTTTTAAGCCAATGAGAGAAGATTGCCATACTCTTCCGCCAATGGAAAGTGTGGATACTCCGGCTTTCCTAGTAAGCTACAACTGCATTGGATAAAACTAGGAAGGAGGCTTCAGGGGTATAAGTGGATTTGAGGGCTTGGAAGGAAAACAAGGACGCAAGGTAACGCTATATCGTTGTGGAAGGTATGGAATATGCTTTATAAAACTTTGCAGAGTATAGTTAAACTGCCTACATTAATGAATATGTTATACGTAGTATATTAAGCTCAACACATACCGGGTTGTCAGTTAGCCATAGGCATCTGTTGGTGGTGGTAGATCAACCAACCAACCAGACCAACTAATAACTAAACCAACTAACTTATATTAGGACCACAGTCCTTTGCGCCGTCACTGGTTAAGCTAATGTCGCTATGGGAAGATTGCTTAAGAGAAACTTACGCGACAACCACAAAGTCGACTGTCGTGATTTGATGTTATTTTAAGCTAGCAAATGTTAACGATAGGGTTAGCCTAGCTAGTTAGCATTAGCCTGTTCCCACCGGAGGTGTACCGACAGTATGGAGTCAAACATGGCCAGAAAATGAGCAAAGCTCCCATTTGGTTGCCTTGTCTGTTAAGTCTGAACAGCTGTCGCAGTCCGGCTAATGGAGACAGACGTGTTTAAAGATAGGAGCCTGAAGCCTTTGCTAGGAACAAAGTCAGTTTTAGTTTCTCTCCCATACATCACGATATCAAACCTTGAGCTTTAAAAGGACTAACCTCACCTTCTCCACACGTCTCTCCGACAGCTCGGCACTTTGTGGTGACAAACGTTCGTCCCAAATTAAACCCTGTCACTAAATTAATTCTTAAACAGAGGGAATCAAAGTTTTAGGAAAACTTCTCAAATATCAAAAACTTTTGAGCTAAGCTTTTGAAACAATCGCGATGACAGTTTGCTCATCTTTTCTTATTTTAAAGGTGATGCTGCTGTATTTTAAACGAGCACGAAGATTGTTCTCTCAAGTAACATAGACTGGAGCTATATTTAGCATTAATTAGCCTAGTTCAGTGTAAAGCAACAAGTTGTGATGTAACTGTAACATTTTAGCAGCGGATGGGGTCAAAGAAACACCCATTCACCCTTCTGTCAATCTATTTCAGCTTTCAGCTACAAAGTAACATGCATGCACACGCACTTTGTTACTACCAATTATTTAAGATGTTAATGTAAGTTTAATATCGTCTAAGGTGAAACTATATGAGGGATTTGTGTGTGTGTGGTACATCTCAGTTGAGGAGAATAAGCGTTCAGATGGTGCATTGCCATGTAACTGAATGTTTGTGTCAGCTGACATGGGGTAAAGTGGATTAAGAAAAGATCAATGCCTTGCTGGAGAAGCTTTCTTAAACTGGCTCGTTAAAGTGTGCAAACTTTAAAACATGATAACGTAAGTTCAGTTTAAAAATGCTGTTAATACTGTCAAAACTTTCCTAAAAGTGCTGAATTAAAAATCACCTAATTAAAAAAAGTATTATGGCATTTTCTGGAGTTCAGAAAATGCCATAATGTGTGTGCTTCTTGGAGAAGGGTTTTAACACAAATATTTTGCTTTTGAGGTGTGGTTTTTGGCGAGGGTATGGAGCACCCTATACACAGAGGGGAGACGATGCCCGTCGGACTGCACGATAGGTATGGTAATGCGGCCTCATCTTGCATTTTTGTTTTTATTAATATGCCTATGAATTTTATATTTTGCTCACAAAACTTACCAAAAATTAAGGAATGTTTAACATATGGTGTAAGCAATGTTTAAGATTTTCTTTTCCTTCTCTTAGAATAATATTAAATGTAACCAGCCAAAATTAGTCGTTTTTAAAAAAAGCATCTTCCAATAGAGAATTGATGGTGGGCCATTTTTAAACTGTAGGTAATGGTTGGTTTAAATTCTGGATAGGAATGGCTTCTACCTGGTGTTAATTAAGTAGTATTTATTACATGTTAAGGAATTAAAGTATTAATGCATTAGTATACATAGGCCAGGACTGAAAAATACTGCTAAAACCCCTGAGCCTCTCCAGTGACTCTAATATATTATTTTGTTCTCCAGTACTTTACCTTTTACATCTTGCCTGAGTAGCCTGTGTGTAATAGTGGCTTATTTCTCACTAAACAAGCAGTATTTTCACATACTCATAGTTATTTCATACTTTTCTATATATACTCAAATTGGATTTTAATGGTATTTATAACTGGACTTGGTAATAATTGAAAACAAGCAGTTTCTTTGTTTTGTTTTGTCTTTGTTTTTGGTTTTTGTTTTTTACCCCCATCAAGTTGAGTCAAATGACTCATCAAGCTGAGTCATTTGACTCAACTTGATGTGACCTAATATGGACCAACACTGGGTATAACTGTGGTGGATGGTGCCCTCTGTTTTCGGTTCCTGGCGGGACTTAAAGTTAGAGACGGGCATAACTATTTTTAAAATCAATAGTGACACTCATGCATGCAGAGATGACAGAATTAGTCTTTTGTCCTCATTTTAGCTTCTTCCACTGTTGTTGGATTAAGACGGCACAATACCTACTGATTTGAATGGATAGGTGTTAAAGAGATTTATATAAGAAGTCGGAGCTTTTTGTAGATTTACTGTTCATCTTTTGCCTTTGTAGCTTATAACTTTCATTTTAAGCAAAAGCGATAGATGAAGAGATAAGGAAGTCAAACTGTGCACCAAAACTGTTGGTATTTGTGTTGCGGTTTCACTCTCGGTTTCATAACTGCTACAGCTCTTTGATGTGGTACTAATAGAATTAAGATGTGCACGTTTCTGTTGAGATCACTGATAGAAGACAACAATTTCATAGCAGGTATAGAAGAAGAAGGTACTTTCAGCTGGTCCCTTATTTCCCGAGGGTTCACCACACCACATGTTTGATTTGGCACACATTTTAGGCTGGATGCTCTGCCTGATCTGATTCAATTCAACTCAATTTCAGTTAAAGTCAATGAAATTTTTTTTTATATAGCGCCAAATCATAACATCAGGCGCTTTATATTGCAAGTTAAAGACCCTACAATAATACAACCTAAGTATTATTAAGGTAGTGACCACTTTTATTGAACTTGAAAATTGATCATCTTTGGTGTCTTAGCACCAGCATTTCACTATCGATAAAAGTAACTTATCCAGGCAAAATAGGGAGTAATTTTAACTTCCTGAATAATGCATGCTACAAAAACAAAGTTTAAGTGAGCCAACTGAGTCATGGTAATTTCAGTTCTATCTCTAAAAAGCTTCAGAGCTGCTTATTTTCCAGGTAACAGATGTTTGCATTTAAAGGCCTGATTAACTGGTCAACCACTTTTACCAAAAAATATTTTGATGTGTAGATAGAGAGCATCTAGTCTTTTTAATAGAGCATCTAAACCCTTTGTCTTTCCAAAACATCAATGACAATATTGATTCTCTGGAGAGGGAACATTTTCCTTTGCCTCGTTGTTTTTTATTCTAGCCTGTAGCAAACAATTTCAGATGTATTTTATTGTTCCTAAGGCCTTCGTTTAGCACTGAAGAAGCTTTGAATACTTGTTGAGATTGTGAAAGATTTGTAAGCATGCTTATATTTGATCTTTAATTGCTTTCGAGACTGTTTAACATTGGCAGGGTCGCACCTGAAAGAAAAGGGTGAAGTAGTCGTACATGCCATAAGATTGCATCTAAGCAACACAAAATTTAAATGGAACACATAATTATAGTTCTAATCAGATATGCTTTGCTTTAATAATGGGGCGGTGATGCTGATGCCTATTAATTTACACAGCAGACATTTTTCCCCAGCCTTCCTCCTTGGCTTTGGCTGCAGCCTTGGTGTTACTTTTAGCTGGAATTAGATTAATTTAATTCCTCATATTTATTTGAGGTTGTTTATTTTTTTAATCCTGCCAGTTCAGACAGCCAGTTTCTCAACCGTGACTTCTTTGATTAAAATTTAGTTGAATTTGAGTAGGTTAAACTCCCTTTGGACAGCTATGGTCTGTAAAAGGCGCTCGAGAACAGAACTGAGACTGTGTGGAGGTGGATGAGACACACCACCAAATGGATGGGCAGTTGGAGAACACAGTTGTGAGTGTAAAGTTAAGGCGGACTGCTGACTGTCTCTCCACAGCATAAGCTATCAGTAACACATTTAGAAAAGCCTGTTTAATAAATGAAAGAAGCTTAAAAACACCATGACTTCACTTCTCCTATGGTTAATTGCTTTTGGATAATAATCAAATTGTATTTAGCATAGAAACCTTGCTGTTCACAGTTCATTCATGTAAAATAAAATCTTTACACTGGTGTGGAATTATTGTATTGCTGCCATTTGACATGGACAGCTCTATTATGTGGGGGTTTGCAGTTGTTGGAGGAGAGTGATAGAATAGGACTGTGAATAATGGGTGTAGCACTGAGCCTTCAGGCTTTGACAGAAGCGGCACGATGACTGCTGCCCTTGGTTAAGACGCAAGGTCATTCTGCCAGTTACAGCGTAAGGTGTGATGATGGGGGTTGTAATACAGATGGCACCGCCAGTTGAGGAGAAGAAGAGAGGGGGAAAAGGGTCATGACCGTTATATGTATTTCAGAATGCAAGAGGAGAGAAGACTATTTAAAGATGTTATTGTTTGGCTAGTGCTGGGTTTGTATGTCATATGCAGGAATATCCACTACAGAGGGGGTGCTTGCACACACATGCAGCGTAGCTGAAATTTGACACAAGAACAGATTAAGTGGACAAATATTCATCTTTTCTGAGAGGGACTTTGTCACAAAATCAGCCACCAGAAAGAATTTATGCTTGAACACTTCACATGAAGCCTTTCCTGTAATAGCGGGACAGTGCACTCTTGGCCACTTGAAACTGCAGCAGTCTGATGGTGAGTTGAGGTTAGACAAAAATAACACAGAGAAGAAAGATTTATTTTGAAATGCTGCTACTGTTGTATTTTTAAAGAAGTAGATATTACATACATAGACATATTACGTTTTAATATTTTTTTTTTTGCAATGATCCAAGAAGTCTATCTGATATAACCGATTTGCAGTTTAATTAACACACAAAAACACTGTTTTGGAATTGGCCTCTGGTTGGCTCTCGGTGCTTTTCGCAGTCTCTGGCAAATAAAAAGTTAGAAGAATCACAAAATGTAATGCTAAGTGTTTTGAATTCTCCATATTCATATATGGCAAAGGTAGCATCTTAGGTGGACGTCTCACTCAGACCTCAGATACGCAGAGAGTGGTGAAGGATTTAAGACTAATTATGACTTGTGCGAGTCGAATCTGTGGAGAGCCTATTTTGTAGTCCACGCACAGGGCTGGTGACGTTGCCAAAATTTATGCTTGTGCTGTTGTGTCTCTGTTGTACTGCAGCTTTGCCTCCAAAACACTGGTTTGCAATCAAGTTTCTGTTTAAGTTGATCTAGTCCATTCAAAAAAAAAAAAAAAATAAGGGCAGAAACAGGAGTTGGAAGAAATAAGAAGAAAGGATTATACTGATGAGGTCAATCACAGTCATGTAGTTACATTTCCAGGGGGAGACAAGGGTGTGCGGTTACCCAGTAACTATGGTGTAGATGAAAATACAGGTGTACATTTTCACTGTTAGTTTGCCACAAGCAGGGAACATAAGTGGCCAAGTAAATGTGGCTCCATGGTGGAGTGGTTTACAAATTCACCTACCAAGTAAAACATATCCAGTTAAATCCCAGGGGCAGATGTGTATCCCTTTGGGGTTGTGTCAGAAAGCTACCTGCTGTGGTGACCCTTTTGAATTAGGGAGCAGGTGAATGTAGCTGAAGTGGACAAAAATATCAGCTGAACAGCTGAGGGTGAGCAGGTGTTAAGTCATTTTATGTCTTTTTTTCAACTTTTTAAAACTACTTTCCCCCCCAAAAAATCTTTTAGTTTGTTATTATGTGTACCATTTAAAAAACCAAAAAAAACCAAAAACTAAGACAGGCAATAACAGTACGATAAAAAAAATACATGAAAAAACTTGAGGGCTGTTTTTTTTTTTTTTTTTTTTTGTCTGAACCACAGCTGTTAAATACAAAATTTTCAGATTGCTCCGGCTCCGTAGGGGATAAGCTTACGCCTGGAATAATTTCTAAAACAGTCGTATGATAATAATGGTAGAAAGATGAAACCCCATCTTGGCTCCAGATAATGATTTACATTCTGACTCCTGTTTGGTAAAATAGATTTTTGTCAGCAGACATCAAATCGTGGAGCCTTAACTGGCTAGATACTGAATAGAGAACAGGATGATGATCAAAGCTTCGTGGACCTAAGCCCCCTGCTGGTTTGATTATTTCCCATTTGCATGTTGAGCAAACGATTAATCTTCCATGTTTTGCCACAGCAGACCTCGCAAAGGGTGTCGAATGTCCATTCTTTATAATAGAAGCAAATTATTATTTATTTATATATATATATTTTTTGTAATATGTGGTAATGTAGGGCTTGTAAATGGCATGTTTATGTTGAAGTACATGTACCTGTTCAGGTTAGTTCTATTGTTTGACCACTTGTGGACATAATGTGCACATATAATGTGTGCAGCTATTTAAAATATTTGTGTGTGTTTTTCAAATAAGAGTGACTTTTGGTCAGTTTTCCTAGTTTTCACAGCCCTTGTTGTCAGGTAGATAAATAATTGATTTGAGTTGGGGAATGTTAATCAAATTAGATATGTTCATTAAATGCTTCATTAAATGAAGTGTTAACTTTCAAGGGCAGCCCTGTTGCATATGTATAACTGTGCATAGCCTTTAGATGGATCTGCCCTTTCTGACTGTGGAAGCGGGCATAGCATAAACTGTGGTTGCATTTATCAGCCAATCTGTGGCGCTAAGGATATGTCTCGCTGTGCTGTAACTACTCTGCACTGTTTCTATGACCTCCCAGCCAAGAAAGCGTAGGTAAGACAAATGACTTACCCACGCAGCACAAGAGTTCAGAACCTGCAGTATGCACAGCCATTTCAGTTCGCAGCAGAAACCAATGTGTCAAAGCCTTTTAATCATGCCCGTGTCCAAAGCACAGCCATGGCCACAGCCACAATCACAGTGACAACTCTGTCGTCCCGTGACCACAGTCTGACTCGTACAGCCTGAGCAGCAGTTTTTAGGCTCCTCTAGTTAATTGCAGAGGTAGAAAATTATGCTATAGCTAAAAAGCTGGCTGTAGTCCGTAACGTAATATTCTATAACATCAGTGTAAATCTCAGCTGTCGATGTGTTCGATCATCTGATCTATTAATCAGATGGATTGTAAAAGGTGTTGCATTGTATCTCAAAGGTATTGTGACCTAAAGCAAAGCCTACTGGGACTCCTTACAGCAAATCCTTTGCAGTTAATGACTGTCTGAAGTCTTGAGTCAGAGCATCTTACCAAATGATGTTTCTTCCTGTGGAATGCATTGCCCTGCCTTCACTGCATCTAGCACCAGTACCTGCTTGTTTGTGGGTCTTGTTTGTGCCTTCCGTTTTATTTCTTTCAGTAAGGGAAAGGTGGGCTTAGTTGGTTTGAAGTTAGATGATTGGCTTGTCCATTTAAGAGCATTCCACTCCTTTGCCTTAATAAGCTCTTGGGTTGCTTCCATGGTTTTAGGTCATTATCCAACTGCACCACCAATCGCCTTCCAATCAGTTTTGTGTGGGGGATAATTTAAGAGGAAGAGAACATCAACTTGCAGTTCACTCCAAATCCCTACATGCTTAGGTTTGGTAAAGTGGAACAGTTCAGGTAGTGTAGTTAAAATTTTGATCAATTTGCGCTCTTTCTGTACTGTTAATTTAAAAGGCAATGGGAATATGAATATAGTGGCCCATGTCCAGTACTTAGTATATAGAACTATATAGTTTAATCAGTGACATGCCCATCTCTTGAGACTGGATCCTTTGGTTGTTTTTTTGTTTGTTTGTTTTTTAATTGACTTGTATATAGGGCTGGGCCATATTATACCGTTCACGGTAATACCGGTATAATGTTAGGCAACGATAGGAAAATGAAATATCGCGATAGAATGGGAGTAAAACGCGCATGCGCAGTGCCTTTGTTTTCATACGCACATGGCCGATTGTTGAGTGAAACAGATGAACCAGAATTGGTTTGTAAAAATGGTGCAACTTCCGTGATGTGGAACTGGTTTGGTGTTTGTCCGTCAGATACACAACAAAGCACATTTTTTTTGCAGAACATGCAAGCGGCCGTTGTTATTGTCGTATTTGTCGGACTAAGATGCTCTTAAATCTGGGAGTAATCTGGGTCCTAAACTCCGTATACTTCAGGTCAAACAACACTGCAGCATCACTTAGAGTTAAAAACTGTCTAAATTCTTTCATCTTTAATAAAACGATCAGCATTGCTGCTTTACCAGGTGTAACTATAAAGTTTAACTTCCAGGCATCCATGAAAACAAAAGTTATTACATTTAACGGAGTTAGAAGTTAGCAGGAAGCTAGCGGAAGTTAGCTCGCTAGTTTCGCTAGTTACCTAAGCATGATATTGCATGTTCTGACTGAGAGATTTCTGAAAAAAATCAAACGTACAGCTCTGCTATCACTTCCAACATAAATGAAGACAGGAAACTAAACAGCAGTGACGTTTGTGGGGTTACTGAAGTTGGGCTAGCTGGTATATAATGATGTGCTACGTGATCGCTAGCGACACAGCTATGTTAGCATAACATAAACAGTGAAGCTGGAGGACGAACACTAACACTTTTCCACTTATAAAAGTTAACGTGAAGGTTCTTCATGGTTAGAGACAAATGCAATCGCATGGCAGGATGCTGTAAACGGACCAAACTTCAGTCAGGAGAACAACTGAGATAATCCATCCACAATACGAGGTTAGTCATTAATATACTGCAACAACATGGGAATAGAGCAGCTGCCAGAGAATTCAACATTAATGAATCAATGGTACAGAAGTGGAGGAAGCAAGAAGAATGAGTTTAATAAAGTTTGATTTATCTGATTGCTTTGTTTCGCTTAATGTGCCTTATAATCCCGTGCACCTTATGGTGCGAAAAATACGTACTGCACACTGCAGTTTAATGTTGCAAAGCACCTCTTTTTAACTTCAGTGGATATTATACATGGTTATGCTCAGGATATGTCAGCCCATTTCTACTGGAAATGCCTTTTGGTTAAACTTTCAGCAAGGAATTTGCATTTGCACTGTTACATTTTTATAAAGCTTTAATGTACATAAAAACCAGCTTCTTGTTTAAGTGAAAATAAATGGAAGGTTGTCTTTTTGCGCTAGTAATGTTGTGGAGTTGTATTTTGTCTCGCATCAATTATATCGTCGGTTATATCGTTATTGCAAATTTTCAAATATATATCGTGATAAATATTTTTGGCCATATCGCCCTGCTCTACTTGTATATATATTTTTCTTAATCTACCATCCTTGTATTTGCACCGAAAGCCAAGAGCTGTAATCACAGCTCATCTAACAAGGTGGCACTGTTGCTTAGCTACTGGGCTATTCACTACCCTGAAAGGGTGATGAGAAGGCAGGGCTTCTTCCCCCTCCTACCACGAGACAACTGTGAATGCAGCAGGGCAAGTAGTCGTGGTGGATGCAATCTATTGGCTTCTCAGTGCTGCCGCTAAAGTCACAACCCCGACTGTAGCCCGCACTGCCTTTACCAGTGTATTTCTGTAGCTGCTGGTGCCGCTGCTGCTCTCCCTCCCCCTTAAATGGTGTGGGCAGAGTGGGATGGAAGACTGCATTGGAAACCTTTTCATGGAAATGGTCTTTGCTGTTGGTATTGCTGTAGCACCATTCTGGTGACAACAACATGCCGTTGAAATGGAAAAGCGGTTCTCCTGTCAGCTGGAAATTCCCAGTGCCAGTTCTTAAGACATCCAGGTCCTCACCCCTTTCGCCTGCTTACATGTGAGTAAGAGCTGAATAGCATTCAAGATATACAATTGCAGCAGCGCATATGGAGATGCAGTTATTTGCTTCTCAGTTTCTAATATTTTATTTTATGTTATTTTTTTTAAATGAGTGTGACACCGTTGTTTTTGTTGCAGCCCTAATTATGCGATTAAGCCTTGTAGTGTGTCAAGAGATTTCCCTTGTCCAAGATGAATTTTATGGTTTGCTGGGAGAGTGCCTTGCTCTCGGGCAAAAGGACTCATTTTGCTGCTTGTCTGGACACAGCATGCTCCACATCCCCGACTCTTGCCCTCTCCCTGTGGCTGTGTTTATTTGGGAACCGGGGACTCAGCAGCTTGGGAGGAGCCTGCCTTTGTCAGGATGTCTGGCGTGCCCTGGTTTAGAAGCTATTGTCATCTGCTACTGTTCAGGAAGGAGGAAGGGGGAAGGGTAGATCTGGAGTGGTTCACACAGTCCCTGCCATCATCTCTCTTTACATTTTTTTTTCTACCTGTAAGTGTCTTGTTTGACTTTCTGAACGGTAACGGGGTTGGTTTACAGATGGTAAGAACAATTTTGGAAGTGACAGTTTTCAAGACAACCTTGGCTAACTGAAAAGCCTAAAGGGAATTTCAGAGGCTAACTGGGCTTACTTAGAGGGATTTCTGCAAAATTGGATTCATGCAGTTCCCAGTAATCATGTATCTTTATAAGCTTAGGAGATTATTTTTGATGGTTTTACTCAAATATTTATTTTTGTATTAGTGCAGCACAGTAAGAGAAAGCCATGCTTTTACTTCTCTTATGTCAGGCTCCCCTTTAAATATCCTCAGTAGAACTGTTCATACTCAAAACACAGCTATGAACAAGCAAATATACGAAATACATTTTTATTGTGTAGCATAAACCTAAACTGGATGGTATGTCCTGAATCCTGGAGAGGACTAAATTGTGAGATCTTGTATGTATAAAAGTTCACTAATGACACTATTGACTTGTTAATTATAGATTTAATCTAGATTTCATCAGGCTAGTTTAGGTTAAACATCCTGCCCGGCAGTCACAGTTATTGGCAATTGAGCATCTCCAGCAGAGCAGTTGGGTGTTAAAGGCCTTGTTCAAGGGCATCTCAGTGATGGTAGCAACCGAGAGGAAAAGGTGCTTCCTCATTTCCTGACAGCCTGTAGCTCAAACTACTGACCTTCTTGTTAATTTAATTTCTTTGAAACGGCGACACAGACCCCATAAAAGCAGTTGTCGTAAATTGGCTGTAAATGGTTAATTGTAAATAAGAAGTTAAAGTTAATTAAGTGGAAAAAGTTATTAACAGAGAAAAGTGAATGAGCATTTAAAAAAAAAAAAAAAAATTCAGTCTGTAGATATGCTGAATTTGTGCGTCACTGTTGGAAAAAGGAAAACCTGCTGTGTCAGTGCGTTAAAAGTGACTTTTCTGCATTCTGGTTGAATGCCGGTAACGCCTTTTTGCCATAGCATTAATCAAGACCTTGTCAGAGATTGTAAGCATTGAAGCTTAACTATTCACATTATTTTCAAGGCTTGACATTGTGCAAATTCGAGAGGAGGATCTTCTCACCAGCACGTCAGCATGCCGTTTGGAGGAAAAGCACATCAAGTGTACTTAAGTGGCTGCAGACATCGTTTGGGTTCTGTTCATGGGAGATAATGTGGACACGCTGACAAGTGAAGCATATTCAGGCCTTGAGAATCCACCTCATCCTGCCAAGTGTGGCCCTGCCCCACCACAACACGTCTATTTTAAAAAAGTGTAAATAGTAAGCTGTGTTTTTAGGCGCGCTGATATTGGGCCCCCAATTATAGGTTACACTATGGGCAGGGAGAAGTCACTCTTTATAGGCCCTCCCTCTGTTTGACTCCAGACACATTTCTAATTCCATCTGCTGCAAGAGTCATCTCTGTATATGTATCCCGAGCAGGGTGGATACAGGAGAGTGAGCTTTTAGAGTATACAGTGCTCATCATGTATAAAGAAACGAGATGTATTTGCACAATGTGCTCACCTCTTTTGAAACCTCCCTAATCTATATATGGACTAGTGAACTGCCTGTGGTGCAGATTTCATGCCAGAAAAGAATAGTTAAGGTTCACTGGCAGCATGGTGTGTGGACTAATCTCGAGCTCAGTGAAGAAAAAGCACTGGGTTTATCTTTCCTCCACAAAAAGTCCTTGAAATGAATGTCATCCCTCATCTTACGGTGATTCAGTAGTAAGCACTTAATATATGTGACTGCTGTCTTTTGTAATCTCCTCTCAGAGGCATCACGGTGAGCCAGCAGCCTTAACTGCACCAACACCTGTTTGATTCCTGCCAGGGACCTTTAACACGTCATTACCCTTTCTCCCTGTCCCCACATTCCCGTCACTCTTTGTCAGTATAATGCAATTAAGGGAAAATGCTGGAAAGTCTGGAAAACAAATTGCTTCTTAATATTTACCCTCAAAGAGTCTGTAAGTGATCGCTGTTGCTTTTTTCCATGACAGAAATGGACCATAAAATCCAGCACTCACAGAACGCGATGTCTGTTCATTAAAAGGTTTATTTTTATAGACAAGATGATTTTTCTATGTATATTTTTTTTAAATTGTATTGCGGCTGTAGCAGTGTAAGTGGTGTGACCGCATTAGATTCCATACAGATTGAACAGCTTTACTTAAAATGAAAGCCCCGAGAATCTGTTTAACAGATTTTTGCAAATCAAGATGCTTCACATGTCTCGTGTGGCTCTAAAAGCCTTCTGCTGCTGCTGAAATCCCCAGTGCCACTGCTATGAAATGAATTTTGCTGTCTCTGAGGTAAATAGCCCTTTAGTTATCACCATTTTTGTGAATTTTGTCCAACCTTGAGGGTTTTTTTCCCTGTCAGTCTTTGTTTTGTTTAGTTCTGGGGTTTTTTTTAATCAAAATTTTATCTATATTCAAATATTCTGAAAATAATCACATGTTTGATTTGACAGCTGACAAACTAAATAAGAGATGTAGATTTTCATTTGCTTTGACTTTGAATTTCAGCTCCCTCTGATCGCAGGCATTTTTTATGGTTAAAAATACATAAATCAAGAGTGGCGGTATTCTCAAGAGTTTCACCAGATATATCACACTGTGATTTATGTGTTAATTGGACTCAGTCAGGTCTGACTGAGTTTAACTTCTGTGACAGCAGAAAAGTTGAAAGTGCTGTTTTTAGCTAATGCTGAAAACCTCTTTAAAAGTGCAACTAAATTTGGAGATCAGTGAGAAATCATTAATATACTGGCTTGGCTCATGTTCTGTCTACCCCCTCTAAACCGTGTCTTCTGCGATAATCTTTGCAGCAGGAAATTCCCTTGCTCTTATTTTGAAAGTTTAGTCATTGCTAACCAGAGCTTTTGTATTTTTTGCCTTTTTTCCCTACCAGCAGGCTGGCAGGTCACAGTTTGGCAGTTCTTGATATCATTCAGCTGCTGCTTGAGAGTTTGTTGTCCTGCAGTTTAAACAATTTTGGTCTGCTGCTGGTGACGGCTTTTTAAAAAAAATAAAATTAAAAAAAAGTACTGCAACTTAAAGCTCGGCAAGGCTGCAGAACAGAACAAAGACTTCCTTAGCTAACTGCTGTCCAAGACATTGGCAATGGGAATCTGAACAAGACAAGAGACTCGCTCAAGAGGCGGTTAATTATTGCTCTGTTTATTTGTCACAAAGTGGGCCAAGTTATTTTTGCCGAGGAGCACATTTAATATTTTAGAAGTTGATAATTCTTTTAAAAAAGCACTGGTGTGCCTCCCTTCATGTCAAGCAATGCTACGGCGCACTCCCAGCTTCCTGCACAAATTGAATAGCTTGCTAATAGTTTGCTTGAAAAAGCTTATAGTATTGAACCCCGTCATCACGGCATCAACATCTGCCGCTACTTTTAAACAAGGCCAGCCTTGGATCACGGCTTTGATATTCATCTGTATGCATCTACCTGCACACACAAAGAAGCTTAACGTCTGCTGTGCTGGTGGATAAATTAAGAACTTTAGAAAATTGTCTCTGAGCTTTTAATTTCCCTTCCCTTTGGAGCGGACATTAAGTTCCCGCTGACTTGTGGCCATTTTGTAGAAAAAGAAACAGCCACCCAGGGATCATTTATTTTCATTGAAAGGCCAGAGGAGAGGCACAGGCAGTCTGGCTGGCAGAGCATCAACTGAGTTCAGTCAGGTGAAACTGTCATATCTGCGCTCATCTAACACACACACACACACATGCACACACGCATACATGCACACACCTACTCAAAGATAAGATGAAGTTGGGTGTACTTTCACCAAACAGTTCACCTCTAAGTAGGTATCTAATCTGGCAAGAATAAAAAAAAAAAAAATGCATTGCAGTAACCAAATTGAACTCCCTTATTAGGTGGATAACATCAGACTCACAGTGCTACTGTCTGTCAGAACACAGTGCAGCGAGAGAGGAAAATCTTTTTATAATCCCAAAACTAAAACAGTGACTTGTAAAATGAAGAATAGTACAGTTGCCTTAAAGACTGGGGAGGACGACTAGAAAAATCAGAACAGCTGTCGAGCCCAGAGAGAACATTTGTGCAAAAAAGAAAGTGTTATTTCAGGTTTAAGGACTGGATTGGAAAGCAAATCCAGCAGAGCCAACAATAGATTCCCGAAAGAAAAATCTGATTCTTGACTCTTGTCAGAGGGTCAGTCAGAGCTACCTTACTCTTTGTCACTATATTTGCACCTTTGTTTCTTTTCTTTTTCCATAAGAGCTGCAAGTTTTCTCCATTCACTCCCAGAAAAAACTCCCTCCCAAGTACATTCTGTTCTACTTGGATAGTTTTCACATTGAAAGAATATAATTGGTTTAATGGAAGAGAGACGATACCACATTGGGACAGTCAGGGGAATTAAAAATAGAAATAAACATTGCTGACCTATACAATTGTGGCAGGATCTACAATTAATCATGCGTCCCTTTCTGGATATTGAAAGATTAAACCCCTTTGTATGCAAAGTTATGCCTCTGCTTAATTACTGCTCTACCCAGGGCAAGTTAGTGCCCCGGGTAGAGCACTGTAGTTGTTCTTTTGACTTACATACAGCAGGCCTTGCTGGGTCATGTTACCTCTAACAACGTCCTTCGGGTTGATTTAACATTTGTTACATGCTGACAGATTGTTCCACCTATGAGCAAACACCGTGGGAAGCTTTCTTGACTTAGCGATTTGCGGTGTAGGCTGAAACTTTTTTTCTTCTTTTTCTTTTTTTCCTGAAATTCAGATAAAGTTCAGTTTCAGTTGTATTCATGGAACTTTGACCTCAAAGTGCTCTTTGATTATAAGGTGTAATTGCAGGCTCATTAAAGCATATGGAGACTGATTATTAGCTGCGATTCGGGCAATTATCTGGAGATCATGGATAGTTTGTCCTAGACAGAGAGAGCCCCAACCATGCACTTAAAATATCAGCGGGCCCAAAGCTTAATATTTTCCTTTGCATTCATTAGTTTTTCTGTTTTTAATTAAAACCAACAGGTTAATTACATACTATTTTAAATAAGGCTTCCATTTGTGATTGCCAGCAATTAAAAGGATAACTGTTGACTGTGTGACCAGTGCATTGTGAATATTGATTCAGAAGGCTTCGTTTTAATTAGGGAAGTGCCAATTTTCATCTGAATCAACAGAGCAAATGCAATTTGTCTGACACATCTAGACACAGGTATCTGAAAAGAACTGAGTGATCTCTTCCTTTTCTAGGGTAACTCTTGACCAAAAAGGGGTGGAAAATTGTCTGCACAATAACTTCATTAAAATCTCTGTTTTCACTGTGAACACATTTTCTTATTGCAGTCTATCCAACAGACCCGCTGTCACACTTTGGATGCACCGAGGTCTGTTTGATGGAAAGAGATGGTATGAGAGGAGAATTTTAAAGACTGTAACACTTCCTCCTTTTCTCTTCCCCACTGTTTCTTGTTTTGCGGGTCTGTGTGTGTGTGGTGCAGGAAGCGAAACAAAAGCTGCACCTAGAGTTTTCAGGTTAGTTGAAGAAGAAAGCGTGTTTTTGCTGAGGGAAACATAGAGATGCTGAGAAATGTGCAGCAGCTAAATTGAAGCACGCGTGTGTGCGGGGATTAAGACATTCATATGTCTAGGCTGATGCTGTAGGTTGGGTTGCATTTTCCCAGCTACAGGGCTTTTTTTTTTTTAGCTGCGGCAGCATGGTGGCTTGGTGGTTAGCACTGTTGCCTCACACCAAGAAGGTTCTGAGTTGGAATTCAGTTGTCTGTCTCTCTGTGTTAGCCCTGCATCAGATTGCCGACCTGTCCGGAGTGTAATTCATGTCTCGCCCTAAGGTAGCTAGGATAGCCCCCCCCCCATATGACCTTGATAAGGATGAGTGGGAGAGAATGGATGGATAAAGGCCAAATCTGTTGAGTCTGTAAACTTGTGGTGTTTTCTCTTGATGATTGATGTGATGTAGTGTTTGATCGTTGTACTGTACTCTTTATTTTTTTTCATGAATAGGAGCTGCTGAGGACATAGCATTATTGCATTGCTATTCTCAGTGATTGAGAGTGACGCTTCACTATAGGTGTCTGTTTACTAAAGACAAATGGATTTTCCTCCTGACTCCACTCACTTAGCTTCAGAGGTGCTCACCCAGTCGTCCCTGTTTTGTTTCTCTCCGTGCACTTTGTCACCTTGTCTTGTGCCTTTCTATTTTCACAAGCGCTTTGGATTCAGCTGCTAGAGAGTGTATTGTGAGGGCACCAGCCAGACTGTAGGAGTCTTGTGATCTTTTTGTTGAGTACACACACACACACACACACACACACACACACACACACACACACACACACACTCAAAGCACAGTGGATTCAGAAGGTATGTGAGCTCCTTCACTTTGACACATTTTTATCTTGTAGATTTAATCTTGAATGGATGAAATTGCAATTTTCTGCCCATCGGTCACACAAGAATACGTAAATCTGTTAAAAATGGAAAAACTGAAGTCTTTCATTTTCATAATTATTTAGGCCTTTTTAATTTGGTACTTTTGGAAGTCCCTTTGGCAGCATTTAAAGCTTTGGGCTCTTGGGTAAGTCTCTACAAGCTTTGCAAACATGAACAATTTATCCCCTTCTTCCTTATAGATCCTCTCAAGCTCTGTCAGATTGGAAGGGCAGCATCTCTCAACTGCCATCGTCAAGTCTTTCCACAGATGATGCATGAGCCGTGTTTGCCACGGATGTGTCCTTGGAGGGAAGGAGGGGGGATATCTTTTCGGTTTCTCTTTCTCTCTCGCACTTAATAGTAATTATTTTCTCTTGTCTTAAAATAAGAGAGCTTCATTGTTAATTACAACATTACAGATGGATCAAAGCCCCTCCTCGTACTTGTCAGGACATTACAAGCAGAGCTTCTTGCAATCTCATCCATAGGTGCCAGGATCAGCATTTCTGTACACTCTGGAGCAGGTTTTGTGTATCTATTTGACAGTTTTCACGCAGCTCCTCGGTCACTACACTCCTGCAGTAGGATGCAGCCACCCCAAGCTTTAGTAGCTTGTGATGGAAGACTTCAGTTTTTCCATGAAACCCGAAGCTTTTCTCTCATGTTCTTGGAGTCCTTGAAAATGCCGTTTGACAAATTCCAATTGGGCTGTCAGATGTCTTTTTTCCTCGAGTGGCTTCTGTCTAGCCACTTTACCTTAAAAGCCTGATTGATGAAGTGCCATCGGCATGGCCATCCTTCCAGCAGGTATCTCTTCAGAGGACCTATGAATCTCACTCTGACTGACCACTGAGTTAGACTGCCAACTTTATGACGAGCCGAGGTGCTCCCAAACTTCTTCAATTTCATAATTATTGAGGCTGGTGTGCTCCAAGTTTTAGAAATGGCTTTTCTAAAACTCTCTGACTGAGAGTTACTTGGACTTCATGGTGTCTTCTTTTTCACTGACAGTAAGTTTGGATTTTGAGACCTGTGTTTCAGAAGAGATGTTTGTAGTAAACTGTCACGTTTCAGTAGGTCTACATTATTTACAAATCATTACATTATCCTTTATTTCACATAGTTGTTCTAAACTATTTACAGCCACTTTAGTTTGTCAGAGGTGGACTCACACAGGCCTGGAGACTAAACACTAACCCCCAGGTAATCTCCAGGGAAAAATGTGTGTATTCCTTGACAGGTTGGTGATTGGTTGCTGGCTGTTGCTAGGTGAAATTTTTTTGCAAAAAGGGTGCTACACTCAAAACCTCTTTGTGATTGCTTTGATCTTTTGGACAATGTTCTTGTCGTTTGTGATTTGCATAGATTGTACTATTTACTTTCTGAGTTGTAATGAAACTTGAAAATGTGTGATGCAAACCAGAAATCGAGAGTGCTCACCTTCAGGGTAAAAGTTTTTTTGATCTGTGTTGTACTTGTACAATTTCAGTACTGCTGGGTGAGTAGCTTGCAAGTGTTTGCAGAAAGGTTGTTGCCTTCCACACAAACTACATCTACATGTAACTGTGGCAACCTGCTAGCTAACAAAGCAATCACAAAGAGGTTTTTGGTGCAGTATCCTCTTTGCAACCACTTTCACGCTAACGTTTTCCTTCGACCACTCACAAACAGGTCTGAGAATGAACTTCTTTCTTCTTTCTTTTCTTTCCCTTGTAACCTCTGTTTGCCAGATGATCACTGACCAGTCATCAGGTATGTGTGACTGAGACCTAAAGTAAACAGGATGCAGTTAAGTACAGTTTAAGGTGGCACAGAAAAACTTCCACTTACTTTTAAGAGGTTTCAGCTTTTACCACTGTTGTCAGTAATTAATGCATTTTAGGCGTCAGACTGACGGACTTGTTATTATTATTTACATATCGGTATCAGATATTAACGTTTTTGTATCTCTTTGTACAAGAGAGAGGCTCACCCCAAAGCATGATCATTTAGATTATGATGCTGTTTTTTTTTTCTCACCAATTTTATCTATGATTCTTTCTTTTTGCTTCTCCAACCTAAGAATAGAGATCTCTCCTTTTTTTTCTCTCTTCTTTTTTTGTGAGTCTGCAAAGTGTGGGCAGGTATCACAGACACATCCCAATAAATCAAGTGCCTGCGGAATCGAAAAATCCCAAGTTCAGACTTTTCAAAAGACTTTTGATCCCCTCCCTGCTAGACGATATAGATGTTTCACAACTTCAAAACTGGACCTGCACTGGTAATTCCAGTCTCCAGTGTGAAAGCAGGGAATGAGTTCAGCATTCAATAAAAAATGAAATCAGACATGAAAAGCCGTCTGTCGGAGGCAAAGACGTGAAACAGAATGCCTTTGATTATGCTTGAACGCACCAGCCTGTTTAGCTCTTTTATTTTTTCCTGTTTAGACACAATGGCTGCGCTATTTTAGTGCCCTCCACTGCCATTATGATTGGTGTCTCCGTTTTTTCTCTCCATGTCCTCATAAAGACACACTCTATTCTGTGTATTAGTTATTGATGTAATCAAGTTGTGTGGCCTCCATGATTACATTTATACAGTAGGATTCAAAATAATGTCAACAGCCAAACAAATGGGGAAATAAATGCATCTGACAATAAATCTGACACGAGCACCGAGGACTGCAATGCTAACTTAGCCTTTACCCTGGTTACTTTGCACCGGGGTCCAGAAACTGACACAGGAAAGCCTTTTCTGATGGCACGCGTAGACACCAAGTTTTTTTGTTAACATTTATATATATAACATGCAATGCTGAATAAAAAGAAAAAGTGATCTGTTTTTGTTTTTATTACGTGTGAAAAGAATTTCTGGTGCATTACAAATTTAAAAGCATCTGTCTCCAGAAAATGTGATGTTGGTCCCACAAATGTCAAAGAACCTAAAACAGATGAGATTAATAAAGTTCCTATCGATGCAAGGCTAAACATGACGAGGCAGTAAAGCCATACTCATTAATCTTTTAAGACCCTTCTGCTGTCATTCCAGGAGAAAGCCAAGTTGACTTTAGCTTCCTGAACTGTCAGTGGTGTAAGGATGTGTTTAAGCTTTCCACTGACATGAAGGGACTGGATAGGCTGCCACCCTTTCCCTTATTACTTCTTTTCAACCCTTCAGCTTCCTCCTCCGGCTCGCTGAAAATTAAGGCAACATTCCTGTTCATGCAAATCTCACTGATATTAAAATGGATTGTATAGCATCACATATTTTGCACTTGTCGTTGTAGTTAGAAGTACATTTTCTAGTGGTTGAGGAAAGACCTGAACAAAGGCTTTCATCTGTACCACCATTATACAGATTCTTTAACTGAATTGTTATCAATGTGCCAATGTAGTTGCTAAGGTAACTGCATTTCAAGGTACTACCTGATAGTAATTTTAACAACTTTGTCTATGCATAAAATCTAGGATAGATCTCTTTATTGACTTTAAAAGAGGGATTTATATCATCTGTAATCTATTACTTCACACTCAGCTTGTGAAGTGGTCAGTATTATGCATGTATTAAAATGTTTTAAAGTCAAATGAAATAAAATGGTTTTCTTAGAATATATTAAGGCTTCTGATATAATACCAACTTCTAGGGAATAGGGGGGTTATTCTATACATGATCAAGTAACTTGTGATTTTGTTTAAGCGTATTTATTGGAGAAAATGTAAAAATTTTACCTTCATGCTATATTATGAATAGTATATTTTTCATTACAGGCCCTCAAAGTACACATGTTAGTTATGCCTTTCTGTGAGCTCAAATTTCAGCATTTTAAAGAACTAAGGAACATCAGTTTTGTTTCTCCATTTCATGGCTGTTAGCTACATTTGCAACCGTTTACAATATGACTAAATTATAAAATTATTTTGACACGGTATGAATCACAGCCAGAAGATAAGCAAGGCATCAAAATGCAGGTTAAAAAAAAGAGAGAGACGGTAGATATGCTATAATTTGTTTTGACAGCCACCTATCCCACATGGTAACGTTACCCCTTGAAGTTTAGCCAAAGTGCACTTTTTAAATTTCTTTCACATCCACGACACCAATGTTTGGTTTTCTTACTCTTTATGCAAAACCTTAAACTGATGACGTTTTGTTTTTCAAGTTGATGTATCCTGTGATTTTTGTTCTTAAAGTTGGTTATATGAAAAAACTTTGTTCAGTGGCTTAAAATATGAAAAGTTTGCCCTCAATCCTGTGTACTTCAAGATTTTCATAGCAAAGGCAAGATTTTGCACGGCTTTATGTAGTACATACAAGTTATTGTACAAAAAAATAATTAAATAAATAAAAAATCAGATGGGAGGCACTGACTTTTAATGAAATTACCCCGGCAGTATGTGTGACAGTGTATGATACTGAGTGTTTGATAAGCAGTTTTGCATTCATCCACCCTCCGTGTTCAAAGGCTGAATGTGCTTCATGACCTGCTGAGTATTAAACTGTGAAATGAGTTTAGCGTTGAACTTGTGACAGCTTTTATTGAGCATAATCTTTCATACAAACACAACGCCACAATTAATACAGTGTTATATATTGCTATGTTTTAAAAAGTTCGTATGTGATTGTGCAAATGTTATATACGCATATAATATAGAAGCTTAGTAGAATTTATTTGAATGTAATAGTACTTTTATTCAAGATCAGAGAAAAAAATCCAACATAATATACATATTATTTTTGCGTTGGTCAGTGCTGCGTGCACTAAAGCTTTGTATCTTCAGACTGCTCAGGGATGCAGCTAGAGATTCAAGACTCCGTTCTCTGGTCTGTGAGGAAGAGCAGAACTTTTATGTGGGATGCTGTAGCTGTTGTCTTCTTTGTTTCGTTCCGGCAGCCACCAACACTCCTTTGTGGTTTGGACAACCCACTCTCTCCTCGCTGCCTGTCCGACTTACCACCTGACGGGGTAAATGTACCAGTACATCGCCTGTGCTCTGTGTCAGTGTGAATGTGACTATTGTTAAAGCCATCAGTATTTCGTGGTAATGGTGTTCCTGCTAGACATGGTCCATTATCATCTCCTTGTAAAATGTACCTTATTACCAATTCCATTCTCTCATTGTCATCTAAAAGATGGTGCTGTATTTAATTCTTAATCATTCATATGTAACAGACCTGTAGTAATATAGCTAGATCTCATATTTCTAGTTTTCCTTACCTCCTGTGGTGGTAGAGGTCTCCGTGTTTTTGTGCTTATTTTGTCTGTTTATGTATCCTCATTGGTCCTCCTACCAGCTCCTCAGTTCAGCATGTGAAAGGAATAACAATTAGATTCACCCTGACCTTCTCTTAATGTTTATCCATCATATATCCCAAATGTCTTTGGCCTAATCGTTTGAGTCTTCACAAAAAAGTCTACACAGGAATGTTAGTTTGCTGAAGTCTTTGTGGTGTGTTAAAGTGCAAAGATGTGAAGCGAAGTGAGGTGACAGAAAAGCCTGCCTGATGAAGCTTTTTGTGAGTTTGAGGTCAGCTCGGCTTATCAGAGCCTAAAGTTTCTCTGTGAAGAAAAGAGGAGAAAGTTTTCCGCCCACAACTCCTAAGCTAACTTTTTTAATTTTTTATTAGCACGAATAATGAGTCTAAAGATGAACAATAATGACTTTTAAACCAGATTAGGCAGCAAAAGCATTCAGTGACATTTTTATAGTATAGCAAGTTGAAACCCTTTTTTTTTTCCCACGTCCAACTGATCCAAAGTAATTGTGCCTCACATCGTTAATAATTCTGCATTTCCAGCCCTGTGTGCAGTTTTCCTTCACGGCAAAAAGATTCAGCATCTATAATTGTTGGTAAAGTTAATTACTGTGCAACAGTTACTATAAAAATAATTACTGAAAGATGGCTATTTACATTTCACACTAATGTACATCAAAAACATTACAATACCCAAGCAGACATTTAATTTCCATTCTGTGTTTGCAGACTAATGAATCTCTGCTCGCTTACATACTTTATTTGCTCACAGAGTAAAGCATAACAATAGCAGCAATCAGGCCAGTAATGAGCATTTTATTTTACTTAGTTAATGGTGTAGATCTTTTTTAAGTGACCATTTGATTTGTTGGGTCTTTAGTTGTGGAGTTCAGTAATTATTATGCATTTCTGAGTTTCTTTAATATGTGCAAGGTTAACGATCTAATGATTCACCATTTACTTATTCTGAAACCTAAAGGCAAAAATGCTGTATGTGTTTAAATGGCATTTTATTTCAAATGGCGAATCCTTTTTCTTTTTTTTTTAATTGTAACTCAGGAGAGTGATCTTCCCTTTTTTATTATCATTTCAATCTTGATCTTTGTCAAAACCATCAAAACTACTGTCTTAATACAGTCTTTAACGTTGACAAAATGGTTTGCGGCCAGTGAAAGTAGACCAGTTCTGTCACATTGCTTGAGGTCAGTTATTCAGGTCAAATGAGCGGTATTGCAGGTGATTCGCCAGCCTGCAGCCTGTGATGTTTTTAAAAATAAAGACACTGTTTTAAAAAACAATGCATGTTGCACTTGTGGACTCATTCATGTGCAGTCCTGTGAAAAACCATGCTATATGAGTCTTTGCACAGTTCTGTAAATGCTGCATAGGGTTTGAAGTGAGACTCTGCAAGCTGATCCCTTATAGTTATGGTTCTCTCTGTTCTTGACTAATAATGGTAAGAATATAATTTTTATAGTGAAGTCCTTGCTGCAGCATCCAGTTTTTAATGCAAATCTTACCTTTGCTGAGAGGTGTGTTTTGTTTTTTTTGTTTTGTTTTTTCAATTTTGGAATAGTCTCTAAAAAGTAAAACAACAACAACCAAACAAAAAAAACAAAAAAACAAGTAGTCCCCCCATAGGGACTGCTTAAGAGGGTAAGTAGCAACAAGATACTGTTAATCAAACGTACTCAATTAACGGATAATGAGCCTCTGTGAGTATCTGTATAATAACAGAAAATTTGGCAGTTTTCTGTACAAAAGCTCAAATCCAGCAAATTTACCCCAAAGTCAGACTTTGCGGTGCTCAGATTTTGCTGCTTGTCTGACTCAATTAGTATGTTTAGTGTTAAAGTTTGTGATGTTACAGTTAGAAAAAGAATGGCAAATGGACTGGAACTAGTTTGGTTTTTCTGCTACAACTCTCATTCACCCAATCACCTATACATTGTTACAGTGCCTTTATCTATACCTAATCACTATTGTATCAATTTACACATGTACACTGTGATGAATGGATCAGGGGCAATTTGAGCTTCAATATCTTTCCCAAGGATACTTTGACATATAGACTGTAGGAGCAACTCTACTACCTAAACCACAAGCGCTCTGGAGCCCTTTGTACACGGACCATTCAGCAGAAACTGGCTTCCACATAAGAAAAATAGGAGAACACTAGTATTGTTTAAACATGCATGCATGTATAATCTGTACCAATATCAAAGCAAACTTTGATAGAAGCAGGTGTGAATAAATATTTCGGCCTTTTAGCATTCATTACATCCTTTCTGTGAATTGCATCTGTTTTCCCCTTAGCCCACCCATCCATTTTCTTCTGCTTATCCAATTCAGGGTGATGGGGGTGGTTGGAGCCTATTATAGCTGCCATATGGTGAGCAGAGAGAGCAGGGTACAGCCTGGACAGGTCACCAGGGCTAACACAGACAGCCACACACACACACCTGTGGGCAATTTAGAATCACCAGTTAACCTAACCCTACTAATTGCATGTCTGTGGACTGTGGGAGGAAGCCAGAGAGAATCCATGCAGACATGGGGAGATGATACAAATAGATGGCAGATTTAAAAACCCGAGTTCTCCCCTGTTCTTTTTCTTTCCCCCCACAAAAGAGATGTCATCAAAGTGTTTTTCTTTTTCATGACATGTTCAGTGTCCTGAAGAATTAGAATCACAGCAAAATACCTAGCTTTAACTATCTCGTTTCTTCTAATCAGATGTACCATGTTGTGCTACCAAATCTTTATGTAACAGATGAACACACCATCACACTTGATTACTCCTATAATAGACCTGCATCAAAAGCTTTAATGGATGTACAATTTACATAAGCAATGTTCTGCCTACTTATTACTGATGTACATAACGTTATATGAGATCAGTCTTAAAATAGATATGCATGTAATGCAGACGGAGGCAAGTGTTATATTCCCAACTTACTTTACCAGCTGGGACTATGTTTTCTTTATTTATGATTAAGTAAAAACCAGACATGTTAGAGATGCTGAGGAAATCTGAAGACTAGATGATTGGTTATTAGACTGAGCAGCTCACTTTTTGCTGTGATCAGAGTTGCTATATGAATATTGCTGCTAAGTAGAAAACAGACATATTTAGGAGACTCTCAATATCAAGAACGTTCTTTAATTATTCATTGTGGGTGTGTAGTTTTCCGTATACTTAAAAAGAATAACTGTACACCCTCCTCTGTGTGTATGTTTATCTATCTGTTATTGGGACAGACATAAACTGTTTTTCAGTTTAAATGTGAAGCAATTTTAAAATATTACCTCCACCTAAATATGCCCCATTAATTTAATTTCATACATATGAAAGAAGAGCGTGACACTCAGCGGCTCACCCAGCCTTTTTATTAACATGTAAAAGCTATGTTTTATTCAGTGATGTTGAATAACAGCCCATCAAAGCACAGGGAACATTTACTCACAAATGGGAAAACCACTCCACTACCCACAAAAAATAAATAAATAAATTTTTAAAAAATCAAGCGCTCAGCCAGACAAGAACTTCAAATTACTTCCATTAGTCTCGTATATCTGACAAGCGCTGCCTGCTTATGGGGTCTGTTTGAAGACGCAAATTCACTTCTATGCTGAGCCAGACATTTTTGTGGGGTGAAAAAAAAAAAGGATTTCTAACCAGGCCAGTATTCGTCTGAAAATTAACACTGTTTGAGGCCCCAATTGCACATTAATTGCTGTTTATGTCATCTCAATATAGTGCATGGAGAATAGAAATAATATTTTAAGCCTAGTTTTCATTCTGTGTTAGAAATACAGATTTTTAATTGGCTACTGTGGACGCAGACTTGGCAAAGAAAGTTTTGTTTCTTTCCCATTAAAACAACTGCCCTTATTCAATCACATCATTGTTTTTATTGTCGGATTGTCATCATGTTCTTGCTTTTCTAGAAATGCAAGACAGGTGTTTCCGATTCTTTTGCGAACTGTTAACGCCAAAGTCAGCTGTTTTTTGTTTTGTTTTTGTGTTTGTTTTGTTTTTGGTACTTGGAGTAGAAAAGCAATCCAAATGATTTGCTTATGATATACACTATAGAGCTGTGTTGCTTGATAGCAAATGTTAGTATTGTTCTTCTTTTGATCCACAGCTCTTGTACCCAAATGAGCTTCATTCTCTAATGTCAGTTTTGTCTGAACAAAATGTACTCGTATCCCGAGAGTATCTGCCTTGGGGATCTGAGTCACACTTGCCGTCTTTCCATGTTCACCCTCTATGGAGCAGTTAGGGACTTTACACCCTATTACATCACATGTCGAGGTCGTAGTTGTATCTGAATTTTCATCCTTTTACACATTCATAGATTATAACAAAATGCTAAATTATCGTGCTCCCACGGCGCTGACTTTTTTCTCACAGACGGCTGCTGCAAGATTTCCCAGAGGACTCTTACTGTGTAGGATCCACGAAAGGATAAATGGCTCAGACATTATGCAAAACATCAACAAAAAAGCCCCAAAACTTTCATTTGCTTCAATCATCATTAGCAGTATTTTGTATCCTATCTTTTTTCCCCTCCCTAAGCTCTGAAACCTGAGAAATAATCACTGGACATGTAATATGCTTTCACCATTAGTCACATTATTTCTATTTAATGATCTTTTTCAGTGCTGCGCAGCTCATTTAAATTCATTAGAAGCTTTCTTCTTTTCATTTCCTCATTAAATTTCAAGAGATGATGCATTACATAGCTGTGATACCCATCAGCATCCAGCTTGAGTCAAAAAACAGCTTAAGTGTCACTAAGTCTACATCGGGCGGTATTCTTGTTTGTTTATCACTTAGCCATTGCAGTTAGCTCATTTTTTTTTGTGCACTGCAGAAAAATCCTTCAATGTCAACTTGAAGCCAGGCGCTTCACTTTCACCTTCACACTTACTTTTTCAAATATTTTGGTGTAATAATGTGTTTTGTGACACTCCGTGGCCTCCAGAGGTTTCAGTGTTTGTAAGAAATGTGCAATACTAAAAAACCTTGCACGAAGAAAAGAAGAGGGGAGTGGAAGGAAGGTGAGCTGCTGCTGAATGTATTGGAAGACAGGATGCAGTTGTCAGTGGCGAATCCATTTGCAAACTTTATGTCCATGTGTATTTCACTGAGATGTATATTCTTGCCATTTTAACATGATGGAGGCTCTAGATTGAAGGTGCTAGAGGTTGTCCAGAATGAAATCTATTCATCATCCAGGGACAATTCAGGGAGCTTCTCTTCATAATTTAAATATTGACTGTGTACTGTGGGAAATGGTGTATGTCTCCATTTATATAGTGATATTATCCTGTCTGTGTCTTGTTCACAAGCACACACTGGTGGCAGGAATCTACCAGGCACGGTGCTTTCCTGACCACTGGGACCAATTAGGAGTTTAGCCTCTTGTCCAAGGTCACTTTGACAGGTGGACAGAAGGAGCTTGGGATTGAACCGTTATACCACATCCACCTAAGTGGAAATCTTCAGTTCTGGCAAAAGGGCTCGTATACTGTGGCTACAGCAAATATCCACATCACATTTCATGTAAATTAGGGCAGAGGTCATTTTGGCACCGTGTTGAATATTCATGCCAGATCCTGCTGATGTTAGTGCTGGTGGTGTGACACAGACATATGTGCCTATAACTTGTTCATCTATACAACTAAAGAGGATAATGAAGGCTGTGAATATGACATTGGGATTTCAAAGCTTGTTTTTTTTCCACAGAATGTTTAGTGCATATCATTGCATGTTCATTTAAGTGCTAATTAACAAAAGTTAGAACGGATGCAATGTCAGCCTTGGGTATTTCACAATGTTTTACTGATATTATGGAGAAACATTTCTTGCATATTAGTATATTCTCATGGAATTCATGAGCAGCTTTTTAAGACTCGGGAGTGGCCTAGAGCTGGAGTCTGGTTGGTTAGAGCTTCGGGAAGATCATTGTACCTCGTTCACTTCCTTTGCCACAATTTCCCTCGCTGATTCAGTCTTGCAGTTCTACAACTTTTAGGTGACAGTCTAACAATTTCAGCATTGCGCAAAATGTTGTCCTTAAGCAGTGTCACTTTGAAAATGCATCTGTCCTACTTTCCAGAAGCTAAAATTAGAGGGAAATGTGCATTTGCTACCCGTTTGAAGTTAAAAAAAGAAAAAAAAAAAAGAAAAACTTATTTCCTTTTTCCTATTAGATCCCTCGTGGAGGACGACGACGCTCACATGAAAGTTGCTCTGGGCTATGGTGATATGGGCATCTCTGCTCACCTTCAGGCATCAAAGACTGGAAACACTCGATTTTTCACAAGCAACACGCACAGCTCAGTGGTTCTTCAGGTGAGAGTGCAGAAACATAGAGAAAACAAAGTGTAGAGTCAAATATCACCTTCGTCTGATAATAACATTAATGTTTGGCCTTACCATTTCTTTGGCGATCTCGTGAGTAGTTTCTATAGCTCTGCTCACAGGTGTTTGCAGATTGCAGGCCAGCAAGATGTTGAATATTTGTTTTAATTGGATTTCTTTGAAGATTAAAAACTGTTAACATTGCGGTATCACACAACATAAGGGAATTGATACCATGGATTCCTGGGCACAGTTTAATATCTCGTCTCGTGTTTCAGTAATAATCCAAAACAGTTGGGATTTGGTGTCTATGTAATTTGATGTAAGGGGTGAGCGCAACCTGATTTACTGTTGATGAAAAATATAACAAAAGCTCACTCATCTTGTACATACACAACCGCCCCCCCCCCCCCCCCCCCCCCCCCAAAAAAAAAAAAGTCAGGAAGCTGCATAAATGTTACAGTTGGTGGCAGCTTTGGCATGTCACCGCTGATTGGTGCAAAGTGAAGATCAGCCTAAAGTTGTGCAAGTGAGTGCTGGCATCATGCTGTTTGCTGCAACAGCAATAACTGTCCTTCGTCATCGGCTCTCACTGAAAATGAATGGCCGTTGGCTGCTTTTGCAGCTCATTAATCTTTTGCTGCCACAGCACAGTAAGGGAATGCTAATGATTTTTCTAGCCTGATGTGATCGTACACCCTGATTATAGAATCTGTTAGTCTCAATTAGGTGGTGCATTTGGAAGCATCCACCAAAAAACCCGCCCACTGATTATTGCAGGGGTTGTGAGTCGGTATGTGTTATACAGGTTTTTTTTTTTTTTTGCTTAATTCAATTTCGTTTTATTAAATAGCGCCAAATCACAGTAACTGTCGCCTCAAGGCGGTTTTTGGCTTGCACATTCTTAGTGCAACCCGCCATAACCATAATCAGAAGTGGTAGTCAGCTGGTAGGTTGTGAAATCAGGCGTTGGGTGAATAAGTGCAATATCCACTTATGAATTAAAGTGTGTTTGCCCATGTTTAGTGTAGGTAGTGCCTTTTAGCTGTAACTTTGCATCAGGTTTCTATGCCAACAAGAGAAAAAAATCCCTGTAATTCTAAACATGTCACTTTGAACCAGTTGTGCGTAAGAAAGCCAAGAAAATATGAAGGCAACAATCAAGTCGGTCAGCTCCAGCTCAAGACTAGAGTGCTGTCACGTATCATTTCAGGTCCATGAGCTCATGTCTGACAGGCCGTTGCTGACGGCATTTTGTTTTTATCCTCACTGAACCATACAAGTTCATTGTGTTGAGCCCTAAAGCAGTGACTGCTTTTTCCTTTTTTGGCAGCAGCCGTATTTGAAAGTTTTAGTATTGATGTTTTTCATCAGGCTTTGTCTAAGCCGAGATCTTCTTCTTGGGAGTAAAATCAGAGCTGTTCAGGTGCCCTAAGCTCAGGGTCAGCAACAAACCTCTCTCTCTTTCATGTTTTTTTTTTTTTCCTCTTTAAGGGATTTGACCAGCTGAGGATAGAGGGATTGCTCTGTGATGTCACATTGGTGGCTGGCGACTGTGATGAAGCTTTTCCTGTGCACCGTGCAATGATGGCCTCCTCCTCCGACTATTTCAAAGCCATGTTCACAGGTTGGTCTACAAGCCCTTACTCCAGCCAAACCACGATGTAGAATTTTGTGATATTTGTGACAGTGGCACAGGCATTTAAGTACTCTATATCTCTGTATTTTCCACTAAATTGCTTTCTTTTCATGAGGATTTCTGTTTCTACACAGTGGCAGTCATGTTGCTAGAATTTTGCATTGTGAATAAATTACTCAAATTGACCTTGTGCCCTCATCCCTCCAGTACTGAGCATATATTCATATTATAAAACCAGCTTGTTTGAGCCATTGTTATGCATTCATGTTCATGGTCATTTGTGCTGGCAATGAATATAAATGACCTACTTGCCTGTTTCATCTCCTTTGTGCACTGTATGCAGAGGCAGAAGAACCTTGAGCTCTTTTTAAGTACATAGAGAGTGTTTGTGTGGTATTTTCAGGAATAACAGACTGCAAAAAATTTTCTTCGTTCACTTTCGGATAACAAAGATATCTGGGCAATTAAACTGAAAGCTTTTAATCTGACGCAGGGAAAACGAGTAGCACAGATGTTGTCAGAGAACGCAACCTTACTGCACTGAATTTATCTTGTATTAACCCGTAGGTGTTTACTTTCATGACTCAAGCTTTGATGGGCAACTTGTCATCAAGTAACATTACGTTCTATATGATGAGCAGTGCACATGAATTTCTTTTTCTTTGTTTGGTCCAGATTAGCTTGCGAAATATAACGGAACAGAGGAAAGCTTTTTGTTTTGTCTTATTTTACTAATGAGTTAGCTTAGGGCTGTGCGATATGACCAAAATCTCATATCCCGATATAAGAATTCTATTGTCTGATAACGATATAAATCACAAAAATGTAACATTTTCTGTAAATTCTGTGAATCTCGGGCAGCTCGACTTGCAGAAAGTGTTTCCAGCTGCGGGTCATGTAGCTGGAGTCTATACAAACTATACATTTTTAGACATAAGTTGTAAAGGCCGCCGTTTTTTTTGTGTGAGTATTTATTACACGGTGTGCTGCGGGGGAAAACCTGTTCTAACGGTTGAGTCCAAGGTTTATTTTTTAGCACCTGGCGGCTCTTTTTTAAATTCTCATCCGTAAATAATCTGCTCTTTCACGTGATTCAGTTTATTTTGAAAAATCTCAACAGGATCTTGAGCTTTATTGTGAAAGATTTATGTGGAACATAAACAAGCAGACACGTGAAGGTGTTACCGTCGCTGTTGCTAAAATAAATGCATAAAAACAGGCGCTTGTCCATCTGTAGTGTGGTTGTGTGGTTATATAAAATATAAGAGAAAGAGAGAACTTTTAAGAAATTAATATAGCCACTACAGTGACCATCAAAACGATGAAAAAATATTGCCGTAAACAGTTTATTTTGCGACACCACGAAACAAACGATAGCGTAAAATGAAACGATAGACGTTTTTAAATCGTCATCCGATATATATCGTTATATCGAACAGCCTTAAGTTAGCTTATTAGTGAAAAGGGAATGCTCTGAGTGTAAATGTTGAACAAAAGTGCTCCCTTATGCTTACTATTCTTGGTGACATAAGTCATTTGACTGTAAAAACATTGGTATTGACATTTGCATCTACGTGACGTGTGCATATATTAGCTTTTATTCTTTTGAATAAAAAAAACTATCTGAGTTGAACCATATAAAGATACTATATGTTCAGTTAGTTTCTTCTTTCCCTTACTCTCCTCTGGTGCAGGTGGAATGAAAGAACAGGATTTAATGTGTATCAAGCTGCATGGAGTAAACCGAATAGGCCTCAAGAAGATTATTGACTTTATCTACACGGCAAAGTTGTCACTCAACATGGAGAATCTGCAAGACACACTTGAGGCAGCCAGCTTCTTACAAATCCTTCCAGTGCTGGACTTTTGCAAGGTCTTTCTCATCTCTGGGGTAAGGAAATTCTCACAAAAGTTGTGTTTTTACAGCTATCCTGCAGCTTTTAAGTTAGCTTATTGTCTGAATTAACTGGATATAAAATTTGAAACTTTTTTTCATAAACATTGTGTCATTTTAAACAAATTCCATCTAATCCACAAGTACAAGCTGCAATAGTTGCACACTCTTACTATTTGCACATCCTCTACAGAGAAAATAGCAAAGTAGAGTATGACAAGAGGGCCACCTCAATGCCAACCACATATATTCAATTTGTGTAATGTACTTGGATATTTATGATTTCAAAATATTGTATCTATTAGAGCTGTTTTGTTATATTTTCTAACTTTGTAATTTAATTTAATATATTTTAGTTTAGTTACTATTCTTGGTGTCTTTGACTGTGACCACATCATTTCATCAGGGATTAAAAAAGACCAAAAAAACCAAAGACTTATTTTAAATGAAGAAAAAGTACGTTTGAAGAACAATTTTGTTTACGGGTTGTGCTTGTTGTACAGAGTCAAGAGAAATCAGCTTTTAATTATAATTTCAACTGTTAATATGTCTGCCTGCTTTCATTAGCTAAAGTTATCATGCAGTGACTATTAATGCTGACAGCAAAGTGTTTAAAAATGTATGTACTTGTTTTTTCTTTAATGCAGTGCAGCAATCTGTTTTTACTGATAAATTTATCAAGGTGTATTAAAGCTGGTTTTCTTGCCAACTGTCTGAAAACCCACGTTTTTTAAATTTAAAGTGATATAAAATGGACAAAAGCAGCAGAGTCAGTTGACATCTGCTGTGTGTTAAATTGCTAAAGCACTGATTCTTTGTAATGAGACTTCTTTCCCTTGAGCTGAGAATTAGTCAATATCATAGCATATTCTTTCATTTATGTTTCATTCACTGGGACTTGAAACTAGCAAAAGGCCTGTAAATTCACAGAGCAAGGGACTGAGGACATTTTTCCATAGATTTCTATACAACTAAAGGAATGACCAATTGTAGGCCAAGAGTTTGTTTTACTTTCCAAGGGCTGTAAGCTACATCCATCCTTTTCTTTTCACACTTACTTGCAGCTTTCCAAGATTTTTTACTTGTTTTTTTTTCTGTCAAGGTTTCTCTGGACAACTGTGTAGAAGTGGGACGCATTGCCAACACATACAACCTCACAGAGGTGGATAAATACGTCAACAATTTCATCCTGAAGAACTTTCCCTCATTGCTGGGCACGGGGGAGTTTGTCAAGCTACCATTTGAACGCTTGGCTTTTGTACTGTCCAGTAACAGCTTAAAACACTGCACTGAGTTGGACCTGTTCAAGGCGGCTTGCCGCTGGCTACGCTTTGAAGACAGCCGTATGGACTATGCCCCAAAGCTCATGAAGAACATCCGCTTTCCTCTCATGAACCCGCAGGATCTCATCAATCACGTGCAGACTGTGGACTTTATGCGTACGGACAACACCTGTGTCAACCTTCTCCTGGAAGCTAGCAACTACCAAATGATGCCCTACATGCAGCCAGTTATGCAGTCAGAACGGACAGCCATCCGCTCAGACAGTGCCCACCTGGTCACTCTGGGTGGTGTTCTGCGCCAGCAGCTTGTTGTGAGCAAGGAGCTGCGTCTCTTTGATGAGAGGGCTCACGAATGGAAGGCGCTGGCGCCCATGGACGCACCTCGTTACCAACACGGCATTGCGGTCATCGGCAACTTTCTCTATGTTGTGGGTGGCCAAAGCAACTACGACACCAAAGGCAAAACAGCAGTGGACACGGTGTTCCGATATGACCCTCGCTACAACAAATGGATCCAGGTGGCATGCCTTAATGAGAAACGTACCTTCTTCCACCTCAGTGCACTCAAGGGACACCTCTACGCTGTCGGTGGAAGGAATGCTGCAGGGGAGCTTGGTGAGTTTATTTCCCCCACTTGTTTGCTTTTGTTTCCTTTTAAGCAACAACAGGGGCCTTTAATTAATATTGTATGAGATTTTACACTTTTAATATGAGAGAGCAGTGTGAGAAAGAATGAGCGCTTTAATAAGGCTGCAAGCATACCGACGCCAAGTAATCAAGAGCCGTGCATACACATCATTTGCTGTTTCAACATGTCGCACACATAATGTGTGTGTAATTTAATAAAATTTAGAGGATGGGCACATTATCACAAACACCCTCCCAATCGAATGTAATCCATTACAAAAGCATTTCAGCACATGCAGAATCAATTTCAGTCATCGCAGCCTCAGAGAAGTGTCATGGTTTTTGATGAGGTGTTGTTTAGGGTGTCATAATATATCATGAATAAAATAAGTTTAGATTTTTTTCTCTCTCCGTGTAATAAATTGCAGTGCAATACAACAAAGCCACAGCCTACGCTGATGCAGTCTTAACAAAGTCACAGTGTTTCTATTTGTTCAGAGCTGTGGTAGGTACATAACATTGAACTGTAGGTGATGAGATACAGCTGAAGTTGGCACACAAACTGTGCCTGCAGGGAGGATTAAATAAAGAGGTGGATACATGTTGCCAGTGGCGTTTTCAGTGATTAAAAAGGGAAGAAAAAAAAAAAAGCGGGTCATATCAGATCAACTTGTATCAGTAATCTGATGCTTTTACAAGCTTTTTGGTTCACATTTCATCCCTCTGGTGGAAAGACGAAAAGCCAACAGATGTATTTATACATTTATATCTAGTCTTTGTAATTTGGTTGTTGATGCTGAGTAACCAATCTGCAATCTCTGCACCAACTGTAGACCACAGAGAGGTGCCACCCAGTACTTAAATTCAGCTCTGTAGCTGCAGTGGACAGAGAGAGGCTACTGTGGAAGCAGTCTGGGTTATAATTAGACCAAAAAACACAGCACCAGTTCACTGTCAGTCTACACAGCTGCCTCTTCCTTCTTTACGTTTCACTGCCCTTTAACTGCATGCGGTTAGGCCTCCATGTTTTTCTGGATGTGCCCCTTTTATTATATTTGTTTGCTCTGGGTAGATCACGAGGGTGTGGTTTTTCTGTTACGTCAGAAATGCCTAGATTTTAAAAGAAAATCTTCACGACATAGAAACGAATATTTAGAATATACTTGCAGACCTGAGTGTTGCATGGATTTTAGTTTTGTGCTGCTTTTATATTTTCAAAAGGATGTAACAAAGATGCACGTACTTACTAATTCTAGTTCACCATGTTGTAAACCCTTTTATAGCTCTTGCACAATAACAGCTCAGTCTTTTAATATAAAAATAAGACTGCATCAGGCACCTATATATGCTTTAATTGAAAAAGAAGCAAAATGTACAGGTCTCGCTGTATGTCACCACAAGCTGCCAGTTTTTAAAATTATTATTCTATTTTCTATTTTCTATTTCTATTGTTGTGGTGAAGAACTTGTAGAAAGAAAAAAAATCCATGCTAATTACAAATGTGACCTTTCCAGCTTACAGAAGAAAATCATACATTGAATACATTTCAAGGTTTAAATGCAATTTATAATTTCTTTATTGAGAAGTTGCTTGTGATGAATTCCATTTTCAGCAACTTTGCAGTTTAGATACGGTCAGCACAACTGTGCTATTTCCATCAAGTTGGTGTGAGAGTTTGTATACTGCTGAAGGTCACTTTGATAATAGTCGTTGAGCAAGCAGACCTAGGTATCCACTGATTTCCTTGGTGAGACTTATCCAGCTGGTCCAGAGGTGACTCACAATCCTTGTGAGGGAACATTGAATTACCAGGATTTCTAAACTTATTGATGATACATTTAAATTTGTTCTGACTCATTTATGAAGAAACACAATGTGAGTGAACTAATAACACAATGGTTTAATCATTTACAGTGCAGGCTGGAAAAAACCGGCTCCTGAGCTGAGTAACTAACAGGAGCTCCTCTATAACCCCATATACTTCAGTGGCTTATGAGTCTTGTAAAATGAGGAGGAATTTTGAAGGACTGCACTAAACAAAAATCTTTATCTATTTCTATAATGATATGATTGAACAAAACTCACAAGCTTATACTATTCAGACTATAAAAGCTGTTGTGACGCTGATTTTCTTGTGAGCTTGGGTTTATTGTTTTCTCTCATCACCGAGCGTTCTCAAAGCTTCAGGGAATGCACTGCTGCCCTGGAAATTTCTTCATTGAAATTTAGCAGTGCGACAGACTGGCGACCTGTCCAGGGTGTACCCTGCCTCTCACCCTAAGACAGCTGGGATAGGCTCCAGCCCTCCAGCCCCCCCCCCCCCCCCCGCCCCCCCGCCACCCTGAAAAAGGATAAGCAGAAGCGAATGGATGGATGGATGGAAATTTTGAATTCATTCTTCCCTACACTATTGTAAGGCACCCAGGCCTCAGGTAGCAAAGCATCCCTGAATAATGATACCACCTCCACTATGCCTTACAGCTTTGGTGTTTGTTTCAGGAATGAAAAGAGTTTAAGCAGGTTGTAGAGATTCGTTTTGCAGGTAACGTTGGGCTCATTTCCACCGTTTCTATTGGGATGTACTCTGTATTTAAGTCTGTTTGTGCTTAACTGTCTCAGTTGTAATTTTTGCAGGTAGCTGCTTCTGGAAAGTGGAGCAACAGTCCTGATTGTTCAGAATTTTTCCTCACTCATGTCTTTAGAAATACCTGTGTAGCCTTTCCCAGCTCAGTGTACTCCTGTAGCACTCTTCTGAGGTTCTGTGAAAGTTCATTGAAGCATGTTTATGGGGATTGGCTCATCTACAACCTACATTTCCAGACTCCGTAATTGGAGCACCTCACTTCAAATACTTTCTTCAGCAAGTTCAATCCAGAAATGTCGAAAACTGGATCCCAGATATAGTGAACGCAGAAATGATGAAACAGATCAGCCACTGGTGAAACCCATTTTATTTGCCAGGAAGCCTGGAGCAAGTCAACAGGGGAATTATGGGACTGTAACCCATAATAAATGGAGAAATTCTGGTAATTCTTAGTAGTTCACAAATCTTTGTCATAAATGTTAACAAGCTCTAGTGAAATGGAAACGTGTGATTCTGCATTGTTAAACTGTGGTGTTTGATGTGAAGGTAAATCATTACCCTTCTCCATCAATGCAGTGATCATACATGTTGATGGACCCTGGCTGGCTGGCTGGTTTTGGGGTTCCCAGCCAGCAATTATCAGCCTGTGAGCATCTGATATGAACCCTAAGGTCCCCTTTCTGATTTCTCTGATATTTTATAGAACCATCAGACACCTTAAGATGAAAGCTCGAACAATCTCACTATTTCCTGCACAGTCAGTGCATTCAGAGCTGGTGGGGATGTGTACTCTCTATTTAAATCCTTGTTTTAGCTCCCACGCTGAGACCCTCCAAGGCCTCATTTGCTGCTGTTTGTCCTCCTTAGTTGTGTCTTGACCTACTTTCTACTAATACAGTCTTTTTTTTCTCTTTTTTTCATCTGTTTCTTCAAGCTACTGTGGAGTGCTACAACCCAAGGACAAATGAATGGACATACGTTGCCAAAATGAATGAGCCACATTATGGCCACGCTGGGACGGTGTACGGTGGTTATATGTATATTTCAGGTAAGTGGCTCCAGGGAGTTTTGAGTTTATTATCGGCTTAAATAAATAGAGATGTAATGTTGCATGACTGGGTAAGAGTTGTTTTTTTTAATTGCATGTTTTAAAGTTACAATAGCAATAAATTTTATTCTCTGAATGTGTTATAGAACTGCAAGGTGGGGTCACAATAGTATCTCATTTTAGACAAACCGTACATAGAGTTCTGGAGTTATATGTGAGTCAGGATTTTTCTGACAGCCTGTTAATGCTAGGTATTTTTATCTTTCAAACTTCATATAAAGAAAGTGTCTTTCACACTTCCAGACTTTTGCAAATCTTTCCTCGCACTTTATTCATCTATGCTGAGCATGCTTTTGGAGCCTGCGAGGGTTCAACACTTAGGGCAGATGGCGGACACTGAGAATTGGGCCTTCAGCCAGCCAGTACTTTCTCTTTAGGTGACACCTGGGCACTTGTTCACTTAATACGACGGAAAACAAATCCTGCAGTATGGAGATGAGCCCTAGTTTCTTAGTGTGACTAATCCAGAGAGGTGCTACAAAAGATGGGGAACGGTGGTGGTGGTGGAGGGGAATTGGGAAGGATGGAGCAAAGTAGAGGACTAGAGCCTGTGTAGGAGGTGTAACACAGAAGAGACTGTAATAATCCCTCCTGGCCATGGGTACTATGATCCATCTGCAACACATGAGCAAAAAAATTGTTTTATGCAAAAATATTTTAAAAAATAGATAATGGTTTTCAGCATTGTTTTTTTTTTTTTTAATATATATATATAGAAGGGGAGATAGAAGTAACAATCAGAATGGAAATGGTGTTGGTATTTTGATCCTTTAATCCTCCTGAATATGAATACATTATGAACACCAACACTTACATAGTTGCATTAAACGCATATTGTACTTACAGTGCCACCTGGGAAACTTTAGCTAATGAAAATAAAATATTGAAATGCTCTCTAGCAGCAATATACTAGCAGCAGTATTAAACCAATTTACAGTCTGAGGTGTTGACCAGCTTGCATGCAGTTTTATTAGATCCAGCAGTGTGATCACTGTGCACACAAGCCGTGAATTCAATCCACAGACCTGCAAATGTTTGCCGGTGTTAGATGGTCCTACAGAAGGCACCTCACATTCTCTATCACATTGGTTCCAGTTATCTTTCATGTTTAGCTGGAAAAAATTGCCACATTAAAAGTACATGCAGCCCCTTTGATTTGATTTTTATATCACCGAACTCTGACGTGCTGGAAAGAGGCCAAAAGCTAAGGACTACCTCCACACATGAGTACTATCAGGGTTTATATAAACAATTTTTAATTAGTTAATATTTCACATTATCAGGGAGAAGAACTGGGGCATGTTTGGGATCACACAGATCACAAGATTTGGCAGACCTAATATTAGAGTGGAGCCGAGATGAAAGCCACACATTTTACTTTTTAATATAACTAAAGTGAAATGATGAATAACAAAACGGTCACGGCCTGAGCTAATCTGCTGGTAGCCAGCTGTATGAATCGCTTCGCCCCTGGCAGTACTTTCCACTTCGTAGCGTTTATTTCCACTTTTTGATAGTCTAATGGCTTATCCTTTGTGTGTGTGTGTGTACGTTTGTGTGTTGGTCTCATGTTTCAGAGACCAACACAATCAATCACAGTTCAGCAGTCTTGTAAATTCTGCTATTGTAACAGCTGGCTGTGCACCTGTGACAGCTGAAAATATGTGTCAGGCAGTGGTCAGGCAGTTTTCTGAGTACAGCTGTGGGTTATAACACAACAGCGTGTTTTCAAGTGCCTTTAATGCCCACGGCACAGGTAAAAGAGCATTACCCATTAGTGCAGTTTTGTTCCGGCGAGTCCCTGCTGTAGCGTCCGCGGTCTCAGAGGTTACAGTCGCGCTGTGCAAGGTGACCCGAGCTAGAGTGCACTTCTGTGTCTAGCTGTCACAGTACATCAGGTCACATTCTCCGGCTGTGCTGCTGCGCTGTCTGAAGGTATTCTGTCAGCTGGATGAGCCTGACGAATGCACTCAGCCCACAGACCATCACGGCTCAAGTGGTGTGACAGAGTTCAGACACAAGCACTGAAAACGGCACAGAGCAACGCTGCTGCTGGTCCACATTCCTGTTGAGAGATTAAGACCCTTTGGTTTTACTATTACACTTTCTCCGAGTGTTCTGATGATTTGTGTGTGATTGTTGCTTCACTGACTGGGGATTTTTGAGGTTTTCACAACTCGCTAGTTGTCTGCTAATGGTGTTTTTATGTAAAGAAAAAAATGTTGATGTAAATCTCATGGTTGAGATTTTTATTTTTATTTTTTTTCCTCCATTAAAGATGATTATATTTGATCATTTTATATTTTAAAAATCTAAAGTACTCTCCGCTTTAATTCATCTATGCTGAACATGCATTTAATGTCAGTGAGAGCTGACAGTAATCTCAAATGGATATGGTTCTGTACTGCAAACCTTCTTTCTTCAGGTTACTTTGAAAAGTGAGAAGAGGGTAAAAATTGGAGCTCAAGATTTTTCATTTTCTTTCATCATCCCTTTCTAGCCTCTTTATTTTAATGTCAGTGTCTATTTATTTTAAACTGTCTCGCAGTAAAACTGATCAATATATGGACGTGCTTCCTTCAGATCAGGATATTTTCTAGTGTAAAAATCTGCTGGGCTGAATGTGCTTTTTGATTCTTAGCTTACATGTGTGTTTATATTTAATTTCTTTGCATTAATAGTGACATTTCTGCACTAAGCTTGTACTGGCCTGCAAAGTTGTTTGGATAAATTGAAATAGTTGAAAGTGGTCATTTGAAAGATGGTTAAGAAAGATTCCTTTTCATATTTTTTCTTATTTCTGACAGTCTGCTAGGTATTTGTATGTTTGAACTCGCTACATCATTTAAAAACACTGTCTTTCACACTTACAGATTTATGCTAATCATTCCTCACACCTTTGATTCATCTGTGCTGAACATGCATTTGAAGTCTGTTTGGGCTCAGTGCAGAGAACTGACGGTGCTCACGAATATTAGGTTTCCAAATGGTGATGTCCTGTGATGGCTCCACATTGAATCATATGAAATGTTGGTCGTATTGACATAGTTGCTGCTCTCGTGATATAATGGAGGTGTTGGTTAAGACGGTTACAGCGTAGCTCCTCTGCCTTTTTTGTGTGGAGTTATGAAGTGAATTTAAAAAATAAGGGGCTTCTGCTTAAAACCTTAAGAGAAAGTGTGTTGAATTTCATTGTATGACTTAAAACCCAGAAGTGATGACCCATAATGGCTCATAACTGTCTGAAATTTCAATTTGCTGCTCACCTCAAGAGTAAATAACTGTCTATTTTATCAGGAATAGTGAATAGAGGGAACAGGGGAGCCATTTAGAGCTCATATTCCTGCAGGGACTAATAGTCAGAGTGAGATGTCATACGGCTGTAAAATGAACTTGACAATACGACTTCAAGAGGGTGATTATGCTCAATGGAGAAACGCAAGTGACTGAAAGTATTTTGCATGACACAGAGGCCATAAATGCAAACCTCTCCATTCTTCAAGCCACTCTGAAAAGTGAGAAGAAAGTAAAAACTGGTTTCATCAAGCCTGCGCTGCCTTTTGTATGTTAATGTCAGTCTACATATATTTTAAACCACTCTGCAGTAACGCTAATCAATACATGGATACATAGATCGTTACATATGGGCTCTCTAACTCATTATGGGGTATTTTTGGAATCTGCTAAGCCCCCTCCCCACCTCCCCGTCTATTTCACATCATTTCTGTGAGTCCCACATATGTTGGCACTGATTCAACCAGGTTGCTGGTTTTACAAGGGGACTCTGCAGTTGTTTTATATCTGCATGGCTGAGCAGGGAAATGTTTTGGCGTGGTAAAACAAGGGCATATGTAGCAGACATTATGAACAATATCGCAGTCTGCCCTAAGCTGCCTATGGAAGGGCAAAAGCTCCTCGGCAAGTTTGTCAGAGCTGGGATCAATTTGGCAAAATCTTGTCTGCTCTTAGTGTCTCTCTAATGGCGCTGATTAGACAAAGATACTGGAAAACTGATCAGACATTATTGTATTAGGGAAAGGCCAAAGCTATTGAACTGAATCAAAATAGCAGCACACTCCTTTGAGAGGTATTACAAGGAGGCTATTTTGACTCCAGCACTGTTCTCTTGTCAGGGTTTTAATAGCTGATTTGCTCCGTGGACTACTTGGATAAGGAAAACGGATGGTGAGGCCATCTTTGAACCTGATCAGCTAAGGGGTTGCTCCATCAGAGATCTGAGTCATGGCAGCTGAATAGACGGCTTAGGCCTGAACAATAAACCGAGCACACGATCACTGGGCAGCAAGAAAAGAGGGATACTGCCTGTATTCGGCGTGCTCTGCAAATCTTCACTGCATTTGCTCCTAGCTAGTCAATCTGCCTGGGGGGGAGGGGTAGGCTGGCTTCCACCCAAATGCATGCTGGGATTGTGTTCCTCTTTATTTTAAGCCTTCCCTGTAGACATGTCCTGTTTTTTTGTTTTTTTTTGGTTGTGTTTTTTTCCCTCCTTCCCCACTTTCCCTCAGCATTGTGTGTTGCGGTGTCTACAGACTGTTTGCGTGAATGCGCGTGCATGCGTGGACGCTTTGTAATGGTGTTCCACTTTGTACTGAGCGCTCCTCATCAGCATTATTTCATGTTGTGGAAAAGAGGCTGAAAAGCTATTGATGTCACCTCGGTTTGTGAAATCAGTGTTTAGCCTGCAAATTGGCGGGTGGGTTCGAGTGAAGGTGTGGAAAAAGGGGATCAAAGAGAAGTCAGAGGTCTTTTTTTTTTTTTGTTTTTGTTTTTTTTTTTGTTTTTTTTTTAATGTGCGGCCTTCCAGCGTCAGAGCTGGCTGATGCTCCACATTGCCCAGATGAATAAAAAGGTTGGCTGACTTGAGCGAACGAGTCATTAATCTGTCTGAGTGACAGCTTCTCCCAACTAATGAGCCTTGAGCCCTAATTTCCATGCTCTTGTTTCATTTTATATTTTTTTTCTTGCTGCAGGTGGAATCACTCACGACACTTTTCAGAAGGAGCTGATGTGCTTTGACCCGGATGCCGATAAATGGACTCAGAAAGCGCCCATGACGACAGTTCGCGGCCTCCACTGCATGTGCACGGTGGGCGACCGTCTTTACGTGATCGGAGGCAATCATTTCAGGGGCACCAGCGACTACGACGACGTCCTCAGCTGCGAATACTACTCCCCCGCCCTCGACTTGTGGACACCTATCGCCGCCATGTTGCGAGGTCAGAGCGACGTGGGCGTGGCCGTGTTTGAGAATAAGATTTACGTGGTGGGCGGCTACTCGTGGAACAATAGGTGCATGGTGGAAATAGTACAGAAGTACGACCCCGAGAAAGACGAATGGCACAAAGTTTTCGACTTGCCCGAGTCACTGGGGGGGATCCGAGCCTGCACACTCACAGTTTTCCCCCCTGATGATATGTCGGGCTCACCCTCCAGAGAGTCGCCGCTTTCAGCACCTTGATGAGCAAAGGGGGTGAGCCCTACTCCGCTCATACCCCCGTAACCCTTCCCCACCCCCCGACAGCCCCCCTCAACAAACACACCTTATAGACTTTGTTTGCACTTCCTTTATGGACAACATCTGTACTGCATCCCAAATTACCCCCCCAAGTCCACATCCCCTAAAGCTGTGCAGAACCCCGCCTCCCACATCTGCGTGATGAAACCTACATACCAACATGGTTTGGCAACCTAATTACATGTTAATTTTGCATACTTGGTATATTTTGACAGGAAAAAAAACAACAACAACAAAAAAAACAACCTCCACTTGAAAAGTGACTTTGCAAATCAACTTTTCTACCTGATGTCCAGACTTTTCTTATGTCTCGTTTCTTTTGGTGTTCTACCTTGAGATGTTGACTACCACACTGACTCTCTCTTCTAGTCTATGCCAGGTTAGATGCAGGTGACGCCCTCCTCAGACAGCAAACGCATAGGGACCGATGAGCTTTTGAAAGACAAGTGGTTTTTAACTCAGGGGTTGGCCCAGGCCCCATCTTCGTCTCTCTTGCAGTTTCACTTCTTTCCTGCTGTTGGTATGAAACTGTTAACAAAAATGGTGTTTTCTAAATTTAATAAACATAATTTTGAAAGTAATCAAATATTGTCCTCTTCACTGGCTACAGCTTGAAGTTGCACGTATCCAGGTCGTATTTTGATGTCTGAGTGAATCTAAAATCTATTATACAGGATTCATGATCATTAATCAGCTGAGAGAGAGTTGGCTTCCTTTGTTGCTTTGTAAACTTGTCTGTAATGAATGAGCTGTGAATGACGTGAAGGAAAAGATCAATCAGTCTGTTTGTGGGGAACGATGACTTCGCTTTTATACTGCGGAGCTGGACTGTATGCAGTAAAGGATAACCGCAGACATAGAGTGTGATTTTTCTTTTTAGAGCCACGCTGTTGAAGCACTGTCCACCCAGTGATGCAAACTACACTGCTGACAAGTGTTAACTGGAATTTGGCAATTCCACCGCTGTCACCTCTTCTCCTGCCATCATGACAGACGGTAATGTCGCCCACAATCTGCCCACCTGCTCCCGGATCATTAAAGCCTTAATAGCAGCATATGGTGTCCGAGACGTCGGCTTCAAGCTGTTACTAGGAACAAAAGGTTTGTGTAATCATCAGGTGAGTTGGCTCCAGAGCTTTAAATCCTCATTATAGTCCCATTATGTCCCTTTAATGAGATGCTGCAATGGTGCTTGAGATTTGAGATTTTAATGCCTGTTTCTGTGTTTTCCAGAGCAATAATCTACTATAGGTCTGTCTTTTAATTAGATTGTTTTAACATGTTATGAATTGATATGCGTTTGTGCCTTTTTTTAATGTTTCATTTTGAGGCTCTTATGTGCTAAACGGGTCAGTCTTGTTTCATTAGCTACATTTTAGCTTGGTCGTGTTTTTTTGAGGGTTATGTTAATGTCACACGTCAAAAAGCTTTTTTTTTTTTTTTTTTTTCTAAAGAGTCTTATTATGAAGTCCTTTTTAAATGTAACAGTCTGCATCATTCATCTAGTTTTAAAAATAGGCACTTTGTAATCATTTTAATGGAAAGCCACTGAATACACAGAGGAGCAAAACATGTGATGCGCACAGCTGCTAGATGAGGTTGCAGGAGTAGGACTTCAGTGCCGTTGTTGCCTGGACATTTAACTGAAAATAACCCTTACACTGGTTACCATTTACCCTGTGGATCCGCTGAATATGAGAGAAGTAATGAGAGCAAAGAGAAGAGGATGGAGTGATGCTGCAGGTAGAAAGTAGTAAGATAAGATGATAACCGCTTCAGTTAGCATGCTGGGAAAAAGGGTGATTATTTAGACTGAGAGACTCTTTAAGGCTAATAACCTAATCCACCTCCTATCGTGTAAAGTTTGATTGCTAAGAAACATTTTCTGCTAATTGAATATGTCCCTGATATAACGAGTTTATGTAAGTTTGTCAGCTAAAGAATCTTTCTTTTAGTTGTTATGCTGTGGTACTTTTCTTTTTATTATGCTTGCAGTCTTAGCCAGTCGGAGCAAATAACTGAAAGTATAAAGGCAAAGAATTTTCAAGCCATGCTGATGCTGGACTTTATTATCTGTATATTCTAGCAACTGGTAATTCACTCGGTGTAAATGGTAAAATAATTTCTTCTGGATCAGAATTATTATAGTTTTATTTTTTTTATTTCCTAATTAGTTTTGGTTTTTAATTAATTGTAGTTTCTTGAGTGGATCTTCCTATTTCAGTTTTGTTTGTATTGTTTGAAATGGTTTAGTTTTAGTTTCTAGTTTTTAAGCACGTTAGCAAGCTAATGTTAGCAAGCTAATGTTAGCAAGCTAATGTTAGCAAGCTAATGTTAGCAAGCTAATGTTAGCAAGCTAATGTTAGCAAGCTATTTAGCTCATAATCCCTCAGGGCTCAAGAAAACCTCAAAGATTTTTATAGTATAGATGTTTAACCTTATTATGATGACCGTTTTATCCCAAAAAAATTTCTTTCACATAGCAGCTACACACTGAAAATATATTACTGCAAAAAATAAGGCACCACTTAAATTACACATAGGATCTCTATGAACAAAACATTCAAGTTGAAAATCTTTACAGCCTTTAAATTTGTGTAATTTATTGAGAACAAAATGACTTAATGGTCATAATGGAAAACCAAAATCATCAACGCTTTCATGGTTGGATTCAAAATTACACCAAAAATCAAGATCATTGATTTGTTATTGTTATTGAAATCACAGCCTGAACCAATCATAATGCCTGTATGCACTCTGACAATGTCTGGGATGAGGTTATGGATGGCATCCTGGAGGATATCCTGGACAGCTTTTTGGTGCAATTTAGCAGTGTCTCATGTATTACTACATAATGAAGTCTGGAGAACATGAGGACTAGCTGGTGGGCTCCAGGATCTGCCAAACATTCGCCTACCTAAAAGCAGCCAGGATAGTGTTGGCCGGTGTGTGAACCCAATTAGCCACCAATAATGTTTACATCCTGCTCTCACTGTGGAAAGACGTATGCTTCATTCTGCTATTATGACCAGGTGTAGTTTAGTGAAGGAGAAAGTAGTTCCTTCCTGAAAGTGCTCTTAGTAAGGTTTGTGTTGAAAACCAGGTCCTGATGTATTATTAGCTCTTAGAGCACAACAATGCAAGCACCATTTAGTTCCACTGTATTCAGGAGAAGGCAGGATTTTCTCCAGCCAATATCACCGCTCCATGGCCTGTGCAGTGATGCAATGAGCGATGATCCACATTAAACGTGTAATTCCTCTCGAATGGGTCGCGCTATTGTGTTTTTGCAAGCCGCAGTCAATATTGCATGATGCAGAGCTTTGTGTATTCTGAAGACTGAACATTTAGGTATTATTGGACAATGTGTCCTCGGTGCTAAACCAAAGAGAACTGGAGCAAAAAATTACAAGCGTTCACCCATCCTCCTCCTCCTCCTCCCCTCCGCTTCACTACCTGTGTTTCTCGGTGGATTTCTTCGCCACTGGAGGCATGTTCTCTTGATTCATGAAGCAGATAAAAGAAGAGCGAGTGGATTACGACCTGACTCTTGACACATGAACGCGGCACACATTTGTGGCTCCGTGTGTCTCCAGACGACGACTCCTCCTCCTCATCTCATCCCAGTTAGAAAATGACCTAGATTCTCCAGGCTGCTGGATGTGTTTACATACACTGAGCGCTGATGACATTGTCAGTCAGAAAGCATCGCTCTCAGCTGCGAGGAGTGGGGCGCTTTTTACTGTAACCAAAGCGCCTATCCACCTCCCGTCATGATGAAATAGTGTGCAGAGCCACAGATCCCTGCTGTCCTCTGACTGCATGCATGATGGTGTTAATGGCTATTGATCCTTCTGACTGGCAGACAGCCAAGATATCTGGATGTTACGCCTGCTAGATATATTTATTTTTGCAGTGAACTGCAAGCTGCCTTCTGTTATTAGACTCCACAAAGGTTTTTTCTCTCCAAAAAAAAAGAGATTTACATCTCTCTTCTCTCCCTCATCATGAATATTCACAAAAGGTCAAGTCCTTGTGCTCCTCCTGAGCTCTCTATCCCCCCTGACTGTGTCCTGAATAACATGTCCCTGATTCATCTCTTGTTCCAGAGCTTGTTCCTGCCCTGGCTGTATTTTTAATATAGCAGAGATGGGAGGGGTAGGCCTAATTGGGATTTGTTTTGTTCAACATCTGGCCATGTATCAGTCCTAGATTTCGCCTCAGTTGTATCTCACATGTAAAACATTGTATGTAGGGATCTGACTTGCATCTTTAAAAAAGCACATCGTTTCTCCCTCAGTTTGATCTTCTGTCCTTCGTCTAAAGGACAGGGCATGATGTGCCTCTCTGAACCACCTCACTGCATTTGTATTTAAAAGTCATATTTCTGTGCTGACATTTGTGAAGGTGCACTAGTGCTCGGGTTTCAGACTCGTCTGTGAAGACTGAGCTGTGGGAGAACATGCAAAAAGTCGACTGGAGACTTGATTGACAGGAAGCCTCTCCGAGGTGCCTCCCTGCTTTCAATCCATGCATGCTGGGGATATGCTCCAGTGCCCCCCTGACAACGGGCAGGAGAAAGTAGAGAATATGAAACTGGGAATTTTGTAGAGAACAGTGGAGTTTGCACACTTAGAGCTTTAAAGTGTAAAATTTGGCTACAAAAAAACTGTAATTAACCCTCTTTGGCATTTATCACACATTTGCCTCAGGTAAACTGCTTTAAAAGTCTCTTCCCTTTGACCAGCTGAAGAGAGCGTGGATCTAGAACAGTTCAACCGCTCTGGGAAAACTACTTGACCTCGCATGGGTTAAATACAGCTCCCGGTTAGCTTCCCTACAGGTTTTCTGCACCTGAGCTCCAAATGAAGCTTTTTACAAACTCAATTAAAACAAATTACTGGTCAAACATTCAAAGCATACCCGGCAATACAAAGCAATGTATCCTGACTGTAGCCAGAAACTGCGACAAGATAAGATTATTTAGGAAAGCAAGCCTTGGAAAAAAAAATCAGCTTGACTCATTCTAGTAATTTATTTTGACATTTGTAAAACACATGCTGTGGCATTTTGAAACATAGACACGGCAGATTTGAAGCTTGTAAAATATTTGAATTCTATAATTGTCATTTATCATGTATGCATTGTCATATTGGGGACCTGCAGTTAGGGTTAGGGGTTTTTGCAACATATTTTTCATAATAAAGGTCCAATGCATGAAGATTTTTTTTTTTTTTAAACAGGATGAAAGTTCACTAGTGGAGGAAGAAGCACTCAGATCTTAAGAACGCGTAAAGGGAAATGTTGAGTCAAGTCACCTTTTTATAGAGCACATTTAAAAACAAGGGTTGGACAATATGTACTTTGTTGAAGCAGTGCCTGCACAAGAATTCACAGAATAGAAAGTGCAAAGTTGTCTAGAGCAAAGAGGGAAATGCAAAATATAAGCCTGATGAAAAATGAGAAACACTAGCAAGTATTACAGTCAAAGTGTATTCTGTAGTAAAATGCTTCCACCAGGTGACTGGAGGTATTTGAGTAGAGACAGCTCGCTGAAATGTTCAAGAAAGCAGTTTGTGGTGCTTTGAGCTTTGTGGCGTGGGGTTTTGTCCTGCTGGAAGCAGCCATCAGGAGATGGGTGGTCATAAAGGGACGGACATGGTCTGCAACACTACTCGGGTAGGCTGTGGTGCTTAAATGGTCCTCCACACTATTACACTCCCAGCAGTGTAAACTGTTGATACAAGCAGGATGCATCCATGCTTTCATGTTTTTTACACCAAATTCTGACCCTACCATGTGGCTGTAGCAGCATTCAGCAACAGCAAATCGAGGCTCATCACGGTTTTTGGACGACTCTCTGTAAACCCTGGAGATGTTTGCGTGGGAAAACTCCAGCAGAGCAGACGAGGACTTTCTGAAATACTCAGGCCTGCATGTCTGGCACCAACAATCATGCCACATTCAAAGTCACTTAAATCTCTCTTCTCCTCATTCCCATGCTCGGTTTGATCTTCAGACGTGAGTGTATACAGTTGTATGCTTTTTATCGAAGTTTGGTCCAATTAAATGGTGTTCTGTGAAAAGCACAGCAATACCTTTTGAAATGTGATGTATGTCAAAACTGTGCCCTTGTACATTACTTGACTAAATATACTTCATTTGGCAAACCGGACATGGTTATGAAGAAATGGTTATGATGAAAAGCCTGCGAGGTCACATGAAGGGTGGAGGAGCAGAGCAGGGGAGCATGTGTGACAGTGCCGATGCCAAAGTGATTGATAACCCTCCTCGCGAAGCTGAGCTCAGACTCAACCTCGTCAGCTCCTCCTGTATAATGCCAGGTTGCCATGGTTACCCTAGCTCTTCATACAAGAAAATAAGGGGAGTGGGGCGGGGATGTGTTGGGGGGGGGCATTTTCTCCTCCTCCTCCACATCTTTTGACATGCTGTGGCGGAGCTTTCCTGGGGGGTTGAGAGTGGGGAGTGCTGACCTGCCTGTCAAACACTGAATATACGAGAAAAAAATAAATAAAAAAATAAAAATGGTAGGAAAGCAGCAGTGATGGAAAGCTTCCTCTTCAAACACAAACTCTTCTCCTCGAACTCCCCCTGCGATGCACAAATGTGTCTGAGCTGATTACCACTGCAAACTCATTTTCATCCCTGTAAGAACAACTAATTTCCATTTCCAGCACATTATCACTGAGTGCATGCCAGAGGTGGCTTTAATGTCTGCAGTGCTCTTTGCAATAATGACCTCTAGTGGTTTCCAGTGAAGGCAAACGAGACTCGGGCTGAACCTGTTTGGAGAGATGTCTGGATGATGCAAAGGAAGTCCCACTCGTGCTCTTGCTCTTTGTTTTTTTTCCATTTGCAAAAAAGGGAAATATCATCATCTATGCATTTACCCCCCCCCCCCCCCCCCCCCCCGTCATCATCCTGCCAGTGACATCAGGCTTACACTTGGAGACAAAAGGTAATCTTTTTATTTACAGGGTTGCAGTTGTAGCCAAGACAGACAGACACGGAAGTAAACAGGATGGGACGCCTGCAGGGGGAGATCAGTTGTCACAACCACCCACTTAGACCCGCTGATTCCTCTGATGAAGCCCCCCCCCATTTAAAAAGCTGCTTATACACTCGACTAAACTAAACCAGCTCATTTGGAAGAGGTTTTTGATTGACACCCTTTCATTTTCCCTTTTCATTTTCTTCATTGTACTCTCGTCAAAGTGCCTAAAAGACTAAAAGGGGAGGAGGACCAGTTCTGCATTTAAATCAAACCAGTATGTGTTCTGGCACCATTTCCAATAATGGGCACTGATGGATGTCTGACCTACTTTGAACATTTTATGCCCTGTAAAACCTGACCCCAGCGGACAGAGAAAGCAACCATTAGTGCCCCTGCTGGTGGATTACAACTACTGATATTAATAATAACATTTATACATACGTAGTGCTTTTTTTTTTTTCTTTTTTTTTCCCCCAGTGCCAAATGCAAATTAATTTTTCACAAATGTTAACTGCCTGGAAGTGAATGACAGTTTTGAATGGGAACCTGTATAATGTTATGGGATGAATATAGTATTACAGCTTCCAATTATTTTCATTGCAGAAAAGCCTCTTAAAGCCTCACCTACGTGCTGCAGCACAATCAGCAGAAAGATCAAATCATGAATTGATCAGTCCTTATTCTCTGTGGTGCCGTCGCAATGCGAGAAGCAGAGAAATTACTGAAAGAAGAATCTGTTTTTTGCCAAAGCAGCTGCCAAATAAAAGGTCAAATCCGACTGGCAGTTATCATGTTCGGCCCCCTTTGTCCTGTTTTCTGCTACATTACTGAAGGTTAAGCTCAACTGCAGCAGCTCCTGTATCTGTCGTTTTCACGTCGTCGGTTTATTTGACGTGATATTCACCCTGACAGTTTTTGCGCAGTGGTGCGCGTCCCGTACGGTGATGAAAACAGCTGCTTGATGGATCGGGAAACGACATAGATGAGAGTGAAACTTGAGAAAACAGCACAAGTGATTATTCAGCTTTCATTTGACCTTTAAGGATCCTTCCTCCTCTAGTTTTGCAGGTGTTGTTTTGACTTGTGTGCTCACAGTGTTTGAGCGGAGGTGACTCGACCTCGAGGAATCTGTTTTATCTCATGTTGTTTCCAATCAGCACTGGGCCTAATGCAATGCCACTTGGTAGGCATGTTTCTAATTACAGGTATGCAACTTTGAGTCTTTGCCCATTCAAGCAGACAGGCCTCTTCTTTCTGACCATTTCTAGGTGATACATTTACTTCTCCAAGCCTAACGTCGGTTAAAAGTTAAATGAATGATGGATCCATGCTTCCACGTTATTTATGACAAATTCTGACTACCATCTGAATGACGCAGCAGAAATATAGACTCATCAGAGCAGACAAGCTTTTTCCAGTCTTGATGAGCCCCTGTTTTTTACAGGCGTGTCACCTGGTGTGGTCTTCTGCTTACTGTAAACCGTATCAGCTTTAATGTTGTGTCATGTCTTCAGAGATGCTCTCCTGCATGTCTCGGTTGTAATGACTCACTGTTCCCTTCCTATCAGCTCAGAGCAGTCTGGCCATTCTTCTCTGACCTCTGGCATCGACAACATGTTTCCCCCCCAAAGAACTGCCAGTCAAGGAATGTTGTCTCTCTTTGGGATCATTCTCTGTAAACCCCAGAGATGGTTTTATGGGAAAATCCAATAGATGAGGAGTAGAAATATTCAGACCAGTCTGTTTGGCCATTACCCTCTCAGGCTCAAATTAAACTTTTTGTTGCTAATGCACAACCAAGTCCTGCAGTGGTACTTCTGAGTAAAGAAAAATCATAAAATATGTATGTGGGGTAATCAGGTTGTTAGTTTTTAACTGTTGCAAATCGGCAACGCCTGCCTTGAGAGGGTTAATCATGAGACATTCAAAGTTAAATCACCTTTCTTCCCCATTCTGAAGCTCAGTTTGAACTTCAGCAGGATGTCTTGACCATGACTTCATTCTTAAACGCATTAAGCTGCTGTCACATTTTTGTCTGATTAGATATTTGTGTTAACAAACAGTGAAGTGGCCGGTGAGTGTAAATTTTGTGTCATATCAGCACAAATCAAATGACTAAATCAAATCTGTCCCTGATGCAGAAATGGTCGTGGATACTGAATGACACTAATGGCAGTCCTGGATTACGACATTGTGTCTGCTCCACTGTGAGAAGCAACGGCTTGATTTGTGAGCTATTTCGCAACTCTGCGCTTCTAAACATTGCAATATCATTAGCAACATAACATAACATCAGACTTTTGGGTAAAATCCCAAACTTCATAAACCCCGACGTAAACGTGTTAAGCATCAGTTCACAGACCAAACAAACACTCGTTCTGTCTGCTGGTTACTAATGTGGTTACTAATGTGGTTACAGTAACAGAGGTGTCAGGTAGAGACGAAGCTTCTTGTTGACACAGTCAGTGAAGCTGATTCACTTCTTTATATCTTACCTCTTTACCAGAAAATGACTCACCGGATCACTGAATGAGATTTCTATGATTCAGCATGACTCTTCTAAAGTGAGTAGCATCTGTCAGCACATTCCATTGCTCCTAACCTCACTCCAACATTTCCCTCCTGTTGCCAACAAAAAACAAAACAAAATACCAAGACACCATTGCATCTAAAAATTGAAGATTGAGAAGCAGCTCTGCAGCACGGAAAATGCACCTCACATCTGTTTTTCTTCCAGATAATCTTCCACTTTATTCAAGTAAAATCCAAAATCTGTTTGGAGAGGCGCTGCGTCTCCCTGGGACGTGCTGTACAGAGCTTCAAAATGCGCTCTGCAAAACGCGGGAGAGTCATATATCAGGAGCCTCAAAATATTCACATTAGCAAATGATTAGCAGAGAACAGAACAGTCTGTGCATCATCTAGGTCCCAATTGAGCCTTTATGTAGTTAGTTATTAAGTCATTTCCTCAGAGCTGGAGATCATAAACGTTTATTGAAAAAACAAATTTCATGTAAATGCCTGATTGTAACACCACAGCTAAAGAATACTTCTTACAGAAAATAGCTCTGACTTGTTTTGGATCAGCTGCAGGTGTAAACGCAGGTATAAAAGCAAAATCTTGACTTTATTTTATTGTGTTTTGGGTTTTTTCTTCTTCTAATAGTTCACAGATTCAGCAGATCAGATGCTCAGTATTAAAATAAATTAAAATTAAGTATAAAAATGAATTTGCTTGGAAAAAACCCTCGAATTTTCAAAGTGAAGACTTCAAACCATGTAAATTCATTCTGATTGTTTAGATTTAGAATTTTGCAAATCTAATTCAAATATCATTTTTTATTAGTTGTTGAAACTTTACTCGCCTTTAATACGGATGTTTTATACTTCCATACAAGATCTTGGAAGTCTCTTGAAGAGGAAAAGACATAAAGTGTGACTTTATGTCTTTTATTGGCATTATAGATCTGTAGCCTTTTCATTTTAAACATCAAAGGACTCAGAAGCGTTTATACTTGACCACGGGGGGCTGTACACAACCTTATTTCATTTTCTTCTTCTTAGAACTTTACTGGATTCGGCACTCGTTCACGGGCTAAATTTTGATTTCATCAAAAATTCAAAAACATTTTCAGGGTTTGAAAAAGTAGTGTACTTTGAAATAAATCGAGCCGTGTGCATGTTGAAATAAGATACTAATGTATTTTTCATGTTCTTCTTCTGTTCTGCAGCCATCGCAGAAACGGTGTGAACTGTCTGTTACTGGTTTCAAAGTTTCTTGTGTTCTGCATTTGCTTTGAGCACAGAACGTCTCTTTCTATTTTAAACAGGCTGCTGCCAGCTCGTGTTTTTTTGGGTTTCATCTCAAAGCGGCCCATTCATGCAGATATTTCCCTCCCAGTCTGACAGTGACAGCAATGTGTGTCATAAAAGCAAACATCTTGAGGCCATTTGAGCCACTCAAACGAGCAGTCTGTTGTGTTTCCAAATTACAGATGTTAGATGACTTCGATGCTGCGCTCTGTGGTGTAAGTTGTGCAGTCAAGTTGGAATAAGAAAGACGCCACGCCAAGGGCTGTGGAACAACTCCATGGTAGCAGCCGGAGCAAAAGGGAATTATAACATTGCTGCTAGAAACGCAGATGGAGGCCTGAACATGAGATAAACTGAGGGGGGGGATTAAAATTTTGGACTTTCTTCTCATCATGGCAGAGAGAAAAAAAAAGCCTCAAGCTTCTCATCAGCCCGATGCGGCGTGACGGGAAGTCTCAGATGGGATGAGACAGCCCTCGCAAAATCCATATCCCTCTGAAAAAGCGATTGTGTGACAGCTGGAAAAAACATCATCGAACACTGGTGCTCGTCCAGGGCGCTGACATAACTTCCGTCAATAAGACAGATGGAAAAGCACACCCATCCTACCAAGTAAAAGATGATACAAAATGACACGTTTCGACACAGCGGTGGTGACTAAGGCGACGTTTTACTTAATTTTAATAGTCAGGCTCGAGCAAAAGTGGTCAATCAAACACATTTAATGTCCAGAGGCGAAAAAAGAACACAATTGTAATAAATACAGTTTAAGTCAGTTTCCAACAATCGATCCATTCACGCTTTAATTACTTCCATTACACGAGGAGCTCTCACAGAGAGTTTCAATGAAAAGATTTCATTACAGCTTGCTTTGATCAGAATCAGAATCAGAATACTTTATTCATCCCGAGGGAAATTAGGGGTTACAGCAGGCAGCACGCTAATGGCGCATGCGCACTCACAAAGGAACCTTCTGACCAACTTTACACAACATCACATTGGGGAGACATGTCAGAAAGGTAGGCTGATGTCTACAACAGTAAGTGACAGCATCTTTTTCCTTTCCTGGGGGAGCCTTCCTCAGCCCTCATAGAGCAGAGGAGGCGGTACAGCCCAGAGAGATCGCCATCCCATCACAGAGCTCAACAGCAAACAAACCCTAATTATATTATATAAAAATTATAGTGCCATTTGAACCTTTGCTACCATCTCTTATGCCTTCTGCTGTACTCTTTCAAACAGAATTTGTGCTTGTTGTCATTTTACTTGTGCTTTATGCTATTAACACTTTAATACACGTCACTATTTTGTAAACACTACTCCAAGAAACCTCTAATTTGCACAGAAGATTAGGAAAGATACACTTCTGTCAAGTAATAAAGTCGTGGAGCACCATAGTGGCGCTTTTAAAACTTTTATCATGTAAGCTTCAAATATTTTTACCCCACTATTAGCAGTTACACACTGTGCTGCTCAGCTAAGCAAGTTGAAAGCAGGGACCACATGCTGGGATGTTTTCCTTGATGTTTGTCTTCAGGGTTTCATTTCTGGGAAAAAAAAATATAATTTGCAAGTAATGAATTCTGCGAGTAATTTTATGCATTTGTTGTGGATGTGGGACTTTCTCGCACCGAGGGGTTTTCAGGATGGAGGCATCAGGCGATGAGCATAACCAGTTGGATGTATTCATGTGAAATGAATACATCGCTGCTTCCTCTTGTTTTGAGAAAGCCTCGTGGTGCAGGAAACCTCAGATGTTATCGTGTTTTCATAGCTAACTGCAATAATGCAGAAGAGTCTCAGAGCACAGACTTCTCTCGACGAGTGTCCAGTCTTGCGGTGCTTCCTGTTCACCTCGTCTCAGCTGTGTTGTGCATGGAGATGGTGGCCTCCTGTTTCCTTTGCCTCTTGTGCCTCCACAGCAGGACGGCCAGCAAGAGGAGCAGCAGGAAGCCCAGGGCTCCCCCGATGAGCCCTGCTGTCAAAGGCAGGCTGTTATCTCTGGGATGGTACATCATACAAGATCCTTCGCTGGCTCCGGCATCATTCACGGCCACCACGCAAACTTCTGCTATGTTGCCAACTTCGCCCACTCCTCCGCTTCTCCGGTCCTCCTCAAACTTCTGCCTCTCCTGCCCTCCGACAGTCACAACATAGGCTGTGACGAATGAATAAGGTGTGCACCACTGAAGTACAACTTCGGACCCGTTCCAGGATACTGAGCTTAGTTTGGGCGCTTCTGGGGGCACATTATTTAAAGTGAACCCCGGACACAAGCAGTTAGAGGAGGCTGCAAGCTCAAAACAGGAGATCTGGCCTTCAAGACAGGGATCATAGTCACACTGCTTAAGGGTCCCTCTACTTGGAATCAACGTCTTGGATGATCTAGTGGTTGTATCGTCATATCGACTGTAATCCTCATCGTCAACAAGAGAATCCTTGTCTGAGTGTGCGTATGGGCCGTGAATTCCCATGGGATGCATCCCTTCTGAGCTCATAGGCAGGGGGCAGTAACCTCTGATGAAAAGCAGGCATATGATCCCGAGTGGGAAAGTAAGGTCCCTCATGGCAGCCGTTGTACTGGAAAACATAAAAAAGTAGAATTCCATCAGAATATTTTAGAATCTGTTTTTAAGCCCCTCGGGCTTCTAACTGTGTGTACATTTAGTAAGTCAGTTGCTTTGTCTCTTGTATGAAAGAGCCAGAATGAGAACATATTTCCCCCTGATTCTGTGTCTTTTGGAGATGATCTACCTGCAGAGGCAAAGGACCGTTTCGAATGAATCGACTGACTTGAATAAAGCGCTATTTTCAGTGGGAAAATAAATCGGTCAAAATCAAAACTTTTTCCCAGCCCACATAGCTTTCAAATAGGCAAAATGACAAAATGCCGACACCTAAGTAGCTGAAATTGAGTGCTCTGCAAAGTGCTTATAAATGATGTCTAGTGTTGTATATCAAACTGCAAGTAATAGTCCTCATTTGTTAAGACTTGGAGGTTCCACACTCCACTTTAGCATTCCACTGGCCTATTGCACAAGAGGGTTCAAATGCCTGCACGCCAGGAATCAGCGCAGGCTTGTCAGCTGTATCTAGTTACAGGAAAGCTGCTGCTTCTTGAGAATCCACACGAGCGTACCTGAAATATGCTGTGTGGTGAACTTGCATAGCAACCTAACAATGGGGCCATTCAAAAATCTCAGTGCGGTGAACGGAGTAGGAGCCCCCATTGAATACTAATCTACTTTATGCAAGCTGTTTTGGCAACTTGCAGCTTAACGCTACTCACTGAAACTGTGTAATAAAAAGATATCCATTTACCTGTTTCTCGGAGAAGTTTGAAAACGCTATCAGAACACCGATGAGCTTCTTTCTCCTCGCCTCTCTTCCAGTTGCTCTCTCCGGTGTGGTCTCCCCCTCTTTATATGTTTTCCTTCTGCCCAACAATCGCCTCCTTCTTTCTGTCCTCCCTTATTCCTTATGCTTTGGCTTCTGCACCAGCTCCACCTCCCTCTTTGCCAAATTGTTTAGTGATGTGTCTGTGAGTGAGCAGCTGTGCACGCCATTTAGTGGAGAAATACTATAGTCTGCTATTAGTTACATCACCACTGGTTAATTTGGTGACCACATTTTTATTTTTGTCTCATTCTTTCACAACAAGCACATTATTCAGAGCATGTCTCATTTGTTAATGAAGGCTCGTTTCCCTTTTAGGGGAGAAGGGATTTACAGAAGACTGGAAAGCTCTAGCTTTGATTCATCTAAATGTTTTTCATCATTGGCATACACGTAGTGGCTACACGTAGACTGTGACTTCCATTGAAACAGCTCCAGAGTCAAATAGAGGAAACTGTTTAGCAGCTGTTCACCGAATTACTAATAAGGAAACAGACCGGACCTGTGCTGGGAATCATTTGTAACGTATGTACTTATTTCTCCTTGAAGAAAAAAATGAAAGCATAAAATAAATTGAGTAGAAAACGTGGTGGATGTCAAAAGCCAGTTGTATGAGATTATTTTTTGTTACCTGTTAAAAACTTCACGTGGCTTTAAACCCAACTGTTCTCTCATATCTCTGCCCTGCTTTTGAGCTAAAGTCACAGAAAAACACAAAGCACACCGTCCTGTACCTGAGGGATACCTACAGCTCAGATAAAGTCTGTTGAAAACTGATGCGCTGAATGAGTCACAATCCCGCTCAAATACCCAAATACATCGTTCCTGCCGTTATTCAGCAGACACCAGATGGATGAATTAAAAGTTTTATTTCCTATATCATTATCAGGTGCGGTATAAGTGTTTGTCGCTTCTCGCTTCTATCTGTGGATGTGTGAACATGTTTTTGGATATATAGGAGAGCGTGTGGGTGTGAAGGGGGCACGTGTATATATATATCTGCATCCAGGATGCTTCTGAGTAATGCTCTGTTTATATTGTGCAGCGTGTGTTGTTATTATATCCGAGTTCAATACTGCGAAGCCTGCGTCAGTTTTCCTCCATACTTCATTTCACACACTGTAACAAATTTCTATGAAAATACAGGAAACTGTTCACTTATTGTATAATAAAGTACGTTAACTTTATGTTTTGGGGTTTGTTTTTTGTTTTACTTTGTTGGGCCCAGAAGCTCGTTAGTGTGTAAATGTTTACGTTCAAGTAATTAATAAATGGGTATAGTCTAAGTCATGGTTTGCATTTTCATTGCTGTGACTGTGCAGTCTGGCTTCCGGTGTTTGAGTGGGTCAAATCAGTGTTAAACAAAAAACTGACCTCTCTGGCTTGGACGGGGTTCATCACACCCAGACAACATTCATCTTCAGGGTGGTTGCACAGTCTTGACGCTGACTTTTTATTTCTGTGTAATACAAATACTGAATCATGTGACGGCATCACATCATGTGACTCAGTGTGATGGCAGCTAAAGAGCTGATAGTATTATACTGTTAAGTTATATCCTCTATAACAAAGTAAGGGGGATTTTATTCACAATAAGTCAATAAAACATTTAACTGTCTTTAGAATTTAATGAAAGCAGAGAGGGTGTGACAGGCAATATGACAAATGTAAAGTCCCTGAGTAAGAAACGTTTCCCCGAAGTGACACAAATCCCAGCAGATGGTAACTGTTAAATGGGTTGTTGCATAATCCTGAAATGGTCTACCCTTTTTTATTTGCCACAGATCACATCAGTTTTTCCTTTTAAAAAACACTGCCCGCGGCTGGGGATAGGTCTGCTTTCCTCATCAGAAATGACTCTATAAGGAATTGATTATTCTTATATATGAAACTAAAGCAGCACAAACAAATACTCCAAGGTCCTGTTATATCTGGAACAGATCTCCACAGGAGATCTTGGTATGGTTAATAATGGTGCTTGCCTTCTTTCCACATGTGGTCACGTAAACCATTTACAGTTTTTTCCACGGCCTACAGGAAAAGAAAACAGTAAGTGGAAATTGTCCCGATAGTTCACACAATCTTTGTGAACAACCAGTATTAATATAAAAAGGAACATATGCTGAAGTCCTGAGGGTGTTCGTGTCTGAGAGGAGCCGGTCCGATTGTAAAGCAACGTCCAGGTTCTTATCTGGCTCATTCATCAGCCTGTGTCTCTAAAAAAAATTTTTAGAGGGAACACACAAAAAATCTTGATTACAGCAGATTTGTTCTGTGTGGGCCGTAACTGCAATGGGTGGATTTGACATTAATTAGTGTGCATGATGGATTGCACTGACATCTGCAAAACATAAAGTTCATGGTGCTTTTGGCCAGTTTCCTCAGATTTAGTGGACCTTTAGTGGTTCTGTGAAGCTTCGCCTGGAGCAGACTGCAGATGTTTTCTCCACAGGGTCAGCCTGACCAAGAGGTCGGTGACCTGGGCGTACTTCAGACTGTGAGCGCTACTTGTATCTATTATTTTTTTCTCCTCATCAAATGGCTGCTGTACTGCCAGGAATTGTGGAGCCAATTTCACCCTGAAACATGGGATTAAGGCTGTAAATCAGGATACACTTGTCCATTACACTTTAACAAACACTTTTCGCTCTAGTTGCTCCAGAAACCACCAGGCAGACTAAAAGTTTCATTAAATGGTAAATGGGCTGTATTTGTATAGCGCTTTACTGGTCCCTAAGGACCCCAAAGCGCTTTACACATCCAGTCATCCACACACAGGTGATGGCAAGCTACACTGTAGCCACAGCTGCCCTGGGGCGCACTGACAGAGGCTGCCGGACACTGGCGCCACTGGGCCCTCGTGACCACCACTAGTAGGCAACGGGTGAAGTGTCTTGCCCAAGGACACAACGACCGAGACTGTCCAAGCCGGGGCTCAAACTGGCAACCTTCGGAATACAAGGCGAAATCCCAACTCTTGAGCCACGATCGCCCCAAACAAGAAGACTCAAACTGTCACCCTCAGTTGAAAGGAAATATGTTCAGATGTTCCGGAAAGTCCCAGGCAGCTACCTAACTGGACAATCCAAATGCCTTCTGGTGAAAACTTTTATGGACAGAAGGCACAAAGACATTTGGCCACAATGACAGGTTAGGTATTGGATGCCTAAATGTGAGCACAATGTGTAGGACTACTACTACCTCCACATTATTTAACTTCACTTTAAATCAGCAGGACAATGACCCCAAACACACATTAAGAGAGGTTTTGAATGGATAAAGAAGCTAACATTGAACTTCTTGGATGGCCTTCCCAAAGTCAGGATTAAAAGCTAGGCTTAATAGTCTGGACCATACTAGGAAACCAAACCAATTTAAGTGAACTCTACCTATTTTAACAATAATATTCTTCAAACATACAGCCAGAATTATCCCAGAAGCTTCTTCATGGTTACTGAAATGGTTGAGGTGCAACTTGCTAAGAGATATTTAACCAAATATTAGTGAGTGTGTGTGTGTGTGTGTATATTCTGTATGTATACTTTTGAGGCTGTGTGGCTTAGAATCCAAAATAAAATGAAACTTGTGCCACCAATACGTGTTTTTTTACAGTCATTACAGATGCTGTACATTCTTAACCAACCTGGAAAAAGAACGGTTAAAAGTATGGGCAGAACATTGTGCCATCAGAAACTGAATTTGAATAAGTTAAATTCGAATTTGAATTCCTCGGATTGAATCTAAATTGTAACTTGAATTCTTCAAATCCAGTTTCTGGTAGAACAAAGTTCTGCCCATAAAACTTTGCCAAAAGTGCTGACAAAACTGTGGCCAGTTGGGTGTTTAAAAAATTAGAAGAACTTACAGGGATTTTTTTCTATTTCACTGAAGAACATATTTTAAAAAGTACTCCCCAAAACATGAATCTGATATTCATTTTTGTAGCTGTAGTTCAGGGTAGAAGTAGAAAACGAAAGAAAAAAATGTACGAACTGGGACGTGTCTAAACTCGAATGTTTTGTGAGATTAAAGCAAGATAAGTCACTAGGTGCGCAGAACCTCCTGCGAGTCCCTACCCTGGGTAAAACGAGCCCCCATATTCTGACGTCACAAACACGCGACGGGCCTGCGCTTACAGTCGCTGCAGACGGAGGCAGGAGATGGGTGAGTCGCTGTGCAGAGTGGACGTGTTTTGAACAATAACTCGTAGACTTTATTAGGACAGCTAAAGAGCGGCAGCACACCTCTCCATCGGGGCCGCAGCGTTAGCAGTGGTCCTCTGCCGTCTGGCCTTGTTACTCCTGCAGAGAGCGGGCCAGAGCCAGGCCCAGCGGAGAGTTACCTACATTGTTTTTGTCGGCAGCGCCAGTTAAACAGCTAATGAGGCGCATGTAGTCATTGACAGTCATTGCTCTCACACAGTAAAGCAACAAAACCCGCAGAGTTTCCCCTCTCTTGGTGCTCATATTTGTGAGCTGTTTTCAGGAGCGCGGCGTGTAAACGTTAGCTGACTGAATACCAGCTAGCTAACTGCATTATAATAATAATGACTTCCAGGAGGACGGGCTATGCTGGAAGCATGGATTCCTCCTCTCCGTCAAACAGCGGCAGCAGCTCGCTCCACAGTGGGAACCGCAAACAAAGCGCTGTTAGCATCCCCGACAGGATTGAGTCCTGTTACGATCGCAAAGCCGACAAGGGTGGATACGGAGGCTCGCAGGGCAGTGTGACTGTAACGTCGCTCAAATCGCGTCTCGCCCCGACCATCCAAACCGCCATGTCCGCAGCAGTGGACACTCTGCTCGGGGAAGTGGTGCTAGTGCTCAATGAGACTCAGCAGGAGTTGCTGCATAAGGAGCAGGAGAACGAAAGGCTCAAAGTGCGCCTGGAAGTGTCTGAGAGGGAGCTGAAGACCCTGCAGGAGTGCCTGTGCAGTGCTCAGAAGCTCATAGATCAGCTTCAGGTGTCCTACACGGGCCCTCAGTCAATCAGTCAGTCAGTGTTTGCCCCGTCGCTGTCTTCCATGGCTTCCATGACTTTGGACAGGGACCACCAGAACCCCAGAAACGTGAATGGAGCGGGTGTCGACTTGGGTCTTGGTGGCTCTGTGGATGAGTCACTTCATGGGTTTGAACCAAGAGATGAGTACAAAATGTGCCAGCTTTCAATCCAGCCAGATGGCTCTGTGACCAACCACGCTCTGGACTCCTTCACATCCAATGCATCTCATATGTGCTCCGATTCTGGCCGACCAGGTGAGTGTGGAGCTTTTGCAAAGATTGATGACTGTGTTCAAACATGGTAATGATGTACATGTTTTATTTTTGTCTATAGACGAGAGGCAGTCTCAGGGACCTGGTGGAGCGTCCAGATTTGAGATTAAAGAGGAGCAGGGACCAGCTTCAGGCTCCACTCAACCCAACAGGAAGGACAGCATAGCGACGGGGGACGGAGAACGGTCGTCACATAACGTGGGAGATCTTGGCTACGGTCAAGTTGGAGGAGAGGCAGGTTCCCAGCGATCTTTCCCTCACCCACTGCGTCACCAAAGACCCATGCGTGAATGCAGTAGTGCCTTGGGCGGACTTAATGGACAGAAACAGTTAGCTAGGACTCCTGGAGCAGGAAGAGGTGACAGCGCTTCATCGGGCGGAGCTGATGACTCTGCAGGACCATCAGCTCCTGACACGGCAGTGGTCGAGCCCCCTGGAGATCGGCCTCACCACTGCTTGGAGTGCGGAAAGACCTTCCGTCTGATCTCCAGCTTGAAGAAGCACATCCGCATCCACACAGGCGAGAAGCCATACCCGTGTGGAGTCTGCGGCCGTCGGTTCCGCGAGTCAGGGGCGCTTAAAACCCACCTGCGCATACACACGGGGGAGAAGCCGTACTCTTGCTCAGAGTGCGGAAATTGCTTCCGCCACCTGGATGGTCTGCGTAAACATCGGCGCACCCACACGGGGGAGAAGCCCTACGTGTGTGCCATCTGCGGGAAGCGGCTCAGTCGCCTGCAGCACCTGAAACACCACCAGCTGATCCACACCGGAGAGAGGCCGTGCTGCTGCCCTTTCTGCAACCGCACTTTCAAAGAGCCTGCGGCTCTGCGGAAACACATCCGCACGCACCGCGAGGAAGGCGGTCACATGGGAATCGGCACCAATGAAGACGCCGACCCAGACGCCATGGACGACATTAATAACCTCCATCCAGCAGCTCCGTCTCCGCAGATGAGGTTTGGGGAGTGGGGAGCTGAGGAGGATGACAGCTCAGTTGTAGACTGTGTCTAGGTGGAGGTTAAAGAGGTGCCTCGCTGTTGGTGTTTTTAAAAAAAGCACAGACTGATGTGTTTGTGTAGTTTGATGGACCACGAGGTCACCTTCACTCCGCAGTGTTAGGGTGATGAACCAGGCTACATATAACCAGAGCCTTGGAGCTTAGTTTGTCCAAGATATTAAAGTGTTACACTTTTAGATGTGAAGCTTAGTTTTAAATTACCACGGTACATTCTTCAGCAGCAGCTGTTCTTTCATACAGATGTTTATGGAGCAGTGCAGGTAGTGTACAGATTCCGGGAAGTTGCTGGATTGCAAACTTTCTGGCAATAATTTGGGAAATTTATTGCAGATGTGGGCACAAGCCAAAAAATGTAAAAGAAAAAAAAAAAGGAAGAATATTTAAAAAAAACTTCGGAGCTGGGCATGAATTTATAAAACACTCACAATAATGAAGGCATCCTTACTGTTACAGAAAAAGGATTTGGTAACAGCATATTTAGTTTGTAGGTTTTTATTTTGTTTTTTTAAAATCATAATAAATTGATCAGGTTTGGGCATTTATAATCACATCAATGAAACTGACCAATGTCTAATGTGGGCGAATTTCCCTCAGCTGAAGTACCAGATAAAGGCCTTTACACACCAAGCACATTGTGGAAAAATGTCACAAAAATCCGAATTTATTTTGGATGCGAATTTGTCATGTAACGTCAAATCGACATCAAGAAGAAGAAACAATGATTCTGATTTTCTCCAGTTCTCACAAGCTGGTTTAATCCAGGAGTTGAAGCTGTATCACGGCAGCTTTCGTACATTTAAGAACATTTAACACCTGAGGAGGCAGAGAAATCATTTCAGTGAGCAGATTGACCCGGAGCAGCGTCTAGTTGTGTGTCTGAGGTAAAATAATATTATTTTCTTGTTTCCATATAATTGTATGTTCAGCACCGGTGTGCGCTTTGAGCACACTTGTTGGAAAACGCAGTAATCTGATTGGTCAGCTCTGTTTATGCACATGCGAAAAATTAGAAAAAAATCATACCTGGTTGGTATGAACGGCTGCATTAAGAACAAGCGAGGCTGCACAAAATATTTGTGTGAATTTTACATGTTTAATGTATAAAGGCCTTAACACTCAACTTTCAAATTGCGTAAACTATGATGGCTTTATAGCCAAGGTAGTCCAAGATGGTCTCCTTTCATGGTATATTAATATCTTCCCACCTCTGCTCCTTTCATCTTTGATGCTCATGCTTTATTTAAAGCCAGATTTATATGCACAAGCTGTTTCAGTGGTCACGGATCACAATCGGCCCAGTCGACCAACTTTTATCCTGATTTCTTTTATGAAGGTGCTAGGGCTCATGTTCTTGGTAACATTGTTAGTAATATGCCTTCTGAGATACAGTCACCAGGAGGTTGAGCGGGCCATCCACTAATCAGAAAGTTGATGGTTTAATGTCCGGCTGCTCCAGTGTGCACGCCAAAGCATCCCTGGGCAAAAAAGCTCATCAGAGTTTGAATGTGAGTGAATGAAGCATCTGATTTCTTTCACTGACAACTTCAGTAAAACCCCGGGTAGATACTTTATTGCCCTCTATAGGTGGAAACGGTAACATTTTAATCTAAAATATGCTGCTTTAAAAAACGACAACAGTATGCTTGTTTTTATTACACCACTGCTGTCCCTGCTGTTTCATTTTTATAATGAAAGGCTGTAGCAATGCCATATAAAACACTAACAGACCAAAAGCTAAAGTGTAATTTCAGCTGTGTGTGTGTGTGTGTGTGTGTGTGTGTGTGTGTGTGTGTGTCGTGAGCCAAATTTCAGTCAGCCATCACCCCTCTCTCTCTCTCAGCCAGTTCTCCTCTCTTATCTCTTCCCGTCACTGTGCAGAGCCCTCATCGGTCCACAATTGTTATGTTATCAAACGGAAATTATCTGTGTCGAAGACATCCTGTTTTGAAGAAATCACTCAGTGCATTTATTTGTTTATCAAATCATACAGGACTAGTTGAAGGCAATTAGCTGGCATCTTTGTGCACCACATCAGGAGCTCAAACACTCTCCTATTCTCTCTTCTCGCTAAATAACGTCTCCCCGTGGACCTCAGTTTAGCATTCCATTTTTATTTTATTCTTTTTGTTTTGTTTTTTTCACGCTGCTACTGTATGTCTGGAAAGATTTTCTTTTTCTGGACTTGTATCATTGTTACTAGGCAGTCGCTAGCAGACAGACGTTGGTGCTTGCATGTGCATATCTGTTCCTCCGCTGGCAACAATGCCTCTCAGCTGTTTGTGTATATAAGAATGTAGTTAGAGCATTTTTATTCGGTTTAGTAAGGGTTGTGCTTAAGTTGTCGTGCAACAGTTTTGTTTTTTAAAGGAAACACACATTGTGCTGAAAGCAGCAGTATACTAACATACCATGTAAATGTATGTAACCCAGTTACACTTGTTCCTGATGCTACAGCGCACCAGGTGTTAACAGCAGAGCATTAATCTTCTCAGCCCTTTGAGCTAAACTGTGTGGTGTTATTTAACATGTGTACTACTATAACGACCTCCATGTAACTATTCTATGTACAAGTCATTTTAAAGTGACACTAAAAGTGTTAAATATTTGTCACTGTGTATACCAAGAAGGTAGTCTTTGCCCCAGATAAGCATATTTATTGTTTTTTGTATTACACATGGGTGGGTTTGAGGGGTGGGGGGGACCTTTGCATGTAGGCTTGAACAGAAATGGCATTATTCCCTAAGAAATCAGTGTTTAAATGTGAAATGAATTACTTTTTTATGCTTATTTGTTCACCCACTTCACATTCATACTGTACATGTTACTATATTAAAGGGCCTTGTTTATAATTGTTTTTTCTCTCTTTTGTTTTGTTTTTGGGGGGTTTTTTTAGGGGAAAAAGGGGAAAAAGTTGCTTTAAAGCCAAAACACACCCAGATAATTTATATCGTGTGTAGGTAGTAAATAATCTGTGAGCTCGATCAGCCGCCTAACTGCTCACTGAGCCATGTAAAGCTGCCATTTCATCTTGTTTCATTTTATTGTTTTGTCGTATTATGGCAGGAAAAACCGCATTAAGCCTGGGGGGAGAGTTTCCACACTGCCTGAAACGCTGCCAGAATAGATTGTGTAGGTGGTGTGGTCACACCCAGACACAGATCCCAAATAACACTTTGCTCTCCTTGCAGTGCTGAGTAATGACATCTGTGTTCAAAAACACCAAACTGCTGTTTAAGGTATAAGTTAGCCTTTGGTACGATTACAGAAACTTAACAGGTTAGATGGACCTGAAAAAAATGAGAATGCTTTCCTCCATAACATTGTTGGCTACACTATAAGACTTAAAACTCTTTTCTTTTTGTAATATTTGCCATAAAACAGATCAAGGTCCCTCCTGGTTATATCCCCTCCAGAGGAGGTCACGCTCATCAAGGTTCATAGCACATAAATGTGTTGATTCGTAAGCGTAAATTGGATACGTCTTGATATAATTAGCAGTCATAGCTCCCAGAACGCATTTGCATAAAATACTGCTAAAGACATGTTTGGGATTGTCAAAAATATTTGGGACGTCTCACGCAAACATTATCCATTCAAAGCTGGATGAGCCTTTAACACAGAGAAAGGATAGTTAATGCTGTGATACAGTTCCAATCAAAGAACTGTACTTTCTGGTATACACTCACCAGCTATTGTAAGTGCACCTGTTCAGCTGCTTGTTAATGCAAATGTCTAATCTGCCAATCACATGGCAGAAATTCAGTTAAATTAGACATGTAGACTTTGGTAACCTCAGTCTTTCACTGAACATGCTCCTGTGACTGACCAGTATGTTGTGGAGTGGGTGGGAGGTGTTATCCAACATTGTCTTTATCTTGGACAACATCCGCCTCTCCAACACCACCTTAAGGGAGTCCAGCTCCATCCCCACAACATTACTGGCCTTACGGATCAGTTTATTGAGTCTGTTGGCATCTTCGACCCTCAGCCTGCTTCCCCCCCCCCCCCCCCCCCCCCCCAACCCAATATGCAAGGCCGTAGAGGATCACACTGGCCACAACAGACTCGTAGAAAATCCTGAGCATTGTCCGGCAGATGTTGAAGCACCTCAGTCGCCTCAAAAAATAGAGACGACTCTGGCCCTTCCTGTAAAGTGCTGTGGTGTCTTTAGCCCAGTCCAGTTTATTGTCAATGTGTATACCGAGGTATTTATAGTCCTCCACAATGTCAGCATTGACCCCCTGGATTGAAACAGGGGTCAAGTGTTTCCTGGTCTTCCTGAAGTCCACGATCAATTCCTTGGTCTTTGCCACGTTGAGCTGCAGATGATTCTGCTCACACCACGTGACAAAGGAGTCGACCACAGATAGGAAGGTAACAGTTACTTAAATAATCACTGGTCACAATCAGTGTGCAGAAGAGCATCTGAATACACAACACATAAAACCTTAAAGGAGATTTGTTACAGCAGCAGTAGCAGAAGACCACACTGGGTCAAAGAATGTGGGCTCCCCAAAATTGAATAATACAAGATTGGAAAAAAGGTTACCTGCTGATGAGTGTTGATGGTAGCGGTTCAGCATCGATCCACCCTGCTGTGCATCAGTAGTTCGGGCTGCTGCTGGAAGTGTAATGGTGTGCGGGATATTTTCCTGGCACAATCTGGGCCTCTTATGACCAATGAGCATCATTTAAACAGCCACAGTGTACCCATCTTCTGATGGCTGTTACCAGCAGGATAACACATCATGTCACAAAGCTCAGATAATCTCAAACTGGTTACTTGAACATGACAGTGAGTTTGCTATACTCACAAAGCCTCCACAGCCACCAGATCTACACCTAACGGAGCACCTTTGGACCAGGAGATCCACATGCCGGATGTGCAGCCCAAAAATCTGCACCAACTGTGTTATGCTATCACGTCAATATGGACGAAATTCTCTGAGAAATGCTTCCAGCACCTTGTTGTATCTGTTTGGTCACAAATAAATAAAATGGACAAAGAGAAATTTCAACGTGCAGTAGATAAAAAAGTTACAGGATCACTAAACTTACTGCAATCTATTGTCTGGTGGAACAATAGCCAGTGTGATGAGTTTTATGGCAAGTGGTCTAAAAGCTAATCTCCCAGGACAAGTTTTTGCAGTGATTATTCCCTCAAAATGCACCATTGAGTTCAAGTTGTGCAGCTGTGGGTTTGTTTTAGACCAGTTTGGAAAAGAAACTACACATTTTAACCTTGTAAAGGATAAACAGTCATAATCACTGACCGTTCTGGGGATAAAAGCACAAAATCCAGAGTACAAATTGTGTTGATACACAGTCTAATCTGCTCCTAAGAAAAACCGTATATAGTTCATGTATCGTAAATCATGCCAATATGCTTCACAGGCTTGATCCAAAAAAAATAAGACTCTTTGTGCACGGCACCGAAACTAATTTCTTCTTACTGTTCTGTAGAGAAAACTCCACCTGGAGCCAACGTGCCCTTTGGACGTCTTTGTTTAAACCACTGGGCAAGTGATCCAGCAGAGGCTGCCATAGATCCATTAAGCTGTTGTCATTGCTCCTGAGTGTTCACTGAGATTCTCTCGTGGCCAAACCTGATAAAACTTCCAACGCCGCTGAGTGTAGTTCCTCGTGATCGCTTTAAAAATTTGGCATTGTCTGTGGAAATGGCTCTGATTGTTTCCATAGAGAAACACGAGCTGCTGTAGAAATAAAGACGCAGTCTAATATGTTAACTATCTCACTGCACTTTGTGTGTTGATTAACTTAGAGGCCCGGGACACATTGAGCAGAAGGGTTTATTATTGTTCGGGGCACTCTGCTCTAAGTAGTCTTTGCTTTAGTCGCTCACATTCTTCATCTTTTGGATGTTGCGTTGCTGCTTTTATCCAAGTAAAGGATTGAATTTCCATCTTCAGCTCTTTTTACACACAGATTGTGTAATAAGGTTGCTTATTTGTCCGTGCTGTCTGTTATTATTGTCTGCTTGTCAGAGAATATCACCAGGGTTTCAGTTTTCAGATGGGAAGTAATTATATTGTACTAACAATAAGGATGGGTTCTTGTCTGACCTGCAGTGTATTTTCATTCTGTGTGTGCGTGCATGTGTGCACGTGTGTGTGTCTTGGCAGTCGGTGACCTTATGATGGTGAGCAGCAGAGGCTCAGAGACATGTGAGAACGGCTCGTGAACTCTCTGTAGGCCCATGCAGTCATTTCCTCAGCGACTAAAAGTAAACACATTCACTTTTTTTGGAGAGGAAGTGACTCAGCTTGCTTTCTTCCCCTCCCTTTGTCTGTTTCTCACTTTCACCCATTGCTCACATGACCCCCAGACACTGACTAGCCCCCGTGCTGCACCTTCATATATTTTTTTTTTTACTTTTTGAAGTGTGATTAATCAGCACGCTCGTTCGTCCCAGGCGAGAGTCGCAGCTGAACTTATCATGCATTAAGTGTTTAGGCAGGTCTCAGCGCTGCAGACTGTGTGGTGTCACGTTGGCCGTCTGACTTTAATCTGTTTCAGTCGGCGTGGGCGGCTGCGAGATTGAGCGCTATTTATCTGCACACCGAGGGCAAGAATGGAAAACTGGAATTTGTTGCAGTTGTTGCAAAAACCTCAGCAGCTAATAGATGCTTTTATAACCCCAGACTGTAAAAGCATCTATTAGCTGCGGAGCCAACAAATTTAAATGCTGAAAGTAAGAAAGGTGTTTTCTGAAAAGTGTATGCTCAGTTTTGATTTGATGCCAGGTCGCATCACCTCTTCTATTAACAGCACTCTGTAAGCATTTGGAAACAGAGGAGACCCATTGCTGTCATTTTGAAAGTGGAAGGTTTTACCATCATAGATAGGCCAGGACTGTAGGTAGGCCAGCATTTAGACCAGGTGTCAAACCTAAGGCCTCATATCAGCCTGCCAAAGACTGTCATTTTACACTCCAGCCGACTGGACAGAAAACGCTGGCTAATTCTGGTCCCCGAGCCTTATGTTTCAAACCCCTGGTGAACTCTTCTTAAAAGACAATGCTGTTGGAATACACACACAATGGCTGTAAGCATGTATATAGCATTTATATGTCATTCAGCACCAGTGGTCCTTGGGATACTGGCTTTTCAGCTGTACCGTGCTTCTGGACATCCTTACGGCTATTTAAATATCTGAGCTGTGAAATATAAAGAAGCTCATCACACAATACAAGAAATATTAGACTGCCTGTAAAATCTTGAAGAAATCCACATGACTGATATTTTTTAGCTTCAAGTGAAAAGCAAAATATTCAAATACAATTACTGATGTAGTGCAGTGACACACTGCGGCGTAATGACATGTTATGACCAGTGTATGCACACTGGCTGATATTTTTACAGACATAGAGAGGAACCTCGGAGAGGCCAGTGCATTTTCACGCACTAGAATCTCACGAACACGGAGTGAATTATTAGCCTGTGTCCATGTTTTGTTTTATTTTTTCTATTTGAGAGTGACACGCACAGCTGTGCAGAGGAGGGCTGTTAGAGGAGAAATAACCAACAAGGAAACCACTTTCAGCTTTGCTCCTGCACCGCCTGGCTGGCCTCCGGCCAAGTTCTCCAGAGAGGGCTGGCTCACCCCTTCTCCTCCTCTCCTCCCTCTCTTCTTTCTCTTCCAAACCCACATACGCACTCCTCTCCAGCCCTCCAAAGCAACAGGCGAGAAGAAGGAAGAGCGACAAAAGCAAAAGAGCAACTCCTGCAACTTTTTGGAACGAGCGCAACTAGGAGAAGCTACCGAGGATGCCAAACGCGTCGGTTTTGCAGATGGATCACATGGGTACGCGAGGGAACTGATTTTATTTTTCCCAAAGAAGAAAACAGGAGGGAGGACACACGTTTTTGTTTTTTTTCCTCCACCGTATGAGACGTCAAAAGTTTCCCTCTGTGTTAACAAAGCAGGCGCCTTTGAGCTGGAGCTGAAACCCTCGGCTTGTGATTAAATGTCCCGGGGTCTCTGTGGAGGGCAGTGAAAGGATGCCAGGATGCCCTCTCTGATCTCCCATCTGCTTGTCATCTGGCTGAGCGTCCACAGGCTGGTGTGGTGCACGGAGCGCTCCTCCACACGCGAGCGCTTCAAGGTGGTCATCGCTCCTCTCATCTGCAAGCGGGTCTGCCTGAAGGGGCAGTGCCAGGATACCTGCGAGCAGGGCAACAACACCACGCTGATCGCGGAGAACGGGCAGGGGGCCGACACGCTCACCGGACCGGGCTTCAGGGTCGGTAAGTGACAGAGGCAGTTTCTTATGAGGGCTGAGGGCGATTAAATGTCTAGTGAGAGCCCTGTCCTGACCCCAGGCTTTTACGTTGTGGTTATCCCTGTTGTGCCAAAAAAGGATTTCCGGTAATTGCAAAAAGAAATGATCGCGATTATTTAAACGATTATAAATGCCTCCTTGGCCTTCAATCTGTCAAAAATATGCCAAACACATCTAATATCATGACTGATGTCCTGCCATTTAAAGCCAGAAGGAACATTTCTGTCACAAGGCGAAGCTGGAGGGTTTTTGGCAAAGTGACTTTTATATATTCTTTATTTATGCAGATAAAAAACAATCTTCATAAGGGATCTGGCCAACAGGACAGCAGAAACTGTAACAAATATAACATTACAATTTTATAGGCATACTTTAAGTTTCCCCAGCATCATGTTGCCCTCCATCTTTTTACCAAAATAAGTAAAGATATTAGACATAAGAAACAAGGAGAAACCATGGAAATCACTTTTTGGCACATCGCCCCTGTAGAGAGGTGAGGGAGGCCTGTTTGTTTGCTTAAAAGCTGACTTTCTTAATAGCTTATTATACCAATGTGGAGCTCCATAAAACACCTAAAACTGGCCCAACTGTGCTTCTCTATAAGAAAAGGTTATGCCTGAAAATCTGAAACACTTTTAGCTCATTTCAAGGTTAGTTGATAGCACGAGCGCGAGTTGAAGCAATAAAGTCCACCTAAAAATCAAAACCAACACCATGTCACAAAAAATGGCCCATAATCCACAAAATAACTGGTTCAAAGCCAGCATATCTGATCATCTCGAGGCCTTTTGGTTCCATACCTGCTGCTGATAGGCTCCGTGGGTTCATGTGAGGAAACTGTGCAAATAAATAGGTGGCTAAGATGAGGTGAGCTGAGGTTTACCCTCCGCTGCATCTGGAAAACGTTCCTGGGTTACACTTTAATTAGTAAGGCACGGCTCATTACATGGCACATAAATGTACTCTTAAGATCTATACTTTCCCCACCTCCCTCACTCCAGTGTCTGGTTGGCATGAGTGGAGCTGTTTCTGTGCTGTATCAGATCAGCTGTGGTTGAGACTTGGAGCCTTGCAGTCTACATCAGTGTGCCGCTCCACAAATGGATTTACCCTCAGTGGCTCGGTATACAGAGTGAGATTGAGCTTTTTAACGCAGTCTGACAGTGAATTAACTCAATAACAGTAATGAAAGTGAGCTAATACACTACGCTGCACGGCACAGCTCAGTAATAAATATATTTATTAACATGATACGGCTTCTTTCTTCTTTTTCTTTCTTAAAACTCACATATTTCTAAATATAGATTCCTCTTCCACTTATGTGCTCTCTCTCTCCTTTATTGGCTGAATTCTTAGAACCAAACTAAGATGCAGAGCTGCTGGATGAAAAATAAACAATGCCTGTGGGGAGGGAGGAGTGGCAGCAGCAGGTTGTGGTTGTGGTGCATTTTGCATTCATCACACACAGGTTTGCACAGAGTTGCAGTTGCGTGTAGAGTCGTAGCTGGAGTCGAAGCAGGCTGGATTCAATTGAGGCCAAGTGAATGGTACTTGCACTGCTGTGACAGTATTCTTCCACTCTGACACAGTGTAGAGGCAAAGAGTTGGCTCCGGCATCAGTCTTCCCTCTTCTCCCCCCGATTTCCTTGTGGTACGTCACGTTTTATGGAGCTTCTGTGTAAAGTAATTCAAGAGAGACGCGTCGGATTCCTGGAATGCCTCATGCTGTTTCGCAGTGTGTCTGGATAACGAGATCATGTCGTCACACAGTCCCGTCTCCCGGATTTATCCGTCCGTTTATCGGAGTATTTTGCAGAGAGGGACCGAGGAGTCGACTCCAGCTTGCACAGGAGATGTGTGCTGTTCAGCGCGAGCGCTGGAATGTGGTCTGGACAAGTGGAAATTTCTCTCTCCCGTGTTAAAACGGCCACGGCTATAGCAGCAACAATATGAAGACTTTTCCATATTTGAGCAGTTATGATGTAAGCAACGGCGAGCCTGACGCCCAGACTGAACAAAACTTTTCCACAAAAGAAAATATGATTCCTGTCAGTCTGTAGAAGTAAAGAAGAGTCTTTAAAGAGCAAACACATTCAGAACCAAGATACACTTTTAGTCATAATGTAGTTCACTGAGACTTTTTGCTTTGCTTTACTTGACATGTTCTCAAAAGTTTGTGTTTCCACGGCAAAATAGGTCATTTATTTTATATTAAACTGAAAGAGGGAAGTGAAATCCTGTTCGTTACTTCTGTTTGTTCTGTTTTAGTAGGCCAAAGAAGTTATCCAAAGTTAAATATATCAAAAGCTAAATAATACAGGTACAGTGCGTGTATTTATGGTGATCATAAAACCCTCCTCAGTTTGTTGATCCTCTGACTTTTCAGCCAGTGACAGGCACTTAAAACTAAAGCGGCTGAGCTAAAGGATGTGAAATCACTCTGCACGATTTGTATTCTTTGTACGTTACTGTACAAAACTTTTGAGCTGGCTCCCATTTCTTTATATTTTGCTTCTAAGAAACCAGACCATTTTTTCCAGTGGTCTCGAGCAACAGTTCACCAGGCTTTCTGAAGATCTCTCTAAGGTTTTCTTTGGACATTGGCTGCTTTTCCCAAACATATTCAGCACAGTGCTTGTACCTGACTGTTTTTGTTTGTTTGTTAAGTCACTTCACGCTGACCTATGTATCATTCAAGCATAAAACAGGCAGCTAGCTCAAGGGATGAACAAATGTTGTGTCTACACATAACAGACAACTTAGCAAAGAGCCAATTTCTATCTGTAAGCACTTTGTTACTAACAAAATGTCCTAAAATATCCAATTTTTTTTTTTTTACTAATTTCTTTAGTTGAATCTATGAAAAATGGCAAAGATAACACAGTTTAACAAATACAAAAGAATAAATTTTCACCAACAAGGGGATTCCCAAAGATTTATTAGCTGAAAACTCACCATGGTGTGCAGCGTGTCATTAAACAAATTTGAGGAAACTGGACAAGCAGAGGACAGAAGAAGGCCTAAAAACTATCTACAGCAGGTGTATTTGATCTGAAAGTCATGTCCTTAAGAAGTAAGAAGGAATCCAGCAAACACCTGACACAGGACTCATTTGATCTCTCAGTTGATCCATGTGCTGTTTGTCGAAGCCTCATCAGAAACAGTCTCAGTGGAAGGATGGCGGTTAAGAAGCCATTTTTAAGCAAGGGGAACAGAGAGAAAATGCTCAGATTTGCTCACACAAAAACTGGACTGAAAATTAGTGACAGCAAGTCTAATGGAGAGATGAATCCAAAGTTGGAACTTTTGGTTTAAATTTCCATCAGCATGTATGGAGGAGGTCAGGAGAGAAGCAACAGTGAGTGTCTACAGCCATCTATCATGGTTTGGAGCTACATTTCTGGTAGTCATGGATTGGCTTCCCCACAGCCCAGACCTCAACATGAATGAAGCAGTGTGGGATCATCTTGAGAGAACTGAAAAAAAAAGGCAGAAAGATCCAAAACATAAAGAAATGAGGGGTGATTTAAGACTTTGGCGCAGTACTGTAACTAAAATAAAAAGGTATGGCATAGATTAGAGCAGCTTTAAACAATTACTCTGTTTTTCCAGCAATATACCACAGAAGCTTTGTTTGCGTAAAGGCCCGAGCTTCTTTATGTTTAAAAATACACTAGTTCATAAACAGCAATTATCCAAAATGTAAATCAAGTAATAAATAGAAATAATGAATCTGTTTGATCTGCGCGGGATGTCATTATGCTGTTGCAGACTGGGACAGACAGACGGAGAGGCGACCACCCAGATGTTCAGACAGAGCAGATTGTCTCAGTGTGAATAACCTAAAGGACATGAATATAAATCACCTGCACAGCACGCTGCTCATTTGGACTTTCTATAAGAGAACGTTTGCACACAGGCAGACGTTACAGGACATCGTTTTATTGCTAAGTATGTCCCATTCAGGATCGGCCATCAGATTACGACATCCGATTTGTTTTGTCGATACGCTTGCGCTGATTACATGTGTCATAAATGAATCTGCATTTCACTTTGCACTTTATAAAACCGATGAAAGCAAAGAATTCCTTCCAGGCATGGCAGGCAGAAAAAAGAACTGTTTGCAGCAACATACAATTTGCCCTCCTCATGGACTCCACATGGTGCCTATGTAAGTAATCACAGGGCTCTGCAGGGGGTTAGGTGGTTATGACAGCGATAAAACTATTGCAGAATACATATTGTTTTATTTATTAAAGTTGAATTTTAGCATTCAGAGTCTGGAAAATATTAAAAAGGATGAAAGAGTTACATGTGACTCACTTCACAGAGAAACCCGTGAATGACCTTAGCTTATGCTGATCACATGCTATGACCCCTTTTAAAAACTTCCTTTATCCCCAACACTTTCAATCTTGGTTCTTGGTTATTGCGCCTCAAAGTTTATACGTCTTGTACTTTGTCAGAATTATGTATTTCTTTTAGGAGATATTCTTTCAGAATCAATGGCTACATAAAAGCAGTGCACATACTGTGGTTGCTTTGACTAAGGCGTGCTTTTTTAGTCCAAGTCTAAATGTTTCTCGTTGTTGCTAGCACGGAGGCATCCAATATATCTTGCCTTCCTGACAGCAGCTGCTCAGCTCCCAGACAGCCCGCTGAGCCTCCTCTCTCCTCTGCATCTCCTCTTTATCAGGCCTGCTGTTGCCAGGCAGCTCCAGATTCTCATCTTTTTCTGGAATATCTAAGGGAATGTTGTGAGGGGGGGCGGGGCCTCGTTTGCACAGGAAGTGGTTCTTATCATAGCTCAGTCTGGGCTTGCGTCCCCTAAAATGGGCATCATGACAAGTGGAAATGGCTATTTGAGGATTTCCCATGTGGTTTTGTATTTAGGGTAAAGTGACAGTAGTAGCCTTGTGGTTTGTTTTGGTTTTCCCTTGGCATGGGTCAGAGGTCCATGGGAGCCTGAAGATGAACACAAGTCAGTTAAATACAGCAGTCAAGGCTGGTTCTGCTTTCTCTCTCCTTCTTTCTCTTTAGGGAGGCAAGTTTATTTTACCTTTCAAAGCCCTCTGCTCTTCCCCACACGCTCTTTTCTCTGTCATGCCAAACTTTGGAGAAAGCGGTCTAACACAGGCAACCAAGAAACCTGCAGCACTCCGGATTTTTTGCCACAGGCTGGACTGAGCTCAGAGGCAAAGCTGGGCACGGCTCCCGTGCTCACAAACTCACAAACACACAAACACACATGAGCGATGGACTCTCGGGCACATTCATTCCCAGCTTAATAATCACGAAAGCTTCTTACCTTTGGCTGCTGTTTACAGGCTGGCCATTGACCCTGTTGCCAAGGCTGAGTTTTAATCTAAATAAGTGTAACCTCCGTGTGTCCATTTAAATAATGCTTGTAATTATTTGGGAGGTTTTGTGTTCTCGTTAACCTTTTCTTTTTTTGCCTTTGTTTCCACTGTGGGCTCCCCTCATAAAAGTGGATCCAACTGGTAAAGCTGTGAAAATGCTTTATCTTTTAAAAGATAAACACACCCAATTTTAGTCACTTTGTTTTGATTCAGTGCAGCTTCCCCTCAGTGAAGCGTGGCCTTTTAAAAAGGTTAACTCCACAGTCAGTTTTTCCTTTTTTTTTAAATTTTACTTTAGTCAAGCTTGCACCACAACACTCACTCAGAGCCAACATCTACATGATCTTAAGCCGGAGTTCCCCATCCAATCAGACTCTAAATAGCCTGCATTTATGTAGCGCTTTTCTAGTCTTACAGGCCGCTCTGAACGCTTTAATCCTACTTTTCAGCGTGAAGAAAAAGAGAAAAAAAAAGCATCTCATTAAATGAACTTTGTGGAAACAAAGCAGCAATTAGAGGTGCTCTCTTTTAAATCGTCTCAGGGCAACGGCGTGTATATTTTTTGCATGTGACTGTGTCCAGGAGTGGTGTGCTGAATGAACCCAGCTCAAACAAACAACCCTCTTTGCCATCTTTAACACTCTCCTCCCATTTGTGTAGTGAGAGGGGGGAATGGAGCAGTTATTTAAAGCTACTGAGAGGAATGCTGGGGACTGTACCCACACCGAGCAGAGACCCTGTAGCTGTAGCGATTAGGAAGGGTAAATAGAATAACATGGCCTCCGCCAGCGCTGCCTCCTGCCCTGGCCTGAGACAGAGCACCCTGCAGACATTACCTGCCACGCACTCCAGTGCTGAGTATCTCACAGCACAGGTATCTGACATAATCTCAGCAGAGCACAGTCAGCACTCTTACCTGCCTGCCCTGCAGTCCTTATAGCCGGGGCTTTTAGATAGTCATTAGATGACATCATCTGCACCGGTGCCAAGATTCTATCTGACTCTCTTGCTCTCTTTCCACAAAACGTATGTGCCAGAGGGGCGTGATGGGGTAACGCTGGATTTGTGCCCGCTAAAAAGCTGCGCAGTGTGGTTGCATATTTCCATGACATGTGAAAACCACATTGCGCAAGGCAGGGTTTGATTTAGATCTGGGAAATCGCGGCCCTCCCTATACTCAGACTGATCCCCCTTAATGACGGCTGCTTCTGTTTCTCGGGAGCAGTCGTCGTTGTCATCATCCCGTCTCTGTAATGTTAACAAACTGTTGTTTTAGCCTTTATGTGTGTGTGTGTGTGTGTGTGTGTGTGTGAGAGAGAGAGAGAGGTAATGAAAGCCTTCAGTGACAGTGCTGGACTCTGGCAAAGGGCAGCACTGTTGTTTGGATAGCTGAAAGTGAGGCCGTCCAGAGTTTCTGGGGGTTGATGGAGGAGCGGGAGCTCTACAGGGGGAGAGTAGGAGGAGAAGGAGGAGGAGGAGGAATGTGTACGCAGGTTTGTGTTTTCATAAGGCGGTGATTATGTCATTTACTCCCAGTGTCTGGCTCAGCTGCGGGAGTCTGACCCACTTCATGCGTCGTCCCTTGCTTGGCGTGGTATGTGGTCTCACAGTGCCAGTTGACGGTGGGTGTATTTGGGGACGTGGTTTGATGGTAAAGGGAAGCACGTCATATGATGATAGCCATTCTCTTCTTCTCGTTTTAAACACCGGCTCTTGTGGCAACTGTTTATGGGAGCCGGTGTTGTTTAGTCACAGTTCTCTCAGGTCAACGAGAAGAAAAAAATATAACCAGAAATAATCCTGGAAGCACTTTTTAAAAGACGAGAACAGGGTCACGGGGTTAAATCTAGTTTTCCACTCGCAGGCATTAAGCTAGGTTGAGCTTCACCACTTTCATATTCCATAGTAGAATGAGACCACAGAGGCCATGAAAAACAAAGAAGCAGTGTTTATGTTTCACTGTGAACACTAAAGCTGACCTATTGTACCAAATATTCAGACTTCCTGCTGTAATCTTTGTAGGCTCCTATATTCTGGATCAGGTTCGGCCTTGACTGTGGATGGATGGATTTAAAAGACTGCCCAATCAAGTCTGACAAATTATGTTTTTTAGTGGGTTTGCAGTTAGTTTACTTAGAACCTGATTTAGTGGCAGTACCCTCAAGCACCCGGCTGTGTTTGTGGAAACTAAACAACTGCATCTGAAGCCAAGCCAAGCAACAGCCAATTAAGAGAAAGCTGACCTGAAAGAAGGGTGGCCTTAAGGCACCTTTTAAGGCTTAAATGGCTTGTTTTGGACCATGGGTGAACCGAGAGGCTGCATTAAGGTACAGTATGAGAAAAATAAGCAGTTGTGACTCATATAAAGCTACTGACCCACTCTACTGTAGTAGAGTCCAGGACTATGAATATGGAGCGATAAATGAGGAAAAGGTCCACTTTAATAAACCACCAAGTGGAATTTTCATAAAATATTGATGAGAATTACTCACTACGTGGAAGAAATATTAAAAAAAAAAACATGTTGGAGTACATTTTTAGATATTTCTACACTCAGTTTGATGTAATCATTACTTCCACTGAAGATAAACACCAACTACCAACTGTGTCATGCTTCACAATTACTCAGTAATAATTTGAAAGCTCCACCAGTCTAAAAACAACTCCTGGTGGTGTCACACTCTGTATTCCTGCAGCTGTACGGGCCAATAAGATCTGGGACCAAAAACCCATCCAGGGACTGAATCACAGTGAAAGTGACTCAGCGGGAGTCATCACCAACTTTCAGACGGGTTAGCTTGCTAAGTTTGGCCAGAGGACAGTAGTGAGAGACGGGGACAGATCGGGCCATTGTATCATCTGTATGGCTCAAGATTATGTGGGGTAGCTTTCAGTTCAGTGAGTTGCAGTCTGTAGGACTGTAATTTGTTGTTTTTGTGCTGGGAGGGTGCGGCTGCGGCTGAAAGGACGCCGTGGAGGGAGGGGGCTGATGATGCGTCATCTCCAGACAGACAGAAGTGAGTGGGTGGGTTTTTCACAGGGTACTCAAAGGGCAACTCTTTCTTTGTTTCTTTCTTTGTTTCTTTCTTTAACATCATTAAACTTTTCAGATCTTTCAATCTGATCGAGTCTTCCTGGGCTTTCTTTGGACATTATTTATGTCTTTCTCGTTACACTGGGCTTGCTTACGTAGGAGCTGAGGAATGTACCAATCTGTTTTTTTTTCTTAAAGAAATAAGTGTCTGGGAATCGCAATAATCCACTTATTTTTTAGTCTGTGGATTTTACATCTCTCTCGTGTGGCTTTATTCCCTCACTTTAATATGATATATTTATTATATATAATAAATACACTGTTTGTTCCCTCTCATTTGTCCATCACTTGAAGTGCTGATGATAAGAGCTTGAAGACAAGGAGTCTCCCTCCTGTCTCTTTGTGCTGTTCGTGTCTTTCTTCTGAAGTCAGCAGTGGGTGGGAAAATTATAAGCTTCCTGACTCTTGGAACGTACGGGGAAGCTGGCATTCAAAATTAAATTAGGTTTTGAAAGCATAACAGCAAAGCACAAGGTCAACTTCAAATGCTTTCTTAGCTCCACTCCAACCACATTTTGGAAAGATAGATCAAAAATATGAAATGGCAGTGCGGTGTGTCTACATGATCTGAAGTGAACAAAGTTATCTATTAAAAACTTTATGTGGATCGATTTGGCATGGATTAGCAGTGAGTAATGTTGAAATCATGGACTGTTCTCTACTTCTTCAGTTGTTTTTTTAACGTGGAAAATATTGTTCATGATAGAGTAGTTGCTTCAGATGCACATGTTCCACATCCCGCCACTGACACAGCCAGCCCTGTTCATGCCTCACATTCATCTAGACCACCAAATAACTCTTAAGCACGTTTGATTTTTAATAACACACCACCTCTCGGTTCAGGAATGTGTTAGATCTGTAAAGACAAAGGTGTGGTGGAAAACAGAGGGCGTCTGTCTCCGAGAGGCTAAGCTAGCTGACAGACAGAGTCGCTGAGCGATTTTGGGTCATAAATTCTGCCAATGAACGCCGAGGTGATGATTTAAAGGGAAAGTCCGCCGGAGAGTAAAACCCTTTGTTATGATCTCAGCTTTTAAACGTTGTGCCCATTTCAGCTTGTAATGTGGTGCAGTCGCTCCACCGCAGCAGCATTCTGAGGAGGCGATACACCCTTGACTTAATAGCACTCTCACACAAACAAACACACCCACTTACAAACAAAATCAGGAAACATTAGTCTGTGCATGGCTCGAACTTAAAGGAGGAAGATGTGAAGCGGAGGTTTGTGCGTCAGGATAATAAAGGCACGAAGTGCAGGTGTAATACCACCTGCCGTCGGAGCTTTAACTTGATACGTGACTCTTGTGACCCTGGAAACCTTCCTCACCCCTGAATCCGAGCAGAAAGTAGCGCTCATATTTTCACTTCTGTCATATCATGAATAAACACGAATAAACACGTCACCCAGTGCCAATGGAAGCCAGGCATGCACATGCATCACACTGACTCCACTGTTTTAGAGATGATGTTATATGCTTAAGGCCATGAGCTATTCAAAACCTCCATAGTTCCTCCTTCCTGAACACAGACTCAGTCATCCAGAGAATGCTGTTGCAGAATGCCCTCTTTGCTCCCGTATACAGTCTTCATGTTCCGATAGATTTGACATCATATACCTAAATGGTCCACTGAGTGATAAAGCCTCCTCCTGCAGAGGTTTTTTTTTTTTTTTAACACTTGGCTGGTTGTTATGGAGGCATTTTTGTTTACCATGGAAAGGATCCCACGATCATCTACCAGACTTCAATAAAGTCCTGAAACAGTTGCATCTTGGCTGCTTGTGTCGTCTTGCCACCCAGCAGACATCATGGCAGTATCTCTGGGCAGTTATAGCCAGTTACGAACACCTAAAAAACAAATTTATATGTTTATTTCTGCTGTTAAGTTAGGCATTTTAACACTATAACATGGGAGCTCAGGGGCTGACCAAGTTTTAAAGCCTGTCTGAAATGGCCTCTTTGAGGATCTTCAGATTTTTGCTCTTTCACTCTGGCTTAATTTGAAATTTCCAGATGTTGCAGGTTGTTTTTTTTTCCTGTTAACTCAGACATTTCTGTTTAAAGCGCCATGAAATGCTTTTTGTAAATAAATATATGGGGTTTCTATGACATTACACAACAAAACGCTCACAGCAGCATGTAACACATAGAGAAGAACATCTTAACAGTTGTCAGGAAGCCCAAAAAGGAAGGAATAAGGTCATCTGCAATATCACAGCTGATGATATTTCCTACATCTATAGTCTCTCTTGCTGTTTAGGTGTGTCCGGATTTGATTTTAAAATGAAATTCTCTTCTTTTTTTTAAACTACAGTTTAATTAGAGCTGCAGGCTCACTTTGCTCTTCGTCAGGAGTATATTTTACAACCTTTCAAGGGTGGAGTTTGTTCCTTTAAACAGCCAGAAGACACAAACAACAGAGTTTTCCCTCCAAAAACTGGACTATCTGTCATAACAAATCAACGTAGAATTGTCATCTCTGTATGCTGTGAATGACCCTTTTTTGGCGTTTTTGACTGTTTTTCTGTTTAAAATAGATAAACCAGTGTGTTTCACAACTCAGTGTAAAAATAGACCGGTCACAGAAACAACAGATGTGATATATATAATCATGCACCAAGCAGATGATGTGTGTTATCCACAGAGTATTGTTTGTGCAATCAGCATTGTTGCATGTAGCACGGCGCAGCGTCAGGCTAAAAACATCAAGAGGTTTTATTCACAGGAGTCCAAGAAATTCAACTCCAGGTATGAAAAATGTTCTCTCTTCTCTTTTTTGAGGAGCTGGATCATGTCTCATTCAGACACATTCCCAGCTCAAGTCCAGACTGTCTACAGTTAGTCGTTTCCACAGCCTCTGTGCGTTTAGATTGTGTAATCTAATGTAAGATTCGGGGGAAAAAGTCCTCTGGCTCTTTTTCTGTGTCTGCAATCTCAATTTTCAAGGCCCTCATTTTCCCAGTTTCCTCTCATTCGAAATCCAGTTCTGAGATGAAATGTGAACCTTGGAAACTGGAGCTCTTATGTCAGAGTTAAGTAGTCTTCAGTCTGTGCCTGAGCCTTTCCACCTGATTCTGCATGTTGCTGCCTGCACCCAGTCCTAGTGGTTAAAGTCCTCTGTCACAAAGTGTTATAGGCAGACTTCCTCTGAAGTGTCCATGTTGCTTCAGAGTGAAAATATTTTATGCCACTTGTTGGGTGTTTCATTGAAGTTCTTTCATTTTTCTGCCAGACTTTCACCATATGAGGATATCCCTGCTGTGCTTAAAGTGATCTAGTCCCCTAATTACCCCACAGCCCAGACTCCTCGGCAGTCCGCAACTAATTACTTCCACGTGTGCGAACCTGGCTCAGCAACAGTGAGAGGCCTCCTCTCCTCTCCTCTTCAAAGTTAATGTTGTAGCGATACAGGAGGGGTAAGCTCTATAGTGAATGTTTGTTTGGTGAAAAATGGATTTTAAGTTTTGAGTGATTAAGCAGAACTCGTGTAGAAGAGATGGTGGACTCTATATTTAGGCAGAAGTCTGAAGCGGTGGTGAGGAGGAGGAAGACAACAGTGAGTGCATTTAACAAAGAGGCTGTAATTCAACTTCAAGTGACACGAAAAGAGACAAAGGAGGAAAACACGGCAGGAAAATAACCGAGGGGAAACCATTCTGACAAAGGGCGTTGCATTAATAGGAGAAAAGTTTTGGATCTTGGTAATCGAAGGGAGGGTGTGAGGAAGTGAGAACAATGGAGCTGAAAAATGAAACAAAAACATTGTGTGAACACCACAAGTGAGCACCCTGTCATTTGAAGTCTAGTTTCTTTCTTGCTTGTTAGAAAATAACAGTTGCTTTCATCCAGTCAATTTTTTTTTGTTTGTTTTCTTGACTAATTGGTTGGTTTATAACCTAAAAAAGGGCCTTAAATGCAGTCGGATTCTGTTGTTCAAACAGACCTCTAGCTTTTTTAAAATTAATGAATTGGTCAACATTTTGGAAAGCACACACATTCCTTTGGCAGAGACTTTGATGACAGCTAATAATACTCAGATTTTTCTCTTACATAAAAGACACATTAAAGACACAATCGCAGCATCATTAAAGCTCTTAACCTGACGAGTAGTGTCCACAGCTGCTTTTTAACCACAAACCTCTTGGAGTTTCCACAGGTTGCTGCCAGCTGCCTGATTTACTATCAAAATGTGTGAATTTATTAACCGACTGACTCCTTTTTTTAAGCTCAGACACAGTATTTCTCTTACTGAAAAAAAAATTCTTATGTAATACAAGATGGAAAGCTTAGACTGTCTTAAAGATGAACATCTTTATGCGGCACTGTGAAAAAAAATGGTGCACTTTATCAAACCGCTGAGCCCTGCCTTGAAGAAACACGCCTTTATTTTTTTTAACTCATTGTTAGATTACTGTGTGAGCATCATCATTCAGATGTTTCGCTCTAACAGTCACATTGTTATGCACCCTATACACCTTTTCTGGATGTGTTTAGTTATAATGTGTCATTTTCCCAAAGCATCTGTTTCATGTCAATCATACTGCCATGACATCATCACGCAGCTGCGGCTGCACACCTGTGATGTGAATCCCCTATTCCATCACATGAGATGATGCTGATGACTGCTGACGTACGTTTGACTACAGTGAACATATTATCATGTTGCAAGAAACCAGTTTGAGATGTTTTTAACTTTGTGGCATGGGGCGTTATCCTGCCTACGCTGTTGACACAGGACAGGATGGTTCCATGTTTTCATGTTGAGACCAGGCAACATCTGCTGCAGTGTCTCGTGACACCTTGTGCGTTCAGAGATGCTCCTCTGCATACCTTGATTGTAACAAGTGGCTGCTAACCTTACTGCTGCCTTCCTATCGACTTGAAGCAGTCATTCTGCCTTGACCTCTTACATCAACAAGGCATTTTCTGCCACAAACTGAATATTTTCTTTTTTTGGCTCATTGTCTGTAAACACTAGAGACGACTGTGGAGTAAAATTTCAGCAGGTCAGCAGTTTCTAAAGCACTCAGCCCGTCCGGCACCAAAAACCGCGGCAGTTTCAAACGATCTTTCTTTTCCTATTTGATGCACAGTTTGAACAAAATGTATTGATTTGGCTCCATGTGATTGGCTGATAAGATTAAACAAGTTGCACTAATGAGCAGTCGAACTGCTGTGCCTAATGAAGTGTCCAGTGAGTATTTTTTGCTGTGTGATGTAATTGCAGCACATTTAATAATAACTGTCTTGATTTGCTCTTAAGTATACGTGTAGCTTATGATGTTAATTCATAATTGCAGTGCATGTGTTTGGAAGTCTTACTGACGCTCAGGTATCACAAACATTTGGGATGTTACAAAGACCTAACATGGATCGAAGCACAATAACGAGATGGCCTTCATGACTAAGCTTTCACTCCCACTTCACTAGCTTGTTTGGGTTTTATCTTTCTCTGTGGATTCATCACTGCTTGCTGTTTTCTTACAGTCCTGCTCTCTCTCTCTCTCTCTCTCTCTCTCTCTTATCTCTTTCCTGCGATTGTTCTTATTGTGGGAATTTCAACAACTTTGCACTTAAATAAACACAGCGGGGAACCTAATAAACCTGCAGTGAGTACTGTATATGCCTTTAAGGCCAGCCGCTTTCCCACGAACTTCAAGATCTTTCCCATATGCCACAGTGAAGCCGTTATACAGATCAATGACTTTACCTGCTTTCTTGCTCAGGCCGACTGGCTTCAGGGACTCATTCATTTTTTTTATAGTGGCACGGTTCAAAGTGAAGATTTTACGCTGCCCTGCTTATGCTGCAAACCCGTTGGTCTGTCTTCCATACTTATGCTGTACATTACTGAATCATAAGGCTGTTCACATCACTCTATGAAAGATCATATAAAAGTCTGCCTCTGACTCAGGGGATCCTAAATCAGCACTTTCAGTCTGACAAAACTCATGAATACATATTGATGGATTTCAAAGTATGAAATACTTGTATTTTAGTGAATCAATGAATTCATGCTTTATCAACTTATATTTCTAAGACTGCGCCTGTTGCCTTTTCCTCTCTGCAGTTGTGTGTCCCTTGACGTGTTTGAATGGAGGAGTATGCAGCTCGAGGAAGCACTGCCTGTGCCCTCCCGGCTTCACCGGTCGACTCTGCCAGTTTCCTCTCCAGCAAGCCCAGGCAGCGCGAGGCAACGAGCAGCCTGTGTACCCCGTAGCTTTAAAGCCAGACGGCCAGAAATTTGTGGAGTCAAGCATAAGCCGCAGCCAGTTTACACACACGTCGTCAATGTCAATCTTCAACGTCCCCTTATCACAGCCGGGGCATCACTCCTCAGAAGGTACCTATCGTCTGCCTCAGCACTTCTCACATTGTAATATCTCTTCTTCCCTTTCCTTTCATATCTGATTTTTCTCTTCCAGTGCAGTTTAATGTACGTGTTCACCACACGCCAGACACCTCCGTAATCATTCACTCACTCGACTCAACGGATATCAAACCTCCTCACAAAACGGGGACACGCCAGGTCCTGGTGAGGCGCAAACCAAAGGGGCGCTGCTTTCAAGAGACCACGCCCAAACAAGCCGTGAGTTCAGTTGTAAGAAGTTTTGAACTTGAAATATAGATGCGTTCCTTGTTTTCCCATTGTTAATATTTCTCAATATTGGTCTTTTAGTGCAACAGCACCCCGCTTCCTGTTCTGACCAATCAGGAGGATTGCTGTGGGAGTGTGGGGAATTCATGGGGACAAAACAAATGTTATCAGTGCCCCAAATTACCAAGTGAGTACCTCAAGAAATGTCCTTTTTTACCAGCTTTGTAAATGTCACACATCTAGGGTTTCTAGCTTTCATCTTTATCTACAGTATTAAGATTTTTTTAAAAAAAATCAGCATCTTGTGTGTTCCCGGGAATAAAATTACTGTTTATTGAGCCAAAAATGTGAAGCATTCCCACCAATTTATACCTTCCACCTTCTGAAATTATGGCCCTGGATTAAAACAATCACTTTGTACCTCTATTAAAAAAACGAGTGTCTGAACGTCTACATGAAAGTTAGCGGTAAGGTGGGGGAAACGGAAGAAATTATGAGAATTACACACAGACAGTGAGACAGAAAAAGAGAATGTGGAAAATAACCCTCTAGTTAAGCATGTTCCTATGGGCCTGCCCAGTTCAGCGCTGTCATCACGCTGCAGAAGATCAAATTTCATGAAAATCTTGGCTACTCGTGCTTTTTCCACTCCGCTATTATTCCCTCTCTCAGTTCTGGCTTCAGACAATGTGGCCTTTGACAAAACCTGATCCTGGTTAGTCTTTTAAAAGCTGTTTTTGCAAAAAGTGCTATCTGTTATGTTACACCTGGTTGTATTTTTAATCTTTTTTTTTCTTTTTCAATGAGATGATAAAGGTAAGCTGCGGTGTTGCCTCTGTTTCCATTGTGATTTCACAATGTGCAGTGTTTCCACGGCTCTGTCATAAAACAGCTTTGCATGTTTTTACTCCCTGATGGAAAGTTGAACAGTAAGAAGGAGGAGGAGAATACCATGGTTTATTATTTCAGGTCTCATGAAAGAAAATTTAAGGCAGTTCTCTTGCAAGCTACCACCCCAAGACTTCAAACAACTATGATTAGAAAAGAAAACAAAAAGAAAGGGAAGGTTTGTCCAGACCCAAAAATGGAACTTAAACTAAAAAGTATTAAAGGAACATTGATCTATATAACCACACAATTAGACAAATACATAAAAAATGAGAAGTAGCAATTACTGAGACATAAACGTACAGTTTTGCTCTTGATGACAGTTGCTCAAGTTTGGGTATTTGTCTGTATTATTGTAGGCTCCCTACCTTACAACATAAAACTCCTTGATGCAACTGTTGTTGACATTTATCACTATATAAATTAAACTGAATTGAACTGAATTGCAGGCAATAGTTTTTAACCATCCCCTTCAGTCTGGAGTCTATCTCAGCTGTCATTGGGTGAGAGGTGTGGTACCCTCCAGATAGGTGGTCCGTCAAAAGGGGTTAACACAAAAAGACAGACACTCATTCATGCACTCATTCACGCCTATGGGTGATTTAGAAACAACACTTCCACAGTCCAAACTCATGTTTCTGGACTGCCGTGTCTTTGGACTGTGGGAGACCTGCAGAGAGCCTCCACAGACACTGGGAGACAGCCCTGTCACTTAGCTCGCAGTAAAAAGGTGCTTTTCCCCAATTACTGATGTTTAAACTAGGACTTCTGTGTTTTTTCCTATCAAGAATTCAACTCCCACACCTCTACAATAATTACAAAACTATTCTCACTTTTCTCACGCTTTGCTTGAAGGCTTTGATTGTGTGACAGTCGTTCAAAAAGTCATGGAAGCGGTTTTGTTCAGAAAAGAGTTTGGGAGGGACGTGAAAAAGTGTTGCATGAACAGATAACCGGGGCCACTACATTCAAAAGAAAGCTCTCATTTCCACCTGCAGTAAGCTATAGGTAGTGTAGGAACTTCCTCCTGTTCTACCTGCTTGTGTGGAAAGCTGGAGGTGTGTAGAACAGCAGCCAGATCACTGGGCAGAACAGAACAGGCATTACAAAGGATACAGTATTGATTGTCAGACACAGCATGAAAGGAGAGGCAGGGGTGGAGCTGGGTTGCAAAACAGTTTGCAGATCTGTAGCAACAGTAGGGAGACACTAAAGCCTTATATAAGATTTACTGATGAGATTTAGACGAGAATACCTGAGGTACAGGTGATGTGGGAGTTTCACAGCTGCTTGATTAGTTGTAAAGGGCTGTTGTATTATTTGAGGTATAAAAAATTGCAACTGCGGTGCATTTACCTGGTGGGTGCCTAAACATTTTGTATAATTTGATGTCAAACTATCTGCTTTTCATATACCTTTACCTGTGTGCTCTGCTGTGTCTTTCCTCAGATGCATCAGTCAAACAGAACATTGTGGAAGACTATGGCTCTACTTGTCCCCAAGGCTATAAAAGATTCAACAGCACTCACTGTAAAGGTAAACTAGAGCCGTGAAAAGTATTTTCCTCCTCCCTGAATTCTTACTTTAAACAATAAGTGTTAATATTAGAGATGGACCGATCCGATATTACGTATCGGTATCGGTCCGATACTGATGTAAATTACTGGATCGGATATCGGAGAGAAATTAAAAATGTAATCCGATCCATTAAATATCAAAAAAGCACCTCACAAAACTTGCGACACGGTGTAACTCAGCTCATAACCGTAGCACTTCGGAGCAGTGTGCATCATGTGATAGAGCGGCTGTGTGTATTTGTAGCCTCGCTACCAAACCAGCATTTCATTTCCGAGGAAGTGATCCCAGAGAGAAGTAAAGCAAGTGTTTAAGTTCATCTCTGAATGTTTGTAAAGCATTCCCACGTTAAGCTTAACAACCAATATATGGAGCAAGTGCCTCTTCTTGCTGCTACTTCAATAGAATAAATAGAAAATGCAGTTTTTAAAATATGACCTTAGTTAAGTTATCCAAACCCTTTGTGAAAAAGTAATTCCCCTCAGTAATGAGGGACTTTGGGACTCTAATGAACCACGGTGAGAGCCATTATCCGTAAATGGAGAAATCTTGGTACAGTAGTGAAGCTTCCCAGCAGTGGCCAGCTGACAAAAATTACTCCAAGAGCGCAGCGACGACTCATCCAAGAGGATCTTCAGGCATCACTTTCCATCTGTCAAGGTCAGAGTTCATGTTTCAACAATAAGAAAGAGACTGGACAAAAAAGGCAGCCGTGTGAGAGTCCAAGGAGAAAACCACTGCTGACCACAAAGAGCACAAAGGCCCGTCTCAAATTTGGGTCACTCCATGTCAAACCAGCCATTTATTTAGAACATTTCTTGCTTGAGCGTCATCTCAAATTTGCGTAAACATTTTATGGCCCACAGTTTGATCACACACAGTTTCATGTAATAAGGTCAGTGAATTTTTTCCTTTATATATTAAATGTTTTTCAGGGTAATTTTGCTCTCTTTTTTTAATTTGCAAAGTGTTCCATTGACCCACTCTCAAACCATTTTTTCACACATTAAAATCTGAGCCAATATTTGAACATGAATATTTCAAAAACAATTAAAGATAAAGCATCTGGACTTCTTTAAGTTGCTCGAAGACCAGCAAGTCCGCCTAATCAAAGTTCCATTGAGATGCTTTGGCATGACTTCAACCTGGCCGTTCGGGCCTTCAGTGTGGCCCGTGAAAGACTCTTTGCCAGTCACCACAAACACCTGACTGCAGTTCTTGCTGTTCTTTTGGGGTCAATTACTTTTTCACACAGATCCAAGTAGGTAACATAATTTAAAAACTACATTTTGGGTTTACTCAGGTTGTCCTTGTTTAATATTAAAATTTGCTCAATGAGGTGAAACATTTACGTAAATGTGCAAAAACAAATTTAAAATTCAGGAAGGGGCCAAATACTTTTTTACAGAATCCAGGAGTAGCTTATAACAAGGAAAAGAACAGTTTAAAGCCAAGTTTAGGAGTTGTTTCTGCCATTTTAATTTTAATCTTATCTTTTCTTGACCCTGAAGATATCAACGAGTGCTCCATGCAGGGCGTCTGTCAGAACGGAGACTGTTTGAACACACTGGGCAGCTTCAAGTGTTCATGCAAATCTGGTTTTGTCTTGGAGAGAAATCGATGTGTTGGTGAATATAAACCCTCTCTGGCTTTCTTCTTTTCTCTGCTTTGTATTGCACAGCCACAAAGCACAAGACATGAAACAATCGTTCCAAACGTGCAATGTACTGTCGGGATAGATTGCCACAACACTTTTCTCCTGTGTTAGAGTATCCCCCTCTGGGTCAGTGCTTCCGGATAGCATCCAACGACAGGAGCTGCAATTACCCGCTGCCGACCCCCCACACCCAGGTGGTATGCTGCTGCACAGTGGGCAAAGCCTGGGGCCGAAACTGTGAAAGATGTCCTGAGGAGGGCACAGGTGAGTCAGTTTACGGGTTTTACTTCCTGCCACGTCGAGCGTCGTGTTCGTTTTTGTCACGGGGACATCAGTCCACTCGCTGCACACCAGCATAGTCTAGAAACAAAGTTACTTATTTATGATCAACAGAGAATTCCTCTTTAAATAAATAATCATTATTTTCATTTAGCTAGATATATTGTAGAGATTTTTCCAGGTCATTATGCAGCTCAGCTCTTCATTCTTGATGACATGAAAGTTTGAAATAGAAATAACAATAACAAAAGAAAGCGTTCGAGCTTTCCATTTTGTTGCCCATGCTTGAAGATACAGTTTGCTGCCGTGTTTGATAATTAGTTAAAATAGTTGCACAAAATAAATCGTTACAGCTTCTCAGATGTAAACAGTTTCTGCTCTCCTCAGTCTGATGGGATGAATAGAATAAGAAAAAAAAAGCAGGATATTTTGAACTGTTTGGCCATTAAGTGAACTAAGTAGAATATACTTAATTTTCTTTTCATAATTTAATTTAAAAAGATAAACATTCATACATTGCTCCAAACAAATTAAAGTCAAACTATGAAAACATACAAGAGCTCAGTGGGGAAATACACTCATGCTGGATATCTATACTGATATGGACCAGGCGATGTGTTAGGAATGAAAGGATGACACAGCATTTGATGATGAAATAAAAATGATTGACCTGCAAAAGGCTGAATTCAAAGATCCCTGAAAAAAGGTGAAAAATTATGCAGTAGGCTGATCCAGAAGGCTCTGCTGAGATTTCACTGCAGCAGCTCAGAATGGTAGTTTGTATGGCCCCCATGTGTTGACATGCCTGACAACATCTGGGCACGCTCCTAATGGGAGGACAGACGGTGTCCCGGTGGAATCTCTGCTAGATCTGGATCAGGTCATCACTGAGCTCTTGGACAGTACAAAGTGTTGGTGCCAGATAAACTGAAATAGAGTTGTTTTATTGGATTTAGGTGAGGCGAGTGTTGGGGCCTTGTGATTAGTATCTAATGATTCATCCTCCAGGAACTGCCTGCGTACTCCGCATGAGGAGTATTGGGTCTGAAAATGGGTCCAAGGATGTCATCCTGATGCCTAATGGCAGTCAGGCCTGTAGATTTGTGTGTGTCCCTCTGTGTCAATAGGACTTCACCATGCCAGGCAGGGAGCACAAGGCCCAATAAAGCACATCAGGCCTTAAGGCCACCCTCATGAAGTCTGTTTCTGATTGTTTGGTCAGAGACATTCACACCAGTGACCTGCTGGAGGTCATTTTGTGACCCTAGCAGTACTCATCCTGTCCCTCCTTCCACTAAGCACTTGATACCGGTCCTGCTGATGGGGAAAATGTCAGCTTTTTTGGGGTTGTCTCATTGTTGCCCTTTGAGTGCACCTGGTATTAATTTCATTACCATCATTCACCCCCTCTGTTACTCAACTGACCAGATCAATTATTTTTAAGCAGTGTAGTTTCTTTTTCTCTTAAAGTTACAAAATCTGCATTTTGGGATTTCCATATGCTTTTTAAACTATTTCTCTTTGCGGGGTTGGAGTCCAAAATGCAGTTTTTTGGTTGTACTTAAACATATCAACGGAGTGATTCTCCAAACTTACTATTAGTTGGCTGAACCTATTTTACAGGGTGTGAGAATTAAAGCAACATTTAAGTCCTCTCCTCTTTTTTCCTCCCGACGGCATTCAGTGGCCTTCAAAAAACTCTGCCCTGCTGGGAAAGGCTACTTTTTGCAAAACATAAGAGAGACGGTGCAAATCACCGTCCCCAGCGACCATGAAAACCAAGGTAAGTGCACAAAGAATCTCTTTGCAATTTTTAGAAAAATCTTTATATGAATCATGTGAATTGAGAGCTTAAATTTCCCTTTATTGCCGTTTCTTTCAGAGCACACCAAGAGGGTAAGATATAGTTTCTACATTTTAATACAGCAATAAAAAGCAATCGCTGTTGCCGTTTAAAAATCAGATCGTCTCTTCCAATCAGATTCATGCAGAGACAACGACAACTGCGCACCAGGTCCCCACCAGTACCACCCGTCCTCGTGTGCCTGGTAAGCGCACCTCGAGGGTCGCCTGCATGAGTCATACATATGAAAATTCATTCACTAAATGCACACTGCAGGGAACATCTGTAGACATTGTAGACTGAATGCTGTGAAGAATGATCAAACATCAGGACTTGAACATGTCATACATCCTCCTGAAGTCTGCCCACTTCATTTCTCCACAGTTATTAAACCCACCCCACCGACAATCATCCGAATGACCCCCGGCAATGACCCCTTCGAAACACAAACAAAAGTCTTCCGTGAGTCTCAAACACAAGCCGTCAAACCAGCTTAAAAAAATCTCTTTCTATTAATCTCTTAAAGGGTTCTGAATATAAATGCTGGCTCATGTTTCATGCACCACAAAGGTAGAAAAATCCAGCTCTCCACATTCCCCAGTAAGAGAAGATCCCCTGATGGGCGCTTGTTTCTCACAAATGACATGTTGACTTTCTCCGTGTGGTGAACAGCATTTGTCATGTGATGCACTCCATTTTTTTAAATTATTTTTTTATTGTGCGTTGTTTTAGCACTCCACTTTAAAGGCTAAAACAATCCAACAAAAAGGGGGGGGGGGGAATAAGTCAAGTAAGCCAATCTGATCTGACGCATGCTTTGCTTTAGTGATTACCTGATGCTTTGGGGCACCGTGCATGTCACATGCATTCAACCATGAAGCATGAACCAGCCTCAAGGCCGTGTTTACAGTCTCTCGGTTCTATGGAGGTGAAGTGTGCTGGTATTTAAGAGCAGGTTAGCAGGTAAGAGTCACACTCCATTTCCATGAAATGAAAAAGAAAAAAAATGTGCTGAATGATAGCAGGAATCCAAAGCACTCACAGGGCTCAGCTTTTGTGCTTCTGCTGCTTTCATCTGGTCTGTCTTCTATGCAGATGTGTGACTTTTTTTAGAGTCTTCCTTGAGTGTAATTTCTCTTTCATGGCAGCTTCAGTTGGTCGTTTTCTATTCAGCTTTGTCACTGGCTTTAATTTGGAAAAAGTCTGACGCATTTCAGTGTCTGCTAGAATGCAAACAAAGCCAGTGACAGAAAAATGTAGGCACGGCATGGACATTTTCAGCTTTCTGCATCTATGTATCCATATATATGCATGTATATATATATGATGTCGTTCTTTGTTTCCTCCTTGAAGCACCGACAGATGAATGCAGGCTGAGCAGAAACATTTGTGGTCATGGAGAATGTGAGAACAGCCTGACCGGGCACATCTGTCACTGCCATCCTGGCTACCATTTCAACCCGCAGAGGAACATCTGTGAGGGTAAGAGACAATGGTAGAGACAGGAGGAGCCAGCAGAGAGTAGTTTCTCACCTCACATATGAGTGTGTGATTTTTTTTTCAAGCAATATTTCTCATATAGGAATGGAAAGGCACAGCTTTTAGAGAATAAAAATTATTATGTTAAATATTATGTAAAAAAAACAACAACGGCAACAAAAATCTCTTTTTGAGAAACATTACAGTGGCTGCAAGAGCTCAACACATTGCAACTTACAAAATACCTGCAAATAGATTAAACACAAAATACACTGAGCATCTTCATCACTATGACAACATACGACTAAATACAGAAATACTCTCCAAACCAGAAATCAAAGGTTTCCCGGTGAGACAAAGATGTGTTAAAGTCTGCTTGTCATTAATGTTTTGTGACTTTTGACATTATTAAAGTCATCAGCAGTGTTAGAATTTCAGCTAAAATGGAACCAACTTCAATTTCAAATGTGTTTAAAGGCATAAAACACTGAATGGCAAAATGACACATCCCAAACCACAGTAAGAACTTATTTGTGCCCTGGAAGCATTTCTGCTATCTGAGGCGTATTTCACTGATTGCATGTGTTTTCCTGATGAGCAGTGCCTTGAGCTGTTTCAAGAGTAAAAATAGACACATAACAGGAATATTTTACATGTTATTTCCTGTTATAGCAGAAATAGCAGCTGTATTGAATTGGATTTGAACTCAAATTTCATGGTGCAGGCCTATTCACACTGAACAGCTATGTTTACACCTGTAACTATTAGCTCCCATGATGCTAATAGTCTGTCATGTATCTTTTTGCTGGGTGCAGCCATTTTCTGTACTTTTCAGCAAGTCTCACGTGCGTCTCCTTGGCGCTCTCAGCCCATTCTTCTTTAGCAAATCTCTAGATTTGATCCTCCAGATTTGATGGTCTCCTTTAGTTCACCCCACAGATTCTCAATGGGATTCAAGTCAGGGCTAACAGCCTGGGGTCACATATGTTGTTGTTTTGTTGGACCACCAAAGTGAAGACACAGCTCGAGGTTTCTTATTTCGTGATTCTTTCCACCTCAACAAGATTCCCAGTTCCAGACACACTAAAGCATCCCCACATCATAATACTCCCACCACTATGTTACACTGTACGGACGGTGCTTCCAGTATGGATAATCTTTCTCCAGGTTGTCCTTAGCATACTGTCTGGCTTGAAGGTGTCTCTTCTGCAGAAGTGGAGTTTTTCTTGCTCTGATGCCTCATAGTCCGTTCCTCCCCACAGTTCTGGTTTCTGATTTGGCTGAGTCACTCACGTGTCTTTGAAGTTGGGTCTTTGAAACTCTCACTAGTTTTCTTTAGAGGCTTTGAAATCTTTCACTTCCTACCTCTGTCACGCTTGTTCGGTACTGTGTGTCTCTCTTTGAATTTACAGATGATGCTTCTCAACCCAGTTCTTGACATTTGATAACTTTACATATACATCTCCTGCTTTGTGAGCATCAACAATTCTTTTTCTTTCAGTCTGATTTCTTTGGTTTTTGGCACAACGTTTTCTCCAGTTAACATCAATTTTAACTTTCTTTATTAAAAAGATAAAGCTTATCATTGCAATAAAAGGTTTAGCTATATTATTCACCTTGGTAATTTATATTTTCTGAAATAATTCTATTATTGTGTGCAAATAGAAATAATTTATGCTTTCTTAAGGAAACGGGTATGTTTATAATTTCTATGATGAAAAACTCATATTTTTAGCCACTATGCTTTTAATTTCCTGAGTAAAAGCCACTTGATCTCGCCAAACGACTGACATTCATTCGTGGTGAAAAACTCCAGCCATCTGTCCCTTAAGCTTTATGAGCCTTTGCTGTCTGTCTGTATTAAATACTGCTTTCACTTGACTCATTCTCTCACTCCTGTTGTCTAGATGATAACGAATGTGAGTCAGAGCCGTGCGGCCATGGCAGAGGCTATTGTGTCAACACAGAGGGAGCATACAAATGCATCTGTCGCCCAGGCTACAAACACATGGTGCAGCATGGTAGACTTAAGTGTGTAGGTAAGTTAAGCTGAGCCTTTCCAAGATTAAAATGATTTTTTTCTATATCCCTGCACTGACTCTGACCTCTCTGTGTTGCAGATGTGGATGAGTGCTTTAACCAGGACATCTGTGGTATCGGGGGTCGTTGTGTGAACCTACCAGGCTCTTATAAATGTGAATGTCACAGCGGTTTTAGGAGCAAGTCACACCGTAGTCCAGCCTGTGAAGGTAAAAAAACACAGGTCATTGTGACACTGTGCATACTAGAGCACAGGCCTCCCACTGACACAGCACCTACTATGTGTGTTGCTACAATATGCATGCGTCCGTGCTCTACTTGTTAATATGTGCACAGCTAGACGGTGTGTAAGCTTCTCCACATCTTTTTCAGACATAAATGAGTGTTTGAATCCCGACACTTGCCCCAATGAGCAATGTGAGAACACGCCAGGCTCCTACGAGTGTGTCCCCTGCTTGCCTGGTCATGAAGCCCGTGCTGGCATCTGCTATGGTAAGTGCAGCTCTGCCATACAGCAAAACTGATCACTAGTGGCCTTTTATCATTACACTAAAACTTTAAGAAAACCAAAACCTGCTGAGATTGAGACACAAAAAAAAGCGTGACATTCATTTGCCGCCTTGTAATTTATGGAATAAATCAAGGTTAAGGTTTGGAGTGTGCACACTAAGGACCTAAATGCAGGATGTAAGAGAAGAGTTTAAAAACAAAAAGCAAGACATTTATTTGGCTTTATTTTCCTCCCTGTGTCTGCGTCGGTGCTCCTACAGTCCAAGCACATGCACTTAGATTAAATGATAAATCGAAATTGGCTGTAACTGTGAATTTAAGCATGAATGTCTCTCTCTCTGGTGACCTGTCTTATGACAGCTGAGTTATGCTCAAGAACAAAATAATTGGATCGAAACAGTATGACATGACTGGGAGCAAAAGTGGACTGAGGCAGTAAATACACAACACACAGAAGGCAATTAGGGGAAGTGACAGCACCTGGGAAACTAATCAAAGACACAGGAAGTAGAACTAAGAACAAGGCACAAGAGACTCACAAAATAAGACAAGAAGTCATACAACAGGATTCGGCAGTGAGGCAGACAGGATTAGGACCCAAATGCAGGGCTCTGGAAACCAGGAATGAACTCAAAAGCACAGCTTTACTGCTGGAAGTCCACAGGAAAACAAATCCAAAAACAGCTACTGGGCAGGAACTTGATTCTTAAAGTAAAACACAGGAGATACAGGGCAAAGGAACACACTACCACGAGGGAATACAAAACAAAGAATAAATACACACGAGATAATGAGGGGTGAGGGCCGAGGACGAGCTGAGGGAAGTAGAACTAAACACAAAACACAGGAGACAAGAGATTGTCAAAATAAAACAGGAAATAAATAACACCGAGACACAGACTCAAACATCCAAACTTGACATGGAAACAGGGCTGACTTCCCAAAGGAGAGCTAAAAGCCAAAACACAGAGATGAGGCTAGGAGAGAATGGACAGGAAAGGTAACTAGCAGCATAGGAAACAAAGCTCTGAAGCACTAGGAAATGATATCATAGTCAAAGGACTAAATATAGAACTTGAACATAAATCACATGTCAAATCCCCCAAAATAAGTGGCAAATACTTCCAGTAGCAGGAATTTGTAGTAGAGTGACAGGAACGGTTATCAAGTCTTGTCAAACCCAAACATCAAGATAATACGCAGGTAAACTCAGCAAGAATCCAAAGAAGCAGCAGCGATCTGTGGCTACTGCATCACACTAAGTTGTTTGGATCTCTCCCACGTTTCACCAGATATTAATGAGTGTCAGAAGCCTGGCATCTGCCCTAACGGTCACTGTGAGAACCTGGCTGGTACCTACCGCTGCCTGTGCAACGAGGGCTTCCTCCCATCTGTAGACAGCAAAGCTTGCACTGGTAAGTAATGCTTTTGTCACCTGGAGCAAGCCTGTCTTAAAACTGAGCAACCTCATCCCCACAAGCGCATTTTAATGAGGAGTTGTCAATAAAAGAAGGTGTGTTTGCACCAGCTGGGTTCACTGAAATGATTTCTCTCACGCAGACATCGATGAGTGTGCGGACATTCGGCTGTGCGCTAACGGCCACTGCATCAATACTGACGGCTCCTTCAAATGCCAATGCTACCCAGGATACCAGCGCACACAAGAGGGCAGCCACTGTGAAGGCATGAAACCATACACTCAGATAGCGCTGACAGTGAAATGCAATCTTTTAACCACCTGCTTTTATTAAGAGCACATAAAAAAAAGTTCAGTGAAGCCTTGACCAGTTCGAGGAAAGAACAGAGCTCCAGCTTCCCATCACATGCTTCACATTCTGGCGCTGTTTTTGTTTCCTTCCCGTCAGATATCAACGAGTGTAAAAATCCATCAAGCTGTCATGGGGGCCGCTGTATCAACAAGATGGGTACATACCACTGCGAGTGCCAGCAGGGGTACAAACTGGTCGGAGGCAGGGAATGCCAAGGTCAGTCGGTCACGTCGTGTTTTAACCAGAAAACAGGATTGTGTGTAATAAATGATAATGTTGTGAATTGGATTGAACACCACGTTTGGCCTTTTATTTAAAATTTTGAAAGGTCATCATTTTTGTGAATCATTTAATGCACAAACAGCACACTTTTTCCTTACTCACAACTCAGGTGTTGTATGAATTCCCATATTTAGAGCAGCCCGTCTGATTTCTCTTTCAGACATTGATGAATGCGCCTTGGACAGAAGTCTCTGCCAGCCCCACGGCTTTTGTGGGAACAAACCGGGCTCGTACGAGTGTGTCTGCAATCACGGTTACATCCTCTCAGAGGATAGACACTACTGTGAGCGTAAGTCTGCTCTGATTTCCTCAGAAGACATAAATCATCATATTCTGTATATGTATGAGCTGTTAAGGTCAAAAAGAAAGGGCATCTGGGCTTTGCATTATAGTAGGGTCTAACTTGAGGTGATTTGTGGTGATTCGGTGCTTTATAAATAAAATTGAACCGAGTTAAACCCAAGGCCGTTTGTAGCCCAGTGAAGTCGCTGGAAATCCACACTAAACCCTCCTCATGCTGCAGCTGTTCGAGTGGTGATGGATGAGAAGAAAGAGTGCTACCTGAACCTTGATGACACCGTTTTCTGCGATAGCGTCCTGGCCACCAATGTCACCAAGCAGGAGTGCTGCTGCTCCATCGGAGTGGGATGGGGAGATCACTGTGAGATCTATCCCTGTCCTGTCTCCCATTCAGGTAAATGTGAACCTTACCATGTACACAAAAAGCAAGTCAACTTATATTTGTGTTCAGTAAACACGTGGAAATTACATCATGTACTGTGAATTCAACTTTTACTTCTCCAACCCAGCCGAGTTCCACGACCTTTGTCCAAATGGGCAGGGTCTCTACTATGAAGAGAGTCTCCAGTACAACCTCCCGGCCTACCAGGGTAGGTATTGTGTAAAGTCAGAGCCAAGATCACATACTGCACACCAGAATTACACAGTGCTTAATCCATTCTGTGATGTTAAAACAATCTGAGCTCCACTTTAATCAGCTGCAGAGCCTTTGTTTCATCCATGTCCAAAGAAGCTGACAGTTTCTAATGTTTGCTGTTAGTCACAGTTGTCAGTTAATCCCTCTGAGAATCAGCTGTGAATCTGCCGCTCAGGAAGCAATCTTTCTCTCCTTGTCCACAGATATTGACGAGTGTTCCTTGTTTGCTGAAGAAATCTGTAAGAAGGGTCGCTGTGAGAACACGCTTCCAGGCTACGAGTGCTACTGTCAACAGGGCTTCTACTACGATAGCAACCTCCTTGAGTGCATTGGTAAATCCCTCCCATAAAAATATGTATTAAAGGTTCATTTTGAAAAATCAAAACAGAGATTTTTAGGTTCTTTCTAAAAGATGTTTGATGGATTCTTTTCTTGTTCTTCCCCAGATGTGAACGAATGTCACGATGAGTCTATGTGTACTAATGGCCGGTGCATCAACACTGAAGGGTCCTTCTACTGCAACTGCAATCAACCCTGGGTCCCAGACTCCAACAGGAAAAAGTGCGTAATGGTAACAGTAGCAGGTTAGTATCTTCGCCCAGCTTAAACTGCATTTATCAGGATACTATAGGAATAATCCTGAACACTGTTTGTTTTGGGTTTTTTGCGCAGATGTGAATGAGTGTGAGAACCCAGAAAACTGTAAAAACGGCCGCTGCGTGGACACCCCGGGCTCCTATTACTGCATCTGCTCTCCACCCTGGACCCTGGCCACTGACCGCAACAGCTGTGTGACTCCTGAGGAGCAGGCTGGTGAGTGCAGACTCCCTGCAGTGGGAGAGACCAGTGATCAGTGTTATATGTTACGTAAGTGTTTTATGTAAGACAAAATATTTCTGTGCCTGGTTAAAATGAATAACGTCTGTGAGCCATTTTAAGCTGGTTACTGCAGCTGCACTGCATCATGCACATATCAAACCCCACTCTCTCCTCACATCATATATCAATAATACACTTTGAAAGCCTTTGGGGGGGTTATATTTACGCTTCACTCCCCAAGTTTTGTATATTATATTTGTAGGGAGTGATGGTCTTGGAGCCTAGGTGCAAAACGAATATATTCTGCTGCTGTAATAAATGTGTCATTTCAAACACACAATACTGTGCAAAAGTCTTGACTCACCCCTCCTTTCTTTATGCTTTGTTTGCAAGGAGTCAGACCTTTCTCGTAGTGACCTTTTAGGAGGTCTTTCAAAGTTTTTCTTGGCTAATCAGCTGCTTTTTCACTTATTTTCAATCCAGTCCTTGCACCTGTCCATTTTCAGAGAAGTGTTTCTTTTATTTGTTAAGCCATTTAACACTGATCAAGCATAAAAAGGCACCCAACTCAAGGGATCTACCACTGTTGTGTTTACAGAACCAATTTTAAATTGGTTTAAATATTTATTTACTTTATTACCAGGAACCTGTATTTTTGCACCAGCCAGATGATCCTTAAAGAGCTATTGGCCAAAGATTTGATGTATTTTGGCATGGTGTGCACTGTGTCCTTAAAATATTTGAAGAAACTTGACAAGTTTTTCTGTCTCGTCTATAGCAGATGAACGTTATCTGAACCTCACGGCCTTAATAAATATGGGGGGAAAAATCCAGCAAAGACTTGGCACAGTGATGCATATGGCTCATCTGAGTGAAGCCTCATCAGAATCAGTCTCAGTTCTATCAAGAAGCCAGACTGATTGAATAATAAATCCAAATTTAAAATTTATGATTCAAATCATCATCACTGTGTTCGCTGGAGGTAAGGAGAAGAAATTACAAGAAAGCTCTTCTAAGAGGGTTCAGGCTATGCTGAAGAATAAAGGTGGCCAACTCTACAGTTATGTTAACACACGCTTCAATAATTAGCTACAACCATTTCCCATTTTTCTAGAAAAATATATAATGTTATGAGACTCAAGACTTTTGCACAATACTGTAAGTTGTCTGACTGTGTTTTGTTTTTTTACATGTAGCAATGGTGATATAATGAGAGCGATGTTTTATCAAGTCAACAGAGCTAAAGCATATAAAGATTGAAACCTTGTGCTTGTGCTGTCCACGTAAATCAGTTGTGAATTTCACAACAACCTGTGAAGTTGTGCTTGTGATGGAAAAATGTTATATTTAGACTGTAGACTCAGTCTCAGTCCAGTGCTGTAACAGACAGAGTTGTTAAAAATAGCCTCCTTTTCCTCTACAAGTATTAGGTTTGGCTTTAATAATGCTTACATGTTCTCTAATCTAGATAACTCCAGTCAGCGGTTGTCTTTGTGATGTCCAGTGTGATTGCTGCTTGGATCTGTGGCTCATCAGTGTCAAACATTGAACAAATATTACATTTGTTAAGGAGAAATCTGCATGTTGATGAGATTTTTGAAGTAGTCGCTTTGTTTTCTATACTGGAAAAAAGAAGGTTTTGAGTTCCTGGTGTTACACAACGCTGGAAAAGAATGACTTATCATGTAGCTGTTTCATAAATCTTGAAGTTAATGTTGTGGATGGAAAAAATAACTGGGCTTTCATCTGGTCATCACTCAGTGCTGAGCTGCATCAGCTACCAGATAGGCCTAACTGTCCCATGGAGTGTAATTTTGCTAATATCATGGTGGAAAAATCTGTGTTATACAGGAAAATTGCTTTTTTTCCCATTATGACCAAAGGCTGAGGACTTGCAGTTAGAATTACAATTGCAAAGCAAATGAAGTAAAAAAGTCGTATTGAAATTCAGCAGTGAAGAATGACTTTAGGGGGGCAGTACGATGAACATACTGCCAGAATTCCTGTGTAAATGTGGTCAGTCTTTTAAAGTGGGCTCTCAACACCATGTGTATCCTTGTTTTATCTGTTATACTATATTTATGCACACAACCAAACTGTGGGTTTGGAGTGTGTCTCATGTTGCAGCAATGACGCACCATTGCAGATGTGCAGATGAAGTTCACAGAGGCACTTTGCTGCTGAATAAGGTACAGTTGGGACATAGATGGTTGCCTCAAATTTCAGATCGGTTCTGTCCCACAGAATGGAGGATTACACCTTACAGGTGACATGGGAAGCAATAGCTCATAGTGGAGGAGTTCAGGTAACACAGGATCATATTAAGAATCTTGGCACTGACCTGTGGTTCGGGACATCGGCTCCTATAAAGCTGACCAGCTCTCATGTTAGCAACAAAACTAAAATGCTACATGCACATGAATTGTCAATTTAAGTCCCACCAGTGGTCATAAACCTCAAGCAGGATACAAGCAGTCAAAATCCCTAAAATTAAAAGAACTCTACCAAGACCAATCCATTGCATCATGTCATCAAAACAAGGCTCTAGCAGCTCCTGGAAAGTCCACCTCAGTTTTTTGTGGCTGACATGCTAGAGTTGCAAAAATAGAGAAAGCTTCTTAGATAACAGGACCCGGACTCATGAGAGTACGAAGTATAAATGGTTTGGGTCTGCCTGTTACCACTACAACCACGACATAAATAAATTACTCAGGAACAGGTGGATGGATACTGATGAGTCTAAAATAAACTTACTTCTACATATGCTCTTGTCATAAAATGTTAATTTTGGAAAGCATAAGGCCTGTGTAAAATAGTTTGTAACTGTATGCTTTTCACAAAATCCTTGGTACTTCTGTACTGAAAATAGAAATCAAGCGTATGAAACTGAAAACTGTGAAAATCCACTGTGATTAGGTCTCTATTTTAAGAATGACATCTAAGTATTTGGTAAAACCCTATTATGTAGGTTCTAGTCTACAGTAGTCCCACCATATTTTGTTAAATTCAAGCTTCAAGGAAAAGAACAGAGATTTAAAGTAATAATAAGCAGAACTCCAATCCAGGTAAATGGCCTACAGTGGGGAAAATAATTATTATAAGTTTCCTTACTTAGAAAGAAATGAACAGTCTCTAATTTTTATGGTACACACAGATTGCAATCAGTCAATCAATTACAGATACTCCTGATCTCAACTCGTTATGTGTATAAAACACACGTGTCCACAAAATCAGTTTCTTCCAATCAAACCTCTCCACTACCATCGGTAAGACAAAAGAGCTGTCAAAGGACATCAGGGATGGAACGGACGACAAGACCATCAGTAAGAAGCTTGGTGTGAAGCTGCCAGCTCTTAGTGTTATTATTCATTATTCAAATGGAAGAAATCTAAAATGACCATCAGTCAGCCTCGGTCTGGAGCTCCGTAAAAGATCTTGCTTCATACGGTGAGGATGATGAGGAGAAAGGTGGTGAATCAGCCCAAAACTACACGGGAGGAGCTGGTTCTTTATCTGAAGGCAGTTGGGAACACAGTTACCAAAAACACCACCAGTGTGCTTTAATGGACTGAAATCTAGCAGCGCCCAAAAGGTCCCTCTGCTCAAGAAGCCACATAAACAAGCTGTTTGCCAGTGAACAGCTTAAATGATTCAGAGAAGCCTTGGGAGATGCATTCCCACACTCAAGCAAGGAGTTGGAAACATTATGCCTTGGGCTGTTTTTCTGTTAAGGATCCAGGACGATTTTACTACGTTGAGAGGCCGTATAAATTAAAATCTTGGACAAGAACCTCCTTCACTCAGCCAGAAGACTGAAGATGGGTCACGGATGGGTCTTCCAGCACAACAGCGACCCAAAGCATACCACCAAAACAGCAAAGGATTGGCTAAAGAAGAAGCATATGGAGTGGCCTAGCTAGTCTCCAGATGTCAATCTTATAGAAACTCATTGCTGGGAGTTGAAGCTTTGAAGTTAAGTGACAGCCAAGAAACCTGAAGGATTCAGAAAGTTTCTGTAAAGTGAAGCAGGCCAAAATCCCTCCTGAGATGCGTGCAGACCTGGTGACCAACTACAAGAAACTTGACAACAGTGCTACTCCTTCAAGAACTAAGTCATGTTTTGCTTGAGGAACAAATACCTATTTCACTCAATGATCCGTTTTTAACTTTTATGTAATGTGTTTTTTCTGGCTTTTTGGTTGATATTCCTTCTCTCTCTATTGAAATTAAACTACCATCAAAATTAGACACTGTTCATTTATTAAGTGAGCAAACTTACAAATACAACAGGTGATCAAAGAACTAGTTCAGCCACTGTGCATAACAGTACATTCTTACTTTTAAAGTGTCTTTAAATTTATTGGCAGACTGAAATGTAGCTGGAACCGAGCCTCCTATTTTAAACTTTCTGATACATCAGAGGAGTTCTAGGTGTTGTACTGTGCATGGCTAAATTTTATCACAAAAAACCTCATGTTTAGTATTTATGATAAAAATGTAAACAGGTAGCAAATATGACATACAGGGTAACTAAGACATAAACCTTACCCTTACAAAAAGAGCTCACATCAGCCTTAACAAAAAGCAACATCTGCAGGAAATGTATTTTTCACATCTTCTAGGAAATAAGTGGAAAAAATACTAGTTGCCAGACTGAATTATTCTGAATATCGTAATGTGTTTTTTTTTTCTTTTGGAATTAATAGCCGGCCCCAAGCAGATGTTCCTACTGTAACCAGTGTCTGTGGTGCCCTTTGCAGATGTGAATGAGTGCCAGGACCCCTCGTACTGTAAGAACGGGAGGTGTGAGAACACGCCCGGCTCCTTTCACTGCTTTTGTGACCCTCCCCTCACCTTCAGTGCAGCGCTGAAACAGTGCGTCTATGACGGTGGGTACAAAGCAGCGTCAGCTCACCTGAACCTGACCACTCAAAATGAGCTTTGGCTTACCTCGTCATCTGCCGCTTATGTAATTCCCGACTGTAATTCCTCCAATTTGTGTCCCATCTGGCCTTTACTGGCTCTATCTGGCATTTTACCCAATTTATAGAGAAAAAGTTTCCTGTTCTTTGTGTAGTTATGAAAAATATGGTGAATATACTTATTTAGGCACACAAACAATGCCAGAGTGTGTGACAGTAACCATATAATTTGCGCAACTCCGTCTGCATTTTTAAATAAATAAAAAAACAACAACAAAGAAACATGTGCATCCTTTTTGTTTTGGGTTTTTTAAATTGTGGATGAAAATTGCATTTATTAGGTTACAGAATTAGTCAGCATCTGAAAGCTTCTCATTTGCTGGAGAAAGGCCTGCACGATACACGATTCACAGCATTAGTTTTCAATGCCAATGGAGTCATTTAATATTTGCAATTAACACCGCTGCACTTTTTAAGTGTGACAAACATTAAAAGTAAACATTATAATACTTTATTTCCAAGAATGTAGAGGCTGAGAACAAACAGATCCAAAAGCAAACGATCTGTAACTATTCGGTTTTTGCCTAATGAAGCTAAACTTCAGCCGTTTGTCTTTTTTGTCTGGCAAACAACAAGAGTGTTGTTTCCTATTAAACACAGTGCATGAAAGGCTGACAACCCACTCTCAATAATTCTGCAGAACTATAATATATTTTAGCCTTCTCATCTCATCATATTAGCGTCTTACACTTGTACATCCATCATTTGTCACTACAAACAGAGACACTGCAGGAATTGTTATTTGTCAGCCTGTCAGTATCCTGCACATATGAATAACTTAGTAAAAGCAACAATTGTTGGTGTTTTTATGGTTTTGGTAACTCAATGCTTATCACGTATCCCTAGATACAAGACGTTATGAATAATTGAACAGAATAACTGAATCTGTTTGAAGTATATAGCGTGATCAGGTCTCCATCCTCCAAATGTAGTTTGAGACGTACACTACAGTCATACAAAAAGACTCTTTGCAGTCCAATGAAAACCTAAGTACACCCTTCCACATGTATTAAGAGGGTAAGTAGCAGCCAGGTGCTTCTAAATAAATCCACTTGATTAACTGATCATCAGCAAATGTGAGCACCTCTATTAAAGCAGAGGTTTTGGATGTTTGCTGGCCAGAAGGATTCAGGTCTTTGTTAACATAATGCCACAATCTTCCCAGGAGTGGACATCTTAGCAAATTCATCACAATGTCAGACAGCCCAGAGAAAATACAAGAAGTCAAGAGCTTCAACTCAGACAACATGCTCAGTTACCATGGTAATGTTAAAGTCAATGACAAGCACAATCAGAGAAAGAATAAACAAGCATTTCTTGTTCTCTTTAAAAAGATTTAGATTTAGTTTAGATTTGCAAACTTGCATTTTAACAAACCACAAGACGACAGGAACTGTGACCAGAATGCACAGCACCACGTTTGATTAAAATGAAACACAGCATATGCACAAACACTTCAAATCAAGCATCAAGCAAGGTGGTGGATGGGGTGATGATTTGGGCTTGTTTTGCGGACACAGGGCCTGCACCTTCACTCATTGAGTTGGCCGTGAAATCATTGCAGAGTATTTTAGAGTCAAATGTGAGGCAATCTCTAAATCTTGGCTGAATCTGGGTCATGTAGGGGAAAATGATAAAAACTACACAAGCAATTTTTTTTTATAAAGAGAAAAGAAATAAGGAGTTGCAGTGGCCCAGTCCAGACCTCAACCTGATTTAAATGCTGTAGCGGTACGTTAAGAGAGTTGTGCATAAACAAATGCTTACACATTTCAGTTAATTAAAGCAATGTCATAAAGAAGAGTGGGCCGAAAGTTGTTTTACAAGTTTGAATCATGGGGTGTATTTAGTTTTTCACAGGACTCCATGCAGTCTTATTTTCATTTGACTGTGTATGGGCAATTGTATTTGGCCACACCTCTTACTTCTCTTAAGAGAGAAGCAGTCTGCCTTTACAAACAAAACAATGGGTTTCCCTAAATATCGCCCTGAATTTAAGCATTGTACTACAAGGATGCCACTGTGATGACACAAAAAGTCCCTTTTACATGATCCCATGATCAACAGTAGCGGTATTATTATGAAGTGAAAGAGTTTAGGAACCAAAAGCAACTCAGCCACAAAGTGGCAGACCATGTAAAGTCAAAGCGGTGTGGCCGAGTGCTGAGGCACATTGTGTGTAAATGTCACCAACACCCTGCTGACTGAATAACTGCAGAGTTCCTAACTTCCTCCGCCTTAACAACAGCACAAAAACTGTGTGCTGGGAGCTTCATGGCCCGGGTTTTCATGGCTGAGCAGCTCCTGTAGGTTTAGGCTACGTTCACACTGCAGGCGAAAGCGCATCAAATCCAACTTTTTTGACCCTATGCGACCCATATCCGATCATGGTATGACAGTGTGAACGGCACAAATCCGATGTTTTCAAATCCGATCTGGGTCACTTTCGTATGTGGTACTGAATCCGATACATATCTGATGTTTTAGAAAGCAACTGCTGTTTGAACGGTCATGTTGCATTAAATCCGTCAGATGCCAATTATCAGCGCCGGAGAAGCACCCGATAAGACATCGCGAACGCTTCCTGGCCATCCCATGTAGATGTCAGTGAAACTGTTGGGAAGACAACGTTGGAGAAACATGAACATTTCATTTGTACTATATAATCTGCAGATTCTGACAGAAATCTGCAACTATCCTTTGAAGCACCGCTCCTCTCTAAAACAGCAATAAGGATAATTATTAGGCCATATGTAAATAACAAAATAACTTTATAACTTAAAGCAAAATTGGGAAACGTAAAGTCCGAAACAAGTCTTTATATTAAGGGCCGTCAGTCAAACAATACTGTTTGGTTCGAGTCTAAACAGAGCGCGTTGTGTGTGACGTCTTCTTTTGCGCATGTGGCCACTTTGAGGGTTCACACTAGAGCGCGTTTGCTGTCACATTTTATTTGTAGTGTGAACAAGCAGACATAAAAATCGGAATCGAGCATTAAGACCTGCAGTGTGAACGTAGCCTAAGTGTGTGGGTGGCCCGATACTTTTGTCCATATGGTGTAGATGGATATACATGTCTGAATGGGCGCCTGATGCTTGTTACTCCCAGATATTACAAGCTTGTAAAAAAATAGTATTTGTGTGCTTACTTTGTAGTACAAATAAAAATGTACATTTACTGTTTTTAGGTGTAATTTGCAATGTGAACCAATCTGACTTTTTTCAAATATTATATATTAAGATTAGTATTCTTTACCTTCTCTTATTAAATACACTTGAACACTGAGATCAGTTAAAATTTCATGACTTGTTTTTTATCCTTTTTTCCATCTCTAGATCGGACTGCAGCTCACAAGGATGTGTGCTTCACGCGAATTGAGGAGGGCTGGATCTGCAGCGAGCCCCAGAACCGGGTGGTGACGTATTCAGAGTGCTGCTGTCACTTCGGTCGTGGCTGGGGGCCCGAGTGTAACAGCTGCCCTCCCAGAAACTCAGGTGAGCTACTGAAAATTTACCAGACCTCTTTAGGACTTAATCCATTTATTGAATTAGCAAGAATTTTATCTGTTTTACCCAGCAATGTTCAGCCATCTGTGTGGGATGCATCTTGAGACGGAGTCAGACGGGGAACAGGATTTGCAGGCAGCTTTTCCCAACTACAACCCGGGTAACACTCAATGACAGTTTTTGTTAAAAATCAGTGATAGCTGAAACATTCCTGCCCTCAGACAAGGCTTATTTATTTACCTCTTTCTGCCCCTATTTTCTCTTTTCCCCTGGTTCTTTTTGTGAAAAGGTGACAGTTCAGAAGAAGATTCCGACGAATGCAGCTGCGGACATGGCCGCTGTGTCCGTTCCTACCTGGGCACTATGTGTGAATGTAACCCAGGCTTTAGGCTAGACTACTCGCGTGCTCGCTGTATAGGTCTGTCCTACATATACACTACAAAAATGCAAATACACATATTCTTTTAGAGTCCTAGATTCTCTTATTAGTGTATGTACAGCAGCCAATGTGCAGATTATAACTTTGTTCTGTCAAGTAATGTTTGGATTTCTGTTTTATGGCTCATTGTCACTAATGAATACTTGTTTTTCTTTGTTCCAGACATTGACGAGTGTGCAGAACCAGATGTCCGTGTTAGTCCATGCAAGAACGCTCGCTGTGTGAACACTTCTGGCTCGTACAAGTGCTTGTGCAAGCAAGGCTTTGTGCACACGCGTAGGCCAAACGTGTGCATCCGTCGCAGAACTCGGTAACCTTTGTGCGTTGCTCTGCGTGCCGCTACGTCTCTCCCCATCTACGCGGCGTGCACAAACAAACCAGCACGTGCAGCTCTTACACTCCTCTCTCATGGTACATACATGGGACTGTGTGAACGCAGTAAACATACAAACATGTTGTCATCGGGAGCCACGTCATAACAATATAAAATGTACAAAACATATCATTGTCAGCCCCTTTTTCATTGGCCAGTCCACATTTTAAAAGATCTGCAACACAGACAAGGAATATGTTTGTTTATTTGTGCGCTAAAAGTATTTTGTAATTATTTTTTTATTTTGAACTGTTTTTGTAGTTTAAATTGTGCATTTTGTGACCTCCCAGTTGCTTTTATCTTCTTTTGAATTTTTGATTCAAACAATGAGGAAATGAGTTTCAGACATTTCTATGGTATTATAATTGTCTTTAACCTATTCAGTAGTTGTATATTGTAGCAGTGCCTTGTGGTATTCCCATTTACATTCCCAGTTGCATCCACATTCTTTCATGTTTTAGTCATCTGGATTTTATTTCTTTGCCACACGTTGTTGACATTGTTTTTTTTGTACAGTTTGTTTCGTGGATTGGTCCCTGTCCTCCCCTTCTTTATTTGTTTATGTAAAATATGAGAAACCTGAGGTTTTTGTATAATTTGACATGTGCACCTAAGTGGACTTAAGCTTGATAAAAACATTTCACGCACTTAGCAATAAATATAGTGGAAATATTCGCGAAATATAGCTTATTCTGAAAAAGAAATCAAGCAAGTTTAACACCTATTGCCATTAAACACTGCATTAAAGTATTTAGAAAGCCAAAGATGCTGTTGTGATAAGAAGAATTTGATTAAAAAAATGACACCCTTTCATGCATTTGTTTTTCTTCTGTTTGAGGGAAATATGTTTTTTTCCACACATATGAAGATATGTGGAAAACAGCAATGCTTTAAGTTCAGACAGACACATTCAGGCAGGGAGGCACAAAGTTCTCCCACAGTCATGTTCAGAAATATGCCGGATCGGACTGTGGATGATTCAGTGTTGCCTTTCAAGCACGCCTAGAAAGCAAATAAACCCAGTGGATGGCAGAGTCTCCCAAGATCTTCCATTAGATTTATGTTCATGTGCTTTTTTTTCCTCCACACACAGTACTGATTTCACATTTTAAAGGTACAGTCAGATCATTTTTGAGTTTATTTAAAAAGAAAAATAGAATGTTGTACTCATAAATGCACCTTAATTAGTGTGTAATTACATGCTTATTCTCATGAGCTTAGAAATAATTCATAAGAAAACATAGGAGTGGGCTTGTGGAAGCCATCATGCTGCCCCACCAACTTGAATACAGTTCAATCTAAATGCATTTTTATATGTGTGTACAAACCTGCCAATCTTCTTCCTCCTCACCTCAAGTGAGTTAAAGTCAGGGATCTAGCTGGGGTTTTCCCGATACTAGAATTTCAGACTTGTAAACCAGGAAAATGCTTAATACTCAATACCATTTTCAATAGCACGAGCAAGATTTTTATTGTATCCTCACACAAAATAAGCACGACGGAGAAGTAACTCCTTGGAATTGGAACAAATGTTCTGAATTATATTTAACAAAATAAGTTTTTAAGTTTAAAGTTTTGTATTTTACAAATATTTTGATAATTTCATTGGCCAGCCATTTTAACTACAACAAAAGCTGGTTATAACCTAAGATTGTTGTTTTTCAATAAGTTTTTCAATAAGTGTGTGAGTTCAACAATGTCCAGCAGTTTACTAACGACAGCTACCAGTAGCTACCAGGGGCTAATAGCAGCTAACAGAGGCTAACAGCACTTAACTGTAGCAGAAACAGCAGCGCTTAATGACAAGTTCAGGATATCCTCAACAACTCCCCTCAGTATCGCTATGAGGCAGAAGTGAGCTTCACTAGCTCCTCGACTTGTATCCTGCACCTTTCACAAAGTTTTACAGTGTCCTCCAGAGTAAATACAGATGAATGGTGGCCAGAGTGTTTGTCCTACGGTGGCTACCATAGCTTGGATTACGAACTTAATTATGCAGTTCAACTGGTAAGTAAGACAGCAGAACTCAGTTGATTGCAATCTGCAATCCTCTCATATTTAGTGGTGAGATTTTAAATACTGTAGGCTTAAACATTCTGCAGCATCAGGAAGTGTTTATAGATAGATTTTGTTATATTCAATAAAAAAGTTTAAAGTAGTAACACAAGACAAATGTAGCCATTCCTCTAAGTGCTGCAAATGAGGTCCTACAGATGTTGGATATCAAAGCTTGAAAGTCTTGTCCATAATCATTTTCTACAAGTTAATTTTTTATCTAAATCTTAATCTCAAGTTTCAAACACAATCAGTTTAAACTAGGGCTAAACTAGTGGTGAAAATGATATCCTAAACTTAAAAGCCCACAAATGTTATCAGCTACTTAAATAATGGCACCATCTTGTGGTCTCTTTGTGTCACTATAATTCCTTCAGTGTTGTGGACATTATTGCCAGGGGCACCACTAAGGGAAATTTGCTGCTGAAATGTGAAAGCTAAACTGATTTAGCTCTCAGATACAACTGGATTTCACAGAGATTTGCACAGATTTCACAAAGTGTTTTCCCACTATCTGAGCATTAAAACAGTAAAATAGTTATCTATTTGTTTTTATAGGGGTAGGATATTCCAGGCATTACTTTTAGTGAAACGATATGCAGAAATTGACAAAATTTGTCTATTGGTCAGCTGGCTGTGGGTTGGTATAATGTGTGACCTGTTACATGAGGAAATGGTCTGTATTTTGAACTCTCTTTTTCCTGAACAACTACAGCACAATGCCATTTCCAACATAATTATTGAGGACAATCATGAAAATACTGCAGAAGAGGCCGATGAAGAGGGTAGTAATGGTGAGAAGCCAATTTGGAATTAATCTGAAGCTGAACGTGACACTGAAAATGATTCTGAGGATGATGTTAGTGCTCTCTAGCCCGGTACCTGGAAGTGGCCAAAAGAGGATGATAATGATGACAATGACCAGATCACCAATAACTGATTCAGGCCCTCCAGCGAACTGTCAGACACCACCTCTAGCAGTGGGAATGACTCTGATGAAGAAGGCATACTGTCAGCACCCTCTACATCAGCATCGGCAACACACAGGAAGAGAAAGTAGGATGATGAAGCGAAAGATGGGCGAGAGAATGTCACACACTGCCACATGCTTAGTGTTGAACCTCATCTTCTTAGCCCAGTGTCCTACATGTCTTACATTGAATGACTACTGCATTAGAATATATTTTTTCTAGGATAGCCGACTGCTACTGTGAACCTTTGACAGATCATTATTTTGAGAACACAAGGAACTCATTCTACTCAGTAAATCAAAGAGCACTAACATTTAAACTTCATTTTTCCATGCTGCATAATAAGCTGCCGGACAAATGAACCTGGACAAATTAGACAACACGGCAAGGAACAAATCCTGTGGACCTCACACTCCCTTGCAAGTTGTCTTTTCTTTGCTACCACCTCACACCCCAGCGCCCAGAGGGACTGAATTTTGGCCACCCCCTCTCTAAGATTGTGACCTTGCAGCCCGTTTACCACACTCTTGCCAGTTATCTGTGGAATAATTATGTCCAGCCTAAAAACCAATATGATATCATAAATGAGCCATAATTCTTTTCCTAATTTCTATACCTGCTTTTCACCTAGCAAAGCATCTACAGGAAGGTGTGACTGCACTCCAAGCCAGAGGTAATGTGGTGAGTCACCTGTCGTTTCATGGGGAGTTCCATTGTGCACATTTAATAGTTCTTGAAAATACTCAGTGTTTCTTCTCCAGTAGAAAGCTGTGTCGTGATAGGCCGTGAGGCGTCCTGTTAAAACGTTCACACTGTGCGTTACCTTGACGATGATTCAATGTTTTCTTGACCTCATATAACCTGTGCAGCTCCTGAAATACCCCATTTTCAAAATTTCTGTTTTGAACTGAATGCTCTCAGGCACACAGTACCACTTAATAAACCACTCTCAGAGAAGGACTTTGGCAGTTGTACCAGTATTTGGTCATGTGAAAGTCAGCGTGAACTTAAAATCAACAGGTCTAGTGGCTAGAAAAGGGTTCATGAGAGCACGTCTTTTGGGCTGCAGCAACTTACTGGGCACACACCTCTGTAACTGTTATACCCATTTATCCACATCATCATACATACCAACTCAAGTCTGCCTTAACAGATTCTGCGTGCACTCCAGTCCCTGTTGTACACTCTCCAGAACAGCTTCCTGTAAACAAAACAATACTCTCTTAAATGCCCATCATTGATTACTTAATACAGCAATCCTTCAGTTTTCCTGACTTGGGGCCACTGTCAGAGCAGAGAAGTCAAAGGTTTAGCCAAACCTTTTCTCTGGTGATGGGTAAGCTTTTTCTTTTGGGCTCAAAACTGCCTGAACTGTGCAGCTCTTACTTAGCATAACCTGCCAGAGTGGATGTATTGCCCTGGGAGTCTCTAAGGTGACTATCTTGCTCAGTTGCCATGACATGAGTTTGCCTGACCTGACAACACTTTAAGCCTGCGCTTACTATCTCTGGCACTAAAGCTGTTGCTCAGTTGATTAAGTTACAAATGGATATACAGCCATCAAACTCCTCTTCATCTCCCAAAAGGTGGAGCAGAGGGTGGTTTTCTGTTTGTACGGTGAATTTGCAGCCCAGGAGATATTTCTTACATTTCCCAGACAGCCCATTTGAGAGCGGCTCTCACTTCATGTTGCTGTAATTTCTGTTATTTCTTTCTGCACTCTTCAGTCTCCTACTGGCATATGCTATGACATGTTTTCTGCTACCCTGCACCTGGCAAAGAACTGCTCCCAGTCTTAAGCTCTTGGCATCCATCTCAAATATAAATGAGAGCGAGAAATCAGCAAAAGCGAGGAGAGAAGCACTCGTAAGCCTCCTCTCTTTCAGCTATTCAAAAAACTCTTGGTGTCCTCAAACTTTCAAACTGTTTTTTTTACATTTAGCTGGGTATTTTCCCGAACACTCACATTAATGTATTCATGTAGTGCCTGCAAGCTACAAAAACCCTCCTGTAATAACTTTTTTGACATAAAGTCCAAAGATTCACCCCAGTCTTCTACTGTGGTGTGTACTGGCCACTGCTTCACAGCGGCTATCTTGGCTGGGTCCATGCCTAGCTCCTCAGCTGAGATCTGATTCTAAAGTGTATACTAGATCAGGGGAGGTAACATTTTTACAGCCTTAAACTTTAACCCGGTGTCCCTGAATCTTTGCAACACTGTCTGAAGACATGCCAAATGGTATTCAAATGTTGATGAGTGGACTAATATGTTGTTTTAGTATACAAGCATGAAAAGACTAAAAGGCATTTACAGCGGCATGCATGAGTCTTTCCAAAGTCGCCAGACCACTGCAAACACCAAAAGGTCAGCTAAGTTTGATCCCTGTATCAAAAAAGGTCTTAGCCTTTTACCTACCTCCCTCATTTTCATCTTTTGGACATATACTAACTACTCTTTCAGAAGAAAATCACTTGAAAAAGGCTTTCGATCGTCTGTGGAGTGAAACTTTGGTCTGGGATTTTTGTATGATCTTTGTCTGAGTGTAACACTCTTCCTTACCACATTCATACCACCTCAACAATTTTATCTAAGGTAGCAGATGGCTTTTCTTGATTTCCATACATAGACGGACTTCCTTCGACTACATTTTCACCCAGTGATGTCATGCTCTTAGCACCTCTAGTGCCACTAGGCACTAGAAGACTGTTGTCTTCTAGAGACCAAGCAACAGCTCACTGAAATACATAAAAAAGCATTCACTCTGTCTTGTCTCTCACCATCTTGTGAAGCTCCCTTCACTGTGCAGAACTTCTTATTCCCTCCACAAACTGTTCTCTTGCTGCCATCTTTGCATCAGATACTGTGTCAGGCTTCTGTTTAAGGGATGAGTGGAAAATCTGGGTCAGTGTGTGCAAGTATTCAAAGAAATCTTCACCTTCCAGCTGGGGATGACTGTGAAAGGTACCCAACAGCTGTGCTATACTGGGCTTCTCTGAGAAAACTCAATATTTCTCCCTTAGTGCATAAACAGATGTCTTCAAGTGTGGAACCCCTGAGGGGGGACAGGATGAAGTCAACCTGGTCATCTTTGCCTAGGTTTCTAGTTTTGAGAGGCTTTGGTACTTGATCAATAAACTCGTCAACGTCCATCCATTGCTCTTGGATGTGGTGCACCCATGGCAAATAAACATATGACTTGCTAGCTCCACAACTCAAAACAGTTATTACCCATTTCTGATCCTTTGGCCTGAAGCTCAGTGACAGAGTCCCTTTCTGTAGTTTCCCCCAAATCCTGGTCGTCACCATCGTCTCTGTCTGACAAAGTGAAGTGTCTGCGTGAGGCTTAATTCTAAGTCAGGATGCAAAAAAAAGTAGCTCAACAGTGCAGCAATGCAGAAGATCAAGAAAGGGGATTACACAAGGGACAAATGGTCAGGGTGGCCTCTTTCACAACTGATGTTCAGCTTTCCACACTTCTATTAACATCCACCCAAACACGGTTACACTCAAGGACAGAACCCCAAGTATGTCCCAAATTCAACGCGTTTGAATACTTATTAGTAAAAAACACACAGTTTGAAAGGATATTATCTCAAGATAATGAGCCTATATTCCCTGCAAACACCAGTGCTCATAAACTAGGCGTCAATGCAATCTACCGTTCTTTGCACTCACAGCGGTACCTCAAAAGGAGCAGTGCCATCTAGTGGCGCAATTTAAAGCAACAGCTCTTCCCCACCTTCCCCATTCCCTCCATCTGTCCAAGTTCTCCTTTTCCTTTGCCACTATTTTCTTCATCTCCCTGACTATCCTACTTCTCTACCTTTGAATACTATATGCACTGAAGACCATACTTATTCATTTCATTTAGTCACTGAAGTTAATTATTTTTCAATAAAATAAATGATGCAAATCTGAACTTTGACATTGCATTGCATTATTACTTTGACATTTGACTTTTTTTTTTTTGATTTATGATCAAAAATTAATTCCTAAAATGTTTGCATTTACAAAGAGTTTACTTTTGACTATCCCTTCCCTGCAAAAATAAAACATAAACTCAAATAAAACCCACACTAGAGGGAGCTGCTAGTACATGTACAGCACTGAATGTTTTTTTCAGTAATCTTCAGTCTAGCTGCTCCTGCATACTTGTTAATTTGATTTTTGTGGGGGAAACATGCTGTATGTGCTTTATTCACAAATTAAACATCAACTTGAATGTTACTAACGATTTCAGTTTTTGATTTATTTCAGTCTGCTTGTCTGGCAAAAGGATTTGGTCTGATAAACACAGTGGTTGCAAAAAGTACACAGTTATCATGACTTGCCTTGACTCATGTGTAGACTCCCATGCCCGCTGTGACCTCCTAAAAACACAAATTATATGAAACGCTAAAGAATGTGAGTGGATCCACAGTATTATCATGGGATTCATAAACATTAACTGCCTGTAAAACAGCTCATCTTCTGATTTGCAAACCACAAAAAACTGTCACAACTCCCCCACTCAGCTTTGCTTCCTATTTGTCCAGACCTGTAGTCAATCCCAATTTCTGTGCGGTCTGTGAGTCACGTTGCACCATAGTGGCACCACAGTTCCTTGGTGTCCTGGTTTCATTCTGTCTAATTATTATATAATTTTAAACTGGAACAGCAGGGTGACCTCCAGCAACTAGTTTGGGGAGAAACAGAGATAAGAAAAGGGACAGCAAAGACAGATGAGCAAGAACCGAACCAGAAATAGCATAGGTGTTCTCCGGAGAAAACTCAAAAAGTTGTGCTGGAGATAAAAATATCTGTTAGTGGGTCATGCTGACCGGAGTATAACCCGCTGGGTGTCGCTGGCTGTAGACTGCAGCTACTAAACTTTCCTCTTTGTTGGTCTAATACAGTTTTGGTTGACTTTGGAGGCGGAGAGACAAATACGGCATATGGTGATGCTTGGAAATGACAAGCAAATTTCACATTTGCCACTTCGCAATTACAGAGCAAGATGATCTGCATTTTTTCTTTAACATTTACTGGGAAAACTCATAAAGACTGAGTCATAAAGTCTCACCAGATTTTTCAGGATAATTATGTCAGTATGTGAGGCTATTTAGGGTGGTTTACTCGTCAATATGCTCAAAGTCTAGAGGTTGATTAATGCAAAGAGAGAATAAAAAGGGGAAGATGATCTAGGTTGAAATGTGTTGTTACCTGTCTGGAGAATCTGTTTGCACTGTTGTGGATAAACGCTGGTTGATTTATACGCTCTATCTACTGTATATACTTTCAACACTGGTCACACATAAAGGCAGCTATTACTCCTTCTTTTGGCTACTCCTTTTATGGGTTGGCACAGCGAATCACCTGCCTCCATGTCACCCTGTCACTAGCATCATCACACCAACCCTCGGCATGACCTTCACTATATTGATGAGTCTTCACTGTGGTCTTCCTCTTTTCCTCCTATTTTACATAAAGGCAGAAACTAGCGCTGATTAAAAACAGCAAAAATACTTTTTGTTTTAGGTTTATCAATAGATAAACTTTCAAGATTTAATATAAATAAACTGACAATAGCATTGGCGTAGGCAGGCCACTGCTCAAGCGTCCCAGCTCATCATTCTACCAGCAGTTGAATCTCATGAGATACATTTACTTTTACTTTTTGCTTTAACTTACCTACAATTGCTCCATGTCTGCAAGCCTCTTTGCAACCCAACTCCACTCCATGTTTCATGTTGTGTAGGACATAAAAGGAAGGCACCTGTAGGGCAGGAATTGCAGGCTTATTTTGCATTAGTACCTGCAAATATACCTTTTTATTACAATTTATATTTTCAATTAATTGGGAGGCTGTTGAATTAATTTGCAAAATGGACACTATGCAGTACATATCATATCTGTGATCTGTTTGACATGATCTATCTGGAATAAATGCTCAGTCTTGTTTCTTCAGCTTATAAAGGCTGCAGCGCATAGAGAGACCCCTCTCAATTACCCAGCTTTAATGAGGGTAGTGTTAATCAAACACACAGACTGTTTTGAGGTTGGATGGGGAGTGGGGGATGGGGGTGGTGGTGTATACACAGACTTTATCAGACACCACCCTCCAGCACCACCCCGCTCACTGCATGCACCAATGATGACCCCACCCACCCAGGTCCCATCTATAGTGAGCAGACAGAAGGGGGTTTATCTCAAACTGCTGCAATCTGCAGAAATCACTGTGCTGGACACACTCTGGCAGCCAGTGGCAGCCTTATATCCCACGCTCAGCTCTTTTCCTTTGTCATGGTGGATTGTGGCTGAGCTGTCTGCTTGGGTGTGGGTCTTTAAACAGAGGTGGGTGACTAGGACTGAGGGCGTAAACAGGTTCTGTGCATGTGTGTGTGTGTGAGAGAGAGAAAGAGAGAGCTATCGTTCCTGATGCACAAGCATGCAGCTCAGTTGAGTGATTTTTGAAGACCCGGGGCTTTCTTTTATTCTTAAACACTGCTGTGTAGCATCTGGTCAAAGACTCGTGGTTTCCTTTACACACTTAAATCCACCTTAACTCTAGTGTCTTAAGGCCTCATTAAGATCATTGTGTAGTTACAAGTCACATTCTTTCAAGCCAAAAATTTTTTAGAGATAAAGAGAAACGTGCCCTGATAGGTGTCAATGATGAGCTTGTATATACAGCATTATCAGCTTAGCAGTTTTATATCCAACCTGTTCACAGCTTTTAATTAATAGGTAAATATTTGGTAACATTTATCTGTGTTATTCGGTCATCCTAAGAAGGGAGCAGTTTACTCAAGGTTACCCTACATTACATTCCAGATGTGACATGGTCTCATTTGTGTGGTTAACAATAAGTTTTCTGTTATAAATCTGACTGTTAAAGCTCAAACCTCTGTAAACTTACATCATAATGTTCCAAATTCACAAAATAATTACTTTAAGCCAATCAAATTCTACTTGAATACTTATTGAACACATTTCAACTGTTTTATGGTTTCCCACTGCCACCTCATTAAAACAGGCAAATCTATTATCCATATGGTTTATATCCCCATTCTTCTTTCAAATTTCAAATCAACAACTTTTCCCAATTTTCCTTTCACACTTTTTTTTTTTTGCATTAAATATAGTTAAAGATGTTGCAAATCAAAAACAACCTTTCTAGCTGCAGCTGTAAAGAGGCTGCTCGTTTGGAAAACTCCAATAATACGTCCACACTGCAAAGTGTTCAAACCACTCTAACAACACAGCAGAGCTTTTTCATTACCACTAACTGCCTTTAATGAGTAGCATGCTTTTTTACTTCAAACTGCTGAGCCCTCCCCAAGAGACCCATCATCCCATAAACCCCTCACCACCACCACCACCACCATTTTTTTGGTTTCGCTACACCCGTCGATGGGCCGGACCTAGACCAAGACTCAAAACTGATTTAGGTGTCAGTTTGGGTGCCTTCCTCAGTTCCTGCCAATAGCGAACCAACATGAATGAATGGCTCCCTAGAGTGTTCATCTTTTCTAACTGCTGTAACCATTAAGACACTGCACACACTGTAGTGCAGCAGAGAAAAAGCACACAGGAAAACACTTACCCATGGTGCTGAGACACTCTTTCATGACCATCTTCCGGGGCTTTATGAATAACCCAGATCTCAATGACCTGCTTTATGTTGCACACCAGCCAGGTGCTGCATAGTGTCTCAGGAATTATTTAGTAGAACTGCAGTTCCTCAAAGATAACCCTCTGAACTTAAGTAAAATCTGGAGTAAAATCTGAAAAGAAAAAATAAATATGTATAAAAATAAAGATCAAGAATGTGGTGTTGAGGATAGGTCTTTCATTTCAAAAAGTGTAAAATGTATTCTTGCAGTATAGTGCATTAATATGGAACGAAATCCTAATCCTAAGAAATCCCGACAAAGAAGGAGAAGGAGCCTAGTTTGAGAATCTGAAGCTTTAGGGTCCAGTTATACATTTAATACTCCAAGCATTTAACGATATTTTACATATTTCAAGTAATAAGAGAATTATACACCAAAATAAATTTGAATATGCTTACCCTTTGTCATGAAATGATTTGCTTAATGACTGGAGAATTGTCAGAGCTATAAAAGGAATTTAAGCCCACCTTAAAAGGGCACTTCACTCAAAAAATACAGTGTAGCTACATCCCCTCTATTGTTGTATGAGTTTCCCAGTTTTGGAGGCATCAGCTGTACAACAGTAGAAACAACTTTCTTGTCTTGAATTTAATAGGAAAAAATATTACTTGCTTTGGTTTAAGGATATGTACTTGGCATTATGGACAAACACTGGATGGAGGTCCATCCATAAAGGTCACAGTGCTCCCTCAGCTGAATTCTATTAACATACTTCAACTATAAGTTACATTAATTCCTACAGAATGGTTATAAAAAATTAAGCACTCACAGTGCTGATAAATTATTGCAGTGAGAAATCAATTCATTTATCCAGTTACTGGTAGTTTAGTGCTTCTGCATCAATCATGTTAACCAGAATGAAGGACACTGTGCGGATGGACCTGTGCAGGTTAAACCTTGGGAAGTACCCCTCATGTGTCTTTGAAACTAAAAAAGGGGCCTTCATCAGCTTACGCAGCTAGTTTTAAAACAAGTAACTCCCTTGAAAATTGCTAAAACAAATGGAAATGCGCTGAAGATAGTCTGTGCTCTCAGTCAGCTGTCCTAGTGTCTGTGCATGAGTGATTTATTGATCCACTTCTGCTCCTAGAGAAAACGTGTCTCCTAATTTGCTTCTGCAATCTAAGACAGATATTTTTTACACTTTTATAACTGTGGATTCCTGTTTCTATGAGTCTATGGTTGTTATTATGCATACCAGTTTGTGATTGTAGTTTAAAGTGGCTCGTTTATTCTTAAATTTATTGTGTAGACTGACACAGTGTATAGATTTAGTAATCACAGAGGACTGACTCTTGTAATACCCTTTAAAATGTAAATGTAACAGATACTGCTGTACATATTTGCTTATAAATTCTAGACAAAGTGTATGTGAGTACAAGCACTTTTTTTTAATGGAATAGCAAAGTGACTTGAACCAGATGCCCTCTTGTCAAAGTTGGTTGCCTGTTCAGTTCGTATGCTCTGGCTTTGACACAGAGCAGGCCTAAGAAACTATCTACAGCAGATAAACAGCATTTGAAAGTCATGTCCTTAAGAAACAGGAAAATATCCAGCAAAGATCCAACGTAGGACCCGAGTGATGCATCTGGCCCTTCAATTGATCCATTTATTGATCACCAAAACCTCATCAGAAACAGTCTCAGAGGAAGGGTGGCTGTCAAAAGGCCATTCTTAAGGAAGAGAAACAGAGAAAATGCTGATGTGTGTCAAATTTCACAAGAGCTGGACTGAAAATCAGTGACAGCTGGTCTTGTGGAGTGATGAATGAGTGATGAAATTTGACATTTTTACTTCAAACCGCTATTGGTATGCATGGAGAAGACCAGGAGAGAGGTACAACAGTGAGTATCTACAGCCATAAAGCCATAAAGCACAGTGGAGGCTCTGTTATGTTTGGGACTGCATTTCAGCTCGTGGTGGGGATCCGGTCAGAACTGATAAAGCAAATAGTGTCAGGTCAATTGGAGAACATTTGACTGGGATATTTCAGCATGACAATGACACCTCAGACACACTGCCAGCACAGTAAATGGTTAATGAACTGTTTTTTTTTTATAAAAAAGTTCTTAGAAAAGTTCTATATAAGGATCATAATGAGAAGTATGTTGTATAAAGTTGTATAAAGTACGAATTTTATACAACTAGCGTCATTCACCCATCCATTTAAGCCCCTTTCTATGCTTATGTGCTTCCTAACATTAACATCTAACATTCACTCCCATCAGAGAGCAACTTGGGGTTAATAAAGATAAACTACCCCCCCCCCCCCCCTTCAAAAAAGCATACCTAACCTACATAGAAACTTCATGGCTCACTATAAGTCATGGATTGGCCTCCCCAGATCTCAATACCAAAGCAGTGTGGGATCATCGTGACAGAGTGACCAACAAAAAGCAGCCAGCATCCAAAGAAGAGCACTGGGAAGTCAAAGAAGCCTAAAAAACGCTGTTGAAGAATTAAAACCATTGCACGTTTCAATGAAATGCTCCAATTTACAATTTTACAAGCATAATATAAAGAAATGGGGGGCTGGTTTGACACTTGCACAGCACTGTAGATAGACAGAGTCTAATTAAAACCACGGTACCGGTATATGAAAGTGAAAGCTTTCAGTTTTAGCACCAGGGACAGCACCAGACACAAGGACAGAGCATTATCTTCCTGCTATTGTTGAGAATACTGATACTGTGAGAATACTGCGCGACTGTGAAGGGTCAGAACCCAACCTACACACCCTCCCACTCACCCGCCACCTAACCCCCTCCCACGCACATCCCTAGCTACCACCACCACATCTACTTTTTCTTTCTTTCTTCTCCCTGTTGAACGTTAGCACAGGGAGCTGGAGTCAGTGAGGTACGGACGGTCCTTCGGATGCTCGGCTGCCGGGGGGGGGGAGAGAAGAAGCTGCTGCGGATATCCGTCTCATACCTGCCTCAAAACGGGGTCCTCTCAGCCTGTATATGTTTTCCCCCCCCAGCAGACCGTTTTGCTGTGTGAAAGCTAAATAAAGAGAGAGCCTGGCTTGGTTTCGTAACGCGCTGCACCGCTAGCAGCGCGGAGGGAAAGAGGTTTTTCGAGGATGCGGATTTAAAGGGAAGACGTTACCAGTGTCACCTGGGATTTTTGTTAAACCGTTAATATTCTAATTTAGCGTAGCCGGACGCGTCCGAGAGCAAAGGAAGATTTTTCACATGTTTGGTTAAATTTCGCATATAGCGACGCGATAGGACAAAAAACAAAACATCGAGGGCCTCTTAAACAGAAGAGAAAATAAGGGGTAAGTGTGTGTGTTGTTGGGTTTTTTTGTCTCTTTATTTTCCGCCACCAGCAGGCTAGCAACCCGTAACAAAGCTAATGAGGGGGGAGTCTGATATTCAGGTGACTTGCTGTTAGCTTGCCACTGCTATTAGCTTTTCATGCCAAAAGACAACGTTTTCTGTTTTACATTTCTGTGACTGGAGATAAGCCTGCATACATTTCTGTTATGTTAGCTGCCTGGTTGGGAAGTGTCCAACTGCAGCGCGTTGTGTTAGTCGTTGGGAACATCTCTGTGTACGTCTACCTCTTCTTGCCTTTGTTTGAATCGATGTCAAATGCAGCCACATTTTATCTGCGTGTTGTGCACAGCCAGTCAGCCAGCCTGCCTGTGGATCTTTGATTCAGCATCTGCTTCTACACCAACCAAGCCTTGCCGCTGGCTATGTTTTTTACGTACCATACCATGATATGCTACAGTGCTGGCATCTTGTAAAGCTGTGGGCTTCGTGGTTATGTTATGTTATCATATGACATTTGAGATTTATTCTGCGTGCCTGGCCTAGGCTGTGAGTCATAGCTTGGGATGCATCAGGTAAAAGTAAAAATGAGGGCTCACTAGGGAAGAGATGATTGCAATCAAAAGCCAGTTAACACGTTGTTTTGAAATGTGCAAGTTTGCTATATGGACATCAAGCGCCTCACTTTTTAACTAGCAGATAGCACGGAGCTGGCATTTACTGGCCACCACGTGTAGATCCATGTTTCACTGGCCCAGAAACGTCTGCACTGAAAATGGTTGGAAAACAAAAAACCTCACATGGTTGGTTGATTGGTTTATGGTTTATTGTAATCAGTATTCTTGATGAGGAATTTGCAATTTGATGTTTTTGTCTAATGTTGGTACTGGGTAACACCCATGATGGGGTGTTTTTGTTGATTTTATGTATGTATTTCTTTCTTTTTTTAAACCTTAAAGCACAAATTAGTCATGCAGGGCTAAAACGTTTAGGTGTTGTAAACCACACAGTAGCTAAGGAGTTTGTTGATGTCACTTAACTGCTGTTAGGGCTACAAGAGTCTGCAAGGAAATGGTTTGAAACCAAAGTGAGGATCTCTTCATTAGAAGACAGTCATCCAGTTGTTCTCAGCACAGTACAGCTCTGGTTTGTGGCTCAGTTTATATTCAGTGACTGAATCTCTAGCTTTACAGAGTAGGTTAGAAAGCAGATTAATTCTGTGATATTTCCATTGCCTTTCCTCCCCTTTCCTGTATCATAGGCCTGAAAACTGGTTCGGATGTTAATGTTTGATATAATTGTATGATTTTTTGTTGTTGTTGTTTTTGAATTCATGTCTATAAAGTCAACACAAAATAAGTAAAATGTATTCTAAAATGTAATTTTAATTTCATGTAGGATTTGAGTTGTTTTAATTGGTAAAGACCCTTCCTGTCAGCTAGGCCTGAAATCATTCTGCATGTCCTCAGTTCATATTCATCACAAAAAATTTAGGGACAGTTTCCAGTGCCGGGTAGTCCAGTACATCATTAAAACCCACTATGACCTCAATAATAAACGTAATCATGATTTTTACTGTGACAACTCCGAATATGTTAAAGCTTTGTAAAAGGCACATTTATGGCAGAGATGATTTGGTAGTGAGTGTATGTTTCACATTCAGCAGTGTGTTATGAAACAGTGCCGGATTTTGTGCCGTTCTACCATTTCTACTGTTCTACTTCATATATTTTCTATCCCTGGTATTAAGGCTTGTACAACTATTGTCTCTATATAGCCATACTAAGGTTTTTTTATGGCTTGAAATAAGCCATAAGGGTGACACTAGGCACATAAACATGACTGGCCTGTATGTAGCTGAGGCAATGAGTCTGTGCTACTTTACTTAACATACATCTCTGCACTTTCTGTTATTTATGGCTATTGATGAACACAAATGTTGTTGTTGCTTGAAAACTAAACAGGACCAATCCTGCATATTTAAATAATAGGGAAGTACTGATATATTGGCTTTATGCTGTTGTCAGTCAATACTAGCCACTTATAAAAAAATGAAACACATTTACAGATGGCAGTGGCTGACAATTTTGTCACATCACAATCACAATAAGACTAAAAAAATTCTTTTCGTCACTTTTTCGTGGTATGTAACAGAGATGAATGACAACAATAACAAAACAAGCAAAGATATTGCTGTCACCCATTGAAAGCTGTAAAGGTAAACACATGCATTGACCTAACGTTTCAGAATTGGATCATACCTGCCATTATATTGTAAAAAAACAAAAGACAAATATGAAGCCACTAATTGAATTATTCAGTATTAGCCAGTTATTGTGCTTGTCTCTTTCTTTGTGGAGTTGATCTCAGTTCTTGCTACAAATAGATTTTGCTTTTCACATGATGAATATGAAGAATAGGTCAGTCTTCTTGTCTTTGTTAGTGGCTTTTCTTCAGATGTATCAACATAAATAGACTCTTTCTGGACTGCTAATACACATTGTAATCACTGCATTGACTAGACTTGAAGAAAATATCAGCATACATATATATGTAAACTATATTAGCATATTGTTATAGATTCAGTTCAACTGATATAACTAACCAGTAATTCTATATATATCATTTAATGTGTGAGCTTAAAAATATTTTTTAAAGTGCCATGTTCCTGGCAGCTGAATAAGCATTTATGTTCAGGAAAGAGGTGTGTGTTGTTGTGGTCAAAGTATTCTCAATTATTGTGTAATTAGACATTGTGCTTAGTGTTTCACTTAGTGCTATATCCTGTTTCCTGGAAGAAGAAATAACAAAACAAAATAGATTAATGCACTAAAATCCTTTCATTGGAGTAAAATGTGCTTGTTGACCAATTAAACCTCGTGGAATCCAGATCATACGAAAAACACCCAAAAAATGTGGAGCTTTTTTTGATGGAGACACAGACAGGATGATATAGATGGATAAGAAATTGCTATTAGCTGGCTGGCTGGTTGCCTTGATGAACAGCATTCAACAATAGAATGGGACTTTGAATATGGGCCCCCTGTAGTGCTGATTCTCAAAATCCCTCTTGGACAAGCCTTTTTCAATTCATGCTATTCACGCTTTTATCTTGCGGCAGTGAACCATATTACTAACCAAATTTAAGCCTTTTATGGCTGCTTTCTAATGTGTATCTCTTAACAATTCATATTTATAGGTCTAACTACAGGAGCATCTCATGATATAGTGTACTAATATATAATCTATTTATCTATTGTGGTTCATTTATCCAGTCTTTCTACGTTTGATACAGAAGAAAAGGAAAAAACCCCCAAAAAAACAAACAAACAAACCAGAAAATACAACGAGATTATACAAAATCAGGCCTCCCATTTTGTACATAGTTCAACCATTTTGACCAGTATTCGTCAAATGAGTCCGCCTGCAACTTTAGCCTAAAAGTTTTTCTTTCCATAACAAAAATAGTATATATCACGTCAATCCACTCATTTATAGTAGGAGTATCCTCATTAAGCCAACAATGGGTTTGCTTAATGAGCACATTTCAGCACACTGAACAAATATTTATCCAGTTTACATAGATTAAGACTCTCTAAGTTCCCTAGGTACAATCAGTGTTGGTCAAGTTACTTGAAAAAAGTAATCAGTAACTAATTACTGATTACTTCCCCAAAAAAGTAATCCCGTTACTTTACTGATTACTTATTTTCAAAAGTAATTAATTACTTAGTTACTTTTTAAAAACACGATTTACAACCTGAAGAGGTGATAAAGCGATAGATCTTTAAGCCCAATTCTACTTTTTCTGCATAATCCATCATACAAAATGTAATCAAATGGAAAAATCTCTTTTTTTAAACTTGTTTTATCAGTTTTAATCTTTTAACTTTATGCATCAAGCAAAAATTTAATTATATGCAACATTCTCTGAGTTGAATAAATTAGTTTAACATTTAAACCTATTTTCTACACATTCCAGCACATAAAATAAAATATTTTTTGTGTTTACACTCACTCTTTCAAATAGATGCAAGTAAAACACAGCAGAACATAAATAAGGTCAAAGACTCAGCGGTCCTGTTGCTCTATTTTCACCTATTAAGCAGCACTGCGGTAGGCGGAGGTTTACCCTGGTGCAGGTGTGCCGCGGTCAGTTGAAGAATCCGCGACTTTCTCTGCGAGTTTCCCATTACGTCGTTGCGCACTCGGTACTTGCTTGGAAGTTTAGGGGGTTTTTTTCGCTGTAAAAAGAAGTTTTCTTCCCACGCACAACAGACGCTAATGTTTTTGTCACTTTTTATGGAATCAAACTCAAAGTAAGGTCAGTACTTCCACGCTTTAAACGCTGCACGCTCATACTCTCTCCCACAATCGATATGTGATCCATTGTTGATCTGCACACAGCTGTTGTCACTAACGGCGCACTCGCTTACGTCACTGTCGTGAGACATTCTCGCAAAAAATCACGGTTTTAGTAACGCAGTAACGCAGCGTTCCTACGGGAAAGTAACGGTAATCTAATTACCGTTTTTGCAATAGTAATCCCTTACTTTACTCGTTACTCGAAAAAGTAATCAGATTACAGTAACACGTTACAAGTAACGCGTTACTGCCCATCTCTGGGTACAATACTGCAAAATGAAATTGTATTTTCTTTTGGAAGATTGTTTCCAGGACCTTATGTATTTCCTTCAAAAATGGAGCCACAAGAGGACATTCCCAAAAGATGTGGAACCGATTTGCTGCTGCATGTCTACACTGCCTCCAGCATGTTGTCTTATGGGAATAATTGGATTTTCGAGCCGGGGTATTAAAATAACAAATTATATTCTTCCAACTGAATTCCCTCCACGAGGGGGAGCTTGTTACCGACCACTGCTGCATACAGATCCCATCCCAATCCTCTTCTGTTAGGGATAGATTACCATCTGTTTCCCATCTTGCTTTAACATATCTTGTATCATGACCCCTTGGGTTGGTCAGTGAACGATATAATTTGGAAATAATTTTTTGATAGGGTGCATCTCTATATGCATTCTCAAATATGTAAAGAATTTCTTCATTCCCAGTCAGTAACTGGGGATGTTTTAGCTTTTTATTCAAGAATTCCCTCAGTTGCAAATATCTAAAAAAAGTCTTGATTTTGCAACCCATACTTATTCTTAAGGTCCTGGAAACTCATCATTTTTCCGTCTTTCAACTTTATTAGCCCATGTTTTAAATGTCGAGTCGGTCTTACTAGGCAAAAATTCTGGGTCATATGCAAACCACCTAAGCAGTTAAAATTTTTAAGGTTAAATTGAGGTTTCCGTTCATTAGAATATAGCTGCTTCTCTGAACAACTGTGTGATTATCAACTTAAAGTATTTTAAAACAAAGAAATGTGGTGTGTAGAGCCAGAGACATTATCAGCTGAAGATGTAGCACTGAAATGGTTCTAAATTTAAATCTATGAGAGAATTATCTAAGAACCAAGATAATGACAGTTTTAACTTCTAAGGGAAAAAGTTGTTAAAACATTATTGTAAACTAGAATTGCCTAACTTATTTGTTTTAATCAGATCGGGCTGGTGATTCTATGCATGCAGTTTTAACGTCCCTGTGACCATTAAAACTAAAGTTAATTTACTTAATACTCAAAATAACTGTCAAGTGCTTCTGGGTGGACTTTATAATCATTAAAAGCATCTCGCAAGCTGTAACTTTTTTGTTTTACATAAAGTTTAGTGTTATCTCCCAACCCTTTTTCCAAATTTTTTTTATTATATCGAGTGAAATTATACAAATTAATACTGCTGTCCATCTTTTTGCTGTGTGGATGCTAATTGCTAATTTAGCTGTGGCTACTCTGCACACAAGAGGAGGGAGAAATGGACACCGGGGAGTTTTATCCCCACTTCCAACAGGAGTTTGCACAGATACATAACAGCTGGAGAACTATTCACAGATCTTCACATATGGTTAAGTTTATGCCAATGTGTAGTGTCAGCTTAGGCCTCATGTGCTTTTGGCGGGTTCAGAAGCAAGGGTGATGTAATGGAAGTGTATTCATGTAGAAAAGTAATGTGCACATCTGTGAGGGCACCATTAATACTGAACCTTCTGAAGTGCTTCTACAGTGGACTTCCAGCATTAATTCAGTTTTAAATGTGGATTAACAGATTTGGAAATGGACAACATTGCTTTGACTCACAACACTAACATTTCACTCACCAAACTGAGGGAAACACCTCTTGGACAGTCTGTGCCACACTGCAAGCCATAAAAATGTATCAGTAGCACAAACGAGTTACAAAGGTCCTGTTCAGTGATTTTAGTTAGTGAACATGAAGCCTAGAAAAGGCTGATTAGTTCCCAGTGTTTTTTGTGCTGGAATATCTGTTAATGAAAACCTAAATTCCAGGGTCCAGATGGATTAATAAAATTCACCTTGCCTAGATATATGAAGCCATCCATAGAGAACAAAATACTTTTTGTACCAGGATCTAAACATTCTTTTTAACGCTGTATAGTTTTAACTTAGGGCTCTTTGGGAATTGACTTACTTTTGCAGCCAGTATGAAGTAGCACTTAAAGATTCTCCAGTTCTATCACTTTTCAAGTGGCTACAGCCATTTTCTGCTCTTGAAGTTATACACGGACTCAGTACAATAGCAGCTCTGCACTTTGCTCTTATAAAAACCAGATTTATAAATATCTCTATGACCAGATCATGACCATTGTTTTATTGTATCAAGCAATATATTATAGTAAATCAGCAACTATCAGTTAATAAGAGGGTAATATAAATTTATGCTGTCTTTATGGTGCCAAAGCATTTAACATTGGTCTTGCCTAACATTGGTACTCCATTCTTTCACTGAGGATTCACACTGAAACATTTTATGATGTCATGTATACCCAGTGGTTTGCTTAATAAAAATTAGCTCCCTGCGCTAAGAAACAAGGCAGCATCACATGGGTGTACTATAGGTGTTGACTGTGATGATCTGCTGGTTTTGCTATTTTGATTCATTAAGAAATATTAAATTCACATTTGCATAGCTATTTAGTTGTGTGCTTGCTTGCTTTTGGGTGTGGTTGGTACAATGTGGCGACCAGACTGTAGTCAAGAACTTGACTGAACTTAATGCTTATAGATTGTTTTTAAGATGCACCACAGTGATACAGATGTTCTTTAACCTGATGCGCCAGGTTATTAGGAGCATCAGGAATGCTAGTAACCTGCGTTCCTTATGTGTTGCTTGCACAGTTTTCAGTTAAATTTTACACAGTATCTCAGATTCTATGAAAACCAACTATGTAAACTGAACGAGTACCAGCACTCTCTTTATATTATTTATAATATTGCCAGAAGCATTGATGTTGTAGTAGATGCAGTAGAAAACAGGGAAAACACAACTCTTAACATGACATTTTCCAGCTGTTTTTATTATGACAGCTTGTACTCTATTAAACCTGCATCTAGAGTCTTTTAATGAATAAATATCTCTCTTAAAGGTGAGGTCTGGAAGGCTTTTGTCAGCACCACTTATGGGGGCTGATTTTTAGATGGAGAACAGTTGTTTCGCCAGTGCTTCACAAGGTCACAAAGTGTTACACACCCCCACAGAAATCTGAACGCGCAAAGTCTCACTGCCACTTCAAATCATAGAGCTAGCAAGCAATACTGATATGGACAGTGGTTAAGTACTTGGATAGGAGCATTTGCTGATAATCACTTATCTTAAAATTAAATGAATACCTTTCAGTGTATGCGTTCAGCTTATCAGTTCTTGCTTTTCTCTGGGTACTCTGAAATTACATTTAGGAACTACAGCATCTTAGTGCAGCAAGACTGCTTTTTGACTAAAGTGATCACGTTTTTGCCAAAGGTTGCAATTTGCTAAATGAATGCTTGCTAGTCCTTTTCAAAACACTTCAAAGAACAGCTGTGTGACACCACCATTATAAGTAACACCAACGTGGTGATTTAAATCTGCCGCAGACCTTAAATATGTGTTATTTTCTGTCACCCAGATGAACATATTTCATGAGGTTGTTGTTAATCACGGGGTAACAATTATCAAACTCCTACAGAGAGAGGATGTTGCTAAATAAAACTTTACATTTCAGATGGTTTAGAAACTAAAAAGTAAAGTGGTACAAAAATATTACACACCACTGGTAGAAATCTTAAAAGAAAATCCTGGTGTGTTTTTATATTGGCGCATTAGGATTTTTAATGGTAACTGAAATGTTTGAAAGCAAGGCTTTGTTTTTTATTTTCTCATTATAGCTCACATTCAGCCACATTATTCATATATTGGGTAGTGTTGTTGGTTCCAGGTATTTTTGTATTGGCCAGTTGTCCATCAAGTAGTAAAGCTTTCTGATTGGATGAAGCTATTTTCACTGATATGAATGATCTTGTATGAATCCGAAGCACTGTGTATTAGCACATGCAGGCGTGATGCCCGAGCTCGTGCCTGCATTTGTTCTTGTGTGTTTTAAAATGGCATGAATAATTAATTCACTGATGTTTTTAATTTGGATTTCTGGCAGCTTGGGAGATTGATGCTATTGTAACTCCCAGCCAAATGTATTTAGAAATGAAGGCTAAGCCCAGGACTCATTCAGCTGCAGCAGCAAGAGGGGAGCACAAACACTATAGCATTTGCCTGTTTTTAGTATTAGTCTTAATAAGCCATATTGTGGATGGGCCAGTATTCTCACTGGGCCTTAACTTGCCTGTATAGCAGCATCTCTCTGTACTGAACATTAATGATACCAATGGGACTATTAATTATTCTTTTTTTGTTGTAAATGTGACAAATCACTGAAGAAGATGTAGGTCATAGGCATCCATGTTTTCTGTCAGATAATACAGATTTCAATAATATAGAGGTCATGTGGAGGATTGACATTGTTTATAAACTAGATCGTTATGTTTTTGTCCATTAAGTACCTAAAGTATATAGTAGCGCTTCTGTGTTTTCAGACTAATAAGAAAGTTGTAAACCGTCACTGAGTTTGATGACATTTTCCAAGACTACAGGGAAATGTGACTTCTTGCAGTGAATAGTAATTCAGCTCTGGAAAACAATTTCTGTATTTGCCATGTTGCATTGATTAATAAATTAGTTTGACTGTTAATATGATTACTTGTTAAAATTAATTTAGTGTGTCATTTGTGAAAATGAAAAGATAATACGGATGTAGAATAAAATGACATCAAAACAAAATATTATCTGGAGTTAGGCTGATATCTATGTCGATATGTGAAGGGCATGCTGGCTGCGTGAGTGTTTGATAAATGTGATGCTACAGGTCAACAAAGGATCTCTGCTGTCCTATTCAGCAGGGCATTCAGGCCAGGATCAGCAGGCCGTGGAAGGGCCTCTGATGCATATGTGCCTCTGGCTGCCTCATCTCTGCAAACAGGAAAGGCTTGAACGGCTGGCCTCATCCCTCTGCTGACTCTCCATTGTGTGGGGCCACTTTGGCAGGGCACGCTTTGTCCTCTGCTTTTTGGGATCTGCCTCCACACCCTGCAGGCTCAACTAAGTATCACAGGCAGCTTGATTTGGGGCAAAGCAGAGGTGCCACATTCACTTGAATATATTAATATTCATTAATGCAAAGCTCATGGCTTCGGTATACTCATAAAGAATGCCAGCAAAACATTTTCTTAAATTTTAGTTTTTTTTCCTTCACTTAAAGATTTTTACAATGAAATTGGTAAAATGTTAAAAATCTTATCTTTGTGTGTTTTGAATGACTGTGTTTTAACATGGTTTTGTTATGAGTTGTATCGCCCCTTTGTCTGCCATTATAAGGAGTGTGTGTGTGTGTGTGTGAGACCGTCTACCCTATTCCCCTGGTGCAAGGTAGCAGTTTGGCTGGTTAATGTGCACAAGCCTAATTCCCTGAGGGTGACTGATTGCAGGCTCTATTTCTCTTTCCTCTCTCCCTGATTAACGGGTGCAGTGACAAACAGCCCAGCTGGGCAAAGGGAGGCAGCTCTGGGAGGGGAGGTGGGGTGACACAGAAGAAAAAATAGGCAGAGGTGGTGGCGCTGCCTATCATACTGCTAGCTCTGCCTTCCTTTCTTAACCAGTGTCGTTCTGTTGTGAGTAATAGCCTGATGTGTGTCTGCCCAGTATAGAGCTCGATTTAGCCACGAGGCATTTCTTTGTGCCCTACTTTAATCTTTTTCCCATTGTACAGAAGCACTATGTATCTGTGTCATGTGCCTTTCATTTGTATATTGTTTTGATTTAATTACAGTAATAATTTTTCAAAAGCATGTTAAGATATAAAGGCTGTGACAGGTTCTAAATATTTCATACACAAATGTTTGTCTTTGTTTTGTATTTGTGGATTAGACCTTGGGGGGATTTTCTTTCATAGAAACTCTTTTATGTGACCTTTTTGTGCCACATCTGTCTGCCAGGCTGTGTTTTTATTTATTTATTTTTAAGTAGCTTTGGGGCTTAAATCTTATGTCTGAAGATTTGGAAAATAGGCTTTTTTAGGGGAAAAAAATCAGGTTGAAGGCTCCTGCATGGCATTTTTACAAAGTTGCATTTTTATGGGTTAATTTCTTTATCTGATTTTGTTTCTGTCTGGACTGGGGGAGGTGGCTGCACATCACTCAGGCTGGCATAATTGTTGGTGTTGGACCAATCTATTTTGTGTGCTGAGTGCTGATATGGTTGCATGCTGCGTGGGTGGATTTGTAAGTGTCACTTTCAAAAGCATCATGTGTATACTGTATGTAGAAGGGCTGTTGGGGGTGGTGTGCGGTAATAGGTCAGGTCAGCTTGTATGTGCAGTTTTTATGTCACCCAGTGTTGTGCGTGTGTGTGTGGGAGGATGAGTACAGTAGGCTGTATCATAGTAGGTCAGGGGATTGTTAGTCTGATCCATTGAGGAGCGATTAGTCCAGACACTGAGCCAAGCCTCTTCATACTCACAACAAGGGGAGGATTGGCGCTTTGTTATCGCTGCCAGACTCTTGTGACCTCACTGGTCCTGCCCCTCTCCAGCTCCTGCCAATCCCCCAAACAGATTGCCTTGGACTATATTACTGCCAGGCCTGTCCTGGATAGTCTGTCTTCTGTGTGACTCCTGCTTCCATGCTGTGGCATTTTTATAATTTGGGCTATGTAGAAATCTTAAATGTAGCTACTTATCAGTAACGCTAGACTGATACCATACCAGTCACATAGTGTAGTAGTGTCTTTGTTTTTCTATTATTATTATTATTATTAGTCCTATAATATGCCAGAGTAAAGAAGAAAGCATGAATTGAAAAGGAGGAGAGCAGTGTTTGGATGTTTTTGAAACCACTGTGTCATAGTACAAATATTTTAACATCGCTCCAATCTTCAACTGAAGACTCAGTGATATACCTGACTACTTATGCATACAGTGAGTTGTAGAGAAAAGGCAAGTCACTCCTAGGGCGCCAGATAGGTGACAAATCAAGGAGCAGTTCCAAGGCGTTGTATTTCCTGCTTCTCTAATCCATGCATTTAGTTTCTATTCCCATCCACTTTCTTAATCAACCACTAATAGGATTTTCCAAGCATTTGTTTTTGTTTTGTTTTTCTATGTATATTTTACAAAATCAAATTTATGTTAAAGTACGCAGCTGCTGCACAACAGAAATGGCTGTGCATGACTTGAAGAAAACTATCTAAAAACGAAGATAAAAATCATAATTAGCAATATCCCAGTACTGACAACGGTGCACCAGAAAGTGCAACACCAGCATCTCTTCTCTTCTTTTCTGTCTTAAGCTATACTAAAAACTGGTAAATGTACAATTTGCTCAGGAAAAATATATTTGTAAAGAAAATACAAAACTGACTGAAGCCTTATACTTTTGCTCTGTCACACAGTAGGTTGCTACGGTGTAGCCACAGATATTTACGGAGTGAACACTCTTTAAAATTTTAAGATACAAAGGTTCAGTTCTGATTCCTTTTAGAGTTCATGCTAGGCTTTTAAAATGTGCACTTTTTTCCTTTATTATACTTTGCTCTGGGATGTTATAGCCTGCCTGTTGTGTGTTTTCTAGAATCAGCGATGGAAGGAACATGTATAGATGCAATCTGGCCCTGTATTTCTTGTGTACACTCAGATTGGGCCCATCTGGTAGCTGTCTGTTATTGATTTCCAGTGTGATTTAGAGGATACATCAACTTGGCAAAGCATGACAAGTCCAAGAATAGTTCTCCCAGATATATTAACAGCAGCTTTACATTTAACCAGATAAATCTATTCCATTGGCTGCTATCAGGTTTTTTAAGTCATACCTGGGTGACTCAGAAATTGAATTTGCATACTAATTGTGTGTAATATGGCCTGATTATTCTTTGCAGTATAACATGATCTAATAATGACCAAACTAAAACATAAACCTGATGGACAGTATTTATGTCCATATTTGGAAAGGGCAGTTTGCATCCTTTAATGAATAAATTAAACCTTGAACAAAAGGACAGGGCTCAGCAGTTCTCAGTCATGCTTAGCCTTTAATTACTTACTTTTAACAGCACAATTATTTTTGTAAAAATCTGTCATTTCTTCCCATCACTGCTCCTCATCTAATGGCTCTGATTAGGTTAGCCACAGCTGGTAGACACAACTAAAGCTAAACTCACAGGTATTAACAAACTGACTACTCAACCATGTCTATTAATCTGTTCAATGCTCTTAAGCAAATGGCTTCAGTTAGCTAATGGATCTCTATTGCAGGGGGCTTAATCTTAATGTAGGTCCCCCATTGTGTGTATTTGTGCATAACACTAAAGACAAGCTGTGTCTGGTTAGTGCTGTATATACAGTTAAGCCTTTACATATAGAATTTTTACCATGTCAAATGGTTAAGGTGTGAGTCACCATGCCTGTACAGCAGTTCTTGTGCTGTAGTTGTGCAGAATAATTGTCTCACACTCAGGATTCAATTGAATAGAAAAGACAAGATGCTTCTGCTTCTCGACCAAACTCTGAGAGCTAGCCAGCTGGAGAAAGAGGGTGGGATTGACCTCATTCTGTTTGAAGTATTGATTGTTGCCGTATTAGGAAGCCTTGTTTTTTTTTTTTTATAACTGGATGCTGAATTCGTACAAACAGCAGGATGGGAAGATATTGCGTTCTTAGCAGTGATTCAAGGACCGAGGTGACTAATTTATTCTGAGGAGGTTTTAGACCACTTGGCGAGCTGTGGCGATGTAGAGCAATGTTTTGATGAGGCCCCTTACTGTTTGTGTGATATAATCTGCCAGCACTTGCACAGGAATGCATGAATGACACACATCTCATAATTATGTTGTGAAATGTTAACAAAATGTCTTTCAGTTCCAAGACTCCACACCTGTTAACGGACTGACTCTCTTTTAACAGGTGCCATTTAACTAACCTTTCTTATTTATCTACAATAATGGGTAAATAAATATATAGACAGAACTTTATTAATTCCTTGAGTCAGTTCCTCTGGGAAATTCAGTAAATATATATAATAATTGAACTGTTATCATATTGACATAAGGAAAGATTTTTTAGTTCAGTGCAGTTTCTTTACAAAAGATGCAATAATGGCATAAAAAGACTACAAAAGCAGGGGAGTAGATTTCTGGTATAAACCCCTTTCCATTAAAGTATCTTGTAAAAACAATCAATTTTAGTTTTGCTGCAATGATACAATACGTATTGACATTTTAGCAGATAAGCAGTTTTTTATTTACCTTTATTTAATTTTAGAAGTGAAGCCATGCGATGAGAGAGTGCTTTTTTATGTGCAGCTTTTATGTCATTACAACCCTGGTTTAATGCAGTATGACACTGTGTAAGTGTATTTATACTGCCATATGTCTTCGTCTTTTTTGGTTGCTAGGTTATAGTTATATACTCGCAAAAGTTGAAACCTAAGTAGGTTGACACTGCTGTGCCGTTATGACTCAGCATACAATGACATTACTGGAGTTACAGGAGCTCTCATTTTTAATCGACTAGCATAATGACTTCGTGACAGTTGCTAAACTTATCTCAAAGTCTGTTACACACTGGCAGTTGCACCGTCCAAGCTTGCATTTGCATATGACTTACATTTGAGCATATAAAACTAGAGTGCAGCTGGCAGGCTTTGTGTGCTCAGTGTGTGGTTGACGTGCATTGTCTTTTCTTTTTTTTTCTTTTTTTTATATGGAAAATAGAAGTGGACCATTTGTTTCTGAAGTTTAATTTTCAAACTTTGTCTTTCAAATATTTCAAGGGTTAGTGTTGTGAAGCTTCTTGTATTATGCAATGACCTCTCCCTGCTGTCCATGCACTGACTGTCTGTGTTTCTGTGTCCGAACTGTAGGTTGAATGCGTTTTTCTCCAGCCTGGACAACATGAGCACAATCTCGCCAACAGACTTCGACAGCTTGGAGATCCAGCAGCAGTACAATGACATCAACAATCGCTGGGACCTGGCAGCAGAGACTGACTGGGACAATGAGAACAGTTCGGCACGTCTCTTTGAACGGTCTCGTATTAAGGCCCTCGCAGGTATGCTACACATCAGTGTACATTCTTCCAGTGTTGCTTGTCAATGTGCACCCATGTACGTGCATTTCTTTCTGTTTAAAACATTTTGTCACAATTGAAAACAAGAGTGTCACATGTCTGTTTAGAGGCCGGATACTGTAACACTAAAGGCTAAATTGTAAGTACAATTTATTAAGTATACCAGTGCATGCCAGGTATCCAGGGATAAAAATTGCCCAGGAGAGACTTGAATTAAATTCTACTAATTTTGAAGGCTTGACTAGCTAAGGTTGTTGTTGAATGGATTGTTTTAAAATTGCACTGATGGATCCATTAAAGTGTGCTGAGCTTTACAGTGTGATGTAAATTGTGTGACGATTAAAAAAGTAAACAAAAGATACAACTCAATAATGACGTTTGGTCTCAAATACCGAAATGCTACCATATGACAAGTCTTTATTTAAAGATGGTGACATTACATACATACATTACATACATGATTGGGAAAATTTTTTATTAGCTTTTAGAAAATCTTTCGAATTTTACCAAGACTTTTATAGATCAAGTGTCTGCACACATGCTGATGCTCTTGTATTCCAAGATTTGGTTAGCAGGCAGTTTAAATCTATCCATAATAGGTCTGCAAACAGACCTATTATGGGATATTTCTGCGCTTCCTTTTTGCCCTCACAATGTTCTGACATGACAGAGTTTTTTATCCTACCAGTTTCTTTGGTGAAGTAGTCGGGAGAGGAAAGAAGGTTCATTGAGGAAAATAAGACATTTACTCCGAGGAGTATTATGGCTAAAAGCAATGCCAAATGTAACTTGTAAAACAATTGGTGAGAAGGTGAGAATAGAAAACCTGTGACAGTGAAGTCTTGAGCTTTTTAAGTTGAGTTTAAGAAAACTCTTTTATTCCCAATATGTTATGAGAAAGATCGTTTTGCACTTACCCCAATGTTGTAACTGTTTTGTAAAGCATGCATTTTAATATCCAACAAGAGTTTTAGCAATATTCACTTGAGATCAGTCCTGATACTAACACTGCAGAAATCTCTGTAGACTGGGGAACAGGTTTCATTATTTTTTGTCCCCAAAGGCTCAGTTCTGTCTTTATAGGGCAAGACAGAAATACTTCCAAAAGGAGGACAAAACGAGGAAGCTGTATAGTCTGTTGAGCAAAGAGAAATGTGGCTAGGTTGATCTGTTTCTGTGCAGGTTCTTTTCACACCAGTGCTTCTGCATCTAAACTCATGTTATGTCTGATTAGTGATCTTACTGAAATGAATTAAGATGCTATCCTTTTTAAGAGTGCAATAATAATAATAATTTCGATGACAGTTTTATTCAGTAGCTTACTCCAAAGCCTCAAAGCTGTGCAAACACAGGCCAGTCTGCCATTGTTGGAAGCGTCAAATAAGGTGACACATTATTGGCTGTTTTATCAGATCTGCTGGAGGTGTGTTTGTGTGTGTTTATTTAACTGGCCTGGCCTGGCTTCACCTCTATTAAAACCTCTATTGTTAAAAACAAGATGCAGTGTCATAATGAACCCAGCAGAGGGGAGCAACAGGCAGTCGCCAACACACATATATACATGCACAAACACGCACACGCACACATCGAAACCACACGCTATAATGATCTTGAGCACTATTGTAGTCAATGTGTTTGTCAGATATACACCTCATTTTACTGGGGAGGAGTGCACCACAGTTCATTTCCTTTAGGAGCTGCCGTTATATAGAAATTGCACTTTATAAACAGTCATGTCCTGTCAGGTAACTTTTTATTATATAGCAGTATGCTGTAATACTGTTTGCACTTGTGATCAAACAAGAACTTGTGTGTGTATGTGTGCGCTTCTATGTGAATGTCTTTAAATACTGTCTAAGTTTTACAAGTGTGGACTTGATGTGCACATTCTTTGACATGCTCTAGCAGCTATTCCCCCCAGGCTTAGCTTAGGCCCACCGTTTATGACTTCTCCCCAAATGTCAAGACTTTGTGCAGTCTCTAAGGTGCTTTTTCTTTTCACGTCTTCCTCTCAATTTCTGTCAAACGTTTTGTGCCTGTCTCTATGTAACATGATTAGCAGTGCGTACCTCTTACAGTGGAGAGCTTCTCTTGTTTTAAGATCATTTTCATTTACAGATAACCACTTATCGACTGTACTGTACCGTGTGGGCAGCAAGGCAAGCTGTGCAAATTTGCATTTTTTGAAACCAACGGCTTGCTTCAAACGCAAACAGTTAGGCGTGTTCACTTGAGAGCGCGTCCACAGCTACAACACATGGCCTTTGAAAATTATTTGAGTGATTTCTCAATATCTGTGTGCTTTGTGTTCAGTTTTGTAATAGATCTGCATAATTATCATAGACACAACAAACCTGAACTGTATTTAAAGTAGGCCTTTTAATAGGATATTTTTAATAATCAACTGAAACATAAAACAGACACGTGTGTTTGTATTTGGCTTGTGTAAATTTCGCCACATTTATGGACTCATATGAGTAGTTCACCCTACTCTCTTTAGGGGAATTCCCCTTCAGATCAAAGTTTAGAGTACACTTCATTCTTCCGTCCTCCCATGGGTGCTCAGCTGGGGTTGTGCTGTGAGACAGATAAAATATACATGTTTAGCAAGAGATGTCTACTCTTTCCCCTTTTTTAGTGCTTACTCCCCCAGCAGCTTCTGGTTTTTCTGTCTTATCAGGCTAATTAACCACACAAGCTCATTATTCATTGTCACTGCCTGTAGTTTGTTGAGTGTGGAATTTCTCCCAGATGTCATTTAGACAGTTTTCATGTTTCACAAAAGTAACTCTAATCTTGTTTCTTAATTTGTTCATTCGTGGGTTGCATAGCGAGGTAATGCTCACATTTATCTGGTTTTTATTTTTGATGTGATTGCGATGTTTAAAATATGTCCAATGGGATTTTAAGTGGGATAGCTTTGGTGCACTATTTTTCTCACTACATTTGATTGTAGCATAGTCGCTGTTCCTCAAGAGGAAGTGTGTCCTCTTTGGATCTCATTAGTCCAGTCCCCCCTCCATAAACACCCAGTTACAGAAAGCCTGGGGCATTTGGTCCTCTAATGAGAACAATCCAGATGCTGCCAGCTCATCAGGACAAACACAGACCAGACCACAATGATCCCCCCTGACCAGACTAAAAGAGCCTGAAAGAATATGACCTTTGTCCTCACTGTGTTTATAGTTTTGTGTTATTTTTGAGCTGGCGTTTATTAAATATACATTACATTTTAAAGGTGAAGTTTCCATTCAATGCTATTTACTGTTAAGAATTTATATTTATAATCTCCTGTTAATGTATACTCTTTGTTAACAGTGAACTTACTCTGTATTACACAGATTAAACTCTTTAATGGAAATAATGGCAAGTATGTATTCAGCAACTATACAATGGTGAGAATCAGTTCTTAACTGCTTGAAAACGCATAAATTGATTATAATGAAATTAATTTAATGATTTTCTTGAAGAGCTGCCAGGAATCATTTTAGTACTTGGTTCTAAACTAGTAAGAAGTCAGATCTGCTTAAACCATTTAGTTTTTAAGAGTTAACAACTGACTTCCACCCCCTCTGCCTCATGAAGTAACACGCAAGTTGACAGATTTTGAATCTTGTTATGGCAGGAAACACTTGCTGCCTTTCTGAGACTTTCTCAGCAGCTTCCTTCCTGTCTTAACGCCCTTCTCATAACGCAGCCCCCACATACAGTAAAGGAAAGATTAAACGTTGTCTTACAAAATAACATACGATCATGTAAAATGATGAGGACTTTTGTGACGCACCTTTCAGGCAAGCCACACCCCGGTGCTCTCTGGAATTAAGGTGGAGTTAGATAATCCACCTAGGGCTACACTGAGCAGAGGACTTTAATGGTTTAGTCCGCCTTCACACCTCCTCCCTCGCTTCCACCATGTTCTATCTATGTGCTCCTCCTTCAAACACACCTTATGCAAATGGCACAATTTTTAGAGAGCCCAGCAGGCTTTGTTTACACAGCTATCCGACTATGGCCGGTTAGCTTGCCTGCAGCTCCTGTGTTCTGCTCCAGCAAATGCACAGAGGTTGAAGGGAAGGAATACCCAGGGTTTTTTTTGTTCTCTCACTAGAACCACAAGGGAGTGTAACTTTGCTCAGAGGCCAGAGGGGTGGTGAAATGAATGAAACAAGAGAACTTTTTGCTCCTCAGTTTTGGTTAAATGATTCTTTGAAAAAATCCCCCACCGTTGCACTCACTCTGCGTGTCATTGGACAAGGTGGACCTTACGGTGGATGAAGAGAAGAAAAGGCGGCAACATTTCTCAGCTTGTGTTGTGGGAATAAAAGGAGGATATACCAAGGCTTTTGTGGTACACTAAAAGTATCTTTTGGATAACCTTTTAAAGGATTTGATCTTGGTTTGTTTTTCTTTTAAAAGTCGCAAAGTTTGCTTCTGTTGTGCTATGTGGGAGAATACCCATTCATTCTGTGCCTGAGAGAGGAATATTTTACAAAGACGGCTTGAGGACGAAAAAAAAACATGGAGTGGGACCACAGGGAAAGAGATTCCTGCTTGTCCCCAGCAGCTTTTGTTAATCAGGTGCAATACTCTAACATCCTCGAAGGAAGATTTAAACAGTTGCAAGGTAAGAGTTAGATCTCATACCACACGTTTCTATGATGTTGTTATTTTTTTAATTTTTAAACATTTTTTTTAACTGAGCTGATACCTTGATAACTTGATAACCTTGATAACTCTGCCGTATAACTCTGTGCTGCTTATGAAAACCGTTTTTAATGTTACTAATGTTGATAAAGCAGTTGTAGAGCCAGCAGCAAACACGTATTCTGTTGTTTGTTGAAACAGGAAATATTGAGTAGAAATCTACTACTTGGCATGCAGTAGTTGTGGGTGCAGGTGCTTCGAGTTGTAACTAAGGCCGCAAAAGACTTTATTTTTTCCCCTGGATGAGGTAATTATCAGCATGAGGTTGAAATAATTCTTCTTACTTATGAACCTTTTCTGAGCTAGGAGAGAAATGAGGAAGAGATATAGTAGGCTCTCGGCTCATATCTAAAGCAGGCAGTCAGTCTGGTACCTGATCACTGCGCCACCTGTCCGTTCTTATCTTATTACAATACACAGCTCTGTTACTCACTGAAGCCTGCCAAGTCTATGAGATCTAGCTTATAGAAATCAGAGGCCATGGGAAAAGAATCTTAGGCTGAAACTTACAGGGTTCCCTTAAAATTAATCTCTTAACTACACTAATCCAATTACTTTCTTAACTAATGTCTGTAAAAGCTTGCGCTAAATAGCAGTTAATATGTTTACCTGAAAACAGTTTTTAAAGTGTGGAGGTTTACAGTATTTGAAAGTGTGTAGTGTGAGGGACACTGGCCTGCCATTTGTGTGCATGAAGATCAGTCTATTCCTGGTTGCCATCTGGGATGGAGAACTGCCTTCAAGTTTACTTGAAGGGCAGGTCTACTTTCTACTTTCTTTGCAGGTTTGACATTCTTGTTGCACACCAACATGTTGGCCAATATCTACATTATCGCAAGATTATCGCGGAAATAGACACGGTTTCTGTTGAAAGAAGGTTTATTTCTTATCTGTGAAGTAATGTTTACATCTTAACTCAAAACACCACTAGTTTTCACTGGAGATAAGAGCCACATAACAAATGGTATCACTTTCCTTAAGAATATATAAACGTTGCTGCATTTTCTTAAACTGATCTTGCACCCACATTCACCGGTAAGCTAGGGGTACATTCCAGCATGTTTTTCTTCAACTTCAGCCTGTAACTCACAGGCAAATGTATGGGTTCAGAGATTAGTCATCAAGCTAGTAGCAATGATTCCCTATTACAAAGATACTTTCTGTCTAATGTGTTGGAGAGATGACTATGAGCTACACATGATCTACCTCTACTTTGATAGACGTGTTTGTGCGTAGATGTGTTTTGGGTAAAATTTGTCATAAATGCAATGATACACATGTATCTAAATGCACAGCACATCTTGTCAACACCCACTTGCATTTCCAGTTTGACTACCCTTGCGGCTCATTCTTTGTGTCACTCCCTCATGTTGAATCATGAGAGCTGGTGTAATTGAAGGATATGGTGTGCACTCACATAGTTTTGTCATAGCACCAATTTGCAAAAAGGTTTTGCATTGCATCATTTACATTTTATTAGAAATATTTGCCATTCATTTGCAATTTTCATTTTTTGCAAGATTAAATTAGCGCTTTGTCATTTTAAACACAAACGTCATCTCTGTTGTGCAATATGCTACAGTTACTTTAGAAATCTTAACACAGACAAGGGCAAATATTTTATCGGGCCCAGTACCAGTCCAACAAGAAGTCATGTTTAGGATCTTCTGCCTGTTGTGTAAGTGATGGCTAAATGGTAAAAGTTAAACTGAATAACTATATTACAGTGGTCAAAGCAGACATGTTTAATGAAAAACCAGGCCTAGTGGTTTACGCCATTTCTGTCAGTAGTCTCTGTTACAGGTTGGAGGGAAGTTTTTTTTCCTGTTGCCCAGATCACACTGTGTATTATATTCCTTTTGTGTGTAAAGTACATTGGAGGAAATCTATACCAAAGTTCAGCCTTTTACTTCAGGCAAGAGCCAAGATGAATATTTTTTCATTCACTATCCCAATTCATCAGTAATTAGGGTAAGAGTTATAATTTGTCAAACAGCCATACTTGGCATTGTTTCATCAGTTTTGGTTTGTTGTTTTAGTGACAGCATTCATTCATTTCATTTTGTTTTTACGTCAGTGTTACCCCTGGCTTCATTCTGATAGCCACAAAAGTCACATTGTCTGCATGCTTTAGTATATCAGTATGTGGCAATCTTGTGTCTATCTCTGAACTGTATGCCCCTGTTTAATGTGGCTGCATGCCGTCGTAACTTGTGCTTGTATTGAACGTGATATACAAGTGTTACCAAGTTCAGCCAAGTAAGACTGCTTTTAGAGAAGGGATCAGGGTGCCCAGTCAGACTGAAGCTAACAGGTTCAGATGCTGTGAGGTTAATGGAAATGTGTAAAAGGGCATTTAGACAACAGAGTGTTGGTCCAAAGGGTCACTTTCTTAGCCACTGTGGACTTTGGCAGTACTGTCACTCAGCAGGCCTTAGCAGCATGGCATTGTTCAAACAGAAAGTACTTTTCTCTAAAGCCTTCAAATAGACAAAGTGACGAGGTGTCCATATATACTTTGCAGCATAGGCTATTTTGAACTGAACCCACAGATTTCTCACTGTAGTGTGTAATAATTGATTCTCAGCCTGATATGTATTTCCTGTACTAATTTAGTTCATATAATCTGTTGACTCTCCATAAAGAAGTGGCTAATGTTGTTGTGTTTATCTACTTTTTCTGCATAATTAAAAAAATGAATTAATACTGGGGGACATCAGTGGTGCATTTTGCTCAAATATCAAATCTAGCAAGACACTTTTGAATGTTTGTAACCTGATATTTCTAAAAGTCTCAGTGAAAGCTCAGTGACTTGTGGCCTTTGGCTGTAACTGAGAGTCACATCAGCAAGGGTGAAGATTTAACATAGGTGCAGACATGCACAATAACTTTCTTTGTTTGTAAAGTGCAGAAAGAAAGAGGTCATTAGACAACAATGGTATAATGAATGTTGTCCTATTTACATGTTACATGCCACATGGGTCCAGAAGTTATCGTTAAGGGATGCTTATTTATGTTTCTTTTCTCATGGGATTGGCCTTGCCCAGTCTAGATTTCTCCCATCTTCCTTTATTATCACGTGCAGCTGAAAGTTCCACAAAGAAATGTGACTGAAGGAGGGTATCACTTCCATCAGTACGATTTAAAAAGGAGAGGAGGTCTCTCTGTCATACCCTCCCTGTCAGTTGTAATAACAAACCCGTTAAAGTTGGGCAAGCTTCTAAAGTTGCAACCTCAAGCTGCTAAAAGTGCAAGAATAACTCATGCCACATGTGGCAAGGCGGCGGTTTTACTACAGCCCTAGTTTCAAAGTTATAAGTGAAGGAAGGGAAGTTCCGCTTTTATAGGGAGAAGAATGTGAAAGCATGCGCATCTGTGTTTCACTCACTTGCACAGACAAGACATTTCTATTTCACACAAAAATGCAAAGAATGAAATCAAACCAGAATATAAAAATGGCACTGAATAAACACAAACAGTGGCAGGGTACTATAACACTGTAGATATTTACAACACAAATTGTTGACTTCCAAGTAGATAGATATTTTAAGTTGAAGAAGCAGTGGTGAAATGACGGGTAGAAACACATTTCACTTACAGTGGAAAAATGATTAGCGTGGGACTGAGAAAGATTTCTGCCAATGTGGCGTTAATTTTTAGCTTGGTGGCTCCAGGTAATGAGTACATCATGTGTTGTTTTCCCCGTACTGGTAGAAAAATATTTACAAACACCAACATCTCCCACAACTTCTGTAAAATGATTGCATTGCTCATGGCACCCCACACCATAGTTAGTGTTGATTGAAACCACCCACTGGTGTCAGTGCAGAATGGTAACCACTAACCACAAAGATTACAAGCTGCTTTTGTCTGTGGGAGTTTTTTCTCTCTAAGTACTTCATGGTATCTCTTTAATGAGTGCCTTGGGTCTACTCTGTAATTTCAGATAGCCAACAGTTCAAGCCAATCACTGACTATAGATTTCTGAGCTTCATGGCGCTTCCAGATTAGTTCCAAATGACCCGTGTAGTGCTTTAGTGTGATTGTTGTGTGTGTGTTTTAGAATTTTCAGTGGTAAAACCTGCAATTTTATGATTTTATTTGCAGCAACCAACAATATTTTGTCCTTAGATGGTTGTCACCATTCGACACAGAATGTGAAATATCTTGCTGTTTTATGTACATAATGGATTCAGCACAAAGTTATCTATCCATCCACCCACCCACCCATCCATACATTTATTTTTCTTAACTGCTTATCCAGTTCAGGGTTGTGATCGAGCCAATAACTATCCCAGGTGTCATTTGGTTAGAGGCCGGGTATATCCTGGGCAGGTCGCCAGTCTATCACAAGGCCAAAACACAGACAACCATTCACTCTCACATTCACACCTGCAGGCAGCTTAGAATCACTAATTAACCTAACATCAGCAACTCTGCCTTTAGACTGTGGAAGGAAGCCAGAGTACCTAGAGAGAACTCACACAGGCACATGGAGAACATGTAAACTCCACATAGAAGGTGGGGCAACAGTGCTAACCACCCTGCTCTCCTGAGAAGCTGCCATGTTATACATTCATGCAGAATTACTTAAATATGCAGTATGTTATAAAGGCAGATATCAAGTATAAAACTTGACATGCATCCATAAATAAATGTATGCATATTGTAGTAATATGCATTTATACATACCCAACAATCCTGATGTAGTATAGTGTTGATTTTTCATTTACTCTACATATACAGTTTCAATTTAGTTTTATTTATAGAGCACAAACACATACTTCAAAACGCTTTATACTATAAGGTAGAGCTGGGCGATATAAGATTTTTTCATATCACGATATATTTTTTCATTTCAGGCGATAACGATATATATCATGATATAAGCCAAATAACTATATTTGTAAGATTTAAATGTGCCGTTGCTCACAAGTAAAATGTGAAATAATCAGCAGCTTGTTTTGATTTAAATATTTATTTCCCATAATAAGTTCAACAGGGTAGATGTACTTAAGGAACATGAGACTTTTTCAGATAAATAAAGGCAAATATTGCAAACTACACAAAAGGCAGCCGCTAAAGCGTTTAAGTTTCAAAATAGAACAAAAAACACAGACTACTAAATTGTCAATTCCACTTAGAAACAAAATATTAATTCTAAAAATAAATCTTAGTTTGTTTTACAGAAGAACAGACAAAATTGACTTACTTTTGTCAATATCAAATAAACTGAGAACTAAAAGGAAATTCTCAATCTCTCCTTGTTGTATAGCTTAGCTTTTCAAACAGTTTTAACAGTTACTTTAGTCTGACAAAAGCCGCTGTGATTGGTTCAGCTCTGCGCTACTTAATTTGGATTGGCTGTTCTTTTTTTTTTTCTTTTTTTTTTTTAAGAGGACAAGAGCGGTGAGGTCTATCGCAATAGTTAAATTTTTCTATCGAGAAAAAGTTATTCAGATCGTTCGTTATCGTTCTATCGCCCAGCTCTACTATAAGGTAAAGAGCCTACAATAATAGAGTGAAACCCAGCAATCACACGGCCCCCTATGAACAAGTACTTGGCAACAGTGTGAAGGAAAAACTCTCTTTCAACAGGAAGGAAGCTCGAGCATAACCAGGCTCAGGGAGGCTGAGCCTGGTTCACAGCTAGTTTGGGGTTGAGGGGAGAAAGACAGGACACACTGTGGAAAAGAAGTTACTAATAACTATTGATTAAATGCAGAGTGGTGTGCAAACACATAGCAAGTACAAAAAGGTGAGTTCAGAAGAAAAATCCTCAGTGCATTATGGGAAGCCCCTAGTAGCCTATTCCTATTGCAGCATAACTAAGGGAGGCTTCAGGATCCCCTGATCCAGTCCTAACTAAATATTTTATCAAAAAAGGAAAGGTTTTAAGCCGAATCTTAAAAGTAGGGAGAGTGTCTGTGTCCTGAATCCAAACTGGGAGCTGGTTCCAAAGAAAAGGGGCCTGAATTTATGAGTAAGTAAAGAAATCGCAACACAATGGCCCAGTGTGTTTGACAGTGGGTGATCCTACTTAGAAAAGGTGAAGAAAATCTGCAGTGTACATTTTTTCCTTTTATCTGAAGTGCTTACTGTGGAAAGTTATTTATGGTTAGCGTCGCTCCTTGTCCAGCGTGCAGAAGTGATGCCACTGGGAGTCCAGAATGCACTGTCATCCAACGCAGTGCATGGATGCAGAATTCATAAGAAACAAAGGATTAGAAGTTGCCCTCTGCCCCCCCTCACTAATGCTTTGTCTTCGTGATGTACAGCACAAACAGACAAGATTTGATGAGCGACGCGGGCAGAAACAGTGCTGGCATTAAGTCCTGTTCCAGTCTCTGTTGTGTATACAGTAACACACACAAACAATTCTGACCTTGACGTGGGCTCGTAAAGGAAATTAATTTTATCAGTGACATTGTCAGCAGTGGATAATAATCTCAAAGTCTTAATCAAAAAGTGATGATTACTGATTTTGTTCAGTTGATTTATTGCCTCGTATTTCAGGGTTATTTTAAATGTTTTGTACATTTTGCTGTATGAATGCTTTTTTGACAGGCCGAGATGGCAACCATCATGATGATCACATGCTGTGCTGCAGCAAACATGTTTTTGAAACGATAGTCCTGTTTTTTGCAAACTGAACACAGTGTGTGTGAGTGTGAAATTTCCAGCCAAACAATATTCTGTCTCAGTTACACTGCACACTGCGGGGTCACAGCAAGTAAAAAAAACATATTTTAATGTACACAGTCATGTGATTTTTTTTTTTTCCTGTGATCATTATTTATTACACCTTGATGCAGCAGTGACCACTGAATTAAAAAAGCACATTATATGCTGGCATATTAAAAAACAAAACAAAAAAACCCCCCAAAAATAAATAAAAAACCAATAACTTCCTACAAATGATAAACTAAACTTTATATGACCCCATAAACTGCCACTGCTGATAAAGACTGTTGTCTTTATGGTTTTCCTTCTGAGCCTTGGGCCACTAAGTCAGTGTTAGTGTTGTATCTGTCTCCATGTTATCACCAAACATGATCCCGGGCACTATGAGCCACACAGACAGGATTAAGTCTGGCGGCATATTGGTTCGGATTACCTGCAGATAATCATCGTTATCAACAGTGCCCAAGTTCATTTGACAGTGAAATAGAAAAGCAGCAGCAAACTAAACCCCCGAACCTTCAATTGTAAAGAGGGCACTGGCTGAGACAGGCCCTCACCTCCCTCACTCTGACATATACTTAAAGCTTACTACCAGACACGAACATGTTCAAAGTGGCTGGACATGCCCGAATGTGCCTTTGAAACATTTAGCGATGACTTTAACCACAGGTTTTGATCTGTTATTAGTAAACTATAGAGGAAAAACATGACATTTAGAATTTGAATTACTTGTTTTTCTACCTTGCACAAAGAGACTCCAAAAGAGTGAGCAAGAAATGCATGATAGGCAGGATCTTAAATCTACATTTATAATGTTCGTTTTAGTGATACCTAAATACGGGTACATTTTACTCTTATGTCAGACACATGTGCTGTGAAATCATTTAGTGGTAGGGTATCCAGTTTAATATGTTTTTGAATTAAAAATAAATAGTATAGTAGTAGATTGAATCCTCATTTGACATGGGGTATATGCTAGGATTTATATAACATCCAGAGCACTATCTGTCTATTTAGTGCTAATTACAGGTATGTAAACACAAGTAAATCAACGGTGTTATCACAATGAATAGTAGTGTGAGAGCTTTTATTTTAAACTGTGAAGTTTGCGGACTTATTTTAGTGTTTTTATTTGAAGAAGAGAGCTAAGACAATGCAAGACAAACTAGTAATTATCAGACTTGGCTTCTAAAGCCCCAGTTTTCTCACTCTTCTCTCATATTGTCTGTTGTGTAATTCTCTAACAGTGTTTGGAAACCCTGAAGGTGTTTCACATGACGTGAGACATTTGACACTATAAGTAGAGCATAGTTTGAGCTTTCTTTATCTTTTGTCACCATCATGCATCAGTGTTCACACTTTTCAAAATACATAGTGCACCACCAGACTTCCTGTTGTGGAAGCTAAGCAGGTTAGTAAAATGTAAAATTTCAATTAGATGTGAACGAACTAACATTACAGTTGACGTGTCATGCTTTGCACTTGCAAAAGCAACAGCTGCAGTAGTTTTACACTTATCTACCATATCCACCTCTGATGACAGGTTTGTGTTTGACTGCTTTGAATGAGCAAACACGTCAGAGACTGATGTCTGTGTTTGTCTGTCTGGTTTTCTTGTTCGGCAGCATTGTTATTAGGAGTGTAGCACAGGCGAGGTAGGTACTAGCATTTTATGGGGTTTTTTAGGACCCCTGCCCACCAACCCACTGCCTCCTCCTCATTGCTGGGTGCTATGTCACAACATGACCAAGCCTTAAGAGGAATGTAGCCACTTCCACAGCGCTCCTGTGCAACAGAAGTCCTTATTTTCTGGCTTATTAAACAACTTCATACTGATTAGCAATCCTTTAATAACTGAATAATCTGTCATTGTTAGACACGAGAAATATGGGGAAACAAATAAAGGAGGCTTTGTTAGAGTCTATTATTAAAAGGTGTAAGAACCAAAGCCCAAACCACAATCCACTACTAGCTCATCCCATGGCAACATCTAGAGAACTATCCTATACTAAAGCTCTTTGACTGAGTAGCTGCTTGATGACAATGCTATTCCTTGTTTGTCAGCGTATCTCTTAAGTTCCAGTAAAACTGGTAAAAACACACCTATCCTCAGGACTGTCGGGCTGATAGCTGAAATGGTAGCCTGAGTTCCAGCTATTCACCATATATGCCTGTAGGCCATGGCTGTAGCCGGCCCTGTCGCCTGTTTTGAGTTAACATTTCTTTCTACAACCTGCTTTTTTGTCTTTGTTTGTATAACTCTGTTATTAAAAATTTAACAAGTTTAAAAAAAAGCAAACATTTCACGTCTTATCTAAACTGAATTAGATTCTTCATTCTATCATTCATTCAGTTTTATAGTATCATTAATTGTAAAGATGTTTGTTTGTTTTGGGGGTTTGGGGTTTTTAAAAATCTAAAACTTAAATCTCTAAATTACAAAAGTAAAGACCTTTATTACTTTGGATGGGAAGCATTTTCTTTTCTCTCCATAGGTGTAATATGAGTATTGTGTTGACTTTGTTTCGGCTCTGGCTGGGCAACTCAGGGAAAATCTGAGACTTGTCCTGAAGCTGCTCTGGTGTTGTGCTGTCTGTATGTTTTTGTTCACCGTCATGTTCGTAGGTGGTCGCAGTCTCTGGTTGCATGTATTCTTTAAGGAACCTGTGTGTCTGGGCAGAATGCATTCTCCTCGTAGTTCTGACTAGTCTAAGAATGGTACTAACCATGTAATAAACAGTGCCAGGTGTCTGCACATATTGTCAAGTATCACTATCAGAGTTGCTTTAAATGAAGTTTTGTACATTTTTTTTAACCTTTAAATGGACTCACGCGTCATATCTTTAACTTAAGAGTGAGTTCTGTTTAGCCATTCTAAGACAATGGCCTGATCAATAGAGTACTATTCCTTTACTAGTATTACTCTGACCTAGTACTACTACAGTTCTAGTGGTAGTAGGAACAATCACAGCTTTACAAACTCTTTGGCTTGGTTTTGTCATAACATTCAGTGTGTTGATTTATTTAATTTCTGCTGACTTCCTATATGTATCTTTGTATCTGTTAACTGAAATGTTTTTTGTGCATCCAGTGAACACAGTCAGATGGCAATCTGTACCAAGGTTTCTGCATTATAATTTTGAGTATTAACTCAGTGGTTTATTTATTTGGTACTCTAGTGACTCTATGCACATGTTCTCAGTAATTGCTGCCCCACCCAACAGGGTATAACATTATCAGTAAATAATACTTTATAGTTGTATGTAAATTTAACTTCCTTTCATCTTCCTGTGTGGTTTTGTGTGAAATTCTGACATGATAAGTGCTTGTTGTTATTTGGAAATGTTCGCTGAGACACTCAGTTCAGTGCTGTTTCAGTAAAACAATCTAAGTGAATGTATTCAAAACATAAATACGTTAATTAGTTAATTAAAAATGTATAAAAACTGGAGTGGCTGTTTAGCTCACTAGGTTGAGCATGCAGTCCATACGCCATAAGGCTGATGCAGAGTCTTTTCTAGGCTCTCTTGGTGATGTTTTTTTGGCAGTGTGATCAGTCCTTGAGATTTCATTTCAAGGTTGTGAAATGGCTAGAAAGACATTGTAACATGAGTCTCAGTGGGCAGAATGAGACTCGACAAGTTTGTCCTTCTGTAGTTGGCAGTCTGGCAAGTCAGATGCTCATGGGATTTATATACATCATTGATACCATGTTAATATAATATTAACAAACACCACATGGGCCTGGTTGCGAGAGGTCATGCTTAATGAAAGGTTTATTTAAATGAAAATACTTATAAATGGACAATTAATTACAGATTACTTGAAGTTTGCTGTGCGCGCAACATTACAAGAAACAAAGAGTGCTGTCTGCAGTGTGGATGAAGCACCTTCAGTCTGAAATAATTATACCACTGATTTGATGTTCCACCCATGGAGACGTGCATGAGATTTCAAAATGTTCTGCTTTTTGAGTTTACCGTTAATGCAAGTTGATTACGCAACAGCAGTCTTTGGTTACTGCAGCTTGTTCAGCTTAGATTGTTCACTGATTCCAGAGTAGCTTAGGATCCATCTAATAATCAGAAATACAAATGACTAAACCTTGAAGTGACTCAGTAATCCTTCCACTACTTTCTTTTATTGTATTTCGGTCAATTTCAGTAAATGTCGTGCAAACAATTGGTTATGAAGTCAGCTTAATATGTATTTATATGTTTTTTTTAGTCCACTAAAGTTACCATAGGGATGCTGACCTCTAATCTCACGGATCACTGTTAAGCTTATTCACTGCAGCCTCTCACTCCTGCATGAACTGACTAGGTATTGGACAGGTCTTTGAGTGGGCAGTCTCAGCTTTGCATAATGTTTCATTAGAGCAATAAAGTAGTTTGCATTGGCAGGCCTTACCTCCTGCTTGGGGAGTTTTGACAAATGAACAAGTGTTGATGTTTTCAAAATGCAAATTCAGCGTATGCAGCAACTAATACGGTCTCTTAAACAAACAGTGCTCCTGAACAGCACCACATGCAACGCCTTTGAGATTTTTTTTAACTAACTAATTAACTACTAACTTATGAACAAACTGATTGACCTCACTAGCGAGAGGGCGCAAGATTGCAATGGAGAGTTTCTTAAATTTGACTCATTAGATTTGAGTTGCACTTCTGCCCTGTTTTATGTCTAATTTTAAGTTGTTCTTGCATTAGGTGCAGTGCTGTAAGTACAGTGCTAGAATAGTGTTTTGAAAAGGCAGGGAGACCTTGTATCCTAGAAATGAGGTCACCTTGTTAGGTGGTGGAGCAGGATTAGCTTCTTACTCCCCCGGTCCATATGTCTCAGCTGCTGTTACAGCTTAATTTATTGTGATTCCTTTTTTCAGCCCTGCTCTTTCAAAGGAACAATAAAAAGTACTCACTAAATGCCATTACTTCATGCTGGTTTTGCACAGTCTTGTTTCTAAACTGACGTCTTCAGAGTAATTAGCAATGCACACATTAGCAGAGCTATCGGTAAACTGTGGTTTGTGGGGGGAGCACCTCTCACTAAGCTGTCACTAGTGATTCTAAAGACTTAATGGCATAGCTTGTCTGTGAAATGAACTGCACAGGGCAGGGGCTTAAGTCCTTATGACTTACTGTCTCCTGGCTGAGCTCAGATGTGATCAAAACTATAGACATTTGTTTTGTTTTTCTTTTTTTTACTGTAAATATGCATTTCCTACAGAGTAATGGCACTGAAGACAGTTCGTAGTAAAGTTTATGTTGTTGTAATGTGTAAAGGCTTTAACCCCCCTCTCTTTCTTTCATCCTTTGCAGATGAACGTGAAGCAGTACAGAAGAAAACCTTTACCAAATGGGTAAATTCTCACTTAGGCCGAGTGACCTGTCGCATTGGTGACTTGTACACCGACCTACGGGATGGGCGCATGCTAATCCGCCTTCTGGAAGTGCTCTCAGGAGAACAGCTGGTTAGTATCACAGAGGAACTAATGCTTTATGTCCCAATCCTGACCCATACCCTCAGGATGACCCTCACAAGTCAGGAGGAAGGAGAAATCATGTGCTTCATTTCTTGTTTTTTGTTTTTTAAAAAAATATGTGATTTACTTCTTTTGCTTCTACTTGCTTTTCTTTTTTTAAACTCCTGCCAAGCCCTGTCTTCTTCAACAATGTCAACCTATGTCAACTTGTATTTTTCTGCTGCTTCCCCTAGCCAAAACCTACTAAGGGCCGCATGCGTATCCACTGCCTTGAAAATGTTGACAAAGCCCTACAGTTTCTTAAGGAGCAAAAAGTTCATCTGGAAAATATGGGCTCACATGACATTGTGGATGGGAATCACCGTCTCACCCTGGGTCTCATCTGGACCATCATCCTTCGCTTCCAGGTAATATATAAAGTAGCTGTGATGAGCTCTACAGATTTTCCCTCTCACCTCAGTCACCATGTTGCTGAACTTGGGCTTTGGGATGTCAGGTCTCTGGATTTAGCCATGCCCAGAAAAACTGAATTATTAAAAGTTAACATAATTTTAAAAAGTAATTCTTTATGCCATTATTGTAGTTATGAACTTACTGTTGTTACTTGACTTCCTTAAATGTTATACACCCCACTACTGCAATAACATTTGAAGGTCAGTTATTATTGAAGCTCCGACCTGACTGGATGTGTACCATACTTACAGATTCAAGACATCAGTGTGGAAACTGAGGACAATAAGGAGAAGAAATCAGCTAAAGATGCGCTGCTGCTTTGGTGCCAAATGAAAACTGCTGGGTAAGAAAGGAGCAGTAAAAGAGAACCAGAAGGGTTGAATTTTTCTTTGTTGAGCTAATGATTAATGAATTCTTATCTGCCCTTTTCAGATACCCAAATGTGAATATACACAACTTCACTACCAGTTGGAGAGATGGTCTAGCGTTCAATGCCATCGTGCACAAACACAGGTCATTGACTTCTTCATGTATTTCACATCACTGATAACAGCTACAGTAAAAGCTGCCCTTTTTAAGCATTTACTTATTCAGTGTAATTGCAGTTTTTGTTTCTTACTGTAAGGTTGTTTTAGATAACTTAGTCATCCTCCAAATCAAAAGGGAGTGTTGTATTTTAATGGTTTTCATTCCCTTCGTAATGAGGAGCACCTGTCGCAGAACCATTTCCCATCTCTGGGGTGTTTTTATCCCCTTTTCTATTTAGGTCTCCACTTGCTCCTCCCATTCTTTAGTCTGCAGTATGCCTGAAAGGATGAAAATAAATAGGGAATAAGATGACCTAGATCACAGAAATTATAACCCACTTATTTTCTATTAAGAGCCATCCTTGATACCCCAGTTGCACACTCTGCTGGTAACTCATGAATAGCTAACATTTAAATGGAGCTGTAAAGTAGAAGCCAAAGGTGTAGCCTAAACACATATGACTCAAACAGAGGAGAGCATATTGTTCCTTACAATGACTGCATACTGTGAGGGTGATAAGGGTGATACTTGATAGATGAAAGCCAACATGGCTTTCAGAGCAGTTAGTGAGCCGTAGGGTAGTTACGCAAACCACTGAGCTGTCTGTCGTTTACATTATCATGCAAGAAATTACATTATGCTCAGTCCTTTTTGTCCTCATTTTATTTTTTGTGAATGCATTCATGCTATAATATCCTATAGGTTTTAATAAAATATACTCACCCGAACGCCTTTCATACTTTTCTACCACCAACCAGCAACTGTAAATGAAAGCATCATTCAGGCATTAGTTTGCAGGTGTGGTTTTCATCCATGATCAGAAGCCTTTTTTCATGCAGATGACTTCATCCAGTTCTAGAGGAACATTTTATGCACCTTGGATTGAAAACATTTTCTTCTGTACTACAACAAGTTGCAATAAGTCAGCCGATATTCGTATTTGCTTGCACCTTGCACTCTTCTGTAACCCCTTCTCATTAAAGTCACAATTTTTTCCAATCCTCTGCAGACCCGACCTGATTGAGTTTGACAACCTGAAGAGGTCCAACGCTCACTACAATCTCCAAAATGCTTTCAATGTGGCTGAGAAGGAACTGGGGCTTACCAAGCTGCTGGACCCAGAAGGTGAGTGTTTAAAGCCTGAACAACAACAAAAGCGCTCTTGTAAGTCACATTGATGGCCTGATCTGTCTGCTAAGGCACTAAGCTGTTGCCTGAAACAGATTGGCGAGAGTTTGGCTATAGAGGATTACTGCAATAAATTTTAGATTAGGCAACACTGCATCACTGTAGCAAGTCAGCTATAGTGACATAACAAAAAGCATGATTAAAGATATAAACACTTTCCCACGTGTTATTCAGAGTGTTTTGATGCAAATATTATAGTATATATAATATAAATACCATGTAAATATTTATATTAACCATATTATTATTATTTTTTTCAAGATGTCAATGTGGATCAGCCTGATGAAAAGTCTATAATTACCTATGTGGCAACTTACTATCATTACTTCTCCAAGATGAAAGCCCTGGCAGTGGAGGGCAAACGAATTGGCAAGGTTAGTTTTGTGTGTATACATTTATGTGAGTGAAAGTGAGTAGATGTACACTGACTTTATGTCCCCAGTTCAAATAATACATTTCTCTGCACTTCAGGTGCTCGACTATGCTATTGAGGCCGACCAGCTGATAGAGAAGTATGAGACCCTGGCCTCTGAGCTGCTGCAGTGGATCGAGCAGACCATAGTGACACTCAATGATCGGCAGCTAGCTAACTCTCTGAGTGCTGTACAGAACCAGCTCCAAGCTTTTAACTCCTACAGGACTGTGGAGAAACCTCCCAAGTGAGTGTCAGCTGGGTTAAGTGAATGAGTCAGTGCTTGGTAATCAATTATAATCCAAAATGGTGACGCTATGCAGTACGTTAACTATCAGTGTCTGATGTCCTCAGATTTACAGAGAAAGGAAACTTGGAGGTTCTTCTTTTTACTATCCAAAGCAAGATGAGAGCAAACAATCAGAAGGTTTACATGCCAAGAGAGGGAAAACTCATTTCTGACATAAATAAGGTATGGCTTGTTCTAGAAAAGGCAAGTACAGCCTTCCAACTCAATGTTCATTTTGTAGATTCTGGATGATACAGGCTTCCTGGCTTATATTTGCATGGCAGGCATGGGAACGACTGGAAAAGGCAGAACATGAACGTGAGCTGGCACTGAGAAATGAGTTGATTCGCCAGGAGAAACTGGAGATGCTCGCTGCTCGCTTTGACCGGAAAGCTGCTATGCGGGAGACATGGCTGAGCGAGAACCAGAGACTGGTGTCTCAGGTAAATTGAAAAAACACAAACAAAATTTGAATTCCTGATTTGAATGCAGTAAATAGATTTACAATAATGCAATCATGTGCTTCTTTTTCTCTGATATTAGGATAATTTTGGAACCGACCTGGGAGCAGTGGAAGCTGCCACTCGTAAACACGAGGCAATTGAGACAGACATTGGAGCATACTGGGAGCGTGTGGCCGCAGTGGAGGCTGTCGCCAAAGAGCTGGAGGCAGAGGGATATCATGATGTGCGGCGCATACTCGCACGAAGGGATAATGTGCTTCGACTCTGGGAATACTTGAAAGAACTTCTGGCTGCACGCAGAGAGCGTCTGAATGCCCACCGTGACCTACAGAGGCTGTTTCAGGAGATGCGTTACATCATGGACTGGATGGCAGATGAGAAGGTAAAGCTACCACAAAGAAACAGAAGCTTACATAAATTTGACTGCGCTTTGTGTTGAATTACTACTTTGATTCCTGCATTCTCTTGAGGTTTTAATTAGCAAAAATGAGTTTCCTAATCCTCAATTAACATAATTGTTTTTCACATATGTCCCTGACAGCTTTAGTGTCAGCACTTTATAGCAGTAATTAGCTTTGTGCAGGCCTAGCCTGATTGGTGTTACCTTTCTTTGCTGGCTTTACTGAGGTCGACTGAGGTAGACTCCAGTGACTAGAATTACGCACCTTTCTTCTGTGTTTTCCAACTTCGTTGTACTATTGTACTAAGAATGACTGCGCAATGGCAATAAAGACTTATCTTAAATGTGCTCACATTTTGATTGGCCAAAGGAAGCGCCAGTAATGCCTGATTACCACTGACACATTTGCCAATATATCAGACCCCTTGTTTGGTTTAAATAGCTGAACAGTGTGAAGTATCATTTATGCTATGTAATTTATACTGTATAATCCAAACTGACTAAAACCTGACTTCCATGAATGGCAGTAGCAATGGGAATAGCAGTTGTGGGAACCATTTTCCTTTTACTGTCTACATATGTGCAGCTAGCTAACGTTACAGCCCAGCTGCTTAGATTCTGTCATGCTGTCACTAGCATCATCTTCTTATCTCTGATAAACAGATGCTTTCTTCTCTAGAGAGATTGTGGTTGGTAAAACGTAAAGTAATTCTAAAATGAAATTACTCACAGGTTTTGCAGATTTAAATGGATAAATCACACTGAAGGCAAGAGATAAAATTTATAGATATAATTTTGGGCTGACCTGACCCTATAAGGATATTATAAGTAACCAATAGAATGGGGTAGTATAAAATCTCAGCTACTTGGATGTGACTTGTCTATAGCTCTGAGTGATGTGTTTGTAACCCAATATGTGAGAAGTCACCAAGCACTAAAGATTTATTAGCATTTTTATATTTAAAAATGACGTTTATGTTGTGGTAAGTTGAAAAACAATCGTTATTTATTGAATATATACTTAGGTAATTGTCGATTTTCACAAGATAAAACTGGGAAATATTCTACTGGACTGTGCTTTCTGTTTTCAGGGTCGTCTGCAGTCTCAGGACAGCGGAAAACATTTGCATGATGTGTTAGACCTACTGCAAAAGCACAATCTGGTAGAGGCTGATATTTCTGCTCAGGCAGAGAGGATCAAGGCAGTGCAAGGAGCTGCAAACCGCTTCACTTCCCATGAGCAGGGTAAGTCTTAAAAAATGGTCTTGCACATTTTGTGTACAGAGTATGCATTTTAGTCTGACCCTTTGTGCACACTGTCTAAATTCTGTGTATTTCTGCCTTTTTTTTTTTAATTGTAAGCCTATAAACCTTGTGAGCCTGGACTAGTTAGTGAGAAGGTTGAGCTGCTGGGTCAAGCCTATGAAGAACTTGGTCAGCTCGCTGTGAATCGCAGAGAGCGCCTAGAGGACTCACGGCGTCTGTGGCAGTTCCTGTGGGATCTCGGAGAGGAGGCAGCCTGGATCCGAGAGCAGGAACAGATCCTGGCTAGTGGAGACTGTGGCCGTGACCTTACTTCTGCCCTTCACCTACTCAGTAAACATGAGGCTTTCAGGGATGAGATGGCAGCCCGCTATGGCCCCCTGAGTAACAGTATTGCTGCTGGAGAAGATCTGGTTAAAGAAGGGCACTTTGGAGCTTCGGAAGTAACTGAGAGGATTCAAGACATCCATGCACAGTGGGCCCATCTGGAGGAGGTAAATGTTCATCATCAATTCTAAGGTGCTTTCTTCAAATATTGCATTTTTACCCATAATATTCTTATTTTTGATGCTTCTCAGACAACTAAGCAAAGAGAGCAGAGCCTTAAGGAAGCCGTGGCCCTGCATCAGTTTCAGACGGATGCCAATGACATGGAGGCATGGATCATGGAGACACTTAGACAGGTATCCAGTCAGGAGGTGGGCCACGATGAGTTCTCTACCCAAACTCTAGCTCGCAAGCAGAGGGAGATAGAAGAGGAGATCCAGAGTCACCACCCCCTAATTGACTCTCTGCACGAGCAGGTCCAAGCACTGCCACAGGCCTATGTACATTACCCTGAAGTACGTGTGCTTTCTTTTTCATACTTCTTCAATGATTGCATGCTGTTTGTAGTACTAAATTACTGCCTATTGCTGACTGTAGGTGGATGGTCGTCTGCCTGCTATTGAACAACGTTATGAAGAACTGGAGACCCTGTCAGCAGCTCGACGCCAGGCTCTGGAAGGTGCCCTGGCCCTCTACCGCATGTTCAGTGAAGCTGGTGCCTGTCAGCTCTGGGTGGAGGAAAAGGAACAGTGGTTACATGGCATGGAGATCCCTACAAAGCTGGAGGACTTGGAGGTCGTACAGCAAAGGTGAGTCTGTGGGTGAGGGAAGGTTCGAATGCCAAAGATGATGACAGATTAATTATTTTTCTTCAAAATCTTTTCATGTTTGAAAGACTAAGACGGACACTTGTAGTTGTGAAATGACATTACATGTAATCGCGGAAATTAATGTTGATGACATAAAGCAAAGATGAAAATTGTACATTATATTGATCTAAGCTCTAATCTTAAAAATAAACAGTCAGTGTTTTTAAATCTACTATAATGTCTAGAAATGTCTATGATAGATAGAATGAGTGAATTAATCATGGTGTTTCATTTATGGATATAGATTTGAGACACTGGAACCTGAGATGAACAACCTAGGAACCCGTGTCACTGATGTGAACCAGGTGGCAGAGCAGCTGCTGAGCTCAGACAACTGTAACAAAGACCAAATCCACCAGACAGCAGACCAACTAAACAACAGGTCAGAGCTACATTTATGAATTATTGTAACCCTATTTCTGCTGAGGAATGTGTATTATTTAAAAGGCGTGCAGGTAGCATTTTAAGCCTGGTCTGTGTTGTTTCTAGATGGAAGGAGTTTCAGCAACTGGCTGGACAAAAGAAACAAGATCTTGAGTCGGCTCTCAACATCCAGAACTACCAACTCGAGTGTAATGAGATCCAGACTTGGATGAAGGAAAAGACCAAAGTTATTGAATCTACTCAGGGTCTTGGCAATGACTTGGCGGGAGTGATGGCACTACAACGCAAACTCACTGGCATGGAGAGGGACCTTGAGGCTATCCAGGTATGGGAGGTGTAAATGTAATGGGTGGAGGGTGGGACCAGAACACCAGTGAAACAAGGCAAAATGAATATAGTATTATTTAGGGTTTTGTGATGAGGTATTTTAGTATAATATATGCAATTTAAATATTTTTCTTTATCTTTTCAGGGGAAATTAGATGACTTGAGAAATGAGGCAGAAAAGTTGGCCAAGGAACATCCAGATCAAGCAGGAGAGATCCAAGGACGCTTGGGAGAGATTCAAGAGGTGTGGGAGGAACTGAACGCCACCATGAAGCGACGGGAAGAGTCACTGGGGGAAGCTAGCAAGCTACAGGGTTTCCTTAGGGATTTGGATGACTTCCAGTCCTGGCTGTCCCGCACCCAGACAGCCGTGGCTTCAGAGGATATTCCCACTTCTCTGCCTGAGGCTGAGAGTTTGCTAGCCCAGCATGAGAGCATCAAGAACGAGGTGGATAACTATAAGGAGGACTATGAAAAGATGCGTGCGGTTGGTGAGGAGGTCACCCAAGGTCAGACAGATGCCCAGCACATGTTTTTGGCCCAGAGGCTCCAGGCATTGGACACTGGCTGGCATGAGTTGCGGCGCATGTGGGAGAATCGGCACAGCCTGTTGGCCCAAGCCTTCGACTTCCAGACTTTCCTGAGAGATGCAAAGCAGGCAGAGGCATTCCTTAACAGCCAGGTTAGGAAAATACTCTTCGACAAAGAAATAACAATTTTTTTTTATTGGTGCAAAGCAAATAACTGCACGTTTCAGAGAAAATGGATCTGATATTCTATGAAAAATTCTTCTTTACCAGTTCCCACATTTTTAAATGTCTTACTCTGTTGTATAAATAAACAGGAAAAAAGGCCTAAAAAAAAAAGTAAAAATCACTGGAATTCGATAATTACCTATGAAAACTGCATGTGAGACGATGTTTAACATTCCTTTTGTGTCCATCTCTGCGTAGGAGTACGTGCTGTCCCACACAGAGATGCCCACCAGTCTTCAGGCAGCAGAGGAGGCCATTAAGAAGCATGAGGATTTCCTCACCACCACAGAGGCCAGTGAAGAGAAAATAACTGGTGTGGTGGAAGCTGGAAGACGCCTCATTAATGACTCTAATGCAAACTCTGATAAGATCCAGGAAAAGGTTGATTCAATCCAGGAAAGGTTAGAGTAAAAGAAGGAAGAAAAACTGATATTTATATAACTTTTTATTATTTACATTTTTAATTAGATGTTTGAAGGCTAAACATTTTTTCCCGTTTATTTTCACCAGACATCTTAAGAATAAAGAGGCTGCAAATGAACTGCTGACCAAGCTTAAGGATAACCGGGAACTTCAGCACTTCCTCCAAGATGGACAAGAGGTAAGAATATGGCTTAGTTGAGTACTAATGCAAACTATTGCATCTTGATATTTACATTGAAACTGAAACTTCCATTATGCTGTTGTCTTTTTCATAGCTCACCTTGTGGATAAATGAGAAGATGCTGACGGCTCAGGACATGTCTTATGATGAGGCCAGAAATCTTCACAGCAAGTGGCAGAAACACCAGGCATTCATGGCAGAGCTGGCCTCCAACAAAGACTGGCTCGACAAAATTGATAAGGTGTGGCCAGTTAAATCAGTAAATGTATAATCATAACATCCATGTCATTATAATTTAATTTCTTTATTTAGCTTCCCTTTTGAAAAACTGGAAAATGGCACTGACTTTGACCAAATGGGACATTTAATAACGTTCAAGCTTGTTTTTGTGTCTCATCTCTAACAGGAGGGTCAAGCACTGGTTGCTGAGAAGCCTGAGCTGAAACCTGTTGTCCAGCAGACCCTGGAGGACCTGCAGCGTCAGTGGGAGGAGCTGGAGAGCACAACTCGTACGAAGGCTCAGTGCTTATTTGATGCTAACAGAGCAGAGCTCTTCACACAGAGCTGCTCCGCTCTAGATGTTTGGCTGAAAAACCTTGAAGGTCAGCTGCAAAGTGATGACTATGGAAAAGATCTGACCAGTGTGAACATCCTCCTCAAGAAGCACCAGGTACACTACATAGTACAGAAAAAGCACTTTTAAAATTAGTCTTGCAAATACATTTTTAAAATGGGCGAAAAAAGTCTCACTTTTTAAACATGTTCAATATTACATATAATCAAATGAATGTGGTGCAAGTAGCCATGTTTGCTTAGTGGAGCTAAATGTTATGCATTTGTTTCTTTAATGTTTGTGCTCTCTCTATGTAGATGCTGGAGCATCAAATGGAGGTCAGAGAGAAGGAGGTGCAGGCCCTGAAGTCTCAGGCTCTGGCTCTGTCCCAGGAAGATGCCGGACTGGCTGAGATAGATGGTCAGCAACGGCGTGTCACCGACAGCTTCGCCAACCTCCAAGACCCACTCAACCTCAGGAGACAGCAGCTGCTCGCCTCCAAAGAAGCACATCAATTCAACAGAGACCTGGAGGATGAAATTGTGAGTGGGATAACCTTAGTGATTCCATCAATAAAATAAACAGTTTCTGACAAAATATATCCTGACATTAAGATAATTAATAATCAATCTTTGCCTCTCAGCTGTGGGTGACAGAAAGGATGCCCCTAGCAACCTCCACAGACCATGGAAAAGACCTGCCCACTGTACAGCTGCTAATCAAGAAGAACCAGGTAAAGTTGCAGCTTTTTCAATATATTTTGAAAAAGTTACAAATTTTCAGTATTATTTTTAGGTGTTGCATTGTAAGTAGCTTAAAGGGCAAAGGTTTGGTATTGATTACTCATAAAATGTGGTCTCATTTTCATATAAGTCACAGTCACAGTCGAGAACAGCCTGAATAAATTTACAGTACAAAAATAATGTATTTTTATGTCTTTATTGAACATTGACCACAGTCATAGAGATAAGACGTAATTTTATGGGTAATCAGGTTCCAAACTTTGACATGCAAGAATCTAAATACTTTAAACAGACACTTGGACTGAGTTTAGAGAGATTTTGAGGAGTAGGGAATGTTAGCCAACTAAGAAAGTTGAATATTGTCTCTGGTTGTGAATCAGACTTTGCAGAAGGAGATTCAAGGCCATCAGCCTCGCATTGATGACATCCACAGACGAGGCAAGACTCAGACCCAGGTAGATGGTGAACGCCAGTCTGTTCTGGAGGATCGCCTAGTTGAACTGCAGAGCCTTTGGGACCAGTTGATCGCCGAGACAGACAAGCGTCATGCCCGTCTAATAGAGGCTAATCGTGCCCAGCAGTTCTATGCCGATGCTGCGGAGGCAGAGGCCTGGATGGGAGAGCAAGAGTTGCACATGATGTCAGAAGAAAAAGCCAAGGTAAGCTCGTGTAAAGTGAGATTTAATTGCTTTTTTTCCTACATCTTGTGCTTGAAGAAAGTTGATAATTTTCTCTTTTTCTCTCAGGATGAGCAAAATGCTCTAGTGATGGTCAAGAAGCACCAGATCCTTGAGCAGGCACTTGAAGACTACGCCCAAACCATCCACCAACTGGCCAACAGCAGTCGTCTCATGGTCAACAATGAACACCCAGAGAGGTGAGAGCACAAGACGTTGTGAACATTTTCAGATGCCACACTTCACCTTCTATAAATAGAACAGGACACCCATAACCTCATCTCTCTCATTTTCAATTAAACAGCGAAAGAATCACCTTACGACAAGCCCAAGTTGACAAGCTGTACGCAGGTCTGAAGGACCTTGCTGAGGAGCGTCGGGGACGGCTTCAGGAGAGGCTGAGGCTGACCCAGCTGAAGCGGGAGGTGGATGACCTGGAACAGTGGATTGCAGAGAGAGAGGTGGTTGCTGGCTCCCATGAACTAGGACAGGACTATGAACATGTCACAGTGAGTTTTTTTCCTCTCAGTAGCATACTTTGGAGACATGAAAGCTCAAAGAGATTTAGCTGAATTAATTATGTTGCTCCCTTTTGCCCTGTTTCTTTTCTTTTTCTTTGTACAGATGCTGAGGGACAAGTTCCGGGAGTTTGCTCGTGACACCAGCACTATCGGCCAAGAGCGTGTGGATGGTGTAAATGCGCTGGCAGATGATCTGATTGAGTCGGGTCATCCTGAGAACGCCAGTGTTGCTGAATGGAAAGACGGTTTAAACGAGGCCTGGGCTGACCTGCTGGAGCTGATTGACACACGCACGCAAATGTTGGCAGCCTCTTATGAGCTGCACCGCTTCCATCAAGATGCCATGGAGGTGCTTGGACGTGTTAAGGAGAAGAGGGAAGCACTGCCTTCTGAACTTGGCCGTGACCTCAACACTGTCCAGCATCTGCACAGACAGCACACCGCTTTTGAACATGACATCCAGGCCCTCAGCGGACAGGTCAGTTATCACTTGCTAAAAGTGATCTCATTTTAGATGGCGAAACTAATATGTGAATACGAGACCAAATATCCCTCTGCTCCTTTGAACTCCTAGGTGAATCAAGTGCAGGATGATGCTGCACGCCTGCAGAAGGCCTACGCTGGTGAGAAAGCGGATGACATTCACAGAAGCGAACATGCTGTGACTTCTGCCTGGGAGGGCCTGCTCGAGGCTGGCGAGGCTCGCAGGCTCCTCCTGCTGGACACCGTGGAGAAATTCCGCTTCTTCAACATGGTGCGAGACCTCATGCTCTGGATGGATGGTGTGAACCTGCAGATTGACGCACATGATAGCCCAAGGTAAATGTCATTTTTTGCTTAAATTTCCACTTACTATAAAATAACTTCAACAATAACTTGTTTATTCATATATAACCTGCCTCTCCTATCTCCTGTGGGGTTTTTTTTTATAGGGATGTATCTTCTGCAGGGTTAGTAATTGCCAATCATCAAGACATCAGATCAGAGATTGACGCTAGGACAGACAGCTTCACTGCTTGTGTTGAGATGGGAAATACTTTGATCAACAAAAACCACTATGCATCTGATGAGGTATTTTGCAGTGGGTCACATTTACGGTTGTCTTGAGAGAGAACAGTGCATGTTTACAAAAAACAAAAAACCATGTTGACTCAAGAACTGATATCTGAACCTGTTCACCTATTTACAGATCCGAGAAAAACTGACTCAACTCCAGGAAAAAAGAGATAAGATCAACAAAAAATGGCAAGACAAGATGGACCATTTACAAATTGGTATGCATGCTTCACATTTTTGGACTGCACACGGGTGCATTTAGGCCAACAGAGCCGTGGCAAAAGTGCATGGTGTTGTAGGCAAGTTGCTACACGCAAGAGATGGTAGATAACATGCAAACCGGTACCTCCGGTTTAAAGGTCTCTTTATGCAACTGCAGCATTGTACATTGAATTATAATTCTTTTTTTCTCATCCTCTCTGTGTTTTCTTTGTTTTTCTCTCTATATTGTGGCCTTTGGTCATCTTCATATCAGTGCTGGAGGTGTTGCAGTTCGGACGTGATGCTTATGTGGCAGAGTCGTGGTTGGCTGGGCAAGAACCTCTGGTGCGCGCAGCAGAGTTGGGCTCAAATGTGGATGAAGTAGAGAGCCTAATTAAGCGCCATGAAGCCTTTGAGAAACTCGCCACGGCTTGGGAAGAGCGCTTCGTGCAGCTGGAGAAGCTCACTACAGTAAGTAGAGAGATTTGGCTTGTTCTGGAGTACACTGGTAAATGCAGGATGTGTAGGATATAGTACATTCTGCATCATCTATAATTTAGACAATAGAAACCCGACTCCCTTGGTATTACACTAAAAAATGGCTAATTGTTTTCCACTGTTTAGCTTGAAGAGCAAGAAAATCAGAGGAGGCGGGAGGAAGAGGAGAGAGCGAGGCGACCTCCTACTCCTCCACCAGTAGAAGAAGTGCCACAGTCTGAGACAGAAACTCAACCACATGATTCTGCAGCCAGGTATGCCAAAGAGAAGACTGGGTAGAGCACAAGAGTGTTCGTGTAAAGCAAAAACACACTACGAGAGAAAAATTAACATGCTTTCTTTTCCCTCTGTAACACAGAACCAGTCTGGACCAGACCACTCTCAATCAGTCCGTGTCAGTGAACGGAGTACACAGCGACAATGACACATCACAAGTAAGATACGCTTTGTGTGTATGCTTCAAGTGCTTCATTGATTTTTACAGAGTTTCCAGCATAATTTAACATGTAGTCCACCGTGTTGTCTTCCTTCATCTCACACATTATTAGATAGGTCATTAAAATTCATATCCATCAGACAGTTTGATCTAACTTATGAAGTGTAATGCCAAGCTGTATATTAGCAAGCAGTTGTGTTTTGCTTGACAGATATGTTTATTATATGTAGCCACTCGTTGGGTTAGGTTCTGGAAAGAAAACTGTGTTACACTTTAAATTCATACATGTTATATGAGTGATTCTCTTCAGTGGCAGATGAAAACAAGTACCCGGTGACTTCATGTGTCAGAGGTGATGGATTGGCTGCTTGTGGGCAGCACTGTTGCAAACCTCTGCAACTGATGCTACAGAGAAAATCACTAAATGAACGAGAACTATTTCTGTGTTTCTGCAGTTCTAGAAGTGCAAGCCATATCCTGACATTCATCTTTTTGCCCCAGACTTCTTAACAATTTCTTATTGCGTTTTTGCCAGCAGTCATTATCGCTATCGTTGTCAGTGGGAAAGAAATCAGAGCCTAAACGTGTGTGTAAGCCAAAGCAGCAGGAGCGTGTGAGTACCAAGTCACGGCCAGCTTTGTAGCTACCCCTCGTCCCCTTCACAGCCTCCGCTCAGCTCCTGGTCAACTGCAGTGCCTTTTTCCTTCTACTGAGAAGCTATTGCTCTCTGTCACAGATGCAACCATCGCTTTATTTATTCATGAGCTACAGCTATCATTAACGAGCCCCATCGCTGTTTAAAGGCATGATGCAGATTCATGAACACACTATTTTCATGGATCAAATATGCAGTTATATATTTATATGTGCTCATATTGACCAGGACAGGAGTGACTGTAAATGTGGAGCCCAAAGTAAATGTGGTGATAAATGTAGCTGTTCAAAGCTAATTTATATGTAGTTTGTTTTAGTCTTTATCCATGTGTGTGAGTCGCCTTTGAGTGTCAGTCTTTTGATGGAGTCACGTGAGAATCCTTTGTAGAAAAGTACGTGACACAAAAGGTGCCCTGAGTTTCCGTTTTGTACTATAGTCGCAGTACTAGAAGCAAAATCCTGTTGTCTGTGGATGTTTTTTAAGGTTTATAAGATCAATTAAAGCCACAACACTTAAGCTGCAGTATCTCTAAGATCTCAACATCTCCAGTCTTAGAGGTGAACTGTAATTGAGCAATAGTGTAGGACTATTTATTTATATTTTTTATTTGACTGAAGAAGCTGAGATTAGCATCAGAATAATATTTAAATGTATTCACAAGTTGGATTTCGGGTCTCTTTGGAGCAGTTTAAATTAATTTAAAATCTAGTTTAGTGTAGCATGCCTGTTTCCTGTATGTTTGGTTATTTTAATTGTGTGTTTTACCAGTAAGAGTCTGTGCAATGTCAGAATGCTGTGTGATTATGTAGACCTCCTGAACCCTCGCTATGCTGTTATCTCAGGTAATCATACAGTGCTGTCAAAGCAGACGTCATCATAGCTTTTTCGTGTATGGCTGTGAATGGCTGCTTTGCTAATCACCACTTCCATCCAGCTGTGTTTTTTTTTTCTGCCCCCCTCACCACCATTCATGTCCTGGTTTTAACCACAGGGCTCAGAGTCTGAGTCAGTGAACGGACCGGGCAGAGACAGCGGACTGGCATCGTCTCGCGTCGATCCGTCTGCCACTTTACCGAGCAGAGGCGCGGCAGACTCGGAGCCAGAGACCATGGAGGGGATGCTCTGTCGAAAACAGGAGATGGAGTCTCACATCAAAAAGGCAGCTACCAGGTGAGCGTTGCTATAAGAAGATTTGTTCACGTGCAAAGAGAAAGAAATGCTGACGTGGCTTTAGTTAGCGATATCAATCTGTATGTAGAACAGTTTAACTTTTATCCTGTTCATTTGTTCCCGCAGGTCCTGGCAGAATGTGTATTGTGTCCTACGAAAAGGAAGTCTTGGTTTCTATAAAGACGGCAAGAGTGCTAGCAATGGCATTCCATACCACGGAGAAGTTCCCATCAGCTTGGGAGAGGCTGTGTGTGAAATAGCCCATGACTATAAGAAAAGGAAACACGTATTCAAGCTCAGGTGAGAAGACGGACAGCATGAAGTGTCTGAAAGTTAAAGGCCACGGTGAAATAGTAAGATTGGTGTAATAGACGTTAAATTTACCCCTGACTAAGTGTTGACCCTTTCAACCCTGTGACTGCAGGTTAGGGGATGGGAAAGAGTACCTGTTCCAAGCAAAGGATGAGGTGAGATGTACATAACAGGTTTATATTGCTCAAATCATTAAAACACATTTAGGGGAATATAAAACATAACCAGCCTCTTTTGTGTGTTGAAAGGCGGAGATGAGCTCCTGGATCCAGTCCATCCTTAGCTCCATTCCAAAAGGATCAGGAGACTCGCCTGGAGCTCCACGGCCCCTCAGCCGTGCCATGACGATGCCGCCCATCTCGCCCAGCTCGGGTGAAGCTGGAGGCGTTACCATGCGCAACAAGGATGGGAAAGAGAAGGATCGCGAGAAGAGGTTCAGCTTCTTCGGCAAGAAGAAATAAAACATTTGTAAAATCATGGATGGGAACTAAATTTGTCAAAATTTCAAAAAACTGAGGCAGATATAAAGGAAAGTACAAACAGGTCATACAAACACACTGCTCTCTGTGCAAGCCCCGAGGAATCTGTTAACAGCTGCGTCATGTAGCTGAGAAAAGTTTTTTTTTTTTCTCTTTTATTCTCTCCCTCTTTGCTGGTTTTATGTGTCACTTATTTTATTACTCATCCAGTCCACATCTCACTTTAACTGCACCCAACAATCAGAGCCCTCACCCTGTTTTGACCAACAGAGGTCATTAGTGTGAGTCAGAACCGGGGGTGGATGTCATTAGCAGAGAGACAGTTCCAGTCTAGCGAACCGGATCCTCCTCTGTAGGAATATTTGCTCTTCAGTGAGTCTTGATTAGCTAACCCTGTTGTGATACTGTTTCTCTAAAAAACAAAAAAACAAAAAAAAAGATGATGGTTTTCCACTCTGCTGCATTTTGATTCATTTGCCCAGTTTTAACTGCTCTCTATTAGAAAGGATCACATTACATCTCTTCTTCTGTTCTTGGTATTGATGTTATTAATCTCAATATTATTGATATCATTATTACTATTTATCTTTTTCAGTTGCTGGCTTGACAAAGACTAATTTGATGGTAGATAATCTTGATTTATGTTGTTGAGAGAAGCAAATTTGGTTTTGTGGAGAATGTCAGCTTGCCCTTGTATGTACTATATCTTTTTGTTTTCTTTGTTTTCTTTTTTCCTTTTTTTTATTTTTAGGAATGACAGTTTATGAGGTGTTCTGACAGGAAAATAAAGCTCATTGAATTTTAGCAGTGTGCAGTAAGTGATCACAATTTTCCTTGGAAAAATAATATATATATTTAATAAGTGGTTTTACTATTTTTTTTATCTCTAATTTTGCCTGTATTTGATTCTTTCTTTTTGAGTGATCTTTTCTGCTTGATGTTCAACTTTCTTTCTTTTTTCTGTACAAAGCAGAGAAGATTAGTTTTCTAGCGTGTGCATGTGTGTGTGTGTGTGTGTGTGTGTGCGTGGGTGCGTTTGTGTGAGTTGTGGTGCTGTGGACTTTGCATGTTTATGTTTTTTCGGATCAAGCGTGGCCAGATGGATGCTGCTTTTCGGTACTCAGAATCGGTAAACCGGGAAGAAACAGAAATTAATATCACTGGAATGATTTCCCAGAGCTGTGCTTTTCTTTTGGTTTGAAAATATCTTCAGCTGACATCACTAACGATGATCTTCGAGACAATTTGTTATTTGTTTTAGTCATCTGATATCTATTTCCGTTCTCCACCTACTGATGTGAAGGCACGGGGGCAGTGTGTATAGATAAAAAACTGAAGCACAGGGACCTGAGCAGGACAAAAGGAGGGTTGACAGATGGCTTTACCGGTGAAGTGAGGTGCGTGAAGGTGACACTGGATAGGCACTGAGGAATGCGCTGTGTGCTTTACAACAAAGAGATATGAGCCTGAGCCTTACTTGAACCCACTACAAATACACTAAACCCACTTTTTTTTTTTTTTTTTTTACTCACCAAACGATTGAGTTGTCAAGTTTTATAAAAAGATACGAAAGTTTGTTTAAAAAGTGACCTGTGGCAATGACCTCATGTATGTCAGTGGATTGATTTGGCACCAACCCCAGAAATAGAAGAATGCCCTCAACTCTCTTTGATCAGCCGTGCACTTGAATATGTGGCATGATTTCAACTAGATTTATACTTCCAAGTGTCCAATCTATGCCATCTACATGTGTTAATATACACATACATTGGACTTGATAATTGGAGAGCAAGTAATAATCAGTTGGCGGTGAAAATAAATCAAATGGCGACCTACTATGGATTATGTAAACAAATGATAGGTGTTAGGTTTGCTAGTCTCCTCACATATTGTACATTTCAAATGAAGATGGCATTTATAGTATATTGTGAATGTAGACACTACAACCTGACATTCTGCCTTCATATTAATTGGTTGGTGTAGTCAGTTACTTACCAAGCATGAATTAACTGCTTATAACAGCAAAGATTCAGCAACGGTTTAACAAACAAACATCTGACGGAGTCCCATAAAAGCAAACGAGCTGCAAGTAACTATTTGTGTTGCACTGATATTGAAAGTAGCTTATTAAAGCTGATTAGTGCTTGGATGGGTATACAGTTCCATAAAAGAGTGGTCAGTTCATAGGAATGCCGCAACAAGTCTGGGTTCAGTTAACAGCACGCGGTCCAGATTTATCAAACCTGCCTCGTCTCTTTAACTGTAAGAGTTTGCATTCCTGAGTGTATGGTGGAGCTCCCAGTTAGTTTCAGTCTGAACTACAATGTGGGATCCAGGTGAAAAAAGGTCATTGCATACATAAGCGAGCCAGTGGAGTTTGCAGACATTGTGCACAGTTTTGAATAAAGGAGTCCTTCCCCTTCCAGCGATAACCGCTCTGAACAGTTTCCATCAGATATTAGGCGATCCAAGTTCAAAGGTCACACAGTGTATTTTCTTATCAGCTCATTTGAATGTGAATGATTCAAACCAGTTTGGCCAAATTGGTCATGTGAAGCAAAAATATTTCTCATACTTGACATACTGTACACAAGCTCTCTCTCTTTCACACACTCACGTATTGATACTGCCCTGTATATTTAATGCAGAGTGACCCTGGCAAACCAGTCTTGTGGAAACGTCCTTAGCTGGCTGTGATTTGATGTTGCAAATGGCATCCTTTTAAAATAACATTGTGCTACTGGTGAGCTTTGACCAGAACATGAGAAGTATGTGTTATTGATGTCAAAGAGTTACGTTTTGATTCTAAGAGTATTTGTAACGATGGAGTACTTAATGAAGCAGAAAACCAACTTGTTAAGTATTACACATGATTGAAAACAGACTGGTGACAATTTGAGCTTCCTTTTTTAGAAGAAGGCAGGATCTTTGCTGTCTAGTGGGAGCTTGCATTTTTTCATCCAGTGGTCTGTCTCGCAGCCTGTCCACCTACCTTCATTTCTTTTGACGAATGTCTGTTCCTTCCTCTGTAATTCAGAGCTGTTAATACCACTACTATTATTAATTGCTATTATTATCATTATTGCTACTGTTGTTCCTATTACTACTACTGTTACTAATGCAACTTATTGCAAAAAGTATAACTGCTGTCCATTTTCAGGTACGTGTCTGTGATATCAGACCTTTCCACACGATGTCAGTGTGCTGTGGAGCATTTTCATTACAAATTGAAGATAATGTTTGTTGACTTGTGTATCTACATCTAATATTAGGAATAATAAAACATGGTTTAATCAAGAACGTGATGCTGTTGAATCTTTTATGTTAAGAAAAAAAAGATATTCTTTTCTGTTAGCGCCTGTGAGTTGAATGTTTGATTGTTTTGTCACAACACACTCTGACTAAACTCACTTATGCCTTTTTTTTTGTCTTTATTGAACATGTAGGATTATCATTCACAGTTCTGCATGCATGACGTCTTTATTTAGCAACTCACAGATCTTGCTTTAGCAGCAAAAACCTCCACCAGACATGTCGTGCAGCTGCTTTTCCTCATTGTATCAATTGACCATCTCCAACGCTTCTGGCTATAGACTGCTTCATAACAAGCTTTGGGGGATTGCAGTGTCTTATTCAGTGTTATTTCTTTCAGTAGACACATGAACATCAAGTTGTCTGCAGCTGTTTTGCTGTTACCTTTGAGTTAGAGACTTGAATTTCATTCTTTTATAGGAAATGAGTTTTAATGTGAATAGATGAACACAGAGGCCATCAGAAATATTTTGTATCCTTTTTTCCAACTTTCTGCAAATATAATGCTTCACTGAAGATGCACGGAGTCCTGTGAAAACCTTCTTTTTCAATGACTGCAGGTTGTTTAGACAGATTGTGCTTGTAGGCTGAGTTTAAGGAATAAAAATTGTATATTCATACAGTACTTCATCTGCTACACTTTAAGTATGTTATTCACATTAGAATCATGCGTTAAACTGACTGTGGGACTGTGGGAGGAAGCCAGAGTACCCAGAGGAACTCCACGTAGGCACAGAAAGATCATGCAAATTCCCCGACCAGGGTTTAAATAAGGAACCTTGTTGCTGTGTGGTGATGGTGCTAACCACTCAGCCACCCTAGGTGTGGCTTTGTTTCCTGTAGACAAAATTATTTGATATAGTTCTGGTACTGAGCCATGAGCATGTTAAAGTGATTTCACCAGTATAATTATGGCAAAAGCACAATTGCTATCTGGTCTTTTGTGACCTTTTGCTTCTATGAAATATGAAAACTGACCGTCACTTTTATCACACAGCCTCCCCCCACATAACTGCTTTGAATAAATGTTAATGTTGGAGTGAAAGCAGACTGTACTCTGCTCTTCCAGCAGATCTTAAACCTCGCTGCTACACATGTCACGCCATTCACCTCCAAGGCTAATTCTTATTTCTCAGAGTTTTTGGTCCATGTTGACATATCATCACACAGCTGCTGCAGATTTGTCAGCTGAACATACATGTTGTAAATCTCCTATTCCTCCACATCCCAAAGGCTCTCTTGGATTTACATCTGGTGGGTGTGGAAGCCTTGTGAGTACAGTTTGAGATGACTTGAGCTTCATGACGTGGTGTTTTATCCTGCTGCAAGCAGCCGATAGAAGACTAGTACACATAAAGGGATGGACATGGTCAGCAACAATACTCAAATAGGTTGTGGTGTTTAGATGATGCTCAGTTTGCAGTTGACACAATCATGTTTCATGTTGTTTAGGCCAAGTTCTGACCCTATCATCTAAATGAAAACAGAAATCAAGACTCATACGACATTGACAAGTTTGTGCAAATTGTTAACCTCAGTTTCCTGTTCTTAGAAAAAAAACCTGTGTGATTTTCTGCTGCTGCAGCCAATCTGCTTCAAGATTTGACACTCGGAGATGCTCTTCTGCATAGCTAGTTTGCAGTGAGTGGTTAATTGAGTTGCTGTTGCTATCCTGTCAGTCTGGCTAGTCACCTCTGACCACTCACCAGGATCTACAAGGCATTTTTGCCTAGAGAACTGCCACTCATTGAATATTTTCTCCTTTTTGGACCACTCCCAGTAAACCTAGTTGCCTGCCACATTCAGCATCACCTAAATCACTTTTCTTGCCCATTCTGATGTTCAGATTGAACTTCTGCTGGCTGTCTTGACCATTTCTAAATGCCTTAATGCATTGAGTTGCTGCCATGTGACTAGCTGTTTAGATATTTGAATGAAGGTGTACCTAATAAAGTGCCTGATGAGTGTATAAAGAACACTGAACTACATTTTGTGCACTGGAAGCTTTGTAAGTAATTTAAAACATTACTAACATGATTTGCAGCTTGGAATAATAAAACCCCTTGCAATGGCACGAGGCCAGCAGTAGGGGGCAATGTGTTTCACCTTACTCCACCATCTGCCTACAAGTCCTGACAGAGGGCACACATTACCCGGCAGCCACTTTCCCAGTGTATCGAAGCAAGATGGCAGCTGTTGTTGAGAATGTTGTCAAACTGTAAGTGTTGGACTTTTCTACTTACCTTACATGTGTGCAGGTGACACACACAGCCATCACATTGTAACGCCTGTACTATCGTACACCCGCTGTCGTTAGTTAGCTTAGCAGCATTCCAGCTGACTTAGTAAGGTTAGCCAGAGGCGTCGGAGCGTCGTGTCTGTTCACATCCTGGAATGGAAGTGTAAGTTAGCAGACACGCAGCTGACGTTTCTGAAACATGGATCACGAGTCAATGTAGACGAACTTGTGTTCATTTAATCCTTCGTGTATTTTTAGCGGTGTGGCGGCCACTTGTGTTTTTGTGACCAAACGGACGCTGTGGCGCTAACGTCAGTTGAGTATGGCAGCTAGGTGTCACGCTAACAAGCTAAAGAGAGTGTAATTGTGCCTAACGTCGTTAGCGAAGGCTGGAGTGGCTGGAGCGACTAGTTTAAAATGAATGAAAATCCCTCGCTGAAGATTTGAACTCGAGAGCCCGGAGCCATAGCCGGTGTTTCCGATTCACATAAAAGAACTGCTTATAAAGTTTAACGTTTCAAAGACCAGAACACTGTATTGTGCTCTAACGTGCTTCCATTTCCGTCGTCTTACATCGTGTAGCCGTACAGCCCGATTCGGGGTTAATGTCACACGCCAGCGTACACACGCGTACGTCGTACCTCTACCTGCGATAACTGTGGCAGCACAAACATATAAAACTTACCCGACACACATCAAAATATTTTAATTTGCTTCCAAACTTAATTTCCTTGTGAAATAATACTGACAAAGAATGAAAGATGATGTAATCTTGAAACCAAGTCTGTGCTGTCAAAAACATATAAATGAACTGTTGTTTACATGCTAGATGTGCTGGTTTGAATGAGCTGGTATCCTTTATGTATGCACTATGCTATAGTTACATTGACAGAAATATATTCACCTGATTTCTTTTTTTTTTATTTCTGTCCCCTCATCCAACCCAAAGAGCCTCCTCCATCAGAAGTTTATTCCTGGTGAAGGGAGATTTAGTTCCCTTTCCATTGGCTTTCTCTTCATAATATATGAAGCTCTTTACCGTATCATGTGAAGAGCCTTTGAGATAACACTGGTGAAATGGGGCTATATGAATATATATTTTTTTGCAACTCAATCACTGTTTAATTTTTTCCCTTTGCAAGAATAATGCACATCAATCAGCATCACTCTACACATAATAAAACCAGAGCCACTCTGCCGCTCTGAGTATTGCTTCATTTCTGTGGTGTGTCTTTCATAAATCCATTTTCTTCTGCTTATTCTTATCATGGTCACAATTAGGGCTGGACCCTATCCCAGCTACCATAGGGGGAGATGCAGGGCCAACACAGAAAGACAGAAAACCGCACTCACATTCGTACCCATGTAAAATTTTGACTCTCCAATTAACCCAAACCCCCTCGGTACGTGTCTCTGGGCTGTGGGATGAAGCGTTTTTACATAAATAATCAGACAACATATACGCCACTACAAGAATATGTCAGTACTAGCCAACCCATGTGTGTATCTGGTGTGCTCTCACGCATTTGTGACGGCTTCTTTCTAGTTAATTCACCCTGCCTGAAATGATTTCTCTGGAAAGAAAAGCAAGTGTTCATTTTTGGCTGGACCCCACAGAGCACAGACAGCTTTTTGCAATGTTATTATGGCCTTACAGCAAGTTAAATAATGAAGTCTTTAACTGGAGATTGAAATCTATGAAAAGCTTCTTTAAGGTTTAACACAATTACATGGTTTATTATCTCATCAGGACTGAACTGCTGCCCTCTGGGGGTTCCTGACAGCCTCGAGAGGTGCAGTTGTTGCATCACGAGGTTCTTTGTGCCACCCCCTTTTTTTTTCTTTGACACTTGATAGCTTGAGGGAATTGTAAGATGTCTTCCTGTCTCAGTTTGAGTAGCTTCAGCCCTCAGCTTCTTTAAAAGGGATTAAGCAAGCAGCACTCTAACAGTATATTTATGCTATAAATACTGAACACTTGGCTTTGCCTGTGCTTCTACCAAAGCTCGTTGTTGTTGTTGTTGATGCACCAACAAAAGAGCACCTGCTGTTGCACTAAACATTTAGTCTGAAGCACAAAGACACTGCTTAGTAGGAGGCAGCAGAGCAAAAAAACACAAGCAGTTTTAAAATAAACTGAGACCGCACTTGTTTTGGAGCGGCAACAGCTGCTGATTTCTGTCTTGGAACCATAATAGACCTAATGACCAGCATCTGCCTCTGGTTTTGTTTCATCAGGCTGGGAGAGCAGTACTACAGAGATGCCATGGAGCAGTGTCACAACTACAATGCCAGGCTGTGCGCCGAGAGGAGCGTTCGGATGCCGTTCCTCGACTCGCAGACCGGCGTGGCTCAGAGCAACTGTTATATCTGGATGGAGAAAAGACACAGGGGACCAGGTGAGACACCATACGTGAGCGTCGAACTGCTCACCTGCGCTAAAGGCGTTTAAAGTTGTAAGAGCTGGACAAAATGAGCAGCAGAGAAGTGATCCAGAGGAAGCTGCACAGATGCTGTGAAGCATTCGTTATTAAGATGAGTGATTAAGTGATTAAGATGAATCATCATTTCCGCTGTTTATCAGAATTTCTCGAAGGAGCTACAAATAACCTCAATGCCTTCAAAACAAAGGACTAAATACACCATGCATGCATGTTTAAAATCACAAACAGAGCTTGTGTACTTAATGCAACTCCCTGGCAGCCAGGTGGTGCCTGCTCGTGTTTAAATGCGAAAATAACCGATTCTGAAAAGGACAGTCTAAGAAAATTCAAACGGAGCCTGTGGATTTTTTTTTCCCCTGCCAGTGTGTCAGAACTGTTTGATAACTGTGAACGCCTTCCTGTTCTGCCTTCCCTCAGGCATGGCTCCAGGACAGCTGTACACTTACCCAGCCAGGAGGTGGAGAAAGAAACGAAGATCTCATCCTTCAGAAGACCCCCGGCTTATCTTCCCTCCGGTTAAATCAGGTAGCACAGTAGCTCTGAGCAGCTTAGCTTATTCTCCTATTTTAGTGTGTCAGCATTTAAGGTGGATATCAAAGACTTTGCGGGGATGAACATGTGGTGCTATCTTGTAACAGATATCCATCAATAATTAAATCCAACTTGAATTGTACCTGTGCTTACAGTTGTATGTATCAGTGTTGGTGTTGTTCCTGCTGACTAAGCAGGAGAAAACATGATATGTCGACTAGTTTAAAAGTCAGAAAAGACTCAAAATTGATGCTAATCACGGGGCAAACAAGTATTTGAATGTCGTTGACATGTGTGGCTCTTTGTGCCACGCATAACATAGCTTACACCTTATATCTGATTGGTTTGCTGAGTGCGGCTGACATTAGCAGTGCTAGCACCAGCAGTTTTCTGTCCTTGTGGTTTAACATCCTCATGCTTGTGCAGAATGTGGTCACACGCTGTTCAGAGGGCTGGTTTTGAGGCAGTTTACTCTGACATTGCGTACACACAACGGCTCCTTTTCTAGATCAGTGCAGAAACTTGTTTCATGCTGATAGCTCACCGTATCATCTTGTTTGCCACTACACAGAGCTGCAAAATAGGCTGGTTTTACCTCACTAGAATATCCCTAATTATTTTAACCAACTAAAATGTCTGGCACCAACATTTTCAGGTATATTATATTGTGTTTTGCCTTTCCTGATTTCATAGAGCTAGATTTAGGACTGAAGAAGGATGCTCTGTTGTCATCGGATGGCAGCAGCCTGGAGGCCCTGCTGAAGGGGGACTCCTTGGACAAAAGGACATCCGCAGACCTCCGAGGATCTGAGGAGGATTCCAACATGAGTGATTACACCGGAGGCCTGAACCCTGCCGCCCGGATCAGAAAGGTTCTTGTTTTGAGATTTGAAGTAAAGCTGCTATAGATGGAAAAGTGAAATATAATACACCCCATTGTCATGCCTTCCTCATCCCTGTCAACACAGAGAATCATCGAGCCTGACGACTTCCTGGACGACCTTGACGATGAAGACTATGAAGAAGACACGCCTAAAAGAAGAGGCAAAGGGAAAGGGAAGGTAAATAACGGCTGTCGATCGATGCGGTTTCTCGATCCCAAGCATGCGTTTAAGGGCCCGTCTGAGTCTAATAATGTGCGCAGGGCCGAGGAGTGGGCAGCAGCAGGAAGAAGCTGGACACGGCAGCACTGGAGGACCGAGACAAGCCGTACGCCTGTGACAGTGAGTCCTGTTGGCTGAGAGTAGAGCATGTGAATACAGCTCCGAGTAGAAGGTCACCGCAGGTGTTCATAGCTGTAATGTTTATATTAGCTCGAGTCCTCATTAACTATCACATTTTAATTCACCCTCTTCTTTTTCTTTTCATGTGTTCCATCTTTTCTCTGTTCTTCGTTAGACTTCTTATATCTGATATTTACAAAGCTAGTCGATCTGTATTTTTGCCACTATGATGTCATACTTTAATTTACAGGTATTTCCATGTGCAGGGAGAGAAAAAAAGTCTTCCTCTTCTTTGGTGTTGTCAAACTGCTTGATGTGTTTTGTTTTTTCCTCTTTTGTGAAGCCTTTTCACTTTGAGCTGCAGTGCTCAGTAGGTCATTGCCGACTGACTTGACTGATCCTCTGTCGGTCTGAGTCTCTGTCTGTGCTTTCTCTTCTCCTTCTCTTCTCTTCTCTCTTTCAGACACTCTCAAACAAAAGCATATTTCAAAACCTTCTGAAAGAGGTATACTTCTCTTCATTCCTTTTCACTCCAGTCTGCCGTGTCTTTTGTCTTTGCTGCCTGTTTTTATTTTCTGTCTGTTACCAAGTAGATTTGCTCTTTGTGTAGTTCAGTTCATAAATTAAATGTTCTGTTACACACATCGTCCTGAATTGTAATTAACTACATTTGGAGAGCGTAAATGCCCTGTTATTATATGCTTTACCTAAAGTGTAGTTTGTAATCATGTAATCAGCCACATATACGAGTCATCTCAGCTTACAGAAGATTAGCAGTGGCCTTTAAAAGTTACTTTTTCCACCCAATCTGGCCTTGAACCTCCTACAGATTTTGATAAGCTGGAAGCTAGATCCTGCTGCTGATGTTTTCTTCCCCTTTTGTGAGTGCGTGTGCTGTTTTTTCCCCCCTGTGTTATGTTAATTTTGACTGCATTTCTCCTCTTCACCACCTCTGCATCCTGTAAAATCTCATTCCATGTTCCATGTGTTCGCTTGATTTTTGAGTCACTTTAATGTCTGCTTGACTTTATGGGGAGTATTTTGTTTTCTCCCTCCCCCACCAACCCCACCCACACAAAAAATAGTTTCTGTTTGGTTGTTAGCCTCTTGGTTAGATGCTTCCCGAAAGTCGAAGACCTAGGATTGCTGGACTTTTGAGGAAATGAAAATTAGAGAAAGTGTGGAAGTGAAAGAAGAAGTACTGTGTTTGACTGCTATGACAAACATCACACCCTCCCTGTGACAACGGCTTCACACAGTGGCATCTTTGTTCTCCTTTAAGTCAGTAAATCCTCCTTGCACAATCCCACTGGCTTTCTCAACTGTTAAAAGAATACCAGTTCAAATCAGAAACATGATGTTTTGCAAAATGGTGACATGCGTTTCTTAGTTTTGTTTCAGTGCAGTGAGGTCTCGAGTCAAAACACTGTCAATGCTTCTAAGACCCTTAAACTGAAGAAGCTAAAGCCAAGATCAGAGCAGTTCCAGCATATTAGCTGCAGCAGGAGTGGTCGAGATGCTGTCTTATTATTGTGTTTACTGTAGATTTCGAGCAAAGAGGAAGCTTGTCTCAAGTAAACAAATAAATACATAAATAAAGCATGTTGTTCATCTTTCCTATTATTTCACCGCCAGTTTATCATGTCATTGTGCCAATTTTGATACTCAACAGAAAGCAGGAGACATCAGGAACCTGGTGGGTTCTTAACTGATTTCTCTTCTCCCTCCCCGATCATCACTTTACCACATGAGAAGTTGTTGACATGTATTGAGAGAAACCACCATACGAGAGTCGTAGCTTTCTGTCTCGCTGTGTCACTAGTCTATGTTGTGTCTAATTTTTTCCTTTATTCACATAGTCAAAGGCATTGTGTCAGTTAAAAAAAATAGAAATACTAATAGTTGTATCAATAATTGCAAAGTAACTGTTTTTCAGTTACAGCAGTTAAATATGTGCATGATATGAGGCTACATTGTAAGTAGGACACTGCTGCAAGAGTCCTTTGATCATCTTAAGATACTTTTAAAGATGCTAATTATGATAATGTGAACAGTAGGAAGGGTTTCACCATCCTCATCAGCTTTAAGATGTCCCATGATAGCACTGTAAAGAATAGTCCTTTTCTCCATGAGTCACCTTCACCTTCCTCCACTGACGTGGTAGAAACACCTGATTTGACTGGTCTGTTCTTTGTTTTCATATCATACATGTCGTATTTTGTGGTTTTGGTGGCAGTCTGTGGGAAGCGCTACAAGAACCGTCCTGGCCTGAGCTACCACTACACCCACTCCCACCTGGCCGAGGAGGAGGGTGAGGAGAAAGACGACATGGAAATGAACGAGCCCGCCCTGTCGCTGCCCGAGGAGCCAAAAAGTAAGCGACAGCGGCGCAATGTCGATTCGGAGGAGTCGTCAGTTGATTATCTGAGGTCACAGCGTCGGTGTAACTGATCACTGATATTGGCCTGCATGTTTTCATCTTCCCACGCAGCTCCAAAGAAAGGTCCAGATGGGCTCGCGTTGCCTAATAATTACTGTGATTTCTGTCTGGGAGACTCCAAAACTAATCACAAGACCGGCCAATCAGAGGAGCTGGTGTCCTGCTCTGACTGTGGACGTTCAGGTAAATAAGAGTAGCGATATGAGAAAAGCCACGCAGCAAGTATTCTTGGAAAGATGTAACGTGTTTAAACCCTTTTCTCGACGCAGGCCACCCCTCCTGCCTGCAGTTCACTCCTGTAATGATGGCCGCCGTCAAGACGTACCGCTGGCAGTGCATAGAGTGCAAATGCTGCAACATGTGCGGCACATCGGAGAATGATGTGAGTCGTCTTTAGAGATTGTTTGCTTGTCTCTGGGTTAAAGTGAGATCTAGGTTGTTCGTGCAGAGAACTGGAGTGTTTTTGTTTTCCAGGATCAGCTTCTGTTCTGCGATGACTGTGATAGAGGCTATCACATGTACTGTCTCAACCCCCCCATGTCTGAACCTCCAGAGGGTAAGTCCACCCTTTTTTTTTTTTTTTTTTTTTACTACTTCCTAGAAAAGAATGAATCTGAAGCCCTTTTCACAGATGACCTGCAGCTGCATTTTCTAGACGTCACGCAAAGGTGGTGAATGTGAGATTACAAATGTCTGAGGCATTTATTCTGGACAGGAGCTCGTCTTTAACCTGTCAGCGGCGTTGTGCAAAATGACTCCGTGATGTCGGATTGTGTGAATAGAAGAGTGCATTTACCACACAGGGTATTTCCAGTAATGCGAACGTGGATTATTTCCTGCTGTGTGCTAAATGTAGACGGGACTGCTGTGGAAAATGTCACATCCTGATTCTCTCATTATCACACATGTCCAAAGTTCATGTGTGAATCTTACTGAAATGTAGAAGCCCAGTTCAATAATAGTTGACTGCTTCAGTTTCAGTTAAGTATACAGTTCATGTGATTTGAAAATCATTGCTTTCTATTTTTATTTACAATTTAGAATGTGTGTGTGTGTGTGTGTGTGTGTGTGTGTGTGTGTGTGTACAAGAACGAGCAGCACTCAGAGCATAAACCTCCGCCAAGGCAGCTCACTCTCTGGGCATTGTTTACTTTAGGGTAACATGACAGATGTTTACTTTGATTACACAAACATTATGTAGGAGTAGGTAATGGATAATTGGTATTGATTTTTAAATAACTGAACATGGCAAAAATCCAACAAAGTTGATTTTTTTTTTTTTAAGGTTGAGCAAAAGGACATAAAATATCTGCAATCGCAGTCACGCACATAGAGAGCCAAGTTTACACAACCTGGACAAAAGCCTTCGGACAAAGCTGTAATAAATCTGCTTTTATATCAAGTTTTTGTCTCAGCAGCTTCTGAAAAGCTAGCTGTTGTGTCTCTGTGAGCTTTTCTTCATTGTTATTAAACAAAGAAAACAGCAAGTCTTTTGTAATTAAGGTACTATTTAATTTAAAAACAATACATTTTATTATTTTATTCAGTGCCAAAACATTTTAGAGAATCAGCGGTGCATGCTCTCTCATTAATCATGTAGAACAGCGGTCCCCAACCCCCGGGCCGGTCCACAGGTCGTTTGGTACCGGGCTGCGAGAGTTGAGGCTCGGGTTTGATATTTATGATTTTCAGGGTTTTTAAGGTTTTTTTTTTTAAAAAATTTATCATTTTTATCATTAAGTTTCCCTGGGTCTTTTCACGTGTTATCAATAAATCTTCTTCTTTTTTTTCTTTTTTTTGGTATCGGTACTGGTTTTATTTTGTTGCATTTATCTGCGACACCTTAAAGGTCAGTGCGTGAAAATATTGTCGGACATAAACCGGTCCGTGGCACAAAAAAGGTTGGGGACCACTGATCTAGGGGCCTCTACTGTTCTCCTGTTTAAATGCAGTTTAACATCAGATTTTACTGCCTCTCTCTGTTATTTGGGTACTCAGGAAGCTGGAGCTGTCATCTATGTCTGGACCTTTTGAAAGACAAGGCATCTATATACCAAAACCAGAACGCCCCATCGTCGTGATGGCCGCTCTGGCCCGCACTCATCACCCAGCCGTCCTGCAGCAGCGTCGTTTACCCTTCAAGATAAGATGACAGACTTCCCCGACAAGCTGACCTCAGAGAGAGGGTGTGTTCTGGACATGGATAAAGGGAAGGATTGGGAGGTATACCTTCACCAGACTGGCTTCAGTTACCATCAGATACGACTGTTACACAGTTCCAACCTCAGATTCAGTCCCACAGATTTTTATTTTCACCACCTTGCCACATAAGCAATTTCAGCACCAATCATGTTCGCAGATAGAAGCATAAATAGCCAAATAATCCCTTCATGTTCAGCTTTTTTAATTTTTTTTAATTTTGTTGTTTTGTTTTTTTTACACATGCAAAGTTGCTAAAACCTTGTCAGTGTACTGATTTTATGATTAGAGCATAAATAGAGCTCATTGATATCAAATAGCATGCCAATGCTCACTCATAGTGTAAAAAAAAAGACATTTTATAATATTTATATATTTCTATAGTATAAATATATATATATATATATATATTAGTGTTGCGTGTGCACAAATTGGAGCCAGAATGGTTATGATATGTTTTAGAGCCCATTTCATCCAGCACCAGGTGTTGTTTTATTGAACTGTATTTGGCTGGTCATTCGATAGAGTCAAAGGGATTTGCTGAGACTGTAAATAATTTTTCCATGTCATCCGCTGCCTGCGGCCACATAAAGGTACGCAGAGAAACTGCTCGTCGAAGGTGGCTCCAAAGGCTGAAGGACTTTAGTTAGTTAGACTGAAGTCCAATGATGGACTCGTGTTTGTGCTGCACTCAGAGCTGCTGAAAGACCTACTAATGTGCTAGTTTCATTTGGCATTGGGGCCTTTTTTGACACAACTTGTCGGCTCTTCTCCAAAGCAAACTTGATATTGAATCTCTCACCGGGCCACACATCTGGCCTGTGTTAGACAGATGTGATAAAGTCGAGTCGAATACAAATCCCGCTAGCATTATCAGCCCCATTAAAGGGATAATCGCTGTGTTCTAGCAGTTTGCTGATGATGCACCATATCCATCGTTCTGTTGTTGTGACACCACTAGATTTCTTCTTTTTTTTTTCCTTTTTCTTCTTTAACCTAAGGACAATGTGACCTCGATTATGGTCACTTGCTGACAATGTAAAAGCAATAGAAGAGCCCTTTTAAGGAGGCAGGGATGACAGGGACTCATGGCTGAGTCTGTTTAGGCTCTGTTGCGAGATAATGTGCGATACTGTAAATGTTCTTTATCAGAAAATGCTATTACAGATAGTGGACTGTGGCAAGAATTATGGATGGCTCCATACTGTAGAAAAGAGATTATAATATGTATATGTATAATGTGGGGAGATGGCTCTTTCTGTCACTGCTTTCATAGTTTGATTATGCAATGGTTTCCTTCTGTGTCAAGGTGAGAGGAAGTCTGGCTGAACTGCTAAAAGCAGTAACTTTACCTCACACAGAAACAGTATTTAAAGGGTTTAAACATGCTGTAGATAGATGGCACAAAGACTGAGGGATAAATAGTCATGACAGCTGCAGCATCTGCTTCAATAACTGCATAATCTTACAGTTAAACAAGTGCATGTTCAGTAATTGTCAGCACTCGTCTTCTCCGTAGTTGTCTCAGTTAGGCCGGCAAAGGTGTTGGGAAGTGGTGTAATATAAATTAACCATGCTGTCATGTTTCAATAGCCAACTAACAATTACTAAAGCATTACACAAGTATAACTTGGTTTATTTTCTCATCATGTTTTAAACTTACTGTTTTATCTAGAGAGATGGTGGCTACTAGGATATTTTGCTGGTCGTTTTTTTTTTTTTGTTGTTTTCTTTTTGTTTGTTTTTGTATTCATCAGTGATGTTTGCATATCTGATGCGTGGGACATTTCGGGACTCAAGCGGAAGTTGCTTTCTAGTTAATCCTGTGATCCAGGTCTGAACTGAGCTGCTCTCCTCCAAAGCTGCACAACAAGAAGCAAAGTCCATAATGTGATTAAGAGGATAATGGCGTTCAGCGGTTAAGCAGCCAACATCCAAACTAAACTGACATAAACAAGAAGCACGTGCTCGGCTTTTGTTGTCACAGTCGGCTCTTGTGTCATTTTAGTATCAGACTCGGGTTTTCTTGCTTCCAGCTTTGGGTGAGACGCGTTCAACTATAGTAATAACATATTTAACCCTTTCATGTATGCTGCCAGCGCTGGCTTTGTACCCATCTTTATTCCTGTGTTGCATGGTGTCCACATGTGTGGGCAGTGAGATTTTATTTTTTAAAAAAAGAGGAAAATATTTTAGCACAATTCCCATAATTTGTGCATGAAAGGGTTAAATCGAGGTCATAGGTTTACATAGTTGGGGAATTCTCATGGGGTGGATTTTGATTTGGATTGTGATGGAATGTTTTATTGTATGAAAATTTATCTTCAGGAAAATAAAAATACTAAGCACCATAGTCTGCTGTTATTTCTTCTCCTCTTACATCGTGACATTCACTGTGACGGATGGGGAAAAAGTAATAGAAGCTGGGAGAGTTGAAAAGGACATTAGTGTTTATTTCAGCTTAAACATTTCTCCAGAATTCACCTTCAGTTTAGTTCTCAGTTAAATAAGTGGCCAAAAAGTTTGGCCGTTGCCCAGTTTCCTTTCTGGTTTCCTCCATTAGACGCTGGTCACCACACTAAACCTTTTCCCTTCTAGACGTCCAGTGGGACTGACCACGTAAAGTGGCACCTTCATCATTTTGCAAATCACTTAAAAGAAATCTTCTTAAAAGAAATGTTAAGAAAATCAGTTGTTATTGCACTTTTTTTTTTATTGCACTCAAGATACAAGAACAGTCTTCTATGATCCAATACAATTTCTATAGCAGTAAATTTGTAGCCTAAAATATCTTCTATTTCCAACATCACAGCAGAATAACCAGAACATTGTTTTTAATTTTTTTTTATTTTGCTTTTTTGTGGTGAAACCACAACAAGTACTGCAGCAAGTCGAGCTGTTCTGACGCTGCTTATTATGAGGTGTGTATCAGGAGCTTACAGCGGAGTGAAAAAAGACTCTGGTGTCACACACTGCTTTAAGTAAACTGCTGGCAAAACAACACATTTTGATGGATGAAGGATGGAGATGATAGGAAAAAGTTGAATGCAATCATTACCTGATATTCTGTGCTCATATTGGCAATCAAACTTTAAGTATAGTGATACTCAGACTGTGGGGTTGGCCACTTTATGAGGCAAATTTTCACCCAACATTTTATCTCTGTTTGCCTGTAGTGGCTCTAAGATGAAGGCTTACCTATACCTTTTTCTATCTTAATAATAATAATAATAATGGATTAAGATATTGAGTTTGGAAAACATTACAAACAACAAATCATTGCCCTTATAAATATCACCTGTTTCTGAGTTTTAGTTACATATTTGTCCCTCCTGTGTGAAAAGAACAAAGATCTTCATCATGGCTCTTCACACACTAACTTTAAAAGTTTGAACTGCACAAAAATTCTAACGTTAATGTCGGCCAGTGACGTATTATTTACTGATATGCCAACAAAAGTGAACAACGCCAGTGTTGGCCAATGAATATGCAATAGCAGCTTAATATGTCAGCAATTATTATGATGATTCATTTCTATTTTTAAAAAAAAACAACACAAAGTTTCAGCATTGAGTAAACGTTTCCCTTTCATTGTGAGTGCTGCACAAAAACAGACCTCTGAACCTCGACTGCACTCCACCATCTTTGGAACCTGCTCATTAATTTGACAAAATATCAAAGCAAATCGATCTAAAACTGGACTTTGATAACATGCAAGACTGTTGCTGTGATCTGAAATATACAGTTAAGCCCATAAACATTTGGATAATTGACACTTTTTGTAATTTCACCTCTGATGTAAAATCCACTGTGGTGCTGTGAAAACGGTCTAGATGTGATTAAAACGCAGATTTTAGGCTTTGATTCAACAGGGTTTTCAACAGTTGTGTTTATAAATATTAAAAGGATTTGGACAGCAACATTTTAAATAGAAAGTTTGTTTTTAATACTTGGATGAAAACCCTTTGCAATCAATGGCTGGCTGAAGTCTACAGACGTGGTCGCGTACAGAGGCATAATTACAAAAACAATGTCATCATCCAAAATCATGCACACCTAACTAGTTAAAAGTCAAAGTAAAAAGTCTAATAGTCAATTAAAGTTAATTAAAGATAAGCTTCATTTGCCTCCACTGCAGACAACCAACTAAACAACTTGGCAGAGATAAAAGAAATTCACTGTTTTCTGCTCACAAATTTCAAAATTCTCACTGAATTTAAACCTGTAAATAGGAGCGTCGTCTTCTTTGCTCTCTTACGTGAAGTCCAGCCGTGTCAGTGAATCAGCCACGAAACAAAAGATTACCACCTTAGAAAGGTCACTGAACGCACCGGCAGAGCGCGCATTCGTTTCCATTACAATAACTCATAATTAACTTTACATCATGTATTTAAAAAATATATTTAAAAACACCACAAAACTAGTCTCTGTAGGACATTCATTATTGTAAAACTATGTAAATTATTTAACATTTAAAAACAGTAAAAAGTATTGTCCAATAGACAAAGATAATAATTGTACAGCCATTTGAAGGAAGAAAAAAAATCACCTGGATCCCTTTGCTGGAACATTTAAGATTTGAATTCACACAACAAGCTGAAAGAGGACAGTTTGTCCATCAGAAACCAACAATTACACTGTGTATCTGAGTATATATTGTTTAACACAAAGCGATTTTTGACACAATAAATACACAGCAGACGCGTCTCTGCGTGTGCGCGCTGTTTTGTGTCTATCCTGATCGGCTGCTTTGCTGCACAATGTTCCACCAAAGTGACACGATCGCATAAAACGTACAAGAAATACAAACATCGATAGTCGTACCTAAACGTGACGTTTCACTAGTAACCTGCACATAAAGTCATTAAAATCTGTGACACTGATATTTTTATATATATTAGATTTCATAGTAATAAGACCTCAAAACGAAAAAAAAACCCCCAAAACAAAACGTAGTACTACTGCTACTCTTTTTACTTACAGTAAGCTGCAGCAACACGTGCTTAGAATCAGGCAAAATTTTCAAAATATTGTGAAACTGTGCATTTCATTTCGGCTGTACTAAAAACAGTCTGACGCATGTATGGTTTCCTGTGGTGCAGGACTAAAAAGTACCCACTTTCTCGTCTGACGTGCTCTGCTGTAACTCAGTGCCAGCTGCTACATTTGAATGCATGTAAATATTTTCACACAAACGTCAGCTACATTCAGAAAATACGAGGCTATTCGAAAATCTCTATTCGTAATCTCTTCGCAGCACGGACAAAATGACTTGAAATGACCAGCTTAAATTGTGCCAATATGATGCGAAACTCCTGTGATGTGATTGAAAAGTTATTTCTTGTTGGTAAGATTCAAAACTGCAGTGGTTTCCCTCTTTTTTATTTGCCTGCTTATGTTTGGACGCCTTCTCTACTTTTAACATTAGGCCTAAAAATTGCCTTTTTTGATAAAGCATATAGGATCACATGACCCTGAAGCCTCCCTTAGTTATGATTCAATACACCTAGACTGCTGGGGGGGCTTCCCATGATGCACCGAGTCTTTAATCCCGACTCACCTTTTTTCATTCTCTATGTGCTTTCACACCACTCGGCATTTAATCAGTAGTTATTAATCTCTGCATCTCTTCCAGGGTGACTTTATTGTTCTGTGTCCCTCCCCCTTACCCCCTCACTGGTCAGATGGCCGCCCCTCCCTGAACCAGGTTCTGCTGGAAGTTCCTCCCTAATAAAAGGGAGTTTTTCCTTCCCACTATCGCCATGGCCTTGCTCATATGAGGGGGGTCACCTGATTATTGAGGTTTTCTCCCTATTATTGTGGGGAAAGAAACATATCTTATTCCGTATGATAAAGACATTTTTCTGTACTGTATGCAGAGTAGGATTTTTACTGTTGATGCATTATTTTTGCCCTCCATCCAAGCTGTGTAAACCTTTCTCAGCCGCTTTGATTTTTGTAGTCAGAAATAAAATAAAAATACTGAATTCCTGCGTGAAAATATGTGGATTCAGTATCAGACACAGGTCAGTAAAACGAACCCTCCCAGAAACCATTTGTCCTTGTTGCAATGGTGAAGTCAGCTAGGTAGTGATGTTGTCATGCATTAGCTTGGCTGAATTACCACTGAAAATCTAAATAAATGAAAAGGGTAGAACATGTAAATTTGCTGTATTACTATTGCTCTAAAATGAATGGAGAACAGTGCGATCTGAAATCTATCCAGTAGAAATGGGAAAGATTTGCAGATTTTTCTGCTCTTAGGGTTGCTAACATGTATCGCCAAATAAATCTTGGTTGGTGCTGGACTGGATCAGCTGGGGGGAGGTGATTGGTTGTTGGCCCTTTCAATGTGCCTGCAGGAGTCTCATTAAGAGTAGAGTTTTTGAAGAGATGCCCTCAGAGTGCGCCAACCAAAACTCCAGATCAATGGCAGTTTGTCAGCATTTCCACATTGACAAGTTGCACTTATACACCTCTATATTTCAGAGAAAAGTATTTACGTGTTTTCTGCGTTTTCTTGACCGATTTAGTTCTGAGTTTATTTTCAGACTAAATACAGACATAAAAAACTGTACTAAGAGCTTAAGAGATTAATACTTTGCTATAAGTTATATTGGAGTTTATGGTTGTTTTTTTTAAAATTTTATTTCAAATTAGAGATGAACGGATATTTCATGACTCCGAGTCCTGGACTATAATCCAGGATTAAGGGCTTGAGTTTTTAGTTTTACAACGATAACTATCTTTGTAAAAGATAGTTACAAAGTTACACTTTGTAAAGAAGTTACACTTCTTAGCAGGAGTAACTTGTACAAATCTAAACCTTTTCATTGTTCTATAATTATTAATATAGCTATAGCTAACTTTTGTACTTAGTCCTTATGTAAAATTAGCAAGTCAGCAAAGCCTACTAACTGGACTGAATTATTTTCATACACTGCTTGAGAAAATAAAATGAGTGAACACTTAATCGCCCCAGTATGACACAGAGTCATAAACATAAACCACCGTGAATCTGCATTGGTGCAAATGAAAGTGACAAGTGCAGTGGAGATGAATGGCTACCCCCCATGACGGCTTTTTTAGATTTGCTTTTTCTAGTTTTTTCTAGTTTCGCTTTTCTGCTAGACTCCTTGTTAGTAGTGTTAGCATGTGATGGTACCTGAAGCCCATTCAGGCTATACATGGGGCTGGTCTGTGAGAACAGGTCCCACTAAAGGAGACCAGGGCCACCTGTTTCAGACAGCTTGGTCAGAAACATGCAAGAGTAACCCATTGGAGGTCATTTGCAGCGCTCTAGAAGTACTCTTCTTCCTCATTGTATACAGGAGAAGACAGCAGTCTTGCAGCAGGATTGATGAGTTTTGTAGTGCTCTCTCTCTCATGTAACAGCCTACTTCCTTCCTTACAAAAGCATCAAACGATGTGTCATCCTGCTGAAGCTGGACAACCCGTAAACCTTGAGTGCAACTGCAACTACTGTGACAAGGAAGTTGGCAAAAGGCGAATCCAGATAAAAAATCAGTCAGGAGAGAGAGCTGCTCTTTGGGGGTCATCATCTTGTTGTCACTTTCATTTGCACCAAAGCAGGTGAAATGTATTCGCAGTGATTCCTAACTGGACAGAGCAACAGACCAGAAGTTTAAATGACTTTGTGTTACACTGAGATGAGCCAGTGTTGTTCTCAGACATGTAACAATGACTAGTTTGCAACTGAAGGACTTAAACTGTCTTAAACCCCAGAGGAACTTTCTTTTAGGCAACCAGCACCTTAAAGTAACGCAGAGTAATAGTAGACTCTTTCTACCTTCATGATCGAGCAGTGATTGAGTATCTTGCATTTAGCTATAAATGGCTTACACTCATGTAGCATTTTGTGTTTTAATGAGCAAGGTTGTCTTTCTGTCACACGTACACTTCTTTAAATCTGACCTTATCTGATTTGATTGTTTTTTTTCTTTTAATATTCTTTTAATATTACAGTTTTGTAAATCATGTGGCAACAGTGTCAATACTCTTGTCCATGTTTACGACTGGTCATCTGCAAACACAGTCCCTCTCACATGAACTCAGTCATTGCTAATTTAAAAAAAAACAAACCCTGGGTTGACTTTTCTGAGTTAACCTTGTCAGATTTATTGGGTTTTCTGATGTTAGGATAACTGAAGCCAGATAAGAAAACATCCCTTTTAAGGTGGACTTGCTTCAGAACCCAGGCCTTTGGTGCACCTCATCTCCAAACCAATTTAAAATGTTTTTTAAAGCAATTTAGCAAATTAGTCCACAGCTGACAAATTTAGCTGCTGCCACGTGACCTAATCATGAGCTTCATCCATCACCTGAAAGCAGAACAGCCAATCATCAGTCTAGCACCGACCATAAAGCTTTTATAATTGCACGTTAGCAGGAAAGGAAAGCAGAGTGGCTGCTGTAATACTTACACAGAAAAACAAAAATTCAGCTCAGTTCTCTGTACAATTATCATCAAAATATTGGCCATTAAATAACCACACCACTGTGCAACAACAGCACTTCAACATCTTTTAAGTTACATAACTTGTTTGTGTTTTTTTAAATATCACTAAAGGCCCAACAGATCTGCTGCCTCCATCTGCCACATTCCTACATTTTCTGCTAGATCACCCAATTTAATACCGAAAGACTGCTTTTAAACACTCCACTGTACAAGAAGGACAAAAAAAAAAAGCTAAAACGTTTTGTGTAGTTGCATGTGTATCACCCTAACAAGTCCCACTGAGTTGCAGAGGAATTAATAAGAGGAATACATCAATGCCGTCACTTTTTTTCACTTTTTTTGGCTTCAGGAAGGAGGACGTGTGGTAGAAAGGTAGATACTCAGCATGGCGTCTGAGTTGGGTTGGCCTTTGACCTGTAAGCCTCACATCTGCCCAAAGAGGATAGAGCAGAGCAGGAAGATGGCATAGAGAAACATGAGACCCAGACCCAGCCGACGGTCCAGTCTCCAGTGGTTCAGATGAACACTCAGCACCTGCAAGCAGATGCGGAGCATGCAGACATGCTGATCAGGGACAGAATTGCCAAGGGTCCATTTATTTTAAATAAAATTGTCTTTAATGTATCTACCTTTTTAGTTTAGTTTTCGTTTAGTAAAAAATACATAACTGGATAGCTTTCTATTTATATACGTTTCAACCCCAAGGGGGCAGTGCAACATGTTGCAAGCTTTGCTCTCCACCACATCCCGAGGGAAACATCTGGTTCATTAGCTGCAAGCTGCTCCACATGTTTGCCAACTTTGTTAGTGTGGCAACTGGTGCCGAGCACCCAATGCACAGCTGATTTAATAGTTATTTTGTAGCCTAACAAACACACACTGGTGAGTGTATATTAAGTTTGCAGCAATGTTGCAAACCAAAACACTCAAAGAGCCCCAAACCTGGCTGAATGATCTAATAGCATTATTGATTCGTATGACTTTAAATCTGTTTGATATAGAAATGTACTGGGTGGGATTTTTTTAAAAACCCAAATTTAGCAGAGCTCTCTGCTGTACACTTTATACTGGTTACACCTCTCTGAACATCACCTATATATCTGTGCAACCTTTGGTATTTGCATTTACTTACTGTCAGAAACACAGACGCCAGCAGCAGGATGACAGAATATACAAGTCCTTTATTATTTATGGATATCTGTGGGAAAGAAAAACATCAGTGTTATGACCATCAAGCAGAAGTGAGAAGCTGCAAAGCTTCGCTCTGATAACTCGCACAGAAAAATTAGTAACCCGGGAAAGAAAGAAGTTTGAAGAGGTGTTACATAAAGATGAATGTAAGCATTACTATTGATCCGTGGTCCACCACAAGTGTACGCAAAGCCCAGGGGAAACCCAAACCCAGCAGGATGTCAAAGATATTGCTGCCTACAGAGTTGGACACTGCCATGTCCCCCATGCCTGAGTAAAGACAGGAAAAGTGACAGAGAAATGCTTAAGTACTTGCCTCACAAAGAGACATAAAAATGAAAGAGAGAGACATCACGCAGGACACATTTACCTTGTCGAGCTACAATCAGACTCGCCATGCAGTCAGGCACGCTAGTCCCTGCTGCCAGGAAGGTTATGCCCATGATGTAGTCTGGGATGTCTAGTGTGAAGCTGATGATGGTGACCTGATAGAAACATATAGAAAATATTAGGATAAAGTTATCTTACTGGTCTATAAAACCTTCAAACTAGCTTAGTTTTTGTTTTTGTTTTAATTTACAAACCAACATGCAGATGTACATCACATCAGTTTCAGCAGGTGTCTGAGAATACAAGAGATACTGTAGACAGAAGACCTGCTCTTACCATCCACACCATGAGGTAGGAGAAGACAGCGATCCATAAAGTGGAGGCCACAAAGGTGACCATGAACCAGCGGTGCCAGCGTGGCAGAATGCAGTTAGGCACAGTGCAGTAGAGCAATAGGCCCAGAGGCCATGTGATCACCCACTTTACCCGCGCACACCAGCCATCTGTGATGAGACAGCATTTGGACTGTATCAGCAATCAAGGGGTTAACATGATAGAGGAGTAAGATCAATTTAAGTCAACAATAAACTGACAAATTCTAGCTATATTTATTGAAGGCTGTTCAGAGGCCAGCGAAAGCACAAGTAATCCCTGTGACTACTCTTGGGGCTTCATGATATCCTTAATGTGATTATCTAAGGTGCACAGCTCTCTGTCCACCCCGCCTGGCGTTTAAACCTCCTGTTTTTAAGGGGCAGCCAATCAGAAGAAAGTTGATTTAGAGGCAGGGTGGCCTTAAACAGGCAGGAGGTAAATGGGTAAACTCGGGGGCTGCACAGAGATGAATAAGGATTATTTTTAACCTTGAATCGTGCAGCGCTTCTCTAGTAGAGCAAAAGACTATGGAGTAAGAAATGAGCATTATAGCACAATCATCAATCAGCTAATCAATCAAATCATTATATCGAACTTAGAAGCAACAAGTGTTATTACACATTAAAAAATGAACAGAAAACCAGCGAGAGCTTCATGTGGAAAACTCTTTTTTATTGCTGAGGTATATAGTTAAGGGCCTCCCTTAGTTATGCTGCAGTAGGCCTAGGCTGCTAGAGGCTTCCCATGGTGCACTGTGCATTTCTTTTTCACTCACTATGTGTTTATACACCACTCTGCATTTAATTATTAGTTATCATTAACCTGTGGCTCTCCTCCACAGCGTGTCCTTGTCCTGTCTTCTTTCCCTCACCCTCAACAGTCAGCTCAGATGGCCACCCCGACCTGAGCCTGGCTCTACTGGAGGTCTCTACCTGTTAAAAGGGAGTTTATCCTTCCCACTGTTGCCAAAGTGCTTGCTCATAGTGGATCGTCTGACTCTATATTATTGTTACTATGTTACTAATAATACCGAGTTATCATTGTAGCGTCTTTAGCTTACAATATAAAGTGAGGCAACTGTTGTCGTGATTTGGTGTTAACGGAATTGAACATTTGCTTTTTGAAAAGGAAGCAAATGTTTATGAAGTCCTAGCCCTATTCTAGCTCATCTTATGTATCTGTTTTGATTATACAGTCTAAAATATACATTCCTCACCTGGAATGCGCACTGGACTGAAAATCCCATCTTCATCGTCATCTTCATCTTCTTGCTGGCACACCTCGGCCCCTGGCTTGTCTCCTGACTCTGTGTCGACCATGCCGGGTCTCCCGCCTCCGTTCTCCAGACTGCAGGAGGCTGTCCTCTTCAGACTGTTGCTGGTGGACCCCCCTCTTGACCCGGGTCCGGCCTCAACGTCCCGTTGATTTTTTGAAATACGGAGCAGTCTCTGTCTCTGCGGTCGAAAAAGATCATTTAGAAAATTTTTTTTCTTGTGCGCGAGTGCGTCACAGTATGTGAGCATTAAATACCTCACTGATGAGCATGCGTCCGGCCATGGAGAGCCTGGTGCGGGGTGAGAAGTGGGGGGTGATCATAATCCGCAGGCCAGCCTCTGAGAATGACAGTTTGTGAGGGTTGAGGATGAGAAGCTCATCTACCATGACGACTGGAGAAGCCTCCTGACCATGGGCTTGGCCTGTGTATGAGATGTTGCCAATGAAAAGCACAACATATAAAACTACTTCATTCACACTCGACAAATCATTTAAAAAAACAAAACAAAAACAAACCTTTGTTGAGAAGCACCATAGATGTGTTACACGCCGAGGTGTCTTCTCCCAACTTGTTGTCTCGCCGTTCTTCTGATCGGAGGCAGCACGGCCTGATGCTCCTCAACCGACGTGTCACAAACACAAAAATCTGGGAGTTGAACCTGTGACAGAGCAAACCACCATCTTACACCATCCAAGTATTCTTACAACTCACACATATGGAGCTTTACTGACTGATGAGGAGGTTTTGTCTTCAGGAAACTTACTTCATGATGATAATGTAGATTCCATACATCGTCATTAGCAGTAAGGACTCCCACCTGCACAGTGAGCAGAACGTTTATGTGAGTCTGACCTTCACAGAATCAGTGTGCATTGGGAACAACTTGGGGTTCAGTATCCTGCCCAAAGACTGGAGCAGTCAGGGATTGAACCATCAGCCTTCCAATTAGCAGAGGACCTAAGGCTAAGATTGAGCTCGTAATGCTGCACACTGCATTTTTCTGGGGGGTTATTCCATCTGTATTTCAAATGTGAACAATAACGTGACTATTTTTTTTATTCATATTGGGAAAATGATGGAGAAAACACCTTTACAAATACTTCATATAATACTTATGGAAACTTTGAAAAAGAGAGATTTCGTACCCGAGGAGGACTATCACACTATTTTCAGATGAACATGTTGTGTGTGTTTTATTCCACCTTTAATATCCCTGAAATCCTTCACTTGCTTTAACTCTTTAAAAATAAATCTCAAGCTGTAATAAAACTCTGTGGTTTCTACAGACCTCAAAACCTGCTGCCAGAGATGCCACATACAGATTTCAAACTTTCTATGTTAACTACACTCCAGGGAGTCCATATTATCAGAGCCACAGTCTTAGTATTAAGTGATATTAAAAACCGAGGACCAAATTCAAGCAGTCGAGCCATTTTTTATGATGGAATTTAAATATCCCTGCTGAATAAAATGCTATGAAAGCATCTATAATCACTCCTACTTTCATCCCCATCCCCAAGTTCTTCTTCTTCTTCTTTTTTTTTTTTTTTAGAAAACTAATGACAGTATTGACCTCAAACTCTCCAGAATTCCTAATAAGAATTCCCTGAATTTTTGTTTTCCTCAGCGTGAAAAGTCTCTTGATAAATTGAGAATGACCCTGGATCGCTTTGTTTAGTTAGGATAATTTAATTAAACAGAAACCGCTTAAGTCTATCCAGCTCTCTTGACCACACTTCCTCCTCTTCACTGATTGGTTTGTGTTCTTCTTTGGTCACCTTTTATTCACAGTTTCACTCTGTCACAGTGTAGCAGTTCAGTCTTGAAATGTATTTATTTATTTAATCTTTTTTTAAAGATAGAAATGTGGGACACATTTATCTTTTATGTTTCCCCTTTTGTTTGAATATTTATAACTATAATTTATGTATTTATTTAGAATGGATGGATGGAATTTTGCAAATTTAAGCTTTTAACTGTAAATTCAGGCTTTTATTCATTTCCAACACTTTGATCAGATGCCCATAATGAAAGTCACTTTTGTATTCTGAACCTCTGAATTACCAGAAACCACCAAAAACATGGCTTTAAAAGTCCATTATCATCCAGATTTTACCTACAGTCATTTGAACTCAGTAACATAAGAGCGCCCTAAACCAACTTCTTATAGTCTCTTATAGTTTGTAGTTGAGTAGTCAGTTTTGCTCAGAGAGATTCCAAACTCAGTGAGGTATCCCAGAAGCATCTGGACAGTGGCCATGACAGTAGCAGATCTTCTAAATACTAAGAAGGGGTACTTCAGTGCTTCCTGTAATGCCTCCTTTAGCAGAGGAGACACTTGGGCATCATTTATTAAATTGCAATCCAAAGTGATGGAGTGTGCAAACAAACATCCAACCTATTTTCCATTTCCATTGCCATACTCTGCTGATATGTCTCAAGCATGCTCACTCATCCAGGGAAAGATACCCTGATAAAGTTAATTCTGTTCACCTGACTGCAGCTTCTGCTTCTTCGTTGAGCGATGAAAAGTTTCTCCCACTGAAAACATTAAATCTGGATAAAGTGAATCAACTTTCTCGAAACTAATAAAAATGTTTTCAATCTGAACCTTCAACAGGTTCTTAAACCCACACATGAGCTATGAACATTACAACATGAAGGTGGAGAAGATCGTAACTTGGATAAAAAAAAAAATGCATACAAAATAAAGTACAAGAACATATGAGTAGAGAAGACCAGCAACTAATCTCAATTAGTCATCCTAACACTGCATTTCTCTTTTGCTAAGTCCTTATGAATTCCCCTTCATATCTTTCCTTGACCTCATGGCTTTTCCCATAAAGGTCAAAGAGAAGTGAAGTGTTTTGTGAATGATTTTCTTATATAGGGATATAAATGTAGTTGAAATATATATAAAAACATCAACACAAAACAAGGCAGTTCAGAAACACTGTCACAGATTGAGTCATACAAAGCAATTTTTAAAATAAGCATCTAAACGTCTAGTACACACTGTCCAGTTCACTTCAGGTTATGCATGTTTTCTCTTTGTCTTTGAATATGAATTGACTGAAACTGTCCCATTGCTCCTTGGCCATCTCTATTTTTTACAGCTAAGCCTTCACAACATAACTTCTCCACATCGCTGCCACATTTTCACTGTCACAGTTTGAGATTCTTTCCAAAACCTGAGAATTAGTCAGGCACGAATCCCTAACCCGACCCTCAATAGGCCCGCTGCATACTTATTCAGCTGTGGCATGACACCACTGTCTCCAAGGAGACACAGTGTTGGTGATCTAGGCAAATCACACTTCAACAATCGTAAAGATGTCTTCAAAACAGAAAAACCTTTGCACACTCGCGTGCATGCACATAAGTGCCTCTTTTTGTCTTACATTCCCAGCATATAGCATCCTTAATTAAACCCATTTTGTTTAATTGAGAAGGATAACAGTAAATTATTTTATATTGGATAAAGTTACTTCTACTTTCCCTGATTTGTGAATAAATAAAGCTATGACTGACAACAGTGAAATGGACACAGAAAGCACAATAAGTTCAGTGTGCTGCAGTCTGCTCTGTCCTTTCTGAACTACTTTGAGCACTAGGATGCCAGTGACCAAGTTCAAATACAATCCGTACCAACAAACAGGACTGACAGTAAAAGACGCAGCTGCAAACAGCGGTGAGGTGAAATACACCAAGATGGCCTCGGTTTGGGACTCAATAAACAGCCTGCTATATATCACGAAGGAATTCAGCACCACAGTGGACATTAGATCCTTGAATAAATCTACCCTTTCAATAAAATCCCAACATGGTGAACAATGGAAAGCTCTTTTACTCTAAAGGTCTCGGGAAGAGAAGTAGGCATCCAGAGCGGGAAAAAAACCAGCTGTAAAGGAAGAGTTACACAAAAGAAATCAATCTAACAACCAGTATCAAATCAATCTTACAAATAAGCTGCAAATGACTGAAATGAGTGCCACTGATGGCATAAACCTCCAAAGGAAATCAATCAAAATTAATTTACTAACATTTTCCTTTCCTGCCTCTGATTAGAAATATTTGTTCAGATGTTACTATTTTTCAAGAATAAATCAGAAACATATTGATTTACCACAGTCCGTTATCACAGCTATAACGCTGCCATTACTAATAATAAAAAGTAATACAAATCACTTGAGGAATGAGGTTGTGACATCATTTAGAGCATGAAAGAATGCGCTTTAAATTCATTTTTTGTGACATTTACAATTCTCGTCATCAGTAAACCGCAAACGAGGAATAAAATCATGTCAACAGGAACGTCAGCTCCTGTTGCAATCCAACCCATTTAATCCGATTCCTGACAGACTTTTTAAACACGCCGAGTCTCAAACTGAGCTCATTTATACAAGCAGTGAAAACAGTGTAAAGTACTGGCTCACACAAAAAAAACAGGGAGTTAAAAATTTCTTAAAACAACCTTTAAAAATGAAAAAGCTGTGTGGACTCACCAGACAACTGTGGCATCATAGATGACCTAAGGAGAAAGAAAAGACAGTTTAAAAGCAAAAAGGATGACACGGAGCTCAGAGGAACTACTCTTTATTGTTTAAATGTGTATCTCACCATGATGAGAGTCAGTACTGACAGGATGTAGTAGGAGGAATCTCTAAAGAGAGACCACCATGTCAGAACCACTGTCTGTGGAGAACAGATACTCGTGTTACAATATTTTATTATTCATTATTCAGAGCTGCGCATGAACAGGTTTCTTCTATTGCAATGTCTTCTATTACATTTTATTAATTTCAAAGCCAGATTAAATGAAGGTTCTTTACACCAGTTTGATAAGTTGCTTTGTCCTGAGATGACCGCGCTCAGACTAAACCCCTCTGTTTGGCAGTGGAGTGGAAAAAAACTGTGGAAGACTGAGCCTTTAAAGCAGTCTGAGCTCATTTGAAACTTTAATAATGTTTAACAAACACATCACCACTGTAGCAATATCTAAAAGCACAACAGTTTCCCTTTAAACAAGCATTGAAAAAGAAAAGTTACACCACATGTGACAAACATCTGGCTGTAAGATGTGAGTAAGAGTCACACGTTTAATCTACCTGGCCTGCAAAGATTCCACTCAAACCAATTATGACCAGGATGTTGAAGACAGCTGAGCCCACGATTGTGCCGACGCCAACGTCACCTTTAGTGATGAAGACACCTGAAAAAGTGCAGAGGATTTGTCTGACGTCAGATAAAATCTGTCTGTCATTCCGTGTTTTTAGGGGCTGTTTATCCTTGTAAACCCCAGATGAGAATCCACAAGCTAAAATATGAACTACTAAGAAAAATCTTTGTGTTGCTTTAAACTGGACTCTGCTGACATCTCCTGGATATGTCCGGTACCTACTTAGATCAGGACCTTTGAAACAACGAGAGCATTGAAGAGAGCCAATCCTCTCCCAAAAGCTTTGCTTTATTTTGAAAGTTAAGCCATTCTTTACCCATGCTCCACTTCACCAGGTTTTGGCACGGTCTGCTGACAAACATCACTTTTTCTCATTTAATCTGATGACAAGCAGTGAAAACAAATGTTGTCATGCTCTCTCTGAATGGAAAGAGCTGCTACTTGGTTAAGACTAGCTGGGTTACTAACCAATGAGAGAGGTGAAAAGCTCTGGAGCTGAGCTTCCAGCAGCCATAAATGTGGCCCCGGCTACATCTTCACTGAGCTGAAGGTTCTGGAAAATTAAATTAAAAAACAGTTTGAATAGTCCGATAATAATATTTTAAAACAATAAATTTATATCTGAAGGCCAGCTGGGGCTGGTTTTCCTCACCTCAGATATTTTCTCCAGGGAAGGAACAAAGTAGTCATCACAGACAATTGCCAGAGCGTAGAACATGTAGATGGCCTGGAAGAGAGGGACCCATACACACTTTGCCTTTACATAACATAAACCAGCTATATATGTCGTCCTGTTGTGTGCGTTTATTCTGTATTGATGTCAAGTGTCAGCATCATGACTCAGGGTTATAAATGGAGAGGAAAATGTGCAGATTTGAGGCAACATTGCAAGAAATACTCACACAGAGTGCATGGAGACACACGGCCCCATTCTTCCTCTGCTCCTTGGTGAAGATGTCCTCTGGAAACTCATGGATGGCTGCAAGGTACACACGTTTTATTAAATAAATGCCAACTAAAAACTGAAACCTGCAAACAAAACAAAAAACAGAAAGAAAAAAACCCAGAAGACTATTTTTATTAATCATCATTTGTAAACACGTTTTAAATGAATATATAATTTTATCATCATCATCACCAATTTCAGGTAAGATCTCTGACAGACAAGCTACAAACTGCAGCATCACAGAGACCCAGTGTTCGTTTTGCAGTGACAAATGAGACAGGAAGTGAGGTGGAAGTGAAACTGGCAGCTGCTTCCTGTCCTCCCTTGAGTTTAAAGGAAAAAAAAGGGGAAAAAAAGAACTGTTAATGACAGCTTAGCTCCCCTCTGTTCCCTCGACACTGCGAAAGAAAGCCTTGAGTGTGTGGTACAGCTCCAATTTACAACTCTGAGCCGAGCTGGATGAATGTAAACTACTGGGGAGCATGAAGCTATTAATAGCCCTTCTGCTCTGTGAGACAACAGCGGGTCGACAAGCACACAATAAGCACAGCGTAGCCGCCACGATACACGCTGCACCTCGGCTGCATGGAAACCGAACAACAGATTGCATGGATTAAAAGAGGGTCCCCTGTGATCAGGGATATGAGATTTGATCTTTGACTCTGCGGCGGCAGAGATCGAGAGGAGGAGGAGGCCATATGGTCCCGAAGAAGGGGACAGAAATTTGTTCAGTTTGAAAAGATAAATGTTTGTGCAGTGACGTTTCCGCATTTTTGCTGTTGTGCCACGAACTGCTTCTTGTGCATGGTTTTTAAGAGGCGAGATGAGTTTGTGGACGGGCTGAGGTAAAAAAGCTCCTTTGTGGTCCAGCTGTTACTGCGGGGCACAGCTCGTCCAATAAACTGTCAAGGTTTAGCACGTAAACTTTCTGTCACCCAATCTGACGAATGAAAGAGGCTGGATTTGAAGCAGTTCCTCATGCACCTTCTCAAGCGGCCTGTCAGCTGTCGGACATGTGTGCTAACACACAAACTCTCAGATTAGGATGGAAACGAAGGGGCTTCAACATGTAGCTCAGATGGACCCTTTGAGGGGTTGCTCTGGTGAAGGTAGTTACTATGGCGACCTGCTCCCCGGGGGCAGCTTTTTTCTGATGGGTGGCAGTAGGAAGCCATAGGCAAGGCAACTGAGAGAGCAGTGAGAAAAAGGGAGGTGAATATGTGTTTCCCATGGTTAGGGTTTATGAAAAAAGGAAAGAAAAAAAAAGTGACAGCAGCTCTGGACTGTAATGTCTAAAAATATTTATTTTTCCTAACAAACCCTCAGGAGAGGTCTGAGAGAGCGGGGGGAGGAGGGGGCACGGCACACAGATACAAAGAGACACAAACAGTCTACTGGCTTCCTCAAGGTTGCTGAATGTGCTTTTGCCAAGAATCTTACGCTGTGGTCTCACAGTGCAAGGCCACAAACGGAAACACCAGAGGGTCGAAGATGATCGCACATCTGCAACTTTCCCAATCAGGGGATTTGAGCCAGCTGCGCCGTCAGAGCAGTAAAGTCACAAGTTTACTAATCACTCGGGAACATGTGGACAGCAGTGCTGGTGTGCGGTTACTCTGAGAATATATATAGTCTATATATCATTTCTCTGGGCTCAGTGTTTTTTATTGCCAGCATCACAAGAAGCTCCCACAGCTCATTCACCTCTGATCCAGTTCTGTCGGTCACAGTGTTCACAGCAGCTCACTTATCTTTGTTGCACTCCTCCACAAGCAGCACTGCTAAAGAACAGACTCTCTTCAGATCTGTTCAGTTCGCTGTATGGTTGCTGGTAAAGTGACAGACTGTCAGAAACACGAGTATGCATTGTACTGCTGACAGGAAGGACTTCTTCACAGCCTGAACTAGCACAACCAAACAGCTTTTGTAATACTTTACAGCTAAGTAGGGTATAAAATTAACTTATTCCTTTTTGCTAAACAGAAATGTAGTGGGTTGGTAGTTTGTTACATTTTGTTGGCATATTAGATTCAAAGGGTTTATTAAACACCGTAAATAAGTTAAACCTGAAAATGCTGTCAATAGCCATGTCTTTAGGGATAAAATTGCTCTATAAATCAAACTGACTGATATATAGACAAACTCTTTTAGCTAAACCTTTCAGAAGACAAACATGAATGAAACTGTAAAGTCTGGTACATAAACATAGTGTAAAAAGTAAGGAGATTTGTGTTTGGCTGATTATTTCTTTGTTGTAAAAATGCATCTTGGTAATAAATCTTTTACGGTTGGGAAGTTTATTTCCTGTTAAACAGAGCCACATTTGTGGGTTAAGCAGCAGAGTTGAGCATGTGGGTTTTGCCCATAAAAAACCCCAAATCTTCAGCTTATTCTGCTATTGACACTTCTTTTGAGCTTCTGGTACCACAGGTGCTGACAATCAGGCTCCAATCAAGGCTGATTGTCAGCACCTGTGAGCATGGACCCTGTGGTTAGTTGGTGTCTACTCCAAGCATATCATGTCTGACTGTTTTTAAAAAGGGCCCGTGCCACAGGGGAACTTCAAGCTGGTGAAGATTCTTCAATAAACATGACACCAATTAAGAGTCAATATCAGAATAAGCAGTTTGGCATTGACAGAGAAGATTTGCCAAGTTTTTAATGGGCGTAACCCTCACGCTCAACTCTGCTGCTCAACCCTGCTGCTCAACCCTTAAACGCATTTTTCTTTTTCTAAAAGTGGCTCAATTTAAAGGAAAATGAACAGGTGTTCCAATGGTATAATATTTATTGCCAAGGAGCATTGCTACAACAAAGAAATAACCCTGCAACAAGTTTCCTTACTATTTGTGCTACACCAAGATGTTTCTGAAGTAAACAAATATATAAATTTTTACCGGAAAAAAGTCATTACCATATTACTAACATTAATAAATGACTGTTTGATTAAGGATGTTTCAATAAAGTGAGGTATCTCCTTGAGTATGCATCTATTTCTATAAAATCCAAGTGATAAATTGTAAACTAAAAAAATTACATGTGTATTTTGGACATTCTTTCTCCTCTAGTCCAAAGGACAACGCATCAGAGAAACAAATCATTCCAAAATATTAACAGGGGCCAATACATTATAGAAATAATAAATATATGTTGTACTGGATACAATTTAATGACAAAAATATGTTTAATCACCAAACGTGTTTCAAGATCTGTGCCAATTGGAAATATCAGATGACGAGTATCATTTAGATTATGTGCAAATTAGAAACTGCTCATATCAATTAAACATTTCTCTACTTTCAGATGCACAAATGCAAATGATATGCTATGGGTGGACAATTCAAATTTCAGTATAAATACAAATACATAAATTGTTCACATTAACAAACAAAAAAACACAACTGAGGATTTAGATGAGCTATGTATGCTGACTAACAATAACTTGATGATATGCTGGTCATTCAAGACCTGGAACCTTTTTTTGCAAAGGATTTTTCCCCCTGTTATATACACCACATATGAGCAGCAACTTCAGACTTTGGGTTTGGGCATTTATCTGGATCTTAGTTTAACTAAAAACCAAAACACCCAAATTGTGCTCCCTGATGGCAGCAGCCTTGTCTCATAGGACAATGTACCCTATCACACTACAAACTGCTGACAGAGCAGGGCGGCACCAGCAGAGTCAGATCATTTTTTAGGGTGTCTAACCTCCTGGCCACACATGGCCGGCCACTCTACAAAACACAGAACCTAAAAGAACTGGTAGATCTGGTCCACCATCCACCCCACCCCCAGAGGTTCCCGTAGCCAATCTGTCTGAACACTATAAAACTGATGGTTTTAATCTTGTGGCTGACAGGTGTACGCTCTGATTGTGTGCCATGAATCTACTCATCACTCTTTGTGTGCTCTAGACTATCCAGTGAGATTTATGCTGACCTTAAAGCAACAGTTGCTGTTGTATTTTTTGCTTTGTTGAAGTTTGTCAGTGTGAGACTGGCATAGAAGGAAAACGCAATCATTTATAGCTGAAAATAAGTCGCTAAAGAAAAAGGTCAGCACATAAATTTTAAAGATTAACTCTAAAGCACAATAAAAACCAGGAGGTATGGTTTAGCATGTTTGTAAAGAAACAAGTGCAAGTTGACCCTAATGTGTCTGCTTCCATTCTCAACGCACTGAAAATCTACAGCATAAAACTTTATTAGCTTTTAGTTGAGTCCTCCACAAGACTTATAGCCATTATAAAATAATGTTTCCATTTCAAACTGAATGGACGAATCAACCAGTTGCTACTTTACAGCATAATGACATCAGATGACAACCTTAGTCTATTTTTAAATCTGCAGTGTGAGAGGACAGATTGTTTCTTGAATGTGTATTTTATCTCGCTCCAGATCAAAAACAGGCCATGCTGCAGATTAGATCTTGAAGCATAAGGTCAGTGCCGAGCAAATTCTGCAGGTTTTAGAAATCAAACCTCCATGGAGCTTCAGCAGATTCGATGGATGGACAGTGGGCGGTATAGGATAATGTTATCGATCTGTAAGTCTGCAGGGCGTCCTGGAGTCAAGCTACGGTATTGACAAGCATATTGAGTAAAGTCATATCATGCACCAACCAGACTGGCGCTGGCGTATAGTCTCTTGCCCTCTCTTTCACTCTCTCTCTCTCTCTCTCTCTCTCACACACACACACAAACAAAGAGAGCGCGAGAAAGAGAACTCTGCAAAACAGCTGCATTTTTCATGAGAAATCAGAAAAATAAATATTTTATCCAGGTGTGTAGTGTAAATTCAATTATGCATTTGTTCTTTGATTCCCTTTCCTTTGAGGCAGATTGAATGCAAAACTGATGAAACAGCAGCAGGCTTCAAGCTCCAACAACCACCTTTCGCATCAATAAACACTGAACATCATTTTACGCTGTTCTGATAACAGAGAACAAAAGAAAACTGTGGGGTGTACGTTCGCTCAATAAAACTACAACACGATGCATCATTAGCAAGACAATAAACTCAAAGGAGAAACACAAAACTCATTAATCAGTCATTTTAAAAGAACACCGGTCAACCCCCACAGTAAAATGTGGTCTTAGTACATTTTATCCATTGCATAGAGATGGTGGCTTTTGCTTCTCTACAGTAAAAGTAAATGGTATTCACATTGTTGTGCTCAAACCATCAAAAAGTGTTTGAGAAACTGCAGCAGTGACTTTCCAGAAATCATGACCTAGTTACTAAACTCGAAAGAAGACCTAAAATGTAAAACCATTACGTGAGCAGTTTCATATATGAGCCATTTTCTTTCCGCACTACTATACCAGCCAACCACATCACTGTGAAGAACTCAGCATCTATCTATGGGAGGCATGTGTTTGTGACAGGATGCAAAGAGGGCTCTAGTGCACTCTAGAGCCCTCTTTGGCTGCATATGCGACCTAATTTCTCAATGATGCGACTAAAAAAGTCCTAGATTGCACCTTGTCTTCGCAACTCGGAAAGTCTCCGTGTGGTCAACAACAAACACACATTATACCCATATCGTGGTCTAAACAAATCAGAGATAAAAGGCGTGGGACCTCTCTGATTGGCCGCGGTCAATATATTCCTGTAGTTCTACATTAGTGTTCGTTTGAAAGTGCAGGTGGATAGAGAGAGGTGAGTAGCTTGAATAAAGCGATATCGAATCATAAAATCCTGAATCCACTTTTAATTATATATGTATTTTGCCAGAAACGCCAGAATCTCAGGTTAAAGCTCACAAAACTATTTCAACAACCACCAAACAGCTAAAACATCAAATGAGAGCGGGTAAACGGATTCTGCACAAAGACATAAAATCAAAGCGCGGACCCGACGCATCAGAATCAGTGAGATGGCGGCTTTCTCACCCAACGGCACGTACACGGACACACCATCGGTGCTGAAGGCCGAGAACTCACAGTTTCTGATGCCTTGGGTCCTCGTTTTGTGTTTATGTAGCCTAGGCCCGACAGAAGTGGATGTAGCTGTGGGTAATGAGAAAAGATGACTTTTTCGTTAAGTTAAGCCCTGATCCGTCTGAAATTCATAGCCAGTGCTCTGACACGGAGCCATCAACCTCTGAACGCTGAAAAAGCACAGTGTGTCCAGAAAACACATTAAATGCCATGATAAATGCAAGAGTCCCCTCTCCTCGCTGCCTTTCAGCGCTGGTGAGAAGAGGTCGTCAGAGGAGGCCGATGTGAGTTTAACATTGTCTACAATATTGCCAAAGAGTGCCAACACACTTTAAGCACAAGCACTTTTTGAGTAACTTATCTTTCTTTTAGAACTGTGCTCCAAATAAAGAACTTTGTGTTGACAAGATTGTTAGTTAATCATTTATAAATCAATCAAGCGAATAGTGAACATGTAAAACAGTGGGGTTAAGCAATGCAGTTAATAAAGTTGGGCGCACCAATGCAACTGTGGCAGAAGGTTAGTCTAGAGCCCTGTGAGTTCCTCTGAGCTGAGCAGCACTGTTAGCTCACTGCACACTTCCTATGGTTGGTGATTGTAGCTCAGCACAAAGACACAAAGCTGCTAACAAGGACTGAGTGTTTGTTTTTTTAGGTACTAGGTAGGTACTGCTTTTATGAAAGGAAATATGATAACTTTTCTTGACATTAATGAAGCAAGTAAACAAGCAAATAAGTAAGTATGTCACTATATGTAATATTCAAGTACGAAAATAACCCTTTTAAAGCCAAGTACACCATATTTGATACATGGGTTTTTGTTTCTGAGACTTCATGACACTTCTATCATCAATGTAATTTTTTTTCTCCCCCAAAAACCGACATGGTTCCTTGTTCCTTGTTCCTACAACGTGCAGTGTACGTGTACACTGCACGTTTTACAATGCGTCAGAAAATGCTTGATGTAGCAAATATACTACAAATGAAAACTCATTCATATATATTTTTTAAACTAGAATTAAAAAAATTTGAATTATTATTTCGTGTTTCAGGCTTCAAAGGGTTAAGTATGTATTTCAGCAAGTATGCAAGCATCCATGTATATATGTAAGTAGGCATCTAACTATGTATGTATCTGTGTAAGTAAGCATGTAAGTAAGCTATTAATCCATTATATATGCCAGTAAGTATGTAAGTAATTAAGCATGTATATAAGTAAGCAGTTATGGTGTACAATCGAATATACTTACACAGTATTCATGTGAGAATGTAAATATGCCTGTAAGTATCTACCAAGTTTCAAATAATGTAAGGAGACAACTTTCTTGCAGTCAACATCTCCAAAACTGAGCAACTTCAAGAGCACTCCAGATGGATAAATGGCTCTGCAGACTTGAAGGGATACATGCAAATTTGATTTGAAACATAAACAGCTCCTTTTAAAGGAGAATGTGATAAACATACTTTCAGCCCTAAAACGCTGAGTATTTAATGGACAGAATATGAACTGGAACAAGGACCCATATCTGCTGTTTTGCAAAGCTTCTTCTCCAGTTTCATTAGCGACTGTATAATGTAAGCGCCCTGATAACAGTCCAGGACCATTCGAAGACAATTTGAGTTGGATTATCAGCCAGTTTTTCTTTCTCAACACTTCCTCCCTCTTGAAAAAAAACTCTCCAAAAATGGCTGTGGAAAAATACTATTCTAAGCCGACTGTTGCTTGCCAAAACAAACATAACAAACCTCGACAACAACGCACCCTGAGCCATTTACTTCTTTTACATCGTTTGGATTCTTTGAACCCTAAACCCCCACCCGAGGCCAGCTGTCTATTTTTAGCTCTTTGCACTTTTAATGCTTGAAAGACTGAATTGTCTGGGTTTCAAAATTTAGCATTCAGTTGCCTAGCAACCACAGTCTCCTCGAGGCTTGTCAGCTGAAGCCGGATCACACCGTCTCCATCTTGCTAAGAAGCAGAGGGATGAAAAGAGAGCCGGAGGGCTGAACGTTACTGTGCAATCCCCGAGATAATATCCCCCGAGGTCCAGGGCAGGGTTTTTAATCACACTCCAGATTATGCAATCGCTGTCAAGCGGCCGGCTGAGAAGGAGGACTGCAACCTGAGGCTCGGGCCGTGCTCACTGCTGTGCCTTATACTACCTGTCCAGCCTTTTTACATCTTCATGTCTCCAGTCTATTAGCACAGCTTCCCCATGTGCACTTGTGCCTTTTTAAGAGATAATGAGGGAAATCTGTTTGCAGCCAGGAACTCAATAAAGGTCATGTGTCATCAGATTAAAAAAAACATAAAACTGGTTACAAATGGAGCACTGGGGTGGAGATACAACGAATCTCATTATTTTATCTCAGGAGTGCGAAGTATGAGCACCTCTGCTGTGGTGTGTGGCAGACTGAGGGACAGTGAGCTAGCTGTATCTCACCTGTATATCTGTTTTCATCATCACGCAACAGAAAAAAAAATCAATTAAAATCATTTTTTTCCTTATATGTAAAATGATGGGTGCGTGTCTCCTGGCGGCGTTGATTAATTCTGACAGCCTGGGATGAAGGCATGGTTAACTATCAATCTGGAGGCTATAAATACCGACGGGTTATTTAAGATGAGATTTTGCACTTATTGTGGATTTGCAGAGACATTCTAAAATAAATAGACGATGATTGGTGGTATATTGTTTTTATCTTAAATTACTGCTTCAAAATAATTTCCCGAATTGCTGCTTAGAGGTGTTTCAACATGGCTTCAGAGGAGCAGTCTTGCCCCTGGTTGGCACAGGTTTTGTGCAGATGTCATTACCCGAGGAGCGCTTGAACTCCTCGGGCAAGGAGAGAAGAAATTTCACAAACTCACTTGTTGTAACTGTGGCATCCTATTACAGCAACACGCTCAAATTCAGTGAGCTCTTTAACAACAACTCGTTCTTCTGCAAACGTTTGTGAAGGCAGAGTGCATGACCAGGTGCTTGACCCTATACACCTGTGGCAATGACGCCTGAATTCAAAGATGAAGAGGTGTGGCCCAATACTCATGTCCCTGTACTGTGTTTCTGTATTTTTAAGCTGCACATCCAGATTAGGCAGAACAGGTTTTGGGTGGCATTTAGTGAGGAGTGTGGTCTTGGCAGGCCATTTGCATGGAATATTATTAGCATAACTTGCCCAAAGACCAAGCTTGAAATTTTGTCCTCAGCTTCCAACAATAACTGTTCAGTTTGCATACAATACAGAATTGTGACTGACAGCCTAATATTAGAACAGCCATAGAGGGAATGCAAATGATACAGAGATACTCAATTGTATTCTATCAGAAGGGCAACAGATTTTTCATTGAGCAGCCGTGTTATTTTATCTACTCTGTGCTATTCTCCCCGCACAACAATGAAGAGATTTCCTCTCCGATCTGAATTTTTAATAATAAAAGTGTCAGCTGTGATGAATGCAGCTCATGTCAGCCAGCCAGCTAATCAGCCTGAGAACCAGAGAAGCAGAAGTCCCATTACGGCTGCTCAGCGGCTGCATGTCTCAGTAATAATTTCATGAAGGGCAGTTAGAATCCATCCGAAGCGTTCAGGGCCGACCAAAGCTAAGGAAGCAAAGAAAGTAACTGGGCATTTGTTAGAGACAGACTACCTCAGAAAATCTAATCGGATCTTCACTCTGCCGGTCTTCTTATGGGCTTCATCCATCTCCTCTTTTCAGTGCACGAGCTTGACACGCAAACTACACACTCATGACAGCAAACACAATGCCTACTCTGTGTGACCTTTCAGTTCACCTGCAGGGGAGAAGCACATCTCTAGTAGACTTCTTTTTTTTACCTGCGTACACACACACCCACACACACACACACACACACACACACACACACACACACACACACACACACACACACACACACACAAATACATAAGAACTCCCGTCAGGCAATAACTGCTGAACCACACTATAAATCAGATCAGAGACTGTGCCTGTAAATAACCAAACAAAATCCGTAACCCCAAATAAATTTGGCTTTTGCAGTAACACACAGCCTCCACTGTGGGTTGCTTCCTTGAAGTCCTCTTCTGACCTCCTGTGACTTCAACACAGGGTTCAAACTTGCACCTGAAAGATCAGGGAGTGTCCACACCAAAAGAGGGGGTCACACTTTCAACACAGAGCACAACTGTAACATCCCAAGAAGTCTGGGAGAACATTTGTCTCAGATGACTTGAACTGTGGTGCGTAAAATCATGTGCTGGCACACAGCTCATTGAAAAGCCATGTTTTTGTTTGAACAAATTACAATAAATGCCAACAACCTGTACTTCCTACAAGTCTTGGCTCTCTGCTACTTCATCTTAGGAGATCCAGTTGCCAATACAAATATGCACCTGCAGGTGGAAAAGTGGGAATTCCAGGGAGCAGGAGAATCAGAGGTGGTGGTGGTCACTGTTCAGGTGGGGCGGGCGCCCTCATACACAATCAGACAGCATAGCTTGCTCTCTATATTCCTAACTAATGACTGCCTCAGTGTATAAAACTGTTTTATTTCAGTTTTAAGAAAATGTAAAAATTCACTGTTACAGAGCATATAGGGTTTTTTTTAAGGCATTATCTACGTGGAATAAGTGGAAGGAAGTACAGACAGTGTTGTGGAGCTTGCTGGTGTGTCCTGGAGAAACAAGCGGCATCTATTTAGGAAAAGAATGGTGACTCACCTGCTCGGGGCTGATCCAGATCCAGGCTCTGGTTGTCTGAGTTCTCCTGCATTAACCTTCGTGTCCATTGTAGCGTCTCACCATTCACGCCTGGCTGAAACCCCAAAGACTCTGTCTCTGTTGCAAAACAACACGAGCCATTTTAGTGCAAAAGCAGCCAAATGAACAGGCCTCACAGGACTCCAGATTCAGAAGGTGCTTTGATTTAGAGTCAATACCAAAAACTATTCTCACTAATGTTTTGCACTGCATGTGGATGGATTGTTTCTTTAATTAGCCGACGACAGGACAAACTGCTTATTGATCTTTTCAAGCAAAAATGTCAAACACTTGCTGGTTTACATCTCTCACCTGTAACAATTACTGGATTTTTAAAAACCAAAATTAAAACGAAATAATCAGAGGCCATAACGAAAATAATTAGCTGAATTAAAATACCTGTCGCGATTTCTCAGAGCTGTGTGTGTGCTGCCTAAAAACTGTTTTTACCAACACCATCATTTTTTTTCTGTATTGACGAATTCGAACGCTGGACAAGCAATCTTACTGTAATTTCCAATGTGAGGGTTTTTTGGGGGGGTCTAGCAAAAAACAAATAAATAAATAATCACACTGTAGCATTGTGTTTCTGTCTGTGGGAGATAACAGCATGTTCACTATTTCTCAGCCATCAGTGCTGAAATCTTTACAGTGTCTATTTCTGTTGTGTATTTTATTCCTCAACAGTTGAAATGTGTGGGTTTCCTTTTATAGCTTTGGCAGAGCGACAGCTGAATAAGTCCCATCAGATAAATCTGCCTCTACAATCTATATATATGGAAAAAAAAAATATATATAAATATATATATATACAGATCTCCTTCTCCACCACCACCCACTGAGAGCTTTCCACTACAGGCTGAGAAGATAGCGAGGGAGTTATTACGCTCTCTACTACACGCCGTCCTTTTATTATGAGGCCTCTCGGCGTCTGCCTCTGATGCATTTCGTGATTGCCGGGTGCTGTCGTGTCCCTTTGTACCTTACAGCTCAATGAGCCCATTTCACGAGGGCAGCGGTCGAGGCTGAGAAGAGACGTGAAGGCTTTCATGTTGAGGTATCAAGAGGAGCTCGCCTCGTGTGAAATTCAAATAGGTTTCTGCCACAGATGGCTCTGTACCGCGTTTCACATGTCTCACTGGGACACATCTATAAATGCCTAAACCAACATTTTAGCTCATTAAAAAAAGGAGACATAAATACGTGATGTTTATTCCTGTAATCTCAACATGCTATGATCTGCACACATCATGGCTGTTTGACTAACTGTATCATATATCTGGGTTTTGAAGAGTAGATATTTTAAAAGCCGAACTAATTAATTTGTCTGTTGATTAATCGAAACACTGTCACACCTCCTTACCAGAAAGCAAATATCAGTTTTATCTTTAACACTGAATAAGCAATAGCTTCCAGTGTGGGGAAAAATACACTCACTCGCCACTTTATTAGAAACACCTCGCTGGTATTGGGTTGGATTCCCTTTTGTCTTCATAAATAGATTCAACAAGGTGTTGGAAACATTCCTCTGAGATTTTAGCCACACAGCTGCTTATTCATTGCTTGCTCCTCCACATCCCAAAGGTGCTATATTGGATTAATATCTGGTGACTGTGGAGGCCATTTGAGTACACTGAACTCATTGTCATGTTCAGGAAACCACTTTGAGATTATCTGAGCTTAGTGACACAGCGCATTATTTTGCTGGAAGAATACAGGATGATACACAAGGTTGATTAGCCAGGTTAGATAAACCTTGAAGAAAAACCTATGAATTTTACATAGGTTTATATTATAGGAAAAAAGATGTACATGGTCAATAATTCTTTATAAAAGTATGCTTTTAAAATCATCAAATCAATAATAATTAAGCAAGCTTCAAAATCTACCCTGCTAAGTAGTTTACTAGGGCATCAAATCAAACGCACATCATAAAACAATCAGGTCTAACAAAAGTGTCACGAGTTATGGAGTGTAGGAGTGCTGAGGTACCAAATGCAAACAAATGAACTAAAAATAGACCTTTTATTAGGCTGGTGTAATGTCCAGTAACTACAGAAATCTTATATACACTGTACGTGATGGTACACAGGAGGGTACACTGTGGTCATAAAGGGATGGACGTGTGCAGCAACAGTACTCTGTGGTGTTTAAACAATAAGAAGCGGGCCCAGAGTGTGATAGGAAAATATTCCCCACTACATTACACCACAACCAGCAGCACGATCTGTTGATATACAAGGCAGGATAGATCCATGTTTTCATGTTTATCCTACCATCTGAATGTGGCAGCAGAAAATTGAGACTCATCAGACCATGCAACACTTTTCTAATCTTCTGCTGTCCAATTCTGGTGAGCCTGTGTGTGAGTTGTAGCCTTAGTGTTTTTGTTTGTAGCTGACATGAGTGGCATGTGCTGTGGTCTTCTACCGTAGCCTAGCTGCTTCAAGGTTTAATGTGTTGCGTGTTCAGAGATGCTCTTCTGCATACCTTGGTTGTAACAAGCAGTTATTTGAGTTAATCTGGTCATTCTCCTCTGACCTCTGAGATCAACAGGGTATTTTAGCCCAGAGACCTGCAGCTCGCTGGATACTTTCTCTTTTTCAAAGCATTCTAAGTACACTGAGTTGGTGTCATGTGATTGGCCGACAAGCAGTTGAATGGGTGAACCTAACAAAGCAGCCAATGAGCGCATATAACTTTAAATATAAGCATTCATATAACTAAAAGCAATTTTTTTTCTAACTTTAAATCAAACAAACACTGATTAAAAAATGATTTAGCCTCTGAATTTATCACTTTAGATTTTCACATTCCAACTACATGGACAGAGTTTTCAATGCACTATATTGTAAAGTTTTCTAAGGTGCTAAACCTCAATATTCCAGTGTTTCTTTTTTTTTTTAAACGTTTTTTTAAAGACATCCTTGAAGTTACAAGTTTTGTAACAGAAATTACACATGCACACACTTTCCACGCACTAAGAACGCAGTGTGAAGGTGCTTTTTACCTTAATGATCAATGGTGTCAAATTTGGACAACTTTACTGTTACAGTATTATCTACTGTAACAGTAAAGTTGTTAGTAACATTTACATGTAAACAAAGGAATAAGGAACCAGACTGATCAGTGATGAAAGCTGATGGAACAAGAAATGAGGTGTTTGAATGGAAATACCTTAATCCTGCTGAGAAATGGCCCAGTATAAACACATAACCTTTAAATACATAATTTTGGTCATAACTCACTGTATGGCAGTGCAGACTGTGGGAAGGTCCAAGCAAGTTATGTCCGCATAATTTATGATTTCTTTTGTTTACTTTTGTTTTTAGTCTTAATGTGATGAAGAAATCAAATATTCGGAATCTTTTTGTAACTTGTGCTAAACTGGGATTAATGGTCTAACTACCATACAAACCTTTAAAGCTTCTTTTTTCCTCCCTTTGTCTGACTTGAAACAACAATGTGTTATTTAAGATACAGATGAACAAGGCCCTACGCCATCTTCTTTTCCTCTCTGAAAACCTAGTAGTATCGCCATCTTTGGCGGAAACAAGACATTTGATGCCATCAATCACACAATGACTGACAGGCTGGCTTCTTGAGATCGAACCCCAAACACCTTCACTGCCTCCACAAGGCCAGACAGACAGCAGTCTGCAGTATTAAATGTGCCTGACAGTGAAATCCTCAAAAGGTAGCAATACAGGTAAAACGTCTGTGTGTGTGTGTGTGTGTGTGGGGGGGGGGAATCTGCAGTCCAATCTTCTCATGGAAACACTGTTATCTACACAGAAACACTGCCATGTTTCCACATAGATAACGCTGTAGTCCTCTGGGTCTCTTTGACATTCACACTGCACATTTAGTAAGTGTCCTGTGTCGCTAAACAAAGAGCTGATAAACATTAAATTTGACCTGAATTATACCTCAGCCACATTTTGATTAACATCTGAGTGCAGACAATACCAAATCAAACATTTAAAACAAGTGTGGAGACATTTTAGAGTCGGACAGTTAGGAACAAATCATGGATGATGAGTATTTTTTATAACAGAAGAACACGTGCCAAACCTTTCTACGTACCTCAACGACAGGCATCTGGACGTGTGCACAATGTTCCTATCCTAAAATGTCACCGTTATTTTGTGTGAGCAGCAACATTACTATCCGTGTTTACACTGTAGTACTGCTACCTTTACTTACGTAAAAGATCCAAATACTTGAGCTGTTCAATCTTTCGAGATCTACATACGTGGATGTGTCACTGTAATCTTCATGCAGATGTTTAAAGAAAAGCATGAAGATTTCATGTGGAGGGACTCGGGAGCATTTTGTCAGGTTTATGCAGCTTTAAAAAAATTGATTGGTTGATTCTCAGTGCTCTTATCAGCCGTGGGTTCATCTGCGAACGTGCGGTAGATGCCCAGCAACATGGGCAAAATGTGTGTTTCACTTTACAGAAACTTGGTACTATTAAAAGTTCACATATACGCTGAATTTTATCAGGTAGACGCAAACACAGCTCCAAATGATCCCAAAGTTGCCTCATATCTGCTGGTTATATAAATTAGCAGTATTGGTACAGCCATGTGTGTACTTTGCTTTCATATTATGTTTACTTCTGCAAAGTTGACAGAAAAATGTGAAAAAGATTAACGTTCACTAAACCTGCTAAGCTTTTTTACATCTTCCCAGAAACTGAGATGAGCTCCCATGTTGGAAGTGTCTTGCTCATGTGGTAATATTGGTGTCCGAAGGGTGTTTCTTGTGTTTTGCATTGCTTAAAAACAATGAATATTTTACCATTAATCTTTTTCTTTGGCAAAAATCACAGTAAACATGATTTTGCACAGAAATACTTGACAACAGTTTGCTTTGGATTGTAATGCATTCTCCCAATCCTTAATGTAAAGCTTCTCTTTTCCCCACCCCAGTATCAGACTGATAGTAACAGAGCTACACATCCATAAATGGTTAACGGAGCAGTGGTATTCAGGATGCTACAGTATGTGTAATATTTTCCAACTATTGTGAGAGTAACCTGCCTGTCATCATTACAAACAGCAGGACACATGCTTTGCCCAGCGCTTTGTGCTTTTATATGGTTTTAAGTTGAGCAGCCTTGGTCTCAGTTCGGAAACCCTCTTCAGAGCTGATGGGCACACTCATAATTTAAAGGTGAAGTATAAATATTAATGACACGGCTCATTCAGAAGGACACTCTTCCACCAAGGATGTCCTGTGCTACTGGGATGAAGCCCAAAGGTAAAAAAAAACAAAACACTAGTGATGGAACAAAAAGTTCACCTATTCAAATATTTATCTGAACAAAGGGTGGCAGAGGGGTGCAACGCAGTTGGTGATGCTGGTGCTGATGAGTGTGCGTGACAGCGAGGGATCACATCAGCAAAGGCGATGAGGGGATGATGATGAGCTGGAGGAGGACAAGGGTGAGGGGGTGGGGTGATGCCTTTAGGTGCAATGCTGTTAGATGAGAATAACGCATCTAACTTAGCGGCTACTGATACAACTGGAAGTGTCGCATAATCTTAGAGGGGTTGTGTTTTAAGGAGACGGAAGCACATAAAGATGGAGGTGTGTGTGTGTGTGTGTGTGTGTGTGTGTGTGTGTGTGTGTGTGTGTGTGTGTATACACAAATTATAAAGCCGGTTACTTATGTGACATTTCCTTCACTACATGTCCTTTTATAGATGTAAGTTTATTTTACCCTGGAGGCTGCAGGCATCAGTCCTAGGGGATATGAGTTATGTCACATGTTGCCAAAAGAAACGAACCGAGACAAATTTGATTAATTTAACTATTAATTAACAACACTCCACTGAAAACCATGTTCGCCGCTTTCGGGAACAGGAGGACACTAACAGGGCAGGCGGTCTATTTGGGGATAAGGCAAATATGCCCCCAAAAATTAAACATGCCCTGTTGTATACAGTAATTCTTCAGAGATGAAGATGTAATATAAATTGAACGCCCAACCCATAAGTGACCTTATCCGCAGTGATTGGATTTAAACATGCCACAGTTTGTCACTGCTTTATGTAATCATCAAACTGTCACCTTCCCTCAGGGTGACTTGACAATCAATCCAGTGCGCACCTGCCTGCTCTCCTACTTATTCATCACCGTTAAGTGTTGGAATAATGTACATGTATTTCTACACACGTGCATCTGCAGCTGTACCACAGGTATACATATGTAATACATACATCTTTATTTTTTCTCGAAGACAAACACATGAATTATGCAGCGTTTCTACTAGTTTCATGTGGCTTTAGTTGAGAGAAGCACTACCTTAATACACATCTAAGTGCGTGTGTGCGCGTTTTTAAACAATTTCCTTCTGGTTTCTCCTCCTCACTGCCAGGATGCAGAGAATTAATCATCATAAATCTTTATATAAGAACGAGATAATAATAATTTAGCATCTAAGTGGGCACAGCAGCGGCATTTCTCATTCTTGAGAGCAAACACACATGCGTGGAAAGTCAGATTCATTATACTGCGAATGTGAAGAGAAAGAATGTGTTTTACATTTTATTTCAATCTTACGAGATATCCTACAGCTGATATTTGTACGGATTTATAGAGTAGACGCACGCAGGCGCGCTCAGCCTCTGTGTCTATATTAAGGTCTCACCTGGTGCCTGGATGACCTGCGCGAGCCAAATGACGGCGACCAGCCCGACTCCACAGCAGCAGAACCGCTGGAAGGGCCGCCGGTGCCTCGCTGCTGCTTTCATTCCTCAGCCGGCCGCATATCCACCAGAAACATCTGTTGCTCTCTTTTACTTGTTTCACACTTTTACACCGCAAGAAGCTCCGAACAAACCGCCAGCAGTAGCAGGAGCAGAAAACGACTTCTCTGACAAGTTGTGTCAAAAAAAGAAAATCCCCGCAAACGACAAACCCGTTTTTTTTTTATTTTCCCCCCTCCAGGCTCAGAGGAGACGTTTTGCTGGTAAACTCATCCAAAGGTCCGGGTCGCACATAGCGAGGAGAGGCGCAAAAAAGCTTTCCGCCTTCATGTGTACAGTGTGAAAGGTCGACAGCAGATCCCACAGTGAGCTGCAGCAACAGGAGGCGACATGCTCTGAGCCCTGTGTGCCTTCACTCTGCCTGTCTGCTCACGCTGTGGGCTTCCCCCGTGCGGCCACCAGGCGACGACAAACGCAGCCGATGTCGAGCAGATGACATGTGGTTGATATTTCCACTTTTCCGAGCTGCAAGCTGTGGCTTATTAAAGAAAAACACTGCAAGGTGTGACGGACACCTCTCCAGAAGAACTTTATGATTTAACTTCCCCTGGGGCAATGCTCTGTCTACACCTGATTGGCTGAGCGCACCTGGTTCACCTAATTACAGGGGTGCAAAGCGGGGAATGATGGAAACTGGAGCCGAATGCGTTACAGTATTTTAAATAATCGCTTTCACATCCAGGGAACCTTGAAGCGGCTCTAAATATTTTCTTTCTTGTACTTGTTTATAATTTGAAATGTGCAAAAAAACCAACAACCTTAAAACAGAAGATAACCTGACCTTAGTGCATCTCTTTTTAAAGAGAGACCTGGCAAAGAGAGCAGCAGAAGTTACAACAAATTTAACACATTCTAATAATAACAAGTGAAGAAACAAACACATCGCATATTCAGTACATTCAATTATTTTTCTTTAAAGGTACAGTGTGGAAAATTTCACCACTAGATGTCAGTAGATTGCAGATTGCAGTCAACTGAATTCTGTTTTCCTCTCAGTTCAGTTACATAATCTTATCTACTGTAGTCGCTCTAGAAAAAACAAATCTCGTGAATGTAGGCTTTAGGTCTGCTGTTTATTCAGCCAGTGTCCATGTCTATTTACGCTAGGAGGATGTAAATCTTTGTGAAAGGAGTCCGATACAACTCAATTAGTCAAATAAGTTCCCTTCTGATCAGTGGCAGCAATACTGAGGTCAGTTGTTGAGGACATCTTTTTCTGTTAGTAAGCGCTGCAGTTTTTGCTGCTGTTAGCTGCTGTTAGCCTTCTTTGAAGTGGATATAACATTTTCAGACTTGAATACTTAGTGAATAAACTCTCTTAAGATGTGAGAATATAATCAAACTGTTTATTAGAGGGAAAGTGTCCTTTTTTATGACACTCAAGCCTAACATTAGTTGTTAGGCTAACTTATATAAGTTAACATTTAGTGCTAACTTATAACCAGCTGTTGTCGTTGTCTAGCCAGCTCATTGTCAGCTGTCCAGATACATCAAGGTTGCAAGCAACTGCAACAATATTGGGAATGAATAAACATGTTTATGCACATTTTTGTGTATTAGAGCTCTGTCTTCAGCTCAGGAGATGAGGCTTGAAGTGAGGAGGAAAAGGATAAAGTGGAAGTGAAGGAGGAGAGAGAGGAGTGGTGGAGGAGGAGAAAAACATAATGAGAAAGAGAAAACATACAGTATGAACATATATACTTTGAAGGAGCTATTTGTGAAATTTAAATTAAACATTTAATTCAATTCAGTTTTCTTTATATTACACCAAATCACAACAACAATTGCCTTAAAAAACCCTCTACTGCATGACTTTTTAATTTTGGGGGAAAAAAATATTTCTCCCTATTTTGGGGGAGCTTTAGGGTCCCTAATAATATATCAATCATAAAATTTGACACCCTGCCCCCCCCCAAACAGATATTGGTTTGTTGCTTCAAGGCAACACTGTGCAACAAGGGTAGTAAAATGCCAAGTTATTCTATAATAAGTTGTATTAGTACAACAAGAAAGAACAAATAAATAAACAACAAATAAACAATGTAAATATTTCACAAAACAATAAAACACCAAAATACATCCAACATTTGACCCTAACCCCATGCACGTGCGCGCACGCACACACACACGTTGTGTTTCCATCACTTTTGGGGACATTACATTAACTTACATTAATTTTCTGGAGATTTATCCTGACTCTACCCATTACAAGTCCCTGCCTGAACCTTACCCTAACCCTGACTCAAGCCTTCACCCTAAAATTGAATGAATTATCTTGCAATTTGTCTCCATAAAGTAGGCGAGACCTCACAATTTGAGTGTGTAAACAAATTTGTGTCCCCACAACAATAAGTAATACATGACCACACACACTGACACCCACACAGCAATATTGGTATGGCAGGGATCAGGCCCACACAATGTGCTTACACATGGCCCACATACCGCAAAGAATGATGGCCCTTTGGTGGCCCAGACCTGGTTTGCCAGAGGTGGCCCACACATGGGCCAGCACAAGGCCAGTTTCAGACACCCTGGTCGTCCTGTGCTGGCCCATGTGTGGATTACCTCTGGCAAACCTGATCTGGGCCACCAAAGGGCCATCATTCTTTGCGGTATGTGGGCCATGTGTAAGCACATTGTGTGGGCCTGATCCCTGCCATACCAATATTGCTGTGTGGGTGTCAGTGTGTGTGGTCATGTATTACTTATTGTTGTGGGGACACAAATTTGTTTACACACTCAAATTATAGGAAAGTTCACCTTATATATGACCTCAGCAAATGCTTATCTTATGACCTTGTGCTCTCAATCCCTTTCATTGGCTATGGTCAAAATGCCAAACTCAAGTCCAGATGACCAGTGGTTAACATCATATCCATCATTTATATAATCAGGTTTGAACCTCATGAGTTTTCTCTGATTACTCCAGCTTCCTCCTGGCCAGATAAATGCAATTTTAGGTTAACTCATGGCTTGAAATTGATGCTAAAGTGACGTGGTTGTTTCAAGGTACCCTCTGTCAAGTGGGATAGCCTTTCCCCCCACGGGATAAGATATTAAAAAAATGGATGGATAGAAAACTTTTTAAAGACAGAAGTGGTGTTTTTTTTTCCACTGCCAAGTTTTCTTTAATTAAAACATCAGAATGTTTCCTATGAGAACACAACGTGTTTATATCCAAGGCTAGCAAATGGTTTCATTTCCCTCCTTGTAAAACATTTAGGTATGCCAAAAGCCCAAACAAATAATGACAGGAGCAGACCAGAGACCATGTTGTGAGTTGACCACACTAGCCAGAACAACACCCATCATGGAAAATATTAAGTTTATATCCTAGGTGAACATTGCACAAGAATAAACATTTCAAATAACAGAACAAGATGGTAACAATCCCATGAACTCTGACGGTCCTCCACACATGATCAGCTCTCCACGAGTTGCCAGCAGATGTAAAATGGTAAAGATCATTAGTTGTGTCCCTCAGCAGCATTGGGTGTTTTGTTCTTCTCTTTTTTGGCCTTTCGGTAAAATTGTAAAACGCATAAAGACATAAAACTAAAAGCAAAGATTTGAGTTTGCAAAACAAAGCAAGGTGAGAATGGTTTCATTAAGAAGTGTATTGGCGTGTGTGTGGGTGTTCTCACTGTATCATCTTATGCTGTTTTCGTATCCATATCAGTGCCATGTAGTGATGCATCTGGCCAGCTCACTAACAACAGCATCCAGATAAAGGTAGTGAGGTAGTGGAGACATCACTGAATGAAGTATAATTAGCTGCAATCATTTATTCTATTTGCTAATCTGCCCATAAAGTTGTTCTTAATTAATTAAGCTGCATAGTGCTGTGCAGATGTTGCTTTCCTTGTGTCCACTTCCTCCCCACTGCAAGCAGCAGGAGGAGATTTCGAAGCTTCATTTCTCCAGCGAGCTCGCTCTCACAGGAAATGTCCACCCTGACAAGTCACATAATATACTTTTGTTATTATTAGCACAAGTCAGCCAAAAGAGTCACGTGGCTCGTTTGCAACACCAAAAAACTCGAGACAAGTGATAAATTTTATTTCAGGACACTCAACTTCAGATTCAGATTTTCTGCTTGGACGAAGATTAAAGAGAAAGAATGAAAAAGAAAACATATTTAACTTCTCTCTTTTCTTCCCTATTTTCTCATTCCCAGTTCTTGAAGTAATGCAAAATAAAAATGACAGAAGTGTGCATGGATCATCTGTATGCAGAAACAAAGGCTACTTGTCACATGGAGACCTTCCAGAAACAGGGTGAAGATGAAGAAACACTCCTGCAGTCCGGTCTGCTAGTAATCCACCCTGCCAGGTTTCCAGAAAGCACACAAACCCTTTTGCGTAAAATGTGGATGGACTGTACGATAGAAGCGGTCTGGCTAATGTCTTCTTTTAAAAAATTAAGACCTTAAAAAAAGACCCATTTTCACTTCAGGAGAATGGAAAAAAAGGTGAAGCAGCCTCATTCAACACCAGAGAGCCTGCAGCGCCCTGGTGTTTTTCATTTTTAATGTTTAACTCCAGAGTTTTTGGCAGGCTGGCAGGACTCGGATTAGTTTATCACTGACTTGTAGGTGTTGTTTTATGAAGTATATCACTTATTAACAGACTGCTTGCTTTACAAAACTACTGCATTTGTCCGTATGTTTGCATTAGATCAAAAGAAGAATGCAGTGCACAACCTGAGTAAATCTAGTATTTTAAATTGTTAAGATTTAGATTTTATTTGAGATATATCCGTAAAATACGTGTTTTAGCTTTTCACTTGAGTGAAATCCAACCGAGTAAGAGTATTTTTCCAAAACACAAATCTTCCGTTTAACCTTAGACTGGCCCGCATTAACCTGCCTACATAAACTGTTGGGTATATTTTTAAATACATTTTAAATACATTTTAGGAAAACCATTTATTTTTTTTGTTTTTATAGATGGGTATCAAATCAAATCTAATGAATGTGACTCATCTATTGTGAGTTTAGTTTAACTAATGGCAGGAAGTCTACACGGGCATTGCAAACTTACAGCAGGTTTCATGTACTTGTTGTGGCCTGGCCATTTAAAATCCAATATGCAGCATACACACACATTCACTCTCCCTCCCTCTCTCCCTCTCTCTCTCTCTCTCTCTCACACACACACACACACGCCGCCTCTGTATTTACAGAACACGGATGAGTCAAACTGGCTCTAAGCCCTTGAGCTGTTTGTGACACGTAGCCCCTAGTGAAGACTCCTGCTCTCCAACCCCAAATAAAGACATAGACCAGCGCATTGTTGTCATCAGTTCTCCTCCTGGTGTCAGGGCAGGGAAGATTAAGTGTTTTGCTCAGGCTGGTGTTTAGGAAAGCCTTCCAGAGGACAAAGTCCTGGGAAATGTTTGTATCATGTTGTCGTGCTGTATTATGATTGTGGAGCAAGCTGTGGAAAATGTATGTCTTAGCTCACGCTGCATCAGTTCTGGGAGACAGGAATGTGCAGCAAATCAGGATTAAAGCTGCAATGTGTCACCTAAATGCATGATAGTTACATCCTGAATTAAATAAATAAAGATACAAGGTTTTATGGGGAATGTTTTTGGTGTTGTGTAAGGAACTGGTAACATGTTGAGCAGCTGATTATGAGAAGCGCTGTGAAGAGTGCAGCAGGGAGTCCAGGCATGATCATTTCAGCTCATTAATCAGCTCGGCACTTTGATCACAACAGAAGTATTAAAAATGTTCCTTGGATTGAATTGAAATGTGGAAAACACACTCGTGGTTGCCAGACGATCTCCTGTCTGTTCCTCTAATGCTGTGTGATTTCTGGTTTTTGGTGATGTGTCAGAAATTATTGAATGGACTGCCATAAAACCGATCAAAGGAATAAAAATGCAAAGATGGGGTGATCATCAGCCTCATCTGCACTTGAGTGTTCATTACGAGGTGCTGCCTTGCTAAACTAACATGGTGAACTTGGGAAACATTACATCTCCTTAGCAATAACATGCTCGTCTGCTTGGATGTGCTGTTTCTCCTTCGCAAGGAAGGAAAGTTATGGGAAAGTGCGAATGTGGTCTCGTTATTTCAAAACATGAGCCAGATTAAACTCAATGTGCGATGTAGTTTACACTGTCAGCATTTTCAGTTCCCCTGTGGGATGTTTGATGACAGAGAGCATCTCGACAAACAAAACTGCGCCCAACTTGCCAGCTGATATTGTTATGGTGGAGTTTTGAACTGTCAGGGCCAGAGCCTGTCACCGCACGGTGCTTGCTCAGCTGATCCAAATGACAACCAGGAAGTTAAGCTGTCTGTTTCTTGGATGCATTTTCAAGTTGGTCAAGTGTCACGGCCACAGATCTTCCACATGCTAAAATACTTCAATACCAACGTGTCTATGGTTTTCCACAGCTCTCAGGAGGATATAGGATAAACAATAAGTAAAAAAATGTACATATTGAGGGAAACAAATGCCTAAAAACGAGGCACGTGTTTAACTCATTGATTTCGCTAACCGACTGTTTATTCTATTTAAGATCTCAATCCTAATAAACGTTATTGGTCATGTGACCTTTCACAGGCGATTTAAGATGGTGCTGCTTGGTTTTTTATTATCTGATGAAAAGCAGAAGTGCTTCAAATGTCACCAGATACAACAATTAAGGAATCTGGAGTTCTGCAATGTGCAAACCATTCGTTCATTTTCTTTGTCCTATTTTTTCAGCTCTGCACCCACAGGATGAAGAGGGTATATGAGGATTCTTTTTCATTCTCAGTAATAAATAATAAACAATAAATAAACACTGGCATGTGTCCTTTCACTAAATATCCAACCTGTGCAGTCTATAAGCACATATGCTATATACATGTATATATCTATTTATTTATATTCTTTAGTACAATTTGATGCTATATTTATTAGAAACTGTTTTTTGTTATTGTGAATAGAATAAAAGTTTGATAAAACTGGTTATTGCCTATGGATGTGAGACATTTTATTCTGATTTAAATGGTTTTAGTGTTCAATGCAAAGCGATAGTGTTTTAAATCATGCTTTTCAAGAACAAGGATGGATTCACACCTCAACTATTACCTGTAGACAGCAGATATAGAAGAACCCAACATTATTATGGATGCAAAAGTACTGCTTCTGAATACACAGATGGCCAAAGTGCACCAATAAAATATCCCCCACACAATTACATCATCCTCATGAACCAATGATACGAGGCAGGATGGATCAATGCTTTCATGTTGTTCACACTAAATTCTGACCCGACCCTCTGAATGTCACAGCAGAACATGAGACTCATTAGACCAGCCGAGTTTTTTCCATTCTTCAATTGTCCAATTTTGGTGAGCTGTTCTTAGTTGACAGGAGTAGCACAGGGTGCAGTCTCCTGCTGCTGGAGCCATCTGCTTCAAGGTTTAATGCCTTGTGTATTCACAAATGCTCTTCTGCATACGTTCAATGTAACAAGTGGTCATTTTAACCAATGTTGCTTGTCTACCTGCTTCCTTATGTGATTTCTAGCATCCCCACAAGGCCCAGAAAACTGCAGCTTACTGGATATTTTCTCTTTTTGGATCTGGTGTCTGTAAACGTGTGGGAAAATCCCAAGAGATCAGCAGTTTCTAAAACACTCAGACCAGCTTATCTGGCATTGTAAAACTCATAGTCACTTAAATAGCTTTCTTCCTCATTCTGATTCTTAGTTTGATATTCAGCAGGTCGTGTGGACCACATCTAAACGCCCAAGCACACTGAGTTGCTGCCATGTGATTGTCTGGTTAGATATGTGTTAACAACAGGTGTACCTAATGAACTGGCTGACGAGTGTATTTCTTCCTGCCTTATCATCATACTTTTACGTGCTTTTAGTAATCTGATTTGGTCTCTTTCACCTCTGTGTGACTCATCATGCTGTTACCAAACTCTGAGCTGCTTTCACCTGTTCCTTCGTCACAGTCGTTCTGTTCTTGGACAAATTCATCCGACTGTTCTGGCAAAGATCAAACTTTCTGTAGTCGCTAAAGTATAGATCTTCACCAAAAACTGGATGAAGATAGTTCCTTTAAAAGCTCTAGAGTTTAGAAACACCAGCCAAAAATGTGAACTTTTGTGCTACAGCTCAAACGGCATTGAAGTTAAAAAGAGTAGTCTTTTCTCACAGTTTAGTTTTTAAAAGAGTGACCTGCCTGCTCCGTGATCCACAAAATCCCTCAGATTCCAGATTTGAAAAATCCAAGCCAACACAGAATATATGATTTCTCCTTGTAATCTGCTTTCAGGGTATTTGATGTCATATCAGGTTAAGCAGACGGTGACCGTTGTCTCTCCCAACATTTATCCCTTTGAAATTATTAAAGTGCATTTTTAAAAATCACACAATCATCTCTAATAGGTGATGAACTCAGACCGAGTTCATCAAATTCACTGTGTTGATTTCAACGCATCATCAGCCGTCATTTTAAGCACCTTTTTCCTTTTTATTGACTTTTAAAAATCATATATATATTTATATGTCGCTTCTCTTAACAATCTGTGGTACTTGTCGAGCTGTGTGAAGCTTCAGTGATGCTTGAGATTAACAACACACATCTATTATTATTATCCGATCTTCAGATCACGTGGTACCAAAATACCCAAATGACTTTTCCTCAACCAGCGGGATGAGACCAGATGTTGTCGTCTCTTAGAAAATCCTTCATCTGGCACAAAAAAATTAAAATAAAATAAAATGGAAATAAAACAAAAGTGCAACCAAAGTCAAAGAAATTAAAACTCTAAGCTGGGTTAGCATACATTACTTTTTTTTTAAGGTAGGCACAAAGTCAGAGAAATAAGCCTTCACATTAACACCAGTATGACCAGTTGCACCATCCTTTCTGATTTACACATTAAGGCGTACCTAATGGTGTTATTTTTAAGACCTTATCAAATATGAAAGAGCTATAGCTGAAAAAGCTCGAACAATAACAAGACCCATAGTTACATTAAAGAGTTTCAGATAGCATTTTGTCATCTTATATCATAGTTGCTGGTCGTCTACAAAAGAAAGTCAAACTTAGAAGCAAGCCCACTTCCTTTCTGCCTTGTTTCACATTTTCATCCTCACGACTTTCCTCCAGTTAAAACAGCTACAAGAAAATCCACATTTGCACTGATTAATAAGTTACATTTTATAGATACACACATACGGAGGGGAGCTCAGAAGTTGCTTGGCACATTCTCATGCTTCACCAACCTCTCCTACAATCTAAATAACTATACAAGATACAGTAAAACGGGTCTTCTCGCGGCCCTCGAGGCTTCAGCATGAAGAGGAGATCAAACGGGAGCCGGCCGGCCATGATCAATACTCGTCTGCATTGGTTATTGGTCATCGTCCTGCAAAAAGGAAGGCATACACAACCCAATGCACTAACATGGAGCGGTTCAGTTGTACATACAGTATCTTCGCATACTGATAAAGTTTTCGATTCATAATTTAATCTGTATATACTGTATCTTAATATGCTGGTACCAGGTATTCACAGTGACTCTAAAATAAAATTACAAGAGGAAGTTTGTACAAGAAACAACGGATTCTGGGCGTCCAGCGAACGTTTGGCATTCCCATTTTTTTCCACTCGGAGTTCAGAGTTCAGAGTTTGGAGATTAGTTTGTGTGGGGTTTGGGAGAGCTGCCTGGGCTTTTCGTTGGCACTGAGGAGAAGCAGTCCAAAACTCCTCTGAACGCACTTTGTTCGTCAGCAGTGGACACAGAAAGGTGAGGTAAGGTGGTGTCAGGGGGATGAGATCTTACCACCTCCTTATGTTGAACAAGACGTTACCTGGGCAGCCTAAAGAAAGTACAGTATGTGCCCCACCGAGGGTTGATTTTTACATTAAAAAAAAAAAAAAAAGGGAAAAAAGTGCAAGAATGACACAGAAACACACACACACACACACACACAAACACACACCAGGGTGGAAAGGTAAGACTTCACCTATCGTCCTTACTGCCACCACTCATGAGCAGTAGTAAACAATTACCCCAAAAATAGTCACGGTAGACATCCGCCAAACACAAAACATATTTAAATACAATATTCTGTATTTCACTATCAGTTCAAAGGTGCTGTTATTCGGACACCTAAAGCTATTTTGCCAGCTGAAATAAAAAGCTGCCTTTTGGCATTCAGTGGTTCAGGCCAGCAGGAGGAGATCTTCTACAGTATGGCTGCTACAATAGTGAGGTTAGAAGATAACAGCTACAGGCAATCATGGAAGGAAGCCGGAGCAGTTCTTTCCTGCTGTAGTCTGTGTCTTCAGGAGAGGTATAACCCTTATTCAGCGTCCCTTTAACACTCTTTTTTTCCCCACACATACTTCAGACAGACACGCATGCTCAGTTCATTTTTTTAAGCATTTCCAGTTTACGTCCCTTATTTCATGGGCTTTTTCTTTCTTTCGCTTTTTAATAGTCTCTCCCTAAAAAAGAGAATTTCTTAAATACAGTACTACTGAGAAGTGAAGAGGGCAGGGAGTGTGATGTCCTTACGTAATGGACTCTGAAGCGAGTCAGTTATAGTCATTACATCTTTTGAAGTAGAAGGCTGCCTACAGGCTTGTAATCCTCGTGTCTCCCCCCTTTTTTCTCCCTCCTTCTTGTTTTTTACATCAAGGCCTTCCACACTATCAGCCAGAACCACACTCAGACATTGCAACTACATACTACATGTCTGGCAGGATAGCAGTACTACAATTCACATATATTACTGGTGATATATATATATATATATATATATATATATATATATATATATATATATATATATATATATATATATATATATATATATACACACACACACACACACACACACACACACACATATATACACACACACTTTGTGTGTATATATATTTACATACATAAACTATATATATATATATATATATATATATACACTTTTGGTCATTTTGGCTAAAACACCACCAAACATGCTATTCAGTGTCTCTCAGTCTTTTAAAGCAAGTGCTATTAAGCCCAGCTCGTCAAGTATTTGAAGCAATATATAGACGCACACACATCCACACCCACCGAATCATACATACACACACACACTACTAGAAGCACTCTGGCATAGCACATCAACACAGCAGCCTGTGTCGGTCAGTCTGCAAAGGTCATCACTGGGTGATAAATGTCTTTTTTTTCCCCTTAAAAATTGATTTGCATACTCCCTCACCAGCAGGCAAGTCCAGGATTCAGGACAAGAGACTGTGAGATTAAAGAGGATAGGTATGTGTGTGTGTTTTCAAAATATGTCAGAACAAAGTAAATGTGTCGAGCGTAAAAAAACCCGCACTGTACGATTTGCATCACTCTGCTGATTTCCGTGCGTGCACGCACGTGCGGCGGTGAAGCTAACAAGGCTTGTTGACGTTGCACAGCAGCTCGGTGACTTTGATGAGACGGGCCACCGTGCTCTGTGACTCCTCCTGCAGCCGCTGGTTGTTCTGCCTGAGGCTCTGCACCTCAGCCTGCAGCACCGCCTTGTCCTCCTTCTCCTGTAAGACATCGGCACACAACAGAACAAAAAAAAAGCTGTTGCTCAGATGGCTGTGGCAGGAATGGGAGGAGAGCGGCAGGTGCACCGGTGGCTTTAAGCAACTTGTGGGTACAAGTCATAGACTGTATATAACAGTCTCTGTATGCGGTCTTTATATACAGTCTATGGTACAAATAAACACACAGAGTGATGAGATAAAAACAACACAATGTGGTGTGAGCAAGAATAAAGTCGCATCCCGAAACAGCGCAGAAACAATTAGTCAATCACTTGTTTGAAAGAAAAGATTTTTTTGCTGTTGTTGTTGCTGTTTTAGACATTTATCAGGTAAACACAACCAAACATTTGCTGACTTTTCACTGTTGCATATCATTTATTAAAATCAGTGCTTTAAGGGCGTCTTACAGTGGGGTGTAGGGCTGCAACTAGGGGTTATTTTCGTGATTGAAAAGTCTGATGATTATTTTTCATTGAACACTTTCACCGATCGATCACATGCCAGAAACTATGGAAAACAATCACATCAAGCTTGCAAAAGTCCAACTTAATGTTTTTTAATATTGCTTGGTTTTAAAGTAAAACAGAGAAAAGCAGCAAATCCTCATATCTGAGAGGCTACGGCACTAAGAAGCATTCAGTTTCTCTCAATCAACTAATTGTTTCAGCACCAAATGTTCTGTTTTTAGTTTGTTTGTTTGTCTTGTTATTACAGCATTGGAAATTCGGAGGTGAATGATTAGAAAAATATCCATTAGATCTCTCAATGCTGAAAATAGGTATAGTTGCAGTCCTAAACAAGGACTTCAAATAGAAAAAAACTGCCATATGTTTGCTTTGTACATATACAGTACAGGACATATACAGTGTTTGGCAAAAATAATAATAATTAAAAATAAAAAAAAATCGCAACACAATGCCCACTTGTCTGTAGTAGCCATCAGATGTGGTTAAAGGCTCCGGAAACGTTGCGTAAAGTGGCCTTTGAGTTCCTGACACTTGCCGTTTTCACACATGCTCTGCACCGCCGATCTTTTCTATAAATCACCCGACGGGGTTGCGTGCTCGAGCGGTATAAAGTGCACAAGAACGAGTGATGAGAATCGTGCAGGTAGCTCAGTTCACAGCGAGTGCGTGCCACAAGTCGGGCCTCCCGCTCGCTCTACTCAGGAAGCACCCCTTTCTGCACCGCTTCGAGCATTTCCGCTAGTAAGAACACTTCTGACGTGAGTTAAATACGACAAAAAAGGGGAGCTGCACACAAAAGTCCTGATGTGACTCATCAACATCGTCTGGAGTTCATGTGTGAAAATGGCTACACAGCATTCAGAGGTATCGACATGAAAATAAAAACAAAACAAAACAAACCAACAAACAGAGCACATCATCACATTATCAAAGCACTGAAGGAGTTGTCATAAATACATGTAAAAATGTATAATACTGGAATTTCAAAAGAAATCTGATAATAATTTCTGTACACGAAATTATAAATAAATAAATGATTTTTTATAGTGTTTTTTTTTTTGTTTGTTTGTTTTTCGTGTGTATTTAATGCATCTGTATAGCTGTGATTCGACATGAGTAAACAAAAGGCTGCACTGGCAAATGGAAATCATCTCTCCGCAGTGACAGAAGCTTAGCGATTTAAGTGATAGTTTCTTCTACCTGCTGATTTTTCTGCTTGAGCTGAGGATCCCTGAAAAATGTTACCCACAGAGAGAAAAACATTCATGGAAGTCAAAGCACCTTTTGCAGGTCATCCTGCAGCTTCTTCAGCATGGCCTCCAGCTGCGACACCTTCTCCTCCAGGTGGCCTGGAGAGTCACTGCAACAGAGAGCGGCAGTGACACTTTGTCAAAAGCGATCACATGACGATGACCTCATGATTTCCCCCTTTCTAATCCGAACAAATAAATAAATAATATCTTGAAAAAATAAATGCATGAATATAACACAAAGCGTCAGGGTGTTTCAGCATCCCAGCCATCAAATCAACAAAAGCCTGCAGTGGAAAAGTTTTCCTTTCCTCTCGAACCAAATGTGTGAACTTTTCAATTTGCTTGATTGCTCGAGACGCCATCTGTCACTCTGACAGCCTCGGAGCTCGACGCTTTGTCCCTCCTGCCTTTTAATGAAACTTGTAATGCTCACACATCAATTTACAGTAATTGCTACATCCGACGAGCAGAGCCGCTCTGAGCGAGCGCAGTCATCCCACGATGCATTTCGTCTGACTGCGGCTGTACATAATAAGTACACCCCACGGAGCGAAGCAAAAGCGGCCTCCCAGCAGTGAATTTAAAGTGCGATAGGTTTAAACAACAGAAAAGGGCAGAAATTGCAGTGTAGCGTGTTTGATCTTTAAAGAAACTTCATTTGGTTTTCATGACGATCACCAAATACGATCTGACAACTGGAAACCCTCCCCCATATATTTATAAATTTGCGTGTTTAATAACACAAAGGTGGGAAAATGCGCTCTAACTGCTGTCAGCGTCACTCCAATTGTTAACTATAATGTGTGCATAACTTGAAGATTTTATTGTTGTGTTTTTGATGTGAACTTGATTTATCAAAGAAATATTCACAACTTTGTTTTTGCTTATCTACTGTTGACATTTGTTTCTGTCTTTGTTTTGTCTCCGGCAGATCTGCAGGACTTTGTTTGTTCAGTCTCAGCATGGAGGAGGCGAACAAGGCCACTGAAGACAAGTAAAAAATGGAGCTACAGTTTTAAAGAAAAAAAGCCACAGCAGTGAGTCACACACAGAACTGCATCACCGAGTCAGCAAGGGGCTTCTCTTTATGGCGGCGAGAAGCCATCACGTTGACTCAAACAGCTGGATGTAGTCTAAATAACTGAGTGAGAATAGAGGTGCCGTTCTAACTGAATTGAGAAAAGGGAGTAATTCAGACAAAGGCGCTAACTACAAAGATGTTGAACTGCTTCGGCTTAGACGCACTTTATAGCAACCCACCTCTCCTTTGATTCTTTTGGCTTGCCGTCAGTTTGATCAGCGCCTGCTTGGGAGGGGTCTCCGGCTTTGCGGTCTGCGATAAGGAACATTATTCACATTATTATAATGATCATAAGTGATATATACAGTAAATTAAATAAAATGTGATGAGACAGAGATGTGAAAGTTGATTAAGTCAATAAAGATGTTTTGACTCTATGCACTCCTGTGACAAGCTAAGTACGCTCTCACTGCATTTATAAGAATTAAGAGGGTAAGTAGGAGTCAGATCCTGCTAATCAGTTGCACTTGGTTAATTGTCCATCAGCAGGTGTGATCACCTCTATAAAAGCAGAAGTTTTGGTAGTTTCCTGCACCTACACCTGCACCTTCACATTCAGTTAGCAGCTTAAATGTTAAAGTTGGTGTAGGTGCTAATCATAATAATGTTAAGATTGCAACCGACCAATCACGTTGTTGTGATGTCATTTCTTTGTAATGTGGAAAAAAAACCCAAACACCTTTGTTTTTATATAAAACTCTCGTCTGGAATCATCTTCTTCTTCTTCTACCTCAAGCATTCTAAATTAATTCATACAGTTATTAATAACAATATTAATAACAACTATATAATCAATTTAGGTTTGCTGTTAGCCAAATTAAGGTTACTCATGTTGGTTTTCAGAAAAGTGTTAGCTAACTGCTTGACTAATGGTAAATAAAATCTCAGATAGGCTCACTGGTCAATTGGGATGTTGATCCTGGACCAACAGTATAATGATGATGTGGGGACGACACCAACGTGGGGATCATGTGTTAAAGGTCATGTATGGTAAGAAAAACACTAAAAAAGTACGACTTATTTGGAAGGTTTGCCAGGAGAAAACCTCTTACACAAAAACTTGTGGAACAATGTCTTTGGACTAGATGTTTGGCATTTAATGCCTGATGCCATATTTGGCCAAATCGCCTCATACCAGCTGTCCCGCACGGTGGTGGAGGGGTGATGCTTTGAGCTTGTTTTGCAGCCACAGGACTTTGCACTCATCAAGTCGACCGTGAACATTTCTAGAGTCAAATGTGAGGCCATCTGTCCACAGCTAAAGCTTGTATTTTGCAACAGGACAATGATCCTAAGCACAGCAGCACATCTGCAAAAAAATGGCTGAAAATGAAAAAACTCGGGGTGTTGCAATAAGTCCAGACCTCAACCTGACTGAAAGCTGTGGTGGGAACCTATTAATGCTGTGCATAAAGAAATGCCCGCAAACCTCAATGAACTGAAGCAACATGTAAAGAAGAGTGGGCAAAAATCCTCCACAATAATGTGTGAGACAAATAATGTCACACAGTAACCAATTACTTCAAGTTATTGCTGCTAATCGTGGATCTACAAGCTACAGAATCAGGGATGTTCTTAGTTTTTCAGACGACTGCATGCCCCCCTTTTTACAACACTTTTATACAACATGCAACTTTTTGTGCCCAAACACACCAAAGAACACACCAACATTTCTGACATGCTACACACGAAAACTGTTGTGACTGCTCATTTGATGCATTGCTTGCTTGGCACCATGCTCGCATTAGCTAACTGTTCCCAACAAATGATGCCCGCAGGCTGAGGGCTGTTGACATGTCCGGCAGACAGGTAGCATTTGCAATACTCTTTACTTCCAGTTATTTTTTATTCTATTTGTTAAGGTGGTGCAACAACAGTGCACCTGAGCAGTCAATCTGGGAACCCTTATGCTATGTGGCCAAAGGACAAACAACTAGATCACTCATTTAAACATCTATTCCGGATCTGTTTCTTACAGGAGCCCTTGCTCTTCTAAAAAGAGTTTCCAGCATCTTAATTCTGGCCGCAGAGGTTTGTTTCTATGCAGTATTAGCGAGGCCAGATGTCGAAGTTCGGCTGGGCTTAAAGTTTAGTCTTTCTAAGTGGTCCCAAAGGTGTTTGATGGGGTGGAGGTGCAGGCCAAGTGGCATTCATCCAGGATGCTTTTAGTTATAGCGCATAATGGGTAGCTAATTAAGGCAATGTTACAGTTATTTACTTACAGTAAAGTGAGTCTATTTTCCTGTGATTGTGCAGAACATTTTAGGAGCTTGATGCATTATTTACAGTCTAATCCACATTTATCAAGTATATATAAACAGTTCCTCACCCTCTCGTGACAAAGCCTCCAGGATGTTGCGGCAGGCTGTGGCCAGGTCAGAAATCGACTGCCACTCCTCCTCAGTCGAATCTGTTGTCTCCGAGAGAACTGTAACACAGAGGAAAAAGTTCACTAAACATGCCTAAGATTATAGGTAACAGCGCAAGAGGACTGGGATGTGTGAAGCAGCTGATTCCTTCTGGTTCTGCAATAGCAAAGAGTCCCCACCTGGGGGTGCTGCTGTGTTACTGCTGGTCAGATTTTAGAGCACAGATGAGCTGATGTGCCGGCTTGGCCATGTCAGACCAACTAAGATGAAATTTATAGGAGCACGCGATCAAAATATAGTACATGAGAGTTACGGTGCAAGACAGGGAGCTTTAACATTTTAATAGTTTTGGTGAATTTTTGTGAATATAAGGGTTTTAATGACATTGAAGGTAGTGAAAAGTACTGGTTTAAGACATATTTTGAAGCTAAATTTCAATGAGAGAACCCTGCATCCCCCTGAAAAAAAAATATCAGAAGACTCTGATGATGAGAGGATGAGCAAGTGTGCTCTTACAGCAGTTAAATGATGAGTCTCATAGTCTCAGTGGAGGCAGAGCAGATGGTGTAAGAGGGGTTCCTTGAATTGGGGCTGCCTAAAACTCCACCCCTCCCACTACCCATCTGTCCCCCTTTTATCCCAGCCTTGGCAGGGGGTGGCAGCGGAGCAGGGATGATATTAGATTAGCGGAATAGGGGGCAGCGTGGATGAAAGAGGAGGAACAAAGGGGATGCAGTGGGGACTAAAGGGAGGATAATGAAGAGAGGATTTTAAGGCAGAGGAAATCTGGAAAAAGGAATTTGAGGTTAAATCAGGCAGAGATGATTCGCAAACATGTGTAATTGTTGTATTTCGGCTTCATTTAAGCTGCGGCTGTGTCTGCTGTTCTGTCTGAATGAGATTTTCCCTTTTAGATTTTGTTATGCACATACAATGAGGCTCTAAATAAGCATGCACTTACTCTTGGTGATGGAGTTATGAAGACTCAGGGCTCGTGAATTTCTTTCAGCTCGGTCCACACTTGACAGCCGCAAAGACGAGAGAGAGGAGTCACTCGCCGAGGCTTTGTCATCGCCAAACTCGGCTCCCATGAACTGAAGACAAGACAGAGTTTGAGATGAAGGAGAGACAACGGTGTCGGAAAGGAGACGGAGAGGTGCTGCGGCGCGCTGTTTTTTCACCTGCTCGTCGCCGAGGGGAACCTTCGGTTTGACTTCCAGGATCAGATCAGGTGTGGCATCCCTCAGCTCCCCGATGTTCTCATAGATGTGGTGTTCAACCTTCAACCCCACGTTGTCATACACGTGCCTGCACACCGGGGCGGAGGGAAAGAGGGTGTTGAAAAAATAACCCCAAAAAACCCAATGAAAATTGGACGTTGAGGCTTTATTTTTTTAAACCAATCTAAAGGTCAAAACAGAAACCAGAGAAGTAATCTCCAGGATGGCTCAGATTTGAGCCTGATTCACATTTACTGTGGCGCACTCGCAGAATTATCTGTCAAATATATCACGTGATGCCGTCCAGTCTAATTTCTCAGTACTACTTTGTGTGACGATAAAAAGAAGTCAAATTCGATTTAGCGAGCAGCAGAATTTAATATTATCCTCATGAATATTTCCTTTATGCACAGCGTTTTCCTCAAGCTGACCAGTGTGGTTAAAGGGATTTACCCGAGACAGATGCGGAGGGGCCTTTGATACTCAAGAAAATGAGGAAAGAGTGCACAGTGCAGATCATTATGTAAGTAACCTCTGAATTGAAAGCAAGCTTGCTTCATGGCTATCATTCTTGACTTGTTTGTATGGTTCTTGAAGATGTTTTTGTTTTGCTTTTCATTAAGAAAAATCACTAGCAGGAGATCAACTGCTTGGCCAGTCAACCTGCTTCATGACAATTAGAAAAGCAAGCGGTGGAAAGAGTCTTCAATTTCAGTTCATATTAAATCAGGAAAAAGGGATTATATTATCAAAAGTTAGCTCTATGACTGTGGGGATGTTAAATGTGCTATACTATCATCAGCAGTATTTACGGCTTGTCGTTGCTTGAGTAGTTTTTAACCATGATACACGCTGATGAAACTGCTCCTTTCTGTTATCAACCCCCTTAATCGTTTATTTGCAAGAACAGAATATTGTGAAAATATTGTTCCTAGTTAGAGATCTCCGACTGATATCATCAAACTTCTGTTTATTCTGAGGAGATCAGAAATCCTTCTTCAGGTTTAACCTAAACTGTTTGTCATTAATATTTTTTAACAACGCTTCATTTGTTCAGAAAGAAACTATAGTGACTATAATGGATAAAAGAACAAGCACGAGCACCACAGTATCCATCCGCCCTAAAGAATAACAGTGGGAGTGAGCTTATCCCAGCTGACACTGGGACTGAAATACAGTGTTTTCCTCTGAAATGTAGTCAAGTAGAAGTGAAACATAAATAAAGACTAAAACATATCGCTCGAAATTGAAGGGAGCTCTTGAACAATTTGAATTTTGAAGCACAATATTGATTTCTGCTGACTGCTGTTACGTCCTTTTCATTCATCAAGATCCGATTTGCGTTCATTTTTTTGAGTATTATATCCTAGTGTCAGTTTACTACACTACACTTTCTACATGAGAGAAAATAAAGTTAAAAAAGCAATTTGAACAGGAACATCAAAGTGAGTATACAATGTCAAACATTTAAAAGTGGAGGCGCTAAATTCCCTGAAGATAAAATCAGTCCGTGCCTCAACTTCTGAACCAGAAAAGTGACATAAAAACAAAGTGACGGAGATTTTGCATCATCAGCAGATGCATTTAAATAGCCTCTATAAAATCTAGCTTCTCTTTTTTTCCTTGATTTTCATTTCTTGTGTTTCTTCATGACGCCGCCGTAACACTTCAAAGAACACCTCTATAAGTTTTAGTCGCACTCACCCCGCGTCGCAAGTGTCGCTGTAGGACAGCTGTTTTTCCAGAGAGTAGCTGCGCGGGAGCTGCGAAGCGCTGCCCTCCTGGCCCTGATTGGCCGGCTGGTCCTGCAGAGATGTGGCTCGTAACAAAGGTAAGCTGGGCATTGTGAGGAGCGAGTACGGATTGCGCTCGCTCTCCACTTTATCGCAGAGCTGCTCTTCGCCTTCGTCGGTCTCCGCCTGCGCCTCCTTTGTGTCCGGCTCCTCGACCCCGCCCGTCTTCACATCATCATCCTCTTTTTTTGCCTCCTCCTCTTCCTCCCTTTCGTCCAGCACCCAGGCCTCTCCTGACTGATTCTCACCGGGCTTGCACTCTGCATCCTTGATGGCTTTCAGATACAGCTCAGAGAAACTCCTGCAGAACATGGAGGAAAAAAACATCACACACACAAATTAATTTAAAAAAGCTAACTAAGCTGAAACTAAGATGAGATGGGAGGAAAAATATCGTTGACGTCTTTGTGAGACTTTGCGCTTTGTTGTAACGAAAGAAGAATTTTGAGCATCGGTTACATTTATCTAAACAGTCCCCTCCACAGCTGCTTCTGTCCTGCCTCTGATCTGAATGGAAAGGTGGTGGTAGCAGCAGTGCAGCATGTGACAGTGTGATTAAAGATCATTAAAGGGATTGACTTGCTTCTAGTCAGCTGGTGTGACACTGACTGCAGGCTGTAACCCACTAAAGAGTGAGAGGCGAGTAGCTCTTGTGTTGTTCCGATCTGACCTGTCCCACAAGCCCTGTTCAATACCCACGACTCCCTTCTCGTCCCCACCTGCGAGGCTTGCCGTTCTCGTCCGGTGGGATGACGGTGATGTGGATCTTGTGGGCGGTGCGGAGCAGCCTGGTCCTCTCGTCGAGGCTCAGGTGAACCAGCGAGTGCCCGCAGAGCCTCACCACGCGAGCCCACAGCTGCAGGCCTCCGCTCTCAGCGTAGCAAAACCGCTGCAGCTCCGTCACAAAGCCCTCCTCGTTCATCAGGAAGCCGGGCTGCCCCACTCCGTCGCGCAGGGGTGTGACCTCCAGCGCCTCGCAGCCCCGTGTAACCAGCTGCAGAAGAGCAGATTCGGGTGAAGGAATGAAAAAGACGTAAAATAGTCACGCAGAAATTTCGATTTGGTTCACAGTCACCCACCTCAAGCCTCTGCACCACCTCTCGTATGTCTTCTGCCTGGTTCTCCATCATGCTGATCGACACCGACTCCCCGCGCTCGTAGAAGATATCTAAGCAGGGCCCCCCGTCTTTGGGCTCTGTCACCGCCTTCCAGCCAATGACATCGCGACAGGAGCAGTTGAACACCACCTTGCGCGAGTACCTCTCGATGAGCACCACCGACTCGGTCGACACGGCGAGCAAACAGGGGAGCTTGTGCTCTCCGGCTTCCCATTCATCTATGCTGTTCACCATCACCGCCCACACAAGGGCCCCATTGCTGTGCAGCTCGGCCCCTTTGGCGCCCTTCATCTTGTCTTTGCGCTTTCCGCCAAGGGAGAGCAGGGGGAACTTAGTGGAGGAGTCTATGGGCGTGGTGGTCACGTAGTTTTCCGCCAGGTCCTTCAGGTATTCCTGACGCGTGCGGGTGGCCATGGAGCGGAACTTCTCTGACTTCTCTGCAGCATTTTCAGCGTTGACCGCCTTCGCCAGGAGGAAGTCTCTAAAGGCGGCCGAGCGAGGGAATCGGGCACCTTTGGGGAACAGAGGCCCGAATAATGGGATGTCTTTAGAGCGTGTCACAGCCACCCTGAGAGGAAGAGAAATGAGGAGTGAGGAGAGGGTGCAGCAGGAACATTCAATCTATGTCTTGTTTTGTTTTGGAGTGTTGTTGCGACAGAGCACACGCAAATACCAGGATGTGACTCTTAACACCCGCAGTTTTTAAATTTTTTTTTTTAGATCGACTAAAAATCCTTATAGCTTACTTAAATCTGCCACTTCTCACACAAAGAACCCAAATCCCTGATTTCCTTTTCCTAAGTGCTTTTTTAATTTTAGCTGCAGAATGATGGAGTCAGACCTGTAGTAGGTGTTCTCGGTGCAGGGCTCGTGAACTTGCACGATGATGAAGACGTGCTGGAAATGGGAGCGGATGGACTTCGGAGTAAAGGGCATAGCGCCCGGCTCCTGAAACACGATCGTCACAATGTCGTTACCGATGTGGCGCTTCCGCAGCAACTGATGAGACCAAACAGAAACACAGACATTAATTAAACCAGAGGCCATTGCAGCTAATTAAACCTGAGAACAGTTACCTACCAAACAAAAACATTTAAGGGAAGAGCAGACAGATAATGCTTCAAGACAGGCCTACAAATGAAATAAGCGAGTTCATCATAACAACGATCGTGTTTTACCAATCGGCCCATTTACTCATGATTTCTTCCGTTTTAATGCTCTGTACATGACGCATTAAACGTGAACAAAACAATGACAATTAATCATGTTTATTAGAATAAATAAACTAAATAAGTTGTAAATACTCCTGCGTCTTTTCATCTGAACTTCATTAATCATACTTTGGGAGATTTGTTGTGATTTAAATCGCTTTTCTTCATAGACAAACATATAAAAATAGATTACAAAAACCCAAGATATAAACGCAGGCTTGGCTGTAGATTATTGCACCGAAGCTACCGGAGCCTAAACCGCTGCTGCTGCTGCAGAGGCTGCAGATTAAAGAGGCAATGCAGTGCCCCATCACTGCCATGTAAAATCTTTAATCTATATTAACATGCAATGTCCAGTTTCTTTGCAAATGACATCAAACAGGCTTAAACCCTAGACGGCACGTTAAAACAGGACAGCCGGATGAACAGAAGACGGCCTGCAGTGAATACCTTCATGGTGGGAGTGAACACTGGGGGGCAGGATTTTTATGTCATGCTTGTTGTGGAGCGCAGAGGCTTTTTCTGCAGCTTTTACTAAAGCACGACGGTACGCAGAGAGCTACGTAATGAAAATCGTGGCTCATTCGGTCTTTTGAAGAATACTGAACAAAGGCTGAAGGAAGACTGCAATTCTGTGGAATTGTGTTGTGATACACAAAGAGCAGGAAAAGGAAACCATGTGTCACGGGCCTGTTAGGTTGTGGCTGCTGTTACCTGCTGTGTGTTGTTGGCTGTGTAGGGCAGCATGGTGGACACATGAAACATAATCTCGTAGTCCTGGTAGCGCGTGTAGAGCGAATGTGTCCCAGTTGAGTCGGCTGCACAGGTACGCAGAGAAAGAGACAGACAGGTAGAGATTTAGCAGAATCAGTCAACGTCTCTGAAGGAAACACTAAACTCAGGCTGTCACAGCCGGGATGAAATGTGTCCCGTTCGCTGTTCTCCGCTGCTCACTCAAGGGAAAACAGCTCAGAGATAATCAGCAGTGACTATGCTATTTTGCAGGCATTACTCAGATTACATGTGGCTAGATAGGAGTTATCTTCGGCTTTCTGTGGTGCACTGATGCCCTTCGGATAATCGTACTGCGACAAGGTGAGATGTAGCCAATAGATGTGGGTGTAAATGAAGTGTCTGTAGCTCACTCTTGTTGTCCAGCTGAGCTCGGTATTTTTCCCAGCCCTTCAGTCGCACCCGTTCCCCGAGCAGATCCAGAAACTTCTCAAATGCCGGCCCGGAGCTCTCGTTGTTGTACATGTCTTCCTCTGAGCTCTGCCCGGCCCGGCAGTACATTATCCCAACCTTTCGCTGAAAATTCAGCTGGAAGATAGAGAGGCACAAAAGTTATTGAGCACTGAAAAATATACAGAGTTAGAGTGAGAACTCTCATTTCTAGCCTTTATTTGATATTTTACTTTACAGGAAAAGGCAAGGGAGTTGGGTATTACTGAATGTAAACATAATCAAACTCATCACAGCTCCCAAGACTTTTTTTAACTGGTCATTTCTTGCAGTTTTACACTTTCCACCCAGATCACTTTGTGTCTATACGCCACTCTGCCTTTAATCATTCGTTTTTATTAAACTCGCTCTTCCACAGCACGTCTTTTGTCCTTTCTTCCTCCCATCACCTCCAACTGGTCGCAGCTAATGGCTATCCTGATGTACTGGAAGTTTTCCTTCCCACTGTCACTAAAATATTTGGTTATAGAGGTTCGTCTAAATGTGTTTTTTTTTTAATCTCTACTGTTGTAGAGCTTTATACCCAGGGGCGTAATATTATGAATTATCTTGCATAAATAGGCTATTGATTTTCTTTATTTATTTCAGGTATTACCAGCAAAATAGTTGCATGTTTAGTCATCGTGGAATTTACACAGATTTATTTATTTATTTTAGACCCCCCACAAAGTTACGCCGATGCTTATCCCTTACAGTATAAAGCATCGTGAGGGGACAAGTGTTGTTGTGATTTGGCAACATGTAAATAAAATAACATTAAATTGAATTAAATTGAATATATAACTTCAGATGTGGGCTAGAGAGCACCTACAGGATAATGAAGGAGCTTCAGCATTTGGCAGGTTCTGCAATGTCAAAAAAGTCAATAGAAATAAAGAAATATGGGTTTTTAAAAAACGACTTCAATGTTGGGTAATCAGCAAAAAATATTTTGCATCTCACTAATTAAATGTTTGGTGCATTTTTATATTCATTAGTACCTTTTGATTTCATTATTTAAATCTCATAATTTGTTTCTTTTGAGTGTTTTTCAAACAAATTGGGACACTAAATGTTTTGGGCTCAGGATGCGTGACAAACAAATGTTAAAATTTTTAATCACGACAAAATATGAAGTGTTAATTAAAAACAAATTGAAATTTGAATGAATCTTACTCAGTCAATAATATTTGCGATAAATACAGAAGAAAAAGCAAAGGCTCCAAGTCAAACAATACAGGAGAAAAACAATAAAGTGAGAGCTTTTTGCTTTTTACTCTTTCTGCAGCACATAATCAACTTGAAAACAATTAGCTTACAGCTCCAGTTCTAATGGAATAGAAGCAAATGTAATAACTGGGTTAAATGACCTCTTGGACAGCAGTTGTAGGCTTTTAACATAAAGTGGAGAAAAATACACAAACCCTATCTGATGCCGTTTGACACAATTTACAGTTTTCTGCCCGACACATGCAGCAGTCTTCAGTATCACCGGTGTCGCGTTACTCACCCCCTGTTCATCCAGTTTGAGCAGGGTGTCCCGCACCTTGGGGGAGTTTGAGGCCAAGCGAAGGCAGTGCTGGTTCAGCTCAGGCATGATGAACTCCAACAGCCTCTTGGGAGTCAAGCCTCTGGGGGTCGTGTGTCGAGCCGCAGAGGGCACCGACTCCTCCAGGATGGAACCTCGCAGAGTCTTCATCTGCGGACGGGATTCACACTCAACACATCCGGTCGAATCAATTTTACACACAGGACAGGAGAAGCGCGCTGCTTTTACCTCTGTGGTGCGAAATATGATTCTACAGTTGTTCTGAGCGCCGCTGGATCCTTCTTTCTCCTCTCGACGGAAGCTGATGGCCACCGGCCCGAGGCGTTCGTCAATTCCAAAAAAATTCTGATGTTCTGCGACGGCAGGACAGACAAATAAATACTGAGAGGAACGAGACCGGAAGACCCACAGTGGGTCAAACAACTATCAGAGCACCTATAAGGCTTATAAGGACCTGTACAAAAATTATAACAGAGGGGAGGTGAGGGGGATTTATATGGAGGACCAAAAATGGCAACATAATGTAAAATGTAAAAGAAAGAGGTTCAAAACCATAACTCTATTTTGCATTTTAATTTTCATCTATTTCATCTATTAAAAAAACAATCTCAAAGTGACTAATATTTACTTTAAACCACCTCTCTAAGCAGAAGACTCTACCTCTTCATATCAAGGCAATATGATGGCGAACTCAACAGTTGCTGAAAATAAAGTGACTCAGGTGCAATTACTCCTACCTACAGCACTGAAGGGAAACTGAAGGCTCTTGACCCTTTATTACTCACAACACACACAGTAAACACTCATATAAATAAACACTCACAAGGAAAGGCTAAATTAAAATAAAAAGCATAAAAAAGTGACTGAATGAATTTCACATGGCCTATAAAGGACGGGAAAATTCCTAAATCTTGGTGAGTGTTAGACTTAACAGGGAACAGCTGAAAAGTAATTGATCGTAATCCTTTGACACTGTGCCACGTACCTTTCATGTAGAAATACTTGCGATAGTAATGGGCTCCCAGATCAGCATGCTCTATGAAGTAGTTGCTCTTGCCCTGCTGCTGCACATTGCTCTCTCTGGGCTCTTCCAGGACCGAAACTGCATCGTTGGGGATGCGAAGGCTAGACCAGAGTCCCTTCCTTCCCTGGGATCGACCCAGGCCCGCCTGCTCCTCTCCTCCAGTCTCGTTGCGGAAGTGGGGGCAGCTGAGGAGGAGCTCGTTATCGTTGCCATCACCTTCATCTAGCATCATTGACTGTTCGTTGTCTTCTGCGTTCCCTGTGCTACCACCCCCGCCCTGCGCAGGGGAGGATGGGGTGGACAGGGAGAGGGGACGGGGCTGGGAGGCAGCTGAAGCCCCTGAGGTGATATTCTTTTTCCGTCCAATGCTGTCTCTGTTTGTGGCTACCTCGGTTAGGTCAAACAGGATGCTCTGCACGTCATAGTGAGCAAAGCTCCTCACCCAGGCTCCGCCCCCGATGTTGTCATATGGAACTGGTTGAGGGACCTGAGAGGTCGTGGGTTTAGACTTTTTGCTAAGACCTTCAGGCTTTGGTGGCTTAACGGGTTTTGGGCCATCCACCGTGCAAACACCTCGAAAGTATCCATCGGGTTCTGGAGGGTGTCCCTGCAGCCCTAAAAGCAGGAAAGGGTCTTTGAAGCGGAGGGCACTTGGACTCAGGGGTCCCTGGTCGTCTGCTCTTGGCTCCTGGGCTTGAGTCTGTCTCTCGAGTGATGACAGGCTGCCGTACTCCCTGTGTAACAGCACACCTGTGTCTCCCTGAACCCCAGCATCCACCTTCTCACCAACCGCTCGCGCTGTTTTCCCCCCCGCCTTCCCAGAGGAGTCCAAGTCCCCAAGTGTGACATCGCTGTTACTTCTCTGCATGATGTGCCCCCGGCCCATGGACCGCAGGGTCAACCCGGCGCGGCTCGGGGTGAGGCTGTCCGCTTCGGCCCCATCGCCGTCCCTTCTTGGCGGCCACTCCACTACACCCGTTTCCCTCTTGGGGTCAAAGTTGACTGCTGCGATAGGCGGCCGCTGATTCTGACGGCGAAACTTGCGAATGAAGAGGTCGTCTGACTGCATGGTGTCCACCTGACAAACCAACTCCAGTCCAGCGGTATTTTCTCCACTCTGCTCCAGGGCTTCCCGCTAACCCCACCCTCCCAGTTAAATTGTTGTCCCGGTCTCTATGGCGCTGGTGTGAAATGGGAACACTGAGCGAAAGCAGCAAACTCAGTCCTCATTCACACCACTTACGAAGGCTGACCTTCTTCTCCACTCTCAGGCTCTCACAGATGCTGTGTGAGACACTGCACTCTGTCAATACGTTCCCAAGTGTGGAAGATGAGGACACGCGAAAAAGTGCTCCTGTTTTCTGCAGCGGTCCATCCAGGTGTGCAGATGTGTGTTTAGGTGGTACTCCAGTTGCGGGGTGCTCCTTCCTGTAAAGGATGTGAGGATCATCACTGGAGCCTGACTCTGTGTCCTCTGATTAAGAGAGGCTCCTTATGTATCAACACAGCGTCCTTCCGTGTGCACGCTTTCAGTGCCTGCGGCCTCTCTTTCGGTCTTATCCACCGGCAACCTGTACAGAAAAGAAGAGGAAGAAAAATATAAGTTTGGACCCCATCGTCACATTTTACCCACACTGATATAATCTCAATCAACAGCTTTATATTCAGCCCGTAGCAGTTCACCAGAAAAAGATTTGATAAACAAGTACTGAATTGCAACAATAAGGCAGTAAGCAGGTCTGACGTGTGTTTTATTGTTGAGTAATGCCTTGTACCTCTGTTTTCTGTTTTCCCTCATTATTATTCTTTCCTTTAGACACTTTCCGTTCCAAAGTTTCCCTAAATAGTTCCATAGCAAACTTAATACTCACCACATCCACCCCGCACACGCTCACAATAGACAGTATTAACACAGGGGAGGGTCCTTCCTGGCTTACTGACAATGTGCCAGCATACAAGCGAAATAAGTGTACGCCGTGTCTCTTACCTCCCCTCCACCCCGACACTGTGCATTCGCACACCACCAAACAGTTTTGTAGTTCACTCCCGCGCCAGTATTCAAACAAATACGTCAGTATGGACAACAAAAAGCATTTTAAATAACTGCAAATGCCGTGTTTTGCGACAGATATTACTTTCACTATTTTGAGAGTCATTGAAAGTCAAGAGGGTTTGAGAAAACGACAATGAAGCAGAGTGCTTCCCTGTTTTTAAGCCCTAAAAGAATTCATCTTTTTTTTGTTTCAACAAAGCCGACTTACCGTCAAAGTGGATTCTGTCCTAGGTACAGATCAGCCTGTTTGTGTCATCGTTTGTTGCTCGCACCCTGTTTTGGACCAAACTGACGTCAATCAACTCAAGCTGAAACCTTTTTGTCGCTCTCAATAAGGTACGAAGCTTCTTCCTGTCTAGTTTTTTTTAAAGCACCCATCTCCTCTATCGAGCTTGCAGCCTAAAGAGCAGGTGCAGCGGTGCAGAGCGCACACACATTCACATCACACTGACTTACATTCATTTCCTTCTCCCAACTCTAACGCCAACCGCTACTTGCATTAACCCCGGCCCCCCTAGAGGTTTTTATTTTGTCCCCGAAAAAGGGGTCGAGTCCCCACAGCGTGATTGTGTAAACTATTTTAGGTCCCCACAACATGCACAATACAAGTACACACAAACACACACAACACAAAAATATGCCAAATAGTGAGGAAGTCACAAGAAATCTTGGTTTCCCCTCCTTGCTGCTGCTCACGTTCGCTTGATTTTTTTCACCCAAAGAGAAAATATCAACGTGCAGTTTAAACGTTGGCGCTAAAAATGCATTTTAAAAAAAAAGCAAACGTTGAATAAGGATCAAATTTATTTGTTCATTTGCTCGCGTGTCAAGATATGCTAATGAACGTGAAGGTCAGCTTATATCATCGATATGAGCACTGTGAGCAGGAAGTTCTCTCTAAAGGAGATTGTGTCTAGATTTGAAAAAGGGGAAACAATGATTATTAGACTTCTCTATTATTGTTTATTCTAACAAAGCATTCATTGGAACACATTCAACATTGCCTTCAGTGCCTATTTTTCCATTATTCTGACAATATGCTTTTATAGACATGTTATCATTGATCTGAACTGTGTTATAAACTAATAATACACTAATAATACAAGCTGCCATAGATTTTCAGAAGCTGTTTTGTGATTTCTTACTGATAAAAATTGAATCTGCGTTGTGTGCACACCTCTCGATGACTACTTCAGACAAACATGCTGTGTTTTCAGCATTAACTTAAGTATATTTAGTTGGAATATCCTCAAGTTTCTAATCCAACCTAAAAGCAATCACCATCTGTAAACACTCTAAGTGTAAATTTCTCCTCAGGTTATTTAATCCCCAAACTTTGTAGAAACAAGCCAAGGACGTGACCTCAGCATTCTTCGTGGTACCTCGAGGCTCTGCGTGTACGTAAATGTTTATCCTTACGGCTGGCTACTATCTGTAACAGTGTTACAGATACGCTGTGTGAATGAGTAATATGTGTAACTATGTGTAAATATAATATTACTTTCATATCTGTCTGAACTAGAGTGAAGACGCTTATTTTGCATGCCTGGAATGGGAAAGAGAAAGCACGGTGAAGTACTGAATTAGGGGCAAAAGTCTTCTCATTTTTAGCACCTCTGATTAAGTCGGGGTTTCCCGTGGAAGCCCAGAGCGGACTTAATTAATGCGACGATCTTAATCTAATACTGAAAAATTAAAATGCAATTCCTGAATTTTCACAAGTGCTGTTCACTCAATATCGTTCTCTGTTGAGTGCACTGTTCCTTTGGAAAACAACAGCCACGAGCTGTCCTCGTGTTTTAATTTTGAACTTAAAAACACTGACATCAAATGCGCCTGCTGATGTTTTAGTGTAGCTGCATTACATAAGGGGTTTTTTGCTCCATTTGAATTTCATCTACCGCAGAGCTTATTCAATCTATGTAAGTGAACTGTTAAATGCTGTTTTACTTTCTGTTTTGAAATTGTGAAAGGTGGATATTACTTGCACTGTATTTTAGTATTATAGTATTGTTTTAATTAGGCCCCCAGTAAGCTCCCATACTCCTCTCTTTCATGCGAGACTCCTGATCTGACAATGAGCACCAGTTAACCGCTTTGCTTGCCTCTGTGTGTGTGGAGTGCTGCAGCTTCTGACATTAAAAACCTGCTCATGTTCCCTCCTGGAAACTTTCAGATGTTCAACACCTATGTGTGCACAAATGATCTGCGTCTATGCCTATCTGCAATCATTACATGCAGCGTCATCTGCATGCTTCACAATGCTTTGAAAAAGTGTGAGCAATCAATTCTCTCCACCGTCTCAGAGTGGGGGTGTAGATTATTGGCAGCAGGTTGTTTTTGGAAAAAAAAGATTTAAAAAAAATCGCAGATTGCTTTCATGTTGTTCCAACAACAATCTGAATGCCTGAGGTCCACCAGAAGCACTCCTTCTCTCCACCAACACACAGTGCTGGTTGAACTTGGACACTTATCAGTCGGCCCTTTGTAAAAATTCACATGTTCCTGAGCTTCTCGGGACCTCAAACCATGAATCAGTCCTTGTTTCCATAGCAACCTGCCTGGTGCCACCCTCTCTATGTGGCATGTAGTCCACCGAAGCTTTAGAACAACCCTGTTTACCAAAATAGCTCCACTTTTGTCAAACAAGCCCGCGACTGGTGACGCTCATGTTCATAATGTATGGTAAACTATAAGAACAAGACAACCTCCAAGTATTCACATGTGACACCATTGCTATTTCAGCTACACTGGCTTCCTGTTGAATTGAGTACATTTTAAGATCCTGGTCTTGACATTTAGAGCCTTGCATGGATTGGCACCTCCCTACATCTACGATCTGCTACAGCCCTATGTCCCCAGCAGGTCCCTGACGTCATCTGATCAGGGCTTACTTGCTCTAAAACAGACCACGATGAGAACTAAGGGTGACAGAGCTTTTGCCACTGTGGCCCCGAGACTGTGGAACTCTCTCCCTCATACATTAAGAACTCGGTGGTTGTTTTTAAAAAACAACTCAAAACTCACCTTTTTAAAACTGTTTTTGGTTCAATTTCTGCCTGTTTTATATCGTCTGTTTTACCCTTTTATTATTTGTCATCTTATGTGCAGCACTTTCTGATTCTGTCTAGAAAGCTATATAAATAAAAAAATTTTTTTATTTATTTAATTTATTTATTTACGAGGAAAACAAGGTGGACGCTGTCATGCTGCGACTTCCTTTCATAAAATCAAAACATATTTGTGACTGATGGGATTCATATTTCTCAGTTTTTAAGAATGAAAGTTAGTAACAGACATTATATACAGTAGGTGTCGCATACATAGACGTGTATCAGAGTGATGGCCGCGGGATTACAAAAGCGACAGTTTGCACTGCAACAAAACACATCTGTGCATCCGACAATTTGTCTCGATGCTCCAGCTTTGACAAAATCTAACAACATTACAAAATATTACGGTAGCACTCAATCTGCAAACACATCACAATGTGTGACTGTTTTCCACAGTGCGCCAGCTGCTTAACATCTGCCATAAATACGAACACACGCGCGCAGTGGTGACCTTGTTAAATTGCTGTTAAATGATTATTAGGATTACAATAACTTACTTTACACATATGCGGTGCACCTCTGTACCAAATACATGTCACAGCTCATTTACCACAAATTAGTTCTCATATTTTTTTTTTACATGAAACCAGAAATATTAAATGGGCGTTCCCAAAGCTCATCTTTAGGATATTTATAGGTGCTTCTCCAAATGATTACTGTAGTTCCTCATAGGTTCCCATTGTCCTGGAGTACCTGAAACTGATCATAAGCAGACATCTGTGTTCTGCTTTTGCAATGTTTTGCTATCATAATCAGACAGAACTGAACTGGAAGCAGCTTTAAAAAAAATGGCACCGAACTTGGCCGATTTGGTTGATTCGCATCTTCACACGGGTGTATTTTCTACATCTGAGGGAAATGTACAGAGTTTCTTTCATGCAAAAGAGCAATGTTTTAAACATTGCTGATATACACTTTTACAAAAAAAAAAAAAAAAGCCTGCCTTTTCCATACATTTGCCAAAACAACTGGCCATGCATGAATGCACAATCCATGTCAATACAGTGCATCTTAAATTAAAAAAAAAAAATCTTATTTATGTCAATTAAAATAATGATTAACGAGCTTCAGAGGCCATGTTGCAATGAGATAATAAAAGTTGTGTCACCTGCTAGCACTGTCCTGACCCCGGGTGTTTACTAGGCATGATGGGTGTGTTTAGCAGTTCAGAATGAGCCTTTAGGGGTGACTATGCATGGAACCATGATTAGTCCAGATACCAGAAGGGTAATGAATCTGTCTATTTGACAGACTCTCTGTATGTAGTGAAGCAAGCCTGAAACTAACTCTAATCAAAGTCTAAATCCTGAAGAAGCAGTAGATTCACTGTGGGTTTCAGCCACCACCAGGCAGTGGGGTGACTTCACATGTGTCAAAGGAATAATTAGCCACAGTAACTCTGCAACTGCAATTTATAGACACAGCACCCAAAACAGTCTCTGTTTTGGGTGCTGTGTTTTGGGTTTGACACTGAGTGAAAGGGTAGCACTGACCACGGGAGATGGAGTAGAGCCATTATTTCTGTGGCTTGGCCCTTTTAGCTGCCTCTCAAATTCTTTGCTAAGTGTTTTACTACACAGCGGATGATTCATCCATCCTGAGTCCAGGTCCTGGTCTTTCTCAAGCCGTGCCTTATATGTGTTCCACGTGAAGCCAGACGTTATATCCCAATCAGAGCAACAGCTTCAACGGAGTCTGACGTTCTGATGTTCGGACAAAAAGCATCAACATTAATTGAGCAGGTGAGTCTCCTCAGACATATCAATATAATTATTTTTCCAGCAGCTCTTAACTGATATGCACACTCGGTTACCTGGGTATTCATCAACTTGACCTGCGTTACTTTTCCAATAATTTCTAGGTTTACATTTTCCCCCCAATTTTTCCAAACCCGTAAAACACTATTTTAAAATCTCACGATTTTTCTTCTTCTTTTTCCTGTTTGAAAGCAAATCAGTCCCTTTCTTACCTTTGAACACAAAACGTCTTCAACAAGATCTTCAACAGAGCCACACTGGTGTCAAAAATACATATTCTCTCTGAAGTCACTGAAGAGAAACTGTCCTGTGTGTTACCACGACAGAGAAGTGCGTCATATACCTTGTGAAAAAGTACAAAGCAAAGAGGAACTGGTGTTTTTGTCCCAGCCCCCTCAAGTTTCTGTTTAATATATTTAGGAAGCCATTATTTGCATTTTTAATGTTTTTGGGGTTTTGTTGCTACATGCACATAAACTGCTACGGCACAAATCATTGAAAACCAGCTTAATGTTTTCCCAAGATCTACCAAGCTGAGCAATTTTATGAGCAAATATCAGTCTGGCTTAAACCAAACTCTAATATGACCATAAGTGGATCATCTCATAATAGCAGGACTGACTGAGGGTGCAATAAAAAATAACTTAGGATATTAGGCTTGAGACAATAAACAGTAACGGGAAGCTCTTTTCTCAAAAGCTTTCAGTACAGCTGATTGTACATTGATTGTAAATGTGCATGTGCATGTGATGATTCTGTATCTCGCTGGTTTAAAATCTATTAGCACTAGAGGATCCAATATCCTAACAATGCTGTTGCTACTAGAAAAAGGCTAAAGCTGATGCCATCATTATGATGTCGTTCATATTCTAACACAATAAGGTTAAACAGCAAGTCGCTGTCCGTGGAGATGCTGCTCAACTTTCTTTTCAAGATATAGCATGTAGCATGACACATCAGCTATCTACTCCAAATATGCACAAACGCGCCTACATCCACAGATTAGCCTACGTCAGATGACGCAGGAGTTGCTGGAAACTATGCTTGACCTCCCCCGATGCTCTCCAAGCCACAGTTTGACCACCACATTACCAGAAACTTGACCCGTAACTGTCTGGGCTGGCTAGCGCAAACCACTTCAACTGTTTGAATTAAATGGCATCAATAAAGAGCACAGAATGTGATTTGGTCATGATTTACACCTTCGTGATCTGGTTGCGTTGCCATTTAAATTGACTTTTCCCCACACGTGATCTCTGTCACCCCAAATTAGCGAAAACAGCAGCTTCATTCTCCTGCCTATCATCCAAAACTGCTGGTTGGAACTGGTCCTATATAAATAATATATAAAAATGATTGCAGTTTCTTTGTTTTTCTATTTAGTTATATATTCAGTTGTATAACCCAGGCATGCACCTCATGCTCTCCAATATTTTTTTTAAAGCTCCATTGCATCTGCTAAGATCACTGGGAGGCTGCTGCCTGCTTTTTCCTGCAGATACTCCCATGATGCAAGAGCCAGACTCCATCCCTGAGAAACTTAATAATACATGCAGACAGCAGTGTTTAATACTGCATCTCAGAACTCGGCCTCTGGACGGTAATGATCTCCGTGTTATGCATGCTAAAACAGTTTATTTTAATGCCAAGTAATGCTTCCCGCATCAGAAGCCATGACAATATATGGCTCTTGATTTCGTCGCAAAAATTAAAACCTGAAACTTTTAAGCGAAAGGGGAACGTGAACAGACTTCCTGTCATAAAATAAGCTTCTGAAAACGTAACTTATCTTTCACATTCGAGCTTTATTGCACATACTAGTATGGATTCTAATTTTCATGCTGCGAAACTGTTGTACTGAAGAGTGGAGCATTTAACTGTGTTCATCTCAATCTGAGTTTGAGGCCTTCACTTGCATCACAAAGAAGCGAGCCCCGGTCCATCACTCATCTTACAAGTGGGAAGTGGAAACCTGAGGCACAAACACTGAGGCTCGACCTCTTCGTCATATCTGAAGGTTAAACATTTAAAGGGAGAAACTGATTTTTTCTTTTAAGAAAAAGAAGAAACATATACTTCAGTTTGTAACTTTCATCAGACATTCATGCTTCAAAGAGAATTATTCTTTAAACATACCTGACCGGGTGAAAATCTTTAAGTATTATCTGTCTTTGCATAGTGCACCAGATGGGCTTTGAAGGACCATTACTGCTCTGGGCTTGGCTGGCTTAACTGATGACAGTAGGTGAGTACCACGTCCGTGTTAAGTCCAGGACAAGGTTAATGCGCCTCTTGTGTACAACGTTAGGACACACGCGGAAGTCAGAGGAGAGTCAAATTAAACATGCACAGTTTTGGGGAAGTCACGGCCGCTTGACTTATTTTGCACCGGCTCATGCGAGTCTACGTCCTGTGAAACAGGAAGAGACGAGTGACTTTTGAACTCCGAGAGGATGTGTGTCGTCATCGTTTGTACACCACACTTATTGGAGACTGGCTGCCACACTGCAGAGTGAATGAGCACTTTTTTTTTTTTTTACTTTGTTAAAGTGACTCAACCTTCAGCTCATGTGCTTTTATCGTAATTACCGCCGATGGCGCAGCCATTGCAAGCGTTTGACCGTGAAAAAAAAGATAGCCTCCCGATCAAGACGATAGAGATTTGATCTGGTTTCCCTTTGGGTGAAGCTGCAGCAATCAGCTTAACAGCTTAGCAGCAATTAGATCTGATCAGTGGCAAAAGTTACTGCAGGCTTATCAACTCCATCACGTCAGGTTGTGGCGGTCATTTCGACCTGCAACTTCTTTCTGTGCTTGGCATCTTTCAAAGACGAAGCTGAAGTTGTGAAACACCACACTTGTCGCCACAGATGCATGCAAGTCTTTCAAAAGACACTGTTTTGACATGTGACCATAAAGTGACACACACAGTTTGACTCAGGCAGCTATTAGAAAGTGTCCAGCTTTGCAGGACAGCTCCTCTAACACCACTGTCTATCCTTATAGTTAAAAGCTGTCTTGCTGATTCTTAACCACAAGGTCTAAATCAACTCCTAACAGTGATTGATTTGGGGAAATTTAAAGCCAGGCTCAGTCTCACTCTCATTATTGATCGTTCGCAGTCCTGCTACATTTGAGATCAGGTTGCATTCCTGCTCTGCCTCCGAATATGTGACATCGAGCCGGAGCAGCTGCAGTGCTTTCAAGAGAGTAAATGTGTATTAATGTGGCTGGACTTGATTCAAAAAATGAGTACATTCTAATGCCCAACACTTGCTCCGGCTTCCTCAATCTTCCTCATGGACCCACTACCACACTGCAAACAGTGAAGTGGGCCAAGTCCAGAGGCTTCTAAGTAGATGATGCACTCTCGTTCTTTTGTGATGTGTTTTATTCTTCTTTTTAATTCAAACAGTTTTGCAAATGCTCGTCTCAACTATTGGTCCCCAAAGACACATAAGCCTCCATTCCTGTTGGCACCTGGTGCTCAATGGGCCGATTTTAACAAAGAGGATAGCTATCAAGGTGACAAGAAAAACAGCAGGTTTTTGAAGAGTCTCAAAAGAAATACATCTGCCATTACTGTGAGCAATATTTTGCAGTGACACAGGTACTCAAGCCAACAAGTATGACCTGTCAGAGCCTGTCAGAAAATTTCTGTGCAGTTCTGCCTTTGATAGTACACATCCATCATCGCTAATGGAATGAAAGAATTGTTTTTAGTCTTGCTTTTATTATGTTTTTGCAGAACTTCAAGGTGATGCTGACAGGAGAGTGGTTAGTCAGAGTTGTTGTCGGCAGTTATTTTCTTCATGACAATCGAAGTGTCACGGCTCAACAAAGCAATGACTGCATCTGGTATTTTGAAGCATGAGTGACAAAGTATGAAAAATGCAGTTCTGCAACTGGACGCTAAAGGCTGGTTTAACGAGCCAGTAAACTCCAATGGACTTTCATGTTAAAATGTTAAAAATTTCAGTAGAAATAAATTCAATTTGATTCTGTTCGCTTGTATTTATATAACGTCAAATCACATCAGCTGTTGGGTACGGTGGCCCCTAGAGACAAAGCACGTACAAACTCCAAAACACGCACAAACTCCGAAGCACGTGCAAACTCCGAAGCATGTGCAAACTCCAAAACACAACGGAAGTGCTCCAGGACGCTAGGGGCAGTGTTGAGCTTCTCTCTGAGCAAAGCACACTGACTGTTAGCTAACGTCAGATTTGACTCCATCATAAACCAAACGTTCATAGTAATTAAAAACAAATCAAACAAACAACAGTTTGCACATTACTTTTCTTATAAAGCGTGGTTGTTCTATCCTTGCAGGTGTTTTCCGCCGGTATCCAAGTCCATGTGTTTGCAACAAACTTGCTGTTTATTTTGCAAATCGAGCTCAACACTGCCCCTAGCGTCCTGGAGCACTTCCGTTGTGTTTTTGAGTTTGTATACGCTTTGTCTCCAGCTGGCCACCGTAGGTCGGGTATGATTAAAACCCCACAATAGAGAAAAAACAAAGAAAACAATCAAACAAGCCCCTGTGAGCAAGCACGGCGACAGTGGGAGGGAAAACCTCCCTTTTAACAGGAAAAAAAACCCCTCTGGCTGAACAAGGCTCAGTGAGGGGCTGCAACCAGCTGGGGGTGAGAGGAGGGAGACAAGATAAAAGTCAAACAAGTTCACTGCCTGGCACAAGAGATGACTTGGGTCTCTGGTTGCAGTGGTGGTGCCTTTTTTAAAAATGTTAATTTAGCTAACAAAACAATATTATGGCTTGCTGTGCAAGTGTCTGTGCGTTGTGCCCATAGAACCTATGTATGTGGCTTGCTTAACAAACCTGTTAGCGTGAGCTGATAACTCAGCTCATCACTCTTTCTTCAACATATTGCTGTAAGAAACCAACATGACCACAGCCAGAATACTGAAATTGAGGCTCATGAAATCAGTAGATGAGGTCATAGTCACTACATCCATCTTTTACCTACAGTCTATGACATCAAGACTGTCTGCTTGCTTTATTGTTCTGTCGGGTGTACTTAGTTCAGTGAGAACTTAAATGTACTACCCTGCAAAATGACCAATAAGTAAAAAGAGTGAAGTGTCGTTTGTGTTTGCATCAGCTCTGCTGTACTGCACTGTTTGTTATGACTATATATGGAGGTACAGATTTCCTCTAAACTCTATAGATAGAGAGGCCACTCAACACAATTTAACAGATTTCATACTTCAAGGAGAGCTGTTCTCCCTGAAAGACAGAAAATGAGTCTATTACATTATTAATAGGACGGGGTAAAAAGGGGCGAGGGTTTACCATGTTAATTATTCATTGTTTGGTTGCTCCCTTGTCCATCCACGCACACACACAGCAATCACTGGAGCTTTATTTGTTATGATTTTTTTATTTTTTAAATCTAAGACTGCGCCCGACTTCTCTCTCTGTACACGTGCCTCGTCTCTTACAGTAAGCAAGTATGGTTAAGGTCATCTAACGTGTGACTCCAGTGGTGTCTCGTCCAGTTTCAGTTCTTTTTTGGCCGTCTTTTTGTAAGCTGAAAAACAAGCTGCTAAAATGGAAGAAGAGGCTGTCAGAGCACAAAGTACAAATCTGAAAGTTTCACAAATCACTGCATTTGGTGATCATTTTGCATTATTTTAATTGCCCGCCTAAATGCAAAGAGGAAGTATGCTCCGAAAAGCCTTTTCTATAGTATTACAACCTACAGGAACTTCCTCTTGCATTAAACAGCGCAATGCACAACTCACGCACTCTCATGCACAAATTTTCTTTCTATCACAACTGTGGTGCTGTTTGTCCACAGTTAAATAAAGATACTTAACTCATGCTATTGTTTTACATGTTATTTGCCATGACATCAACTCTGCGCGCTGGCAGAGCACTGCCACTTCCTGTAAATCTGAAAATACACCTTGTGGCACACCACGAGAGAGACGAAGGCAGAGAGGTTTAAGGCACAGATGCGAGAGGTACTTTGAGAGCATGTGTGTCTTTGTGTGCGTCTGCTGACTCTATAAAACAGTGTCCTTATAGATGTTGCACGCTGTCCACACAGAGACAGGAAGAGCAGCTGTCCCCCTGCAAATGCCCCGTTTCTGTGTGCCTGGGTTTGTGTGACAGAGAAAGGAACTGACCCTCAGCTTCATGACTGTATCTATTATATTGAGGCTCAACGGTTCACTGTTACCCCTCCGTCATCTGTGCAACCAGCTCTGAGGCAGAGGAAACGAGATTGCTCAATATTGCTTTAAAGGCACGCTGAAGAGTAACTGTACACTGTCTACTTCCAGAGGAAGAGACTCCGACATCCTCTGCTTCCTCACTGTCCCTGCTGTAAAGACACATAAAATAGCTGCAATGCCGATGCCCTGAATTCATCACACGTTTTAAGCTCAACATCTTTGTTTACTGGAGCAAATCGAATCAAATGCCGTCCTCACTCACTCTAAATAAGTGTTGCTTATGACTTCGGGGTACAGGAGTCAGTAAAGGCCACGTTTAAATGGCTGCCATCACGCTTGCAAGCTACACTGGTTCCATCTACGCTCATTATGAGCTCAGAGGACACAAATTGCTATCATTATTTGGAGAAATAGACTAATGTCTCTCACAGATGCGCGGGCATCTGTAAAGCCTCACATCAAGCCATTCTCCCTGCTTGTGTAGAGACGTCTTCGATACGGAAATCAAGCTCGACCAAAGTACTGAAAAAAAAAAAAAACACACACAAGGAAGTTGTCGTTTCCATTTCCCCCTGGATAATACGATTTGTCTTTTGTGCTAAAACATTTCAATATTGTAAGAAATCCACAGCTATGAGCATCATTATATGTAAATGTCGCAGCTGTAGTGCAGAGCTCGATTCCCTTCAACCAGCACCTCTAGAGCAAATATTCTAAAGCAAAGTTTTGCCCTGATGCTAATGCAGCTACTTACAAAGAAGACCAACATATGTGTGAAAATATGAAGCCAAACCCTGCTGACAAACTATTATTTTGCACATGTGAACACTGCGGCTACCTTGCTGCACTTTGCAGCCAAACTACTGCCTGGTGGCACTTGTTTTATTTGCACCAGCGTCACGGCACTTTCTGACCTAGATAGAAAAAAGGGAAGCAAAGAGTAGCTCATGCACCAATATGTTAAGTACGATGACGCAAACAGCGCGTTTACTGAAGGGTTTTGATGTGATGCTATGTGCGTAGGGTACAGTCAAAACAGGGAACATGTTCCGTACATCTGTGGCTTTCCACTTGTGAATGAAAATGCACGCTGTGCATTCTGGGAAGTGTGCAGTAATGGGGATTGGTGATTCACCGGGCCACAGACTGAATCTGCTTAAATCTAAAGTATGTAGAGTGTATTTTCTCCCCTAATTCTTTCCTTTTTTTACTGCATTTTTTTTTTTTACCTAGAATGAGGGGAAATGTGGCAGAAGCTAAACACAAAAAAAACCTCTCCTCTGCGCCTCTAAGGTCACATCTCTCAGTTTCCTGTGTGCGGTCGCTGCTGTGCCCCACAGAGAGACGATGTGGAGCTCTAAGGTACCTGCTCAAACTGCTCTTTACTTCTTTATTTGCCTTTAACATGCAAATGAAACGGTTGAGAATGCAACTTCCTTCTCAAATTTGTGACAGCCCAAAGAGCCTCTTCAGCCTGAAACAAACACAGAGGCAATCTCTAATACGTCAAGTATCATCCCCAAAATAGAAACCTTATGAGGGTATTTTTAAACTCCTATCAGAGCCTAAAAATGTTTTCTGCTTTTTTTGATCTCTATCGACCGAATGCGGCGATGAAAGTGACGTGGCACGAGCATGAACGGTTGCTCCTGGTCTGCTTTCAGTGGCTCTGAATACCCCAGAGTGCACTTCTCTCCTGTAATAGCAATGAGAACAATGAGAAGGAGCCACTGCACCGCTTAATGGTTTAATGTATGTATGACATAACTGAGAGAGGTACTTTGCGATTTGGTACAATGAGCTTGAATATATATTTCTGGAAGGGGGCATTTCACAACACGGAGTAAAAAGTGGGATTGTATTCATGTGGGCTGTGTTAACAGCAGATGCTTACATAAATATGTCTCATGAAGATAGCAGCTTCCACATATTTTAGGACTATTACATCAGGGGCGCGTTGTTGGACATGCCTAGCTCTGTTTCCCTCTCTCTACACAGAAGACATGATACCCATCAGAACAATTACAACATCGTTTATTTAAAAGGTCTAAAGCGTGATTCACCGCCAGCGGTTACGTCTTTTTGTACACGAAGGGCCAATTTCTCAGTTCGTCCTTGATTTCACACTCAAAAAGCTGATGGGTTTTCTGACGGGTTTTGAAAGTGCTCGAAATTTTCCTCGTGTAATTTATGAAAATCTAACAATATTGTCCCATGCACATGCGAGTGCGTGCAGCAGAAATCACAGGGGGGAACCGTTTTAATAGTTAAGTATTTCGATGCTTATTTTCAAAAAGACAATAGCCCGTGAGGATTGACTCCCGAGACGGTAAAACTCTCCCTGAATATTTGTCATGCTGATATATCTCAATTGTGCAGTCCTACTTTAGCTGACGCTGTGAATCATGAGTCATTCTCCAACATTTATTATGCCGCTTTCTATTTGTGCAGCTGAATAGGTGGAGAAGGGCAAAAGCCTTGACAAAAAAACCCCCCAAAGAGGCCTGATCTTGCAGGAGATCACCGGTCAGCAGTAAGCAGGTGACAGCAGAGAGCATGAGCTAAGAGGATCTACCTTGTGGCTAATGCTGCCGGCATCCTGCCATCAGATGTGAGGAAGTCTCCACCTCCGACAGCCCTTCCTAACTGAGCACCCACAGGGAGCCTGCTGGGGTGTAGCCATGCAAAATGGCTCCAAAACAAGCGGAGTGACATAATGCTGAGTAAGACCAGGACAAAATCTGCCCGGTAACCTCGCGATATGTTTATCTGATTCTCACTGAGTGCAAAACCAGATAAAAATCGCTTTGATCAAACGGGGGTGCTTTGTGGTGCAGAGCGAATTCAAAGTAACACTTTGGCAGCATTCATGCTGTCAGGTGAGGACTGTCATCTATTTGCTGTGTGGACAAGAGAGTCACTTCAGGCATCGTGGTTTAATTCTGAGCAGGAACACGGTATGAAGCAAACCTGAAACTATGGGCTATACTGTTTCTGTTATCAGAGGAGACGGTTGGTATAAACAGCAGCTGAAGGAGAGCAGGACAAATTTATGGCGTCGCCAACAAGGAACAATAGAAGCTGACAGCTCTGCATCCACATGACGCTCGCATGTACAGAGCCCAGCTCTCTTGGTTCTTGTTTGGTTCAGGAAATGAAAACGGGCCGATCGATTCAAGACTCTCCCGCGACTCTGCTCCCCTGCTACTCAACCAGATACAGAATGAGTCCCACTGAGGAAGCCTCTCATGGGAGAGGACACATAGGGTGCCGCATTAAAACACACACACATTGTCAGGGCTGCTGAAAGCTGCCTGCTCGCTGTATGCTTTTGGTTGTGGATATTTCATTTTCTATATATGAGGGCGGCCAAGAACAAAGTGTCAGGTTAAAGGTCGCTTTTAGCATTTGAGAATTTATATCAAATGTGTAAAATAACCAATGTAATACATATACAAACTTCATAAAGGCAGACTAGCAAGTGGGCCCAGGCCAAAATAGACTCCATAATGTGCTCATATTCTGGATGTCATCATATACAGAAATGGAGCTGAGTCAGATAATTAGCCAATCAACTGCAGCAGATGTGAGGGCTGATTAATCATAAAGTAATGCCACGGTGTAACATTTTTCTTTTTTTTTTAAGTGCTAGAAAATTTATGGCATGCGTGTGTGTGTGTGTGTGTGTGTGTGTGTGGGGGGGGGTTAAAAACATCTGCACTGTTTCCTAGTATCAAAAATAAATGAATTCTCAAAAGATCTTCCACCTTCACTCACATACAAGGCTCTAACTCCAAAGTTGCAGCAGGTAGACTTATTGTTATTTGTGGTGATCTGCTTAATGAAAAGCGACTGATGCTAACTGCTCCACTGCTTTACCAACAGAGTGAGTTTCACATCAGAAAACACACTTTCTGCAGAGGAGGCAGTAAACGCAGCAGGTGCTTTATTTTGTTTTATTTGGCCAAGCAGAAAGCAAACTACAGACCACGAGGAGACACAAAGGATCCCGGTTACATTAGGGCTGCCATCCTCTGAAATGGCATTTTACTTCCGCGCAACTGCTCTTCTAAAATACACACACGCATTCAGATTTCTTTTTTTTTTTATAGACAGGGGCCTTTTTCACTTATCCTTTGGGCATGGCCCACACCGAGGACTGCGCTGCCTCGATACGCCGTAAGTGCGACGCAGTGGATGGCAGCAGAACAAAAAGTCATCTGCAGCTGAGTTGTATGAGCAGGCTGCACGCTGTGAGCACCATTATGCCGGTGCACTTCATGCAGACATCCTAATCGTTCGCCGCGATAAATACCTGCAAGGCTGGGGTTTCACTCTACTGAACTGTCCAGCAAGAAAGTTGAGATTGTAGAAAAATATAACGCCCTCCTGTTCGGGAACACCGACACAACGCTTTAAGGTCATCGCACATCCTTCCTTTTCATCCAGTCAGGTCAAACTGCATTTTATCATTTGAAAAAAAAAAGAAAAAGCCAATGTGAACCACAGTGAACACCACAGTGGATGAGCAGCCAGGCAGCTCAATGTAAATTAAATGGCCCGTCCTTTGAGTGCACTGGCTTATGTAAGCTGCTGCTGCTGCTCGTCTTCCCTCTCGATCGGCTCTTCATCCCTGCTTTTCTCTCCCTACAGCAGCCCATCCAGCCCCTGAAACCCTGGCGTCTCATAAACACACAGCCCCATCTTAAATTAGAGAGTGCGGTGGGTAGGGTGGTGCGGAGGGCAAGGAGAGGATGGGGATGGTATGTGTGTGTGGTGAAGGTGGGGGGTTGGGGGGGGGGGGGGGGGACTGACTCCTGCATCCCTCCTTTTTCATTTTCTCTGCCACCTTGAAAACAACACCCCAATCCCGGTTGTGCTTCTCCATTCCATCATTGTCTGTGCACAATCCTCTTTATCCACACAAATCCCAGCCCACTGCAGACCGACGGCTTTTCGGTCTTTGAAAATATGTATCTGGAGCAAATCCTGATCCTCTTTTTATTTTTTTTGTTCCTGCATCTTCTTTCTTTCTGACTCTCTTTCATTCTGCGCGAGTGTCCCTCCATCAATCCCCCCCCCCCCCCCCCCCGTCTCTCTGTCTCCCTCTCTTTCCTCCCTCCACCTTGCCCTCGCGGCCAGGAGCGCTTAACGGCGAAGGTTTCGCAGTGCCGCCCCGACAATGTCACAGCGCTGTTTTTTGAGACGAGCCGGCCTCGTTAACAGATCGCACAATGGAGAGACACAGGATAGATGATGAGGAGGGGGTTAGTGTTGGGAGACGGGGAGGAGGAGGAGAAGGAGGAGGGGGAGGAGGGCAGGCCCGGGATGAAATGCGACAAAGGTTGTGAGATGGATTCAAACCTACAATGCAATGTGTAAATGGTAGATACAGCAGACCTTAGCTGGCTGAATAAAATCCATTTATAAAAAAAAAAGGGGAGGGGGGGGGCAATGGCACAAAGGGCAGAGAGGAAGACAGAGGACAAGCTGCAAGATATCATGATGCCAACCCCATCATTTTACATCTCTGCTGCTCTCATACATTGTCGGTGGGCCGGATGGTTTGTCTATCAGAGCAATATGCATGCCGACACAGAGGTATGTGGCACACAGAGGGTGTGCAGATCCATCAATCTGAATTCATTATCTTCTTCTGGACGAGGACACAGGGTGGGTGTTAGCGACGGTGGTGGTGGTGGGGGGGCGGCAGCAGTGTGAATGTAAAATCTTAATACGGAAAGAAAAGGCTTACCTCCACATTTCAGTTCTGCTCAACCCTGCCTTGTTTCATCCTGTTCCTCTCTGCCGACTCCCTCCCCTTCTCTCCCCGTGACAGCATTTTTCTGCTATCTATCTCCACGGTGAGGCTCCTTCTCCTCCTCCTCCCTCAGTTCCTCCTGTCTGATGTTCTCTTCCTCTCTCCAAAAATAAAATAAAACAGCAGCACACGCACGCACACTTCCCGATCTCTGTGTCTGCCGGCTCTATTCTGTTGTTAAAGTCAAGGGGCAGGTTGATTTGCGCTGTCCTCCTCCCTCTTTCTTCCTCTCGCGCTGATTCTATTCCATTCACATCACACTAAAGCCAACCCCTTCTTTCTCCTCCTCCCCTCTCTCGCTCTCTCTCGTGCACACACAGCTTCGCCCGGCCTCTCTCTCGGCCCCCCTCCTCCTCCTCTCCTTGTCAGAGAGAGGTTGAGGCAGTGGCGGACGGACAGCGGCGTCCAAGCGGAGAGCTCTGCGTTTCTTACGCTGGAATTCAAAAACCCTCCCTGGGCCATGACTGTGGTTAAAAACATTTTTTCTTGCTGATTCAAATGCCCGAAACACTCGTGTATATAACGGTGTGTGACACACACACGAGCAGCAGTGTGGCAGACCCGATGCTGATGCAATGTTGTACCAAGACTTTTGCCTCCCAGGATTTCTCCACCTCTCTTTGACTAATTTATTGATGGAAAGCGACACTCGTGACATCAAACACGTTCATTTAAAGTGTCACTCTCCCCCCGCCAGCGCTGAAATTTCTGCACGAGAGAGATAAAGTGCACACAACCTCAGAAGCAAAGGTGAAAATGGCAGTTGTGTGTGCTCAAGTGTGTGTGTGTGACAGAGTGTTTATTTGCAGAGGACCTCTGCGTACTCCCCAAACATGCTCAGTGTGCTGGAAGACCACAACAAACAATCAACCTCCTTAAGAACAATGAGAGCACAGGATACATAACAACACAGCTTTGGCCGTCCTCTCTCATCAGCCTCTGCAGCGTCTTTAAAAGCACATACCTGTCAATTTGGGTAAACCCTTGCATGGTGCTCGCGAGAGGAGATGATGTATCACGCTGCTTAACCTGCACCGCAGCAGAGCCAAGTGTCCGGCACCATCCCCCTAATTACTGCGTGGAGTTTTGTCCCGGCCGTACCATATGTTGCAGCGTGTGTGTGTTTGTGTGCGTGTGTCGCGAGGTCAGCGGCTCTGATCTGGGGTTGGGGGCAGGGGCGGGGAGGAGTGCAGAGAGGAGAGGCCTGAGTTGTTGGTAGAGTGTGTCTTGAGGAGATAAGAAAAATTAAAACAGAGTTGAGAGGAGAGAAACCAGCTTTTGTGGCAAACATTCATACCTCTTTGTGTCCTCATAAGGGGTCAGGAGGTGTTTGCGGAGATGCCTGCTTCCCTTTGCTTTCTGTTTGATGCAGAGACACGAGCACAACAAGCCAGTGAAAGCATCGGCAGCAAGTGTCGGAGCGTGACACCAAATTTCACCAACGTCTAACAATGGAACAGTCAGCGCGAAAAAGAAAGGTTAAAGTCAATTCAAGCTATAAAATAGCCTTGTGTCAGACGGGTTTAACATCGTGGATTACATCCAATTCTCACCCAATCTACACTTGAATTCCATGTAAACATACATCTTTAAATATTTAGTTTGCAGTGATGGAGCATGATTTTTTTCAAGAAACCAAACAACCCTACAACTCTCAGTGCGGCAGTGACACCATGTGGAAATCTGTTGTTATGCTTAGTGGGATATTCCATTTTATGAGGCATGCTTGGTATAATCAAGCAGTTTGAAACAATTACAAATTATGGGCTCTCCTCATCCTTCTGCATAATAATGACTCTTAAAATTCAAGCTTGTTAAAGTAAAGCCCAAACTACTCCAAACTGGCAGCTCTAATGATCCAACTGTGTATCTGAGTAAAAATAACCAGGGCCCAAAATAAACTTTTGGCCCATAAAGCACAAAAAATGTGCCAGCACTCAGACTCAGGGTGAGGAAATCTAGATGTCAGGAAGAGGATATTAGATTAGTGTGAAATTCCTGTGTCCTCCTGGGGAGTGGTGTGGCTCTGTGAGGTGGGGAGAGAAAAATTGGTGTGATGTGATGCTGATGCTGATAACTCAAACCTGACTTGCAGACATTAAAACGCCATCAAGCCTGAGCGCACTTTTAAGCAGATCCATTGATCGGTCCGCTGAGGAAACGTGCTCAATAAACGAGGCCTCCTGCAGACACTGAGGTGTGATCCATTGTTACACATTTTACACATCCAGAGAGTAAACTGCAGTGTCGTGTTCAGCTGGGAAAGTGTGCGTTAGCAACATGCACCGTGCAGTCTAATAAAAACAAACAACATACAATTATCTAACATGCTAGAGTGCTGCTCTTCATGCAGGTTGTTACCAAATTTCTTCCAGTTGTTGTCTAACTCAGTTCCTCCGCCGCTCAAACACAATTACAGAGGTCAGGTTGTAATTACAGCTCCGCTCGACCGTCCTGTGGTTTCAACTTCAAATGTCGCACAGGTGATGGGTTCACAATACTGCCGCCTGGTGATCAAGCTTTATACTGAAACTCCGTGAAAATATTCTAAACCGTTTTTAATGTCTAATATGTTTACATTAAAAAAGAATTGATAAATTGACTGTAGTGAACATGATGTGTGCAGCTGTTATGTATAAAATCTAAAATGACCTGTTTTGCATCCGTTTTCCTCATTGCACCTACACTGTAATCAGCCGTCTTCTTTGTTTGGTCACATAAAACATGCTTATGTTATATTTGTTACCATTTCTGTTGCCCTCTTGGCCAGATCTCCATTGAAAAAGACATTTTATGAATGAGTATATAAAAGTCACTTTGTCAAAAACTGACTGCAGCTTCGATCTTGTGACAGGAATGTTCATTCTGGCCCAAAGACTGGATTCCATTCATGAGAAATATTTTTTGACATATTATAGGTCAACAAGTCCTTTATAACAGTTTCAATTCCTGCATTTTTTTTTTTTTTTTTTGGCACATACTTGAAATCACTTTTTGGCACCGGCTACAAATCGGGCTTGTATATGGCTCACGGACCACCTGCACCCCTTTTGATGACAGAGCCAACCTGTTAAAACAACTGCATAACTTTACTGCGGAAAACTGGACTAATTAATAACAATTACGGCAATTTCTTCACCCTCTGTAAAGCATCTATTGGGCTGTATGGCACCTTTTGACAACCGGATCTCAAAGCTGGATAGCTTGTTTCACATTCCTGGTGCAGTAATAATTTCTTGCCAAACTGCATATTCTGACATGAACTGCATTCATTTTACATAAAAATGTATGTAATTTAATTTTACATACAAACTAACTCAATTTTGAACACCCTCTTTATGCACTGTCCACTGGGAATTTGTTACATTCATTTACACGGCTTAACCTGTCCACACAGATGAAAGTGGCTCTCAGACCAGAATAAACACAATAAAGACGCGTTGTTTTTAATCAATTCAGCCAGCTTTTCTTTTCTTTTTATATCAAACGTTCAAACGCTCTGAAGTGTTCCACATAAAGATATACTAAATCATTTCAACATCCTTTTCTGACATGTAAACATAAAACACAAAACTGAAGGTAAGATATCACTTTTAGGTCTTTTTTTTTTTAAACATTGTGCAGCTTGTTAGATAACATTGAGTAAAAAAGAAAGACGACTGTACATGAAATTTACATTCCTTAAAGTTCAACATGGCTTCTGTCATCAGTATGTACAGACACGGCAAATATACGTTTAAATCAAGAGGGGGTTGATATGCTTGAGTGATGAAAAAAAAGAAAAAGAAATATTGGCCTGAATGATCACAAACCAAGAACATATATAACTGCACAAACGTGTAACATAACTGATGCCTAGTTCTGAGTTTTATGTAATAAATAATGCAAAAGTATTGGGCTGTTCACATTTATAAATGAGCCTAGTAAAGTGACACTAAAAACAGCCTGATGCATTATAATTATTATTAGCTAAGAAACATTAATATTCAGGCACTCGAAGAAAAACTTACCCCCCCCCCCAAAAAAGTCTTAATGTACAATTTCCCTCTTTAAACTCTCAAAATAAACATCTGCCTTAGTCACAGGGAGAGTATAAAAGTATCCACAGTCTGATTTTAGTTCCTAATAACAACTATTCAATCTTTTATACCCAGGAAGAGGTTTTAGAGGTCCTGAAGCCTTGGAAAAAAAAAAAAAAAAACCTTTGAAAAACCTTCAAAGTAGAAAAAAGTAAATTTTGGAGTGTTGTTCAGGCATTAGTTTTGTTTCTTAATTATGACTCTAGTGAACTTTGTTGGAATACGAATGATCCTAATGACAACATTTTTACATGGCAGATGAGAGGGTGTGGCCACAGTGGTAGTCAAGGGAACAGCAACAACAACAAGAAGAGCAAATAAATGTACTTGAGTTTTACAAAATGTGGACTAACAGATGAAGCAGTTCTATAGGATCTAAAATCACGTGTATAAAAACAACCTTTCAGTGGTTTGTGCGTTTGTCATTTTACACTGATAGACAGTCACCTTTTTGTCATTTTTAATGCACTGTTTTGATCATAAACAGGATCTTTTACACAGTAGAAGGTGTGTTGTGTTTTTGGCGGTGTTACTGTTAACCAGTCTCTCCCTCTGCCCAGGTTTGACGGCCTTTTAGATTCACGATATAGAATGAACGTTTAACAAAACAATTCATGTTCACTGTTTATCGAAGAGAAGTCCTGGGTTCTTGATGAGAAAGCCGAGGGGAAACCTTGATCTGATCCACCGTTCGCGTCGGGTGTCTGCTGCCCTGGTTCTGGCGTCATTCAGCAACCAACTCTACCACTTCCCCCTTTTGCTCCAGTCCTTTGGAGTGAAGTGAAGGCATTTAGGATCTATGCGCAGGTGCCGCTTCTGCATGGCTCTCTCGTGTCCCTCCACAATGTCCTCTGACAGAGTCAGAATGTACTGACCCTGCATTCAAGAAACCAAAGTCAGTACACATCATTTTATCTGCTCATTTGAAAAGATGCTGATGCTCCACTGCTTTCAACTTCTTCAACTCACAAAACAGAGCCTTAAATATTTAAGGTGCGGCTGCAGTGTCGTAGCAACACCTCCCGCTCTGGGAGTGTTACTGCTTTTCCTCACAAAGCCATTAAATTAGGGCTTTTGCACTTTGAAAGCCACAAAAGGAGTATTAAAAAACAAAAAAACTGCTACAATGAGGCAAACCCACGAGTAATGATTACTGCTGCGAGAGACTGGCATGTGGTATACTAAAGCTGAGCTGAGACAAAGTCACCACCTGGATTTAAAATCATTGTTTACAAAACAACAGCGTTTTTTACACTGTAATGACCAATAGAAAGTCCAGGCTTTAACCCTATGGAGAATCTTTGGAATGTGCAGTCTTTTTGTGCTGTTTGTCTGTGAAGGTTCTCAGTCATCCAGGTCATCATAGTCAAAGGAGCTTGCAAAGAAAAGCGTCTGGACTTCTTTAAGTTACTTGAAGACGTTTCACCTCTCATCCGAGAAGCTTCTTCAGTTCTGAGGTCAAATGGTGGAGAGTCCCAGATATAAACCTAGTGGGAGTTTCCCCCCAAAGAGGGACAAAAGGACCCCCTGATGGTCCTCTAATCGCCTGAGCCAAGGTGTGAAACTGGGTGTGGGTCCCAATCAGCCAGAGTTTCGGGTGAGTTCATTGTGAAACCTGGCCCCACCTTATCATGCGAATTCCTGAGGTCAGATGGCCCAGGATGTGAGTGGGCGTTAAGGCGTCTGGGGAGGGAACTCAAAACTGGATTATAAATGGCAGAGAGTTGGTGTCGTAAACCACCGCCTCTGTTCAAAGATGGTCGCTCACGAATGGTCTCACATTCAGGGCCTAGGTAACGCTAGAATGTTTTTATTGCCAGATCATACATGAATCGGCAGTATTGTTCAATCTCACTGGTAGTCGCTTCAGTCGCTTCATGGGAAGTTGAGAAAAATCATCTGTGGTCCCGCCCACTTCCCCATGATCAGTGTTGATTTAGCCCATATATGCGTGAAGTCACAGCTCGCCGTTTAGTTTCTACTATTTCTTTTTTTTTTTTTTATCTTCAAAGCTCGCCGAACGAACATTCAACCTCTTTCATTTGGTTAAGGAGAAAAAAAAGACTTCTAAGTGACGAATCACCAAGCTGAACGGGTGCTAGAATTCTGCTTACAGGGCTCGCAAAATTTCAAAATCCCAGGTAGCCCTTTGGGCAGGGACTCTTCAGTTTTTAGCAGCCCAAAATAAATTTAAGTAGCCCGAATAACAAAGAGAGCAATTTTTTGATTGATGTTTTGTTTCCGTTACAATATTATACATTAATGTATAATATTGTAAAGGAAACAAAACATTAATCAAAAAATTGTTGAAACACAAATTACAACATTGTATAAAAATTACAATCATCAACTCAAATACTTGGCTCTAATTGAACAGAAATTTCTATGAACTTGTAAGAACTGTGTAGGACATGAATCAGTCTGTGTCAGATCCTGAATTTGAAATTTCCACTGAAGTCACGGGTAAGAGGCAAGTGGAACCAAGATCTAGGCCATTTGCTTTTTGAAGTTTGCAAAGACTGCTAAATTTTGCCAGTGGTAGTTCACTCTTTGCAACATAGTACGCTGTTCTAAACAGATTTCTCAGGTTTATTTTTAGTATGTTATTTGCAATTGGTGTTTGTTCTGGGAAAGATATTGCAGAATGAGCAATAATGCATTTCTTGCATTTCTCATGGGTTCTAATGGGGGCTTTTCTTAAAATGACTGGTTCCAGTAACAAAGGCGCTTGTCGACTCAGAAATCGAGAGAAAACCAACAACACACCCGGCAGAACATTATGTTATTTACACGGGTGCACATAAGTGGTCCGCATGTGCGCATTCGCTGTCAAAATAAAAAACGCGCACCAGATAAGAAGTTGCAACGCGCGTTTGCGTCCATATAAAAAGCACTGTTTTTGTCCGCTAGAGTGGGATTTTCACGGCACATTCTGCACCACATCTCTGTGCGTTCATCATTTGTTTGAAGCCAGCTCACCTCCTGCAACCACTTTCCAGAGAATACGGAAAAGTGGTTGCAGGAGGTCCGAACCACAAAAGACTCCTGACATTTCTTTGGAGGTGGAGGAACACCAAAGTAATTGCTTAAGGAGATTCTTCGACATCTTTAAGAGTTCTAAACAAATGTCTGTCCTCCTCCTGAAAATCTTATGTACGCAAACACGCGTTGCAACTTCTTATCTTGTGCGCGTTTTTTATTTTGACAGCGAATACGCACCTGCGGACCACTTATGTGCAGCCCTGGTTATTTAGCTCGTCATATTGCAGCCACAGAAATTATTTTGTCCATGAAACCATAAAGCTGCACTTTCTTTTTGCCTTATAGTCTGATTTGTCATAACTTCTCCGTTTTGTGGTAAACTTTTCTTTGGCTGTCACTTCTTCACCCTGACCTGTCTTATTTGGCTCAGCAGAACTAAAATATATATCCTGCTGCTTTTACACACACACACACACACACACACACACATAACGGTCAGCGATTCTCTGCGCGATCAACCTCTCACATGTTTAAGCTGCGGGAGATTTCACTTGTCATGTTTGCATAGTAAGCTAACGATTGATAAGACGATGTCAGAGGAATTGGTGCACAAATTATCATCACTCACAGATCAGTGCTGTCGCTCTCTATACACAGTTCACGCGATTGCAAAGTGAAAGCAAAAAACAAGCGCAAATTCAAACGCGATTTCAATATGTCACATATTGACAGTGGCTCACCGATGCCAATGACATAATTACCCAGCTACATTTCCGAAAGAATGCAAAAGCATTGACATATATTTTTCCTTCCTACGATAGTCCGACGGGCAGGGCAGAGATAGATTTTGGTAGCCCGACTGGAAAAAATCGCTAGCCTCGCTAGCGATTTTGCGAGCCCTGGCTTACCTCTAGAAAAAACATTTCCCATCTGTGTGTTATTCAAATTAAAAATTCAAGGCTTCAGAGTTTGGGTCTTTAGCATTTCAAATCTAATTAAACGTGTATTTTCAAGAAAAGTGTAAACAGTTAATTTACAGTTGGTGCTCATCTCTCACCTTGTAATAGTTGATTAGGTTGAGGTACTGAAGTGTTGAAATAACATCTTCTTTCTTTACACTTGTGATCTCACTGATCTCACTGCAAGTACAAAGACGACACATTTCAGCTCCAAACATGCATCTATAAACATTTTTTTATAGCTCATATAAGATCCAGAATATTTGCTTACTTGATGGTAATCTGTGGTCTTTCACCATTGTCTGGTTTAAGGTCCATAAGGATTTCCAAGATGGTCTGGGACCAGTAAGAGCGATAGGACAAGAGACCGAGATCAGAAAGCGGCTTTTCGGGAGTTCCCGTCTTCCCTTCTACTTTGGACAGCTCATAACCTGGCAGACACAAACAGATGTTTACAAGAGGTGACATGAAGACAGAAATGTTCATAACTTAAAAAACTGGCTGATGATACGACACTTACTGAACTCAATGAGCAGTTTGCCGTAACCTCTTCGCTGGTAAGGAGGCAAGGTGAGGATGCAGGCAACGTTGTAATCTTCAGTTGATTCCTTTTCCTGCACAAAGGGAAGAAAAATAATGATAAGCTTTGGAAACTCCTGCTTACATAGAGGCATATTTCCTGTTATGAGTGCACTATCACAGTGTGGAAAAAATTCTCTGCCTTATCTGTGCACCTTAGAGAAGTAGCCCACTATATGGAAGCCTTTGGAGTCGTACTCTGTCATTACGTAGAAGAGGAAAGGGTCTGTGTCGTAATACAACGTCTTGTGGTCGAGGAAACACTTTGCGAGTAAACACAGGTTCTGGGAATAGTTCTGGAAAAATATAAAAACATGTATTAACCACAAATAAACAACAATAAATATCTGGTGAATAAAAAAGAAAGAAAGAAAAGAAGCATCACACCACTAACTTTGTTTTTCCTGCCGTCGATCTCAAAGAATGAGATGGTGCCTTTGCGGTAGATCTCATTGCCTGGAGGATGCCTTAGATTACATTTGGTCTGAAAAAAGAAAGAAATAAAAAATAAACCTAACAACACAAGCAATGTCAAACAATCTTAGAAGCACAGATTTCAGGTGTAAGCTGTTAACATAACCAAGGTTTAGAGAACAAAAGTCTTACCAAATGCCTCTGAAGACACTTGAGGCTTTTGAGGTACTTGAGACAGAATTCACAGAGGTAGAGGATGGGCAGCGAGGTGAGTTCCTGTGGGTATGGAGAGAAGTACCAAGGCTTCAGTCTGTGCCGTCCCAGCTCTATACACTCAATGTTCTTCATCCGGGTGACGATGTCGTCATGGCTGCGATCGGACACTAAACTGCCTGTCATGCGGGGTGCAGAGGGAATGCCATCTGAGCTGTCCTGGGAATCCTGGTGGTACAAAATGTGAAGATTACACAGATGACATACTTATGCAGCAGTTATTCTCAAGTGCTTCAAATGTGTTTGAACAAAAAGCTGATTGATCACAGATTTCTTTAACAACAACAAAAAAAAGGTAATATGATTAATCAGAGTACATGTTTAGTCCAGAAAGACTAAACTTGGGTCTGAGGTAAGCAGCACCTCTGATTTATTGGACCCACTAAGGCACAGTTGAATTTGGAAAGCAACACACAATCAACGGGCAATAATAGGAAATTAAACAGACCTCTGGTGGTGGTAGAAAGACACTGGCACTTTGAGGCTTGTTATACTGCAAAACCTTTATCATCTAGCAGAAAAAGACACAAAAACACAGGCTTTAATGTGTAAAATCCAGGTTGGCTGCATGAGGAGCCCGTCAGCTTTGACTGGTGATCATAATCACAGAGACAGACATGTTAGACAGTGAATGAAGAGTGGGGTAAAGAACAAACACAAACATTCATCTCATGTGGATTTGACAGATTTGTTAATGTTTATGAAGAACCTAATGGCCACTGTCATCACCGCTGATGTGAGAGCGCTGCAGGTTGGCATAAAACATGAGAGTACAGCAGCGTACATGTAGCTTGATGGAGAAAACAGAACATCCCGGGTTACACTAAACCCTCAAAAGCAGCAAACGCTGAAAATGTTTTGTCAAACAACGTTTTTGAGACACAAAATTACAATTACAGGCTCCTGGTAAAATGTGGTGTCAGGATTCTTGGTCAGATTCATTTAAATAGGATAGTTTTGTTTTTTTAAAGAGCCACACATCAACTCAAACATAGACCCACACAGGAGAATCAATGAAATGCTCATTGAATATTTTAAAAAGCTGCAGAATTTAGCCAGAGCTGATGCTGAAAAATAAAAATATATGAAAGCACAACATACAGTCCTCAATACTTGCCAGCATATAATATGTTATTGTGCCCATTAGCTAGAATGAAATGTATGACAAAGTAATCAAACAACCTAAATATAAATAAATAAAGAGCAAGTTCTTTTTCAGGAGGATTGTTAAGCCAACAAGCCATAACTAAATAGCTGCAAATAGGGCTGGGCCATATTATACCGTTCACGGTAATACCGGTATAATGTTAGGCAACGATAGGAAAATGAAATATCGCGATAGAATGGGAGTAAAACGCGCATGCGCAGTGCCTTTGTTTTCATACGCACATGGCCGATTGTTGAGTGAAACAGATGAACCAGAATTGGTTTGTAAAAATGGTGCAACTTCCGTGATGTGGAACTGGTTTGGTGTTTGTCCTTCAGATACACAACAAAGCACATTTTTTTGCAGAACATGCAAGCGGCCGTTGTTATTGTCGTATTTGTCGGACTAAAATGCTCTTAAATCTGGGAGTAATCTGGGTCCTAAACTCCATATTCTTCAGGTCAAACAACACTGCAGCATCACTTAGAGTTAAAAACTGTCTAAATTCTTTCATCTTTAATAAAACGATCAGCATTGCTGCTTTACCAGGTGTAACTATAAAGTTTAACTTCCAGGCATCCATGAAAACAAAAGTTATTATATTTAACGGAGTTAGAAGTTAGCAGGAAGCTAGCGGAAGTTAGCTCGCTAGTTTCGCTAGTTACCTAAGCATGATATAGCATGTTCTGACTGAGAGATTTCTGAAAAAAATCAAACGTACAGCTCTGCTATCACTTCCAACATAAATGAAGACAGGAAACTAAACAGCAGTGACGTTTGTAGGGTTACTGAAGTTGGGCTAGCTGGTATATAATGATGTGCTACGTGATCGCTAGCGACACAGCTATGTTAGCATAACATAAACAGTGAAGCTGGAGGACGAACACTAACACTTTTCCACTTATAAAAGTTAACGTGAAGGTTCTTCATGGTTAGAGACAAATGCAATCGCATGGCAGGATGCTGTAAACGGACCAAACTTCAGTCAGGAGAACAACTGAGATAATCCATCCACAATACGAGGTTAGTCATTAATATACTGCAACAACATGGGAATAGAGCAGCTGCCAGAGAATTCAACATTAATGAATCAATGGTACAGAAGTGGAGGAAGCAAGAAGAATGAGTTTAATAAAGTTTGATTTATCTGACTGCTTTGTTTCGCTTAATGTGCCTTATAATCCCGTGCACCTTATGGTCCGAAAAATGCGTACTGCACACTGCAGTTTAATGTTGCAAAGCACCTCTTTTTAACTTCAGTGGATATTATACATGGTTATGCTCAGGATATGTCAGCCCATTTCTACTGGAAATGCCTTTTGGTTAAACTTTCAGCAAGGAATTTGCATTTGCACTGTTACATTTTTATAAAGCTTTAATGTACATAAAAACCAGCTTCTTGTTTAAGTGAAAATAAATGGAAGGTTGTCTTTTTGCGCTAGTAATGTTGTGGAGTTGTATTTTGTCTCACATCAATTATATCGTCGGTTATATCGTTATCGCAAATTTTCAAATATATATCGTGATAAATATTTTTGGCCATATCGCCCTGCTCTAGCTGCAAATGTAATTCCCTGTTTTAAACACCACAATAAACACGAGCTAAGAACACATCAATACATAAAAACACACTAATGAATTGTTTTGTGGTGGTCAGAAGGGAAACAGTGGGTGAGAAATGAAAAGGGAAACACACACACACACACACACACACACACACACACACACACACACACACACACACACACACACACACACACAAAGGGTAAAGAAAGGGGGAAATTAAAGAATGACAAAGCAATCTTTGAAAAACCAAAACATTTTCATCATTATGATTGCACGTGGGGTTTATAAACAAATACATGACAGCAATAATTTATCACATTTGAATCCTATGCAGTGATGTTGACAATTTATATAGGTACAAAGTTTTTTGGGGGGATAGTGATTACTCTTTTCCTTATTTTCTGTCATATATGCACACCTTTACAGATGTGGATGGTCAGAATAAATTTGGCCAGAGTTCAAAAGGTCAACATATGTACAAGTAATTGCTGTAAGGCAAAAGCTCACACTCTGCTTCAGCCAGTTTTTCTACTCTTAAATCCACGTGATGAGAGCGGCATTCCTAAGGATATCCATGAATTAGTCATCATGGAGACCTCGTCCACCTGCTGCTCAAACATTTTTTTTGCATGGAGCAGCCAATCAAAAGAAAGCGGACTTAAACGGAGGAGAAACGAGGCTAATAATTCTCATTCCAGACAGAGGATGAACTCAGGGGCTGCACCAGGGCCTCATACAGGATAAGTAAGCATTATTTTGAACTGTGAATCATGAAAAGCTACTTTAAAAAAGTCCAAGAATTAAAATATGGTGCTGGAAATAAGCACAATAGGTCCCCATAATAAAACAAATATGTCCTATTACAACAGTATAGACCTTGTGCAAGAACCGTGCACCAGTCTGAATGAATGTCACCAGCTGCACCGGAGAATGCTCCAGTGAGCGGACTGTGACGCTTTGCAAAATGCATTCTAATACAACTCCACAAAACCCAACACAGACAGACTCTTAACAAATTCAAAAAATGAAGCGAATAACACGACCACAAACATGCAGTAAATCAAGGTAACGCACCTCGTCAGTTCCCCCACAATTAGCTTTTCTTTTCCTCCCAGGTGGAGCGGGGATGAGTCGTCGGGCGTTGCCATTCTGTTGTGAGTAGGACATTAAAAGATATTCATTAGCAAATAGGAGAAAGGAAAAAAAACAAAAGAGAGAGAATTTAAGAGGATTTTCTTTACCGTTGTGAGCTCATGGTCTTCACGGGACTTAAAGGTGGGCGTCTCTCTCACGGCAGGAAAAACAGCTGCCTGAGTGGCTTCAGCTGAACTTGGCAGGGAGGGCACAGGGATGACTGGGGGTACCTGAGGAGCCACGGGGGCAGGCTCTACTTTCCTCTTCTGCAGCAAACAAACAGTGTTAGAGATTCAGCTTTAAGATTGAATACAAACAAACCAAACAAAGGTGAATTTGATGGGATTTGTTTTTCATGTCAACGTGATCAGAGGCTTGATTAAAAGCCGGGGACTCCATTTGTATTCAATGAAGAGTGACATCTTGATATCAAGATGCTTTTTCAGACAGAACTAAGACTGTGCATCTTTAATAGCCACAGCAAATCAATTTATTTCTCCAAATCTCAACTAATTTGCAGGTTAACCAATGTAAATACACCCCATTAAACCTGGTATTAAATGTGATGGCAGCAGATGGGCTTCACTTCCTATTACAAATCTTCATTTGGATACACTCTATATTAAACGTTACTTTACCTTATAGCTCTACATTAACAGTGGGATCATCACACAAGAATCACATTGACACCAGGTTTAAAAAGGTCTCAGTAATTTGTGGAGTGGGTGAATTCTACTTGTACCGGCGTGGGGAGGGTTTTGCCTCTGGAAGGAGCTGTGGCAGTTTGTACGTTGAGATCTAGACTCTTCCTCTGAATTGAACGGAAAGGAAGAGAAGGAAGCGGGTTAACACTGGGATAATTCATGTTAACCCTCAGGTTAATACTGAGGAATTCAATTCACACAAAATCCGACTAAAGGTTTAATCATAAAACGAGAGTTTCACCGTTTGAGTGGCATGTGTTTGATAAAGAAGTATTAACACAGAAATGTAAGACTGAAAAAAGAGGATATTGATATTTTGTTAAAAACAGGGTCCTCTATAACATGATGCCCTTTTATTTATCTATATTTTTATTGTTATTATGGCTGCATTTCCTGTGGGTAGACTGTTACAAATCAGTGCTCAAGCAGCATAAAGCACACTGCAGCTTATTAAAGTGACCATGGAAAGCTTATACCATGCATCAATGGAAGTGAACAGCAACAAACATGAAATTTACCATCATGCAGGTTTTTCTATAAAATGAATAAAAACCACACAACACAGAAATTAAGACTGACATCATTTCTTAATACTGTGAGAATTATAATTACATTGCTTTAAATGACACGTGGACTCCTTACCACTTCTCTCTCTCTCTCTCTCTCTCTCTCTCGCTCTCTTTCTCTCTCTCTTTCTCTGTCTCTCTCCGGAGAACTAGGACGGGAACCTGAAAGACCGTTCTTGGTTGGTGTTTTAGCATCTTTCTTGGGGAACTGAAGCTTCTTCATGTCCAGCCTTTCTGTTGTGACCCACTCATCCAGACGTTTGTTGACTTAAACACACAGACAAAGAGAGACAGAGTGGTGATTTGATGTGTGAAGATCTTTAGCTCATAACATGACAGGAAAAGGGGGGGGGGGGAATCAAAAGCTATGTGTACAAAGCTATAATTCTGAATTGATCCAAATAAGACAAAAAAAATGAATTACTAAATAAATGCAAATCTGCTTTGCAATCTTTGATAATAACTTAATAAACAAACCTTAAAAGGTGTAATTAACCTTGGTGTATGTTTACTAAACTGGGGCTGTGAAATCTTGAGAAAAACCAAGACGACTGACACAAAATATACTCACAGTCAATGTAGTGAACATAGTAGAGCTTTCTACTAGAAACTTCCTTCACACTCAGGATTTCAGCCAGTGCTGTACAAAGCAGAGACAATCGTTGTGATGCTTTTCTATGAAACACTGTAGCTTTAACACACTTAACATTAAATACACAGGCATGTGATAAAAGTTACTGTTTACATTCCAATGCTAAAAATAAACCAAAGGTGCACAAAATCTACTTTAATGTGAGATTTTAAATGTCCTATAATGTAATTATTTATGCTGAGGTATCAGGATTATAAAGTCTAAGTGCAATGCCCAATTAAATTTGGTTTAAATACCATTTGTGCTTTAATTTTTTTTTTGTTGTTGTTGTTAAAAAGGAATGTGTTAAAAAAGATTACTATGGACCAAACTGAGTGCCAAGAGAGTAAGAGAGAAAACCTGATAAATTCGCTCTCAAATTTGTAAACATCACTGATGCCACCTGCATTTAGTACTTTTTTTCTATAAAATGTGAAACTAAGTAAAATTAAGAACTGGCAATTTAATTTCCGAGGGAGTGGCAGCAGTTTTCTTAAGTCTTCCAATTGAATTCATACACACTTTACAGCAGCATGCACCATCCGTGGCCATGGTGTTTACAGCGCTTTAACTGGAGGCCGGGGCTTCTGGTAACAACAGCTGAGCTGAGCTCCTTAGCATTAGCTTAGCATATTAAAAAAAACGGACAATACTTACGCCATTCGTCTTCGTGTTCTTGGTTTTTACGAAGAACCGGGAGGCGACAGCCCTCCACAATCTCGACCTGTAAATAACAACACATTTATTTATACTCTGAAACCGGTCAATGTGCCTATATTAACATTATATCTTTCTTAAGCCTACCGAAGATGAGTTGTCCGCCATTTTCGTCATCTGTGCGAGGAGGAGCGGGGTGTTGTGGGAAAATGCCGGTCCACAGCAAAGATGAAATATACGGCAAGATGAAACTTCCTAAAGGAGCCGCGGAAAACCAACCCGGAAGCTAAGCGAGGGGGTGTTTCTGAAACGATTCACTTGGCATAAAAGTGTGAAAACGAAAGGTAAAATACATTTTTTTTAAACTTTATTTTTTGTTAAGTAACTGAAACCAATGGAGGATTGTTTCCACCTCTAAAAAAACTAGTCAAAGCTAGTCAAAAGTTTATTTATCTCAAAATTTCGACTTAATAACGGGAAGTCCCCCCCTCAGTTTTGAGTTATTTTCTCAGAAGTTTGTGAGTCAAAGTTTTGAGACGATAACCTATAATTTGGACTAATGGACTGCTATTTATTTATTTATTAGTGGAAAAAGAAAGCTACTATAGGATCATAACATCTACCAAAAAGCTAACCAAAATAACATAATATTTTTTTAATAGTTAGTTTTTGTCAATTTGGTTACATTTGTCAACATAACTGGCATTAACCAGTATGTCTACTGATAAGGGGCTATCATTATGACTGAAAGCCACATGTCTGTATCAGAACATTGTACTGAGCTTAAATAATCACACAGGTACTAATTAAAAGATTAAAACAGTAGCAATGACACTGTGGAAACTAACTGAAACTAAACTGAGCTGAAAACAATAACGTGTTCAACTACCTTGAATTATTTCATTTAATTGTTATTTTTACTTAGTTTATTCAATTGCTTTTTGCACTGTTTTAAATTCATTAACCAGGTATGATTTGATTATATAGCATTACTTTGTTTGAGAAGAAGTGACCCCTTTGTTTTGATTACTAATATCTTGTCCCTTTAATGAGATGTTTTACCATCATCATAAAGTAACCTTGCGTCACATGCTTAGTTATGGGGTCAGCTCTGTTGAGGTCCACATTAGCAACCTGAGAAGCATCTGTCCAGTGAAGTTATTGCAACCTCCACCATTCTTTTCTAATGAACCTCTTGAGCCACATTTGCATTTCACTGTCATTAAATGCTACAATTGACTGCATCCTTGATCAGGGCCTACAGATCTGCAGCTGGCTGTGTAAGAGTTTATTATGAGGTGTTTTTGAACATCATCTTCACTGTGTGGTGATAGGGAATACTCAGAGAGCCCTCCAAGCATTGAAACACCAGCTGCACTTTACAGAGCTGTAACAGCAGAGAGCCGTGTTATCATTCTCTGTCTTTATCTTTCAAGGCCGTGTAGTTCATTAAATAAAGCTTCAGTGGGAGTTGAAGAATATTAATGCTGTGCCTCTACCACTTTTATGTGTTTTATTTATATTTCAATGCAGGTAAGAGTTCATGGGATATCGGGCCTGCTGGGATCACCAAGCCTACCTAATGAGTTTCATCTCTGACCAGTTTATCCAACAGTGAAACACATTAGAATTTCACACTAGCAGTTACCTTCAATGACCCCATTATTCTGAGTACAATCGTGAAGTCTAACTTGCCTTGCTTTTTCAGTTTCCTAGATTTTAGGTGAGCAAAGTGGCAGGCAGGCAGCTCCTTTACTAGCTATAATGCTGCCTTATTGGCCAGCGAGCGTGCTGATTTGTCTCAAGGTGCTAGTGCAGAGCCTTATCATCTTCAAGTTATTAAAGTCCGTTCTGAGGCTGTGCAAAACTCTCAAAGAACTTGGACAGTTAAAAACACTCTTTATGTTTTCAGTGTAACCTCCCTCTCACCCCATCAAAGCTGGGACAGAATCCAGCCCCACTACAAGTCTGAACTGGATAAGCAAAAGAAAGTGAAGGAATATCCTCTCTCTTCATGCTTTTTCATGTATTTTCTCTCTATTTTAAAAAATGAGAGTAGATTAAGTTTGAAATCTAGCTTCCTATTCAGACCCAACTAAATATTTTCCCAGTGAATGTAGAAAAAGAGCGTTTACGTTGAAGCTGCTTTTCTTTTGTCACCTTCTGCTGAGATGAGGAACGTAATTTATGACTGAACTGCTTCACCACTCTGGATAAACCCATTATGTACATCCGTGGAAACACTTCAGCCCCTCTCATCCTGCTACATTGTGCCTCTCTGCAATTACTGCCCTCCAAGTCAACAGGACTGGGGAGCTTCGGAGCTATAAAATGTGCAATAAAATGTGGAAATCATTTTCTGGTTCTTCCTGATGTTTCCTGCACGCCCCTCAGCTTTATGATTTATGTTTTAAAGCACACCCGTATTTGAAAAAGCTGTTTCAAGAGGTTTTCGCATCAATACATGGCACGAAACAGCAGCCGAGCTACTACTGGGTTACCTAAATGCCTCTAATGTAAATTTAAAGCTAAACGAGTCTTGTGAAAATGCTCACGATGAGTGTACTCCTGAGCACTGGAAAGAATCACAAATAATTAAGTGTTTGCTACTCTTCAGTGTATAAATATGGTTATGGAAAAAGTATCAGCGATCAGTGTCCGATCAAATCATCTCACAAAGAAAGGGTAAAGGTTATAAATGATCTTTAATATAATCCTCGGAACAGCGTTCAGTATACAGAACTTGCATTTTTTTTAAAATCAGAAATTAAACTCTAAGCGGAAAATTAGATAAAACAACTACCTCTAATCCCATCACACATTTTTAATAAGAGTCCAAGCTTTCTGTAGGGATAGCCTGCATATTACTCTTTACCATGCGAGTGCACAATAAGCCCGGTGGCTTCTTATGAGCAAACGGATGAAGCTGTGAAATGATTTTGCAAAGTGATAAAGAGACTGCGCAAACAGTGTGACGTCACCATGCGTTCAAGTGATATTGCATCCTGCAATTTCACTTCCATAGCTACTTCATAACGCTTACACACATCTCACATCTTCCCACACCTCATTTATAATCAGCTAATCAGGGATTCTACCAGACAAACTGACTGTACTACAGACTTTGTTAATGTGTCCTCAGAGCACTTATTTTGGTCAGAAAATTAATGGTAATATTGGACACTGCATGCACATTATGGGGGAGAAGAAGGGAGACTTGTTTTCGTCTTTGGTACCACGGGCCTTAACATCTAAGCCCCAAACTCCCCCAGACTGTCCAGTTACTTGATGACTGTTTATTGGTTGGCGTTGGAGTTGCAGTTAAGTTTCTGCTTCCAATTTAGAGAAACTTAAAACACATATCATCTGTTTTTGTAGGAAAATTGAGTTTAAACACCTTTTATTTCATTCCATGCATTTTTTCTATAATTATCCTGATATTAGAATAAATGTTATGATCCCGCTTTGGTCTTTGAGGTGACAATCTTTCTGACAATCCATTTCCCTACATTAGCTTTTGTCACTGAACACAAGCAACGAACGCACTACAACGAAAAAATTTCAGCGTCACATTTCATGTAATTGGTCTCACAGAGTTGCCTTTGTGTGGTTATTGCACATAATAGAACCGGTAAGAAGAACATAAACCTTATAAACTGCAGGAGGTTTCATAAACATCACGATGTGAACTATTGCTATTAATCACAGCCATCTCTGTGCTGAACAGCGAAGCAGATTAGTGATTAGTGATCTGCTCTCCAATCCAGCTGCTTCCCAAAGAGACTGCGAACCTCTTTAGCTACATAATGACATATTTGGCTCTCTGTTCTGTATCCCTGCCTTCTTCCATCCAGGACGTCTCGTACATTCGCCTCTTTTCACTCCTGATCGTGTCATCTTTAATCCGCACTAGTGACGCACACGTGGCTCCAGATGTTCTAAAAGAAATGCTCAGTGCAGAGCGGAGGATTCGCATCTCCTCAAACGTGGCGGGACAGATATGTTTGGATGAGGAAATAAAACCACTGTCCCATACTCTAAAATTTAATATCTCATAAATTTCACTCCTAAGATGATCATGCAACATCCATGTGCCGTTTTCTTTCCCCCATTGCACTTTCAAGCAGCACTCGTCTTGTAGGTTTAAAAAAATAAAACTAAATACAAATAAATAAGAAAAAACAATAAAGATACACTGAAAAGTGCAAATGTACATTTGTTTACAGCATGACATACTCACTGTACAATCATTGGTTATATACTCACATTATTTGAAGTATTATAATAAGGATTACTAAGTAGCATAGTTGGAGTAAGAAATATTTCATAGCAAGTCTATTGGAAAATATTTGCATTGCCGTGTGACTAGGAGAGGCTCTTCTAAACATTGCCATGGTGATGTGTGTGTGTATGTCTGTAATGTACCTCTGCGTGTGTGTGTGTGTGTGTGTAAGAGAGAGAAATAGAGAGCCAGTATGTAGATATAAGGTGTAGTGTATGTGCAAACAAGGAAGCAGAGAAAACTCAAATCATTCTAGTTCAGAGGCACAAAAACCGCCCAGCCAGCATTTCAAGTATCTAACATTGTTTTGAACAACACGCATCTGTCAGACATCAGCAAAGCAGAGAGAAAGAGGAGGAAAGGAGGAGGGGACTTCCTTTTTCAGCTCAGGGAGGAGGCAGCTAAAGAGTCATACGAGTGGAAACAAGCATTTCAAAGAACTGTGTCAAAAGAGCGACACTGATTAGACAAACAACACTTTTTCTTCTTCTTCTTCTCCTTTTTTTTTGCTATTTTTTAGCCATAATATATTCTATTGCACTTCACCTAAAATGCTATTCTGTCTGCGATGAAGACGGCCCACTGCATCAGGCTGCAAACAGCTTACTCGCTTTCACGTGTCGCTCCCAATTCACTCAATGCTTCCCGAGTTGTGGCAGAAGCAAACACGTGCAGGAGCAAGTAAGGAGTCGTTAGGGCCGGATGCGGGGCGAATCCATGTCAGTCTTTGTATAAGACACATTGCTTAACATATTCACAAGCTCTTCATCCGAGGCAAAGTGTCCCATCACTGTGAGCGCTGGGGCAAAAGGCCTGCGAAAATGGTCTCCAGCGAGGAGAGTCATCCACTGGCAGTCGATTTCTGTTCCATAAAGACAAGTCGCCACGTCGTGCATTTTGGTAAGGACACCTGACAAGATTATCCTACAGGAGAGAGAGATGAGCCCCAAAAAAGGCTTCCACTTTTCTGTTGGCAATAACAGAGGATCTGACTTGAAATCACGTTTCAGGGTCATCTTGATGGCTGCTGTTCTTTGTGTCAATTAAGCAGATTCTGTTGTGGGCCTTGAAATACCTTTTAGGCACTGGATTAAGAAGCTCCAAGTTACAAACACTTTCCTGGAGTCACCAAAAAAAGTACATTTTCAAAATTCTCAGCTTAATGAAACATGCGATCTGCTTTTTTGGGGGGTGTTCTGTCCACTCATGGTGCCACTGAGCAATATTTTATTGTATTTATGAAAGGTGATGGTGACCATTACCTGGCATACAGTAACAGTGTGCAGGGAACAACAATTCACAGTTGAAACTTTTCATTTTCTTATCAGTAAACCTTTTCAATCTGTACCATACTGTACAGTTTGAGTAATGGTGCAGCACATACTCGATTGATTTTGAAATGTTGAAACTGAAAAAGAGAGAGGATAGGTTTTCTTACTATCTCACACTTCTGGGATATTCATGAGCATCCATATCCATCAGCACTGTGCCTCTGGACGTCTTAACGCTCTGACTTGACTTTGTAGCGCAGAACCAGGTAAGTGGCGAGTCTGAGGATCAGGAAGAAAACCCCCAGCACCATGAAGTCCACGTAAAGCTTTGCGTCCTCCACATCCAACAGCTGCAAGACCTCCTCTGGCTTTTGAAACTTACACACAGGGTCTGGACATTCAAGCTCAGACCGGTTCATCCCATAAATAGAGAGTATCACCCCCTCAAAGCCATACCTAAAAGTGGGTGATTAAAGAGAGTCAGTGTAGACAGTCAAACCACAGAAACCAATTACTAAAATGAGTTTAGAAAAAGCTTGATTTTCTATTCAACAGCCTTAGAAATTCATTGGTAGCTGACATACCTGACATAGGAAACATAAGAACTCCACTGTAGGTATTTGGGAATGGTGTCAAAATTGACAAAGAAGCCAGAGAAAAGGAGGACAGGTATGGCTGTGACTGGGCCCACAAATGTTGCCACCTGTGGAATGAATTAGCAGCAAAAATCATATGAAAAAGTTAATTTCTTACCTTGTAAGCAGACAAAAGAAAGTATTGTAGTATAGCATTTTAGATCATTATCATTATCCGCTATTTGCTCACACTGGTCACTTTTTCTATAAAATGCACGCTTGGTGCATCCTTGATGATGCAGCTAAGGAACCTTGATTCAGTTCATCTGGAGACAGCATTTTTCAGTTAGAAGAACATTTATAACTCATCTAAGTGATTTCTTCCATCTCAGCTGACTGCACATTCTCCATATTAACAGTACAGCTGCACAACAATCAGAACCAGCACCACTACCTAACACAAGATCAGCTTCATGATTGTTAATATGCAAATTATCATAACCCTTGCTCAGTGGCCATATGTGCTGTTTACAGAGACTTGGGGAACCGCTGGGAAGCCACATCAAAGGTGGGATGTTGCAGTTTAGTTACCGTATACCTACGGAGTAGGGGGCACTCTTTCAGTGATGAGGATGAGGATCAGCCTAGACATGGAGGAGAGCTGGTTTGAGCAAACGGCCATATGTATAAAAGGAGAGCAACCATGTCTAGATCAAGGAGGGTACCTAAGAGTATCTTCACATTGCTGATTAACTGTCATTTTAATATGCATATTATCCATCCATGTTCTTTTTCCTTTTTTCTTGAGAAGAAGGGAGCGTCTGAAGTCAAGAGGTGGGCCACACCCTGAAGAAGCTACCAGTCTGTTGCAAGGCTGACACACAGATCATTCACACTCACATTTAAACCTATAGTCAATTTAAAATTGCAAGTTAACCTAACCTCACCAACTACATGTCTTTGGACTGTGGGAGGAAGCTGGAGTACCCGGAGAGAAGCCGTGCAGACTTGGGGAGAACATACAAAGACCACACAGAAAGGAGATTCAAACCCAGGACCTTGTTGCTGCAAACCACCATGCCACAACGCTCTCTGAATGTAATGTGCATATTAATGACCACAAACTGAGCTCATGGCTCATTGTTAGGCGATGCTGCTCGTTGTGATTGTTGTGCAGCTGCCTTGTTTATAAGGCTGGGAGATCTGCAGTCAGCTGAGACTGAAGATAACACAACGTCCGGATGAACTGAATCAACTTTCTGCAATATAAAATTTGTTCTGTTACATTGTGGAACTGTCATTATAAGTGCTGCTTTTTTCCCCATTGCATTGCATTACAGATTTTTGAGGACCTTATCATTCATTGTGGCAAACTACAAGTGGTAAGAAGACACTATGCCACTGCGAAGTCTGGGATACTTGTCAGCATCCACGTCAGTGCTGGATAACAAGTTATTTAAAAAATATAATAACCAAGTAATTGCATAACTTTAAAACGTCAGCTAGACACCTTATCAAACTCTGTCAAGAAACCTTTATATAAATACACACAGTATCCACCATTCTGGGATGGCTGTTCGGCAAGATACTAATCACAAGTTGCTCTCTGATGCATCCATTGGACTGTGAATGTTTGACAGAAAGCACTTATGTAGAAAAAGCATTTTTAAAAAGTGAATTAGGTGAGTTGTATAAAGCACTGAGTGTCTCAGGCAGAGTAGATAAGTGTTATATAAGATCCAGTCCTTTTACCATTCTCTTTATTTACATGTTGCATACATGTTATGTTTTTTATTGAACAAATGTCAAAATAAAAACTGAAACAGTGTGGTTTATTAACCAACTATCTGCAGAAATGTATTAACAATGCATCCAGTGTAACTTTGCCTCACCAACAACAGAAGCCTTCACAGAAGGTCACAGTAACATCAAGCGTGCCTACAGAGCAACACCCCTCCCCCACCTAGGACAATCTGACCACCTCTATCTGCTCCTCATCCCTGCCTGCATTCCCCTCAGGAAATAAACCCCTCGAAGCACCCATGTCATTAAAACATGGCCAGATGATGCTCTGTTTTGATCTGAAAGACTGGTCAATCTTTGAACAGAAGGACCTGGAAACCTCCACTCAGTCTGTCCTTTTCTACATTAAATGCTGTGTAGAGAATGTGACATCCAGGTTTTTCCTAACTGAAAACCTTAGATAACGAGTGAAGTACAGGCTCTGTTCATGACTCATAACTCAGCCTTCAGGCTGAGGGACATTTCCCTGTTCTGCACTGCCAGCGCCAACCTGAGGAATGGCATTAAATGGGCCAAGGAGGCCTGCAGGAGGTGGATAGAGGGCTTCTTCACCACCACCAACACCCAGCAGTTGTGGAGAGGTATCCAAACTTTCAGTAACTACAAAGGACGGAGCCCCACAACCCCCGACAGCAGCCTCAAACTCACAGGGGAGCACAACACCTTCTTTGCTCAGCTTGAAACCACCCCTCCCCTGGGAAATTCTGAGGAAGAATAACGTGGACCAGAAGCTGCTGTTGGCCTTTTACCGCTCCTCAGTGGAGAGCGTGCTGTCATAGTGCCTGGGTGTTTGGTCCTTAGGAGCCACAACTGAGAATAGAAAGGCTGTGCAGAGGGTAATTAACACTGCCCAAAAAACCATTGGCTGCACTTTGCCACTCCTGGAGACCATTGCCAGATCCTCCTGTCTCAGGAACCAGAGCCATCACAGGTGACCCCTTGCACCCCGCCCACCACCTGTTTGACCCGCTGCCCTCTGGTTGGCACCTCAGGTCGATTAGGTCCTACACCTCCAGACTCATTAACAGCTTCTTTACTTTGCACTACCTCTGAGCACTTTGCAACTATTTTGTTCTCCATTGTATGCCTTTTATCTTATCTTGTATATATCTATCTTGACTTTCTGTTTTCTCCTGTTTGCAGTTTATTCCTACTGTCTACTATTTAGTGAGTGGAGAGGAGCACCTACAATTTCATTGTACATGTACAATGACAATAAAGGGCTATTCTATTCTATTCTATTCTATTCTATTCTATTCTATTCTATTCTATTCTATTCTAAAAACCCAACCCTCACACCTTCCACTTTTAAACAAAGCTATCATTCCTAAATGCAGACTTGCCAGAATAAACAAAGCCAGTTTACCAAAAACACAGAAAATTTCGTTAATAAAAATTTTGGATTGCAGGGATACTTTTTTGATAAAGGGTGACCACCTCCACCTACGTTAAACAATAAATGATTACAACACCTCATCTGACACACACAATCTCTTGTTGTGTGCTACATGTGAAAAAGTGCCATTTAATGCCAAGATGTTCGCAGCATTGTTCAGAGTAAATGTATGACTAAAACCACCCACTGTAGTAACAACTCTGCTGTGTGAGCCCGTTCGATTTATTTCAAACAGTAGAGACAGTCCAGCAGCGAAAAAAGCAAAATCTGACACACAAACATCTTTTTCTTTACTGAAATTCAGTCAGTGCACTACAGGCCCATTTTTACATATTCAAGCATTTATAATATAGCCCATAACTAAGGGTATAATTCCCCTGTAATTAAATGAAATTTCATTGTATTTTATTTGAAATTTCAATGTATTATATTTACCTACAAATACTTAGGCAGGGACACTAGAATAAGGAGGTAACAACTCCGGTTTTTACAGGAAACAAAGAAATAATTACATTTTAAGTAATTTTAAGTAATGTGTAAGTAATTTTAGATTGTGTATCAGTAGGTTTAAGTACTGCATAACTTCAGGTACCATACAGGAAAGAACAAATAATTACATTTTAAGTAATTTTAAGTTGTGCATAAGTTTGGGTTATTTTACAGAAAAGAAGACACAACTTACACTGTAAGCAACTTTAAATATTGTGTAATTTCTTGGTAATTTTGCAAAAAAAAAAAAAAAAGAAGCAATATTTCCCCATCTTAAATAGTACATGTACTTGTGTACTTTTGCTTATGTACTTTTTGGGGTGCACCAAGCTACTTATTATGAAGTAGCTTAACTTTGCCTCTATCATTATAAAACCACATGGGTGCATTTATTTTTTTCTTGTACGTTGTTGGGAGAGAACACTCCATTACTTACCTGCAGAGATGTTGATGCAGCTCCTATAAGCAGACCCAGCGACTGCGCCACCAGCGCTGTGGATGTAGACAAGGCCATAAAGAGCAGGTAGCGACCCACCTCTGCAGGTTGTTCTGTCATCCAGTACACTATACTACAGTACATAATTGGACAAATCACCTGTGAAGCACATTTTTAATGCAATTAGTTTAAACTGTACTCCACGCATGCACAAAATACGAAGTGTTCAAAAAGCAAAACACTACCTGGAACGGTATGTCAGCCATGGTTTTGGCCAAGTAATAGGCCTTCAGGCTGTACCAGTAGTTAAGATGTTCTCTCACAAACACAGACATCTCTAGAGGAACTGTGGAACAACAGCGGCATTTAAAGACTTTCCACTTGTAACAGACAAACAACTTCCACTCTCTGCATAGAAGACAAGTCTTACAGGTTAGCACTGTGGGCATCAGGGCAGCAAACATGAGGAAAAGCATAGAGAAGAAGAGGAAGCCAGTGTTGTTGAAAACCTTGCTGGCATCATTTCCAATTTTGAGATAGAGCAGGCCAATGAGTACTCCAATGGACAGATGGGACATCACCCTAAGGTGGGTCAGCACCTTGAGAAAAAAAAGAAATAAAACTCAAAAGTCTGTAACTCATGACAAGAATAAAAACAAAGTTTAAGTGAATTTTAATTGATAAAATCTGGAGATATTTATAGAGTAAATACTATACCGTATCTCTGCATATTGTAATGAAGGTTCTTTTGAAGAGGATGCAAAACTGTGTGAATGTACTGGTGGCGAAGCTATGCTTCTCAAGTGTTCCTGTGTCCTGTGCAAAATTAGAAATAATAGAGTACTCATATCAGTTAAAATGATAACATGTAGCATTATTTCTTGGTGTATTTTAAACAAGAGTGTTTCTGTCTAGTGGCAGAGACACTTGCAGCTTACTTACTGTCTATAACTTGTTTTGTTTTACAAAAATGAAATTGAAAACTATGACGATAAGGATATCTCTATTCAACTCCACAGGGAAACATGTTCTCTCTAATTATTATTACTAGGAGGAGCAGTATCAGGATGCAGCAGCACCCAGGGGCCAGCTCTTCATGTAGGCCACTGCTTTGGTCAAGGGCACAGTGACAGCAGAATTAACCCAGTGTGCTTTCATGAAGAAACCAAAGTAAGCTCGAAGCGTGAGGAGTGGTCGCAAACTCCACACGGACCAGGTTCAAACTCAAAACTCCACTTCCTGTGCAGATCTAAGCTAAATCCACACTAGCTGTAGTTTTATTTAAAGGACAGATACAAAAGTGGTGTTTGTCTTCTGGCTCAATCAGAATCAGAAGGGTAATAAGTGCATAACAAAGAATAACAGAGAAAATCAATGACCTCACTGCGCTTAAAGGAAGCAGCAGGGCAAAACTGCAGTATGCATTAAACAGGAGTAACCGTAAAGCAGACAGCTGTGGGTGGTTTACAGTCACGGTTCTAGCATTTTTGCTGATGCTCTTATTAAGTTATTATATTATAGGGCTGAGAAAGACATAGTGAGAAGACAGCTTATAGAGACTAATGAGACAGATCAGTGGAGTAGGGATGAAAAAATTGTACCATTTAAAAGGTATTACTGTGAATAGGAAATAGGAAAGGTCTATTTTTTATTTATTTTGTTGCCTCAATTTTTAGCTACTGATTATATTTTTTATTGGCTGTCATAGCAGCATTTTTAAGGTTCCCATTCAGCTGTGAGCAATTTGAGTATCTGTGGTGAAATACAACCCCAGTAAGTACAGCACTACTACTTTTTATAAAGGTATCGTTTATCATTTCTATTATATGGTGGCTTTGTAGTTTAGAAATATGTTGCCTGCATCTAATTGTTAATAGAAGTAGACAACAATAACGAACGTGGTTAATTCCAGGAAAACCAGAGACAACAAAAAGCAAGATTTGATCAATTTTCCTAATAAATGAACAATTCTTTAAAATGAGTAAAGTCTGGTACTTTCAGGGGTTTAATAATGTTAAATACCAGACACACAGGGTGTGTGTGATGTGTTAAAGCGCTGATATCACTTACACTGTGACACTGTGAGGGACAAGAGGAGTCAGTTTTGTCCCTCGAGTTCTTCTTGCCCTCCTCTGAGCACAGTCCGCCCTGGACTGCGTCAAACAGCACTGGGTTCAGGTCTCCGTACTCCCCCGATGCCACCTCAATGACTGGGAATAGAGAGGACAAGCTAATGAGAACGATGCATAACATATAAAAAGTTATGCATGGATATACACTTGTAATCAACTCACTGAAATCAGCTGGATTATGATATGTCGGGCAGTGGAGACCCAGGTTCTTCAGATAAGGGATGAGGTAAGGGACTGTGCCCTTGTATATGCACTGACCCTGACTGAGGATGTACAGCTGGTGAATAAGAACACATGTACAGAGTAATCAACATAGTTTTGAACACAATGGCTCCGTGAATAATGCATCGACAACTGACAAAACAACAGGGCCGGGTATCGACTGCCACACAGCTTCAGCTGCATGAAACAAACCCTGCAAGCATGTAGAGTCTAGGTCTGAGCTGCAGCTAATGGGTGGTGAGGCATGCCCAGGAGAAAGAGCACTCAAGTTACCTTATCAAACATCTCAAAGAGCTTGGCACTGGGCTGATGAATGGTACAGATGATTGTCCGTCCTCCCTGAGCCAAGGACTTCATGAGGGAAACGACCTGGAAGCAGGACGCGCTGTCCAGACCACTTGGATGGGACACGCAAAGAAAGATGCACTATTTAGACTGCATTTCAGCTGAAATCACACAGAGTTAATCCAGATGAGTGTTGTCCTACCTGGTGGGCTCATCAAAGAACATGACAGGTGGATTGTTAACCAGTTCCAGGGCAATGGCCAGTCTTTTACACTGGCCCCCAGAGAGAGAGATGGTACGTGTCTGAGCACACTCCTGAAGGCCCAGAGCGGTCAGGATCTCGTCCACCTTCAACCCAAACAAAGAGAAGTGTTGGAACGCCACGGCGCGCTTACTCAAAGCTAAAAATAGAGGTGTGCAATATGAAAGAGATTTAACTTCAAAGCCAAATATGGATGTATGCTGTGATGTGCAGCAGAAGGATTTCACTGCAGACAAGACAGTGGTCATCAACTGCAGCTGCACATCAGCATACAGTGTTTTGCTGCCTTCAGTGTTGTTTGATGTGGATCAGGCAAGTATTCTGGCTCCAATGTGATAATGTGGCTTGGGTTAGCTGTGATAATATAAGGCAGGGATGTCAAACCTATTTTGCATCACGGGCCACAGCCCACTTTAATGTTACTTTGGCCAGACCAGTTAAACCCACCTTTCTGTCACTGTACAGAAGAAGCAGAAAATTTCTTTTTAAAAATATTTTACTGAAAATAAAAATTCTATAGTAGGTAACTGTTTATCTATTACTTAATTACTTAATTATTTGTAATTTGAACAAGGGTGGGAAGTCATTATTTGTAAGAAAAGCTGTCAAACTTATGAAATACAATTAAAAGTCCAAAATTTATGCCTTCCTTAACATTTTCCAAAGCAGTCCAGGGGGCCGGACAGGAGTTTTTGTTTGGACGATTCTGGTCCCTGGACCTTACCTTTGGCACCCCTGCTATAGGTCATTGATTTCCATTATATCAGGCAACTATTAGGTTGACCTCCTCTGTCTTGTCTGTGCCCTGCTTCTCTAAATAGCATAATATAAATTCTTATTAGACAACTGTTTCAGGTTAAAGTGGTGACTTAAAAGTCCCCCAAAATTAAAATGATCAAAAAGTAAGACTCCTCATTTTTTTTGCAGTTTTACCCCAAATTACCTCAGAAACATTTGTATTAATGGCAAGCAAAACTCTCTGCAGCTAGACACATTTCTATTCATTTCCACACCCCTAACATCAGCAACCGCTTCTGCACGTAATGCAGAAATACCATCAGTAAGTTCAGACTTACAAGCTCCTTTTTGACCTGCATGCTCTCATTCAGTTTCAGATTGGCGGAAACCTGAAAGACAGACAGAACTCAGCTGTCATTGCTGAACTAGGATTCAATGAGAAGTTAAGATTTTACTTTTTTAATGACCTCACCATCATGGCCTCCCTCGCAGTGAGGTGTGGCAGCAGCATATCATCTTGCATGATGTAGCAGGACATTTTCCTGAAAGTCCTCAAATCCCTCGGTCGGCCGTTCACCAGGATTGTACCTTTCATGCCGGTCTCCCTGTTTTTAAACACAGTACCAGCTTCTGAGCATGAGAGAGACCTCTTCATGTGCATATCATTCAATCTTCCATTTCCACATCTGCAATAACTCCAAGTGCAGGGCTCACCTGTACCCCGCCAAAATATTCATCAGTGTGGACTTTCCGGCTCCAGAAGGCCCCATGATACCAATCAGCTCTCTGCTGTTAAATCTTCCTGACAGACACTTCAGGAGGGCTTTATAACCTGACAACAACAAAAAAAAGCTGAGTTATTTATAATCATGTGATTAATTTCACCAGTTATTCTTATAAGCATTACTTCAAAGTTAACACTCATGGTTTTAGGCCAAATGTTATAAGGTCTAATGTGAGCGTTTCTTCCTTTGGATTCAAATTGAACTCTTTCACTTATTCATTTAATCTTTTATTTATTCATTTTTTTAATGTGGCCCTGAAATGATACGGAAAGACGATGAGAACGAGAAGTACAAGAACTGTGTGGAAAAAAAAGAGTAACGATGGAAAAATAAAACTGAATGCTCCTGATCTGATAAACAGCTCGTTCAAAGTGTTTAGAGCGGGAGTACTGCACTTTATTACCTTTGCCAACGAGGTTGTGTTTTTCACAGCGTTCACGTGTCAGTTTGTCTGTAAACAAAGTTTTGATTAAATTCTGATAAAACTTTGTAGGAGTGCAGAGTAGGGTGATATTAACAGCCCATTAAAAACTGGCTTACATCCACCAAGTCTTCAAGGTCAACTTAAAGATTTATTGGTTAAAAAAAAAAAAAAACCTTTTAAAAGTAGCCTAAAAAGTATTAAATATGCCACATTTGACCTCTGACCTCAATAGATTGATCTGAAGGTCAAAGTGATAATAATGCTATATAGTTATATATAGCTTTATATGTTTCTTCCTGACATTATTTGTACTGACAACATATAGGCATATAAGGAATAACACATTGGGATTCTAGCTATCATGTTACTTTCGACCTCTGACCTCTTCAAAGTCAAATAAGGTCAAACTTTCATAAAATGTCTTCATCTTTAAAACTACGCTTACATTTCTGCTGCCTTTATTTGTATTGGCAATATTTAGGAAATGACACTAAATATCGCATTATAGTTTGCATCCAAATATCATGTCACATTTGACCTCTGACCTCACGTTTACGTGTCACATCTGCCTTTCTTTCAAACTGACCCCAAATACATTATATCTTTAAAGAAAGTGTTAAGAGACAGAGGATGAGCTGCTTAGTTCATTAGAAATACACTGCGATATAAAATATAATCAGCTCAAGTTATTCATGTCCAGTTATTGACAAATAACTTACTTTATTTAGTAGTAATTCACTTGGAATGCATGTTCACATTTACTGTATCGTCAAAAATAAAAATAACTATGTCAAGTAGTTTCAACAGGACACTTTCCATTTAGTTTAATGCACTACACAAAACAAAAAGAATATTTATGAAATATAACAATGTAACATTGTTCCCCTATAGCTGGCTTTGTGGAGGTCTGCGCTCCTCTTGTTGAATGTATGTGTTACCACCCTCAGGCTTTACAACAGACAAAAGCATGAAATGAACTCTTATATCCTGTGTTGGAATGTAAAGTGCTACGACCCATCCGCTTGGTCATTTTTAAACTACTTGTTAAAAAAAACTTTTCAGCCTCCCGACAGTGTAACAGTGAAACAGGCAGTTTTGTGTCTCATGTTGGAACGGACTCAGTTCACTGATTTTAGAAGAGCTTCAACAGACGGTTATGCAGGTAGAAAGCCTATTTTCACTCCACCACTTAAAGTCCCAGACGATAAATACCACTTTTAAGCAGAACTAAGAGTCCTGTCAGTCACAGTGCAGAGGTATTGGCCATGGCATCCCCACCACCCAGCAAAGGGAGTCTTATTGTAAATTAGAGATGCACTTGCTGTTAGAAGTGACTTCTTAAGTGAAGTTGGCATACAGAATGAAGCTTGAACTGCAGTTAGAGGGGGCTAGGGTTCGGGCGCGAGACAAAGGAAACCAAGTTTATTTGTTTAGCACAAAGACAGTTTCAACTGCTCTGTGTAATGCGTTAAAATGCTTAAAAGAAAGATGAACAATAAAAGGCTAATTCAAGAAAAGAAAACCTTTAAATGCAAAAGATATGAAAACAAAATGTTCCAAAAGATTAAGCACAAAATTAAAAAATACCAAAAACTGAAAACTCATAAATATTACTCATAAGCGGGAAAGAAAAAAGAAATTTAGCTTAGTTTTAAAAAAACACTATAGTTCAGACATATCCAGGCTCTCAGAGTCTCTGAGACCTGCAGGGGGTTTGGAGTGTGCATATTAAAGCAGTAATCTAAGATGATGATGCCCTCACTAGCACCAACAGATGAACCACAGTCATTACTCCCATGCAGCGGTTTTAACAAACGGTTGCTTTGGTGTGGCTTGCAAATGAAGATGACTCCAGTTTTAATGATGAACTTCTCTAACCTTTGCAGTTCTCCAGGCACAATGGGAACAGCAAAAACAACCAGCTTAAGAGCTGACAGAAAACCTGAAATCTTTTTGAAATCGAATGTCAAAAGGAGCTTTAAGTACCCTGGCTTTTGACGCATGTCTCCCTCGCCTTACCCATTTCTCCAGTGTCCGTATGGACACATTTTCCTGTCTTGAGCTGTGTAATTAGGGTCTCAGCAGCACAGCTGCCAGCCTTCTGAGTTAAATAGCCTAAAAGTAGTGCCCCCTCCTCCTTTCAGTGCTATAACATCAGACAGCCTCCACTCAGACAGCAGAGCTGCTTGCTGCCAGAGAAGCAGTGATGCCATGGCATGTGGTGCATACTGATGATCTAACCTGATGCTACAAGCCGTGGACGATAATGGCCTTATCTGTGTGGGTCTGCAGGGACATAACCCAGTGCCATGAGAGCCATAGATTATGTGGCTCACCTCACTGCTCCCTGCTCTATTCAGTGAGTGACTAAAGCCTGATCTCATGGACAAAGTCAAAGAAGGGGAATAGCATCAGGTGTGGTCATCACATGTCTAAAGTGAAAGAAAATTATTAGATCTTTCCCAACAAACCTTCTTCTTTTTTCCCTTCACACTTGGAGTTTACTGTTTGTTCACTGGTATCTATTTCATCTAATTTCATTCTATCCTTAAAGGAAGTGTCTGCTAAAATACTACCTGGTTGGGGGGAAAAAACACAACACGTCTACAACATTTTTATACATTTGATGCACAAAAATGATTTCTTTAAAAAAGCAGCAAAACCAGAGACACAACCCTTTTTTTGCATGCATTCCTCTTCTCTGTCAAAACCCGATGTCTAGGCTGTCCTCCACACAGCTGACACTTCAGTCAGAGACGTGGGTGTGCTATAGGCTACTGGTGAGAGCCAATGCATCATGGAGCCACGGGCCTCAATAAGAGATGAAGAGCGAGTGATAGAAGTGTAAGTTCTTTCTCACTTCACAGCCTCATTTTCAGCCTGGCTGTTTAACGGAAGAAACAGCTCTGTTAAACTGAAGGGATCAGAATATTTAATAGATAATATCCAGCCTTCGTACGGCAAACAAACAGAGTGGCTCCCAGTTTACCTTCATTTGATCATGCAGACGTCATGTAGAGATTTTATTTTCATATTTGATCAATGCTAATGAAAATTATCCATAATCTTTCTGCAAGACAATGTCAGTGATGAAGCAGGATGCATGATTTCCATCACAGAGTCTCAGAACTGAGCATCTATGCTCCATTTTGAGCATGAACCACTCCTTTTACAGATTTGAGATTAGCCCTAAAAGGATAATGGTACGGGAAGTGCAGCATTCAATGAATAAGCTGCAAATATAACAAAAAAATAAATAAAAGCAACCCTCCTTTGTCTACTAACCAGATGATCAGTGCAGGTGCAATGAGCAACTCACAGTAAATCGCCTGGGGGCATGTAAACATTTCCCACTCTCCCTTCCTCCCTCCCTCCCCTTTTAAGTATGAGCTAGTGTTTCACCAGTTATCTCCCTCGGGAGGAAAATATCCTCAACATGAAAGCGGGTCACAGTAGCTTCATCCTAGCAGCGATAAATAACTGGCCTCACGACAAAAGGGCCCACAATAACAATAACACAGACAGAGGACGGCTCATGCATTACCTTCCTCCACTGACTTACAGTAAACAGAAACTACGTTCACTGCATTACAAGTTCTTCTGCTTCCTGCTCATCACAGAGATTTTCAGAGGTGACTCACAAGCAGTGTGTCGCTAACCAAAAGACTTAAACACATTAAATACAAATGACGTCACTTGCTCACGGCTCGTCCTCTTTGCTGTCCTACAATGTGTAATTCAGTGGGAATTATATAAAAACGTGTGTGTTTTACTTGATATAAACGCACACAGCAGATCAGCAGTTCTAAGCTCTGTGCTGTTACACTGTCTTTGCAGCTTTGATCAGAGAGGAGCAGCTCTGAGCTTAGCTGGGTAAATGAGGCACAAACACAGACAAGCCCCTCAGAATAAACTCCAGCACAGGTGAAATTAGAAAGTTAGGTATGGCTTGCTGGTTAAAACAAATGGGCAGGATGGGCCCAGTATGAGGCGTGATCGGAGGTTCAGCGAGTTTGGACAGAGGGTAAAATGACAAGGAGAACGTCTTTATGAATGGAGCCACTTAATTTGCAAAAGCTGATGGAGAAACACTTTCTGTTCACACATCATCAGGCTGATGAGCTGAGGCAGGCACCCCGATGAGAAAACAGAAGCAAACCAGGGGCTGATTTTAATAAACTAGCCTCCAAAAAACATGGGCTTCAATGGACAAAGCAACGCTGGATTATTGATCCAAGCTAGAGGTACCCTCGCTGTTCCTCTTCGCTCCTTGTTGATACTCTCCACGAATTCAGGTTTCACAATACTCCTCTGCCAGGCTTTCATAATGCGCATCAATATTACAAAAGACTGAAAATAGCACAACCTGCAATGCATCATGTAGAGGCTTTCCTAGGGTAACATGTGCCTAGTGTAAATAAAGGATTCCTCTGAAGCACCCTTTATCCTCACATTCCCCCATCCTTTTGAGCATATAGAGCATTAAAAAAAGCAGCTAAACCGAACAGTTTGCGGAGGGTGGTTTATTTGACGAGTCGACTGAAAGCTGGAGGCTCATCAGCAACAAGGGCGTTGAGTTTAAGCGCTGTTTGTATTTCACAAGCTCAAGCTCAACAGCTCAATCATGGGCTTGACTCGCCATCGCCACAAAAGAGACGCAAGCAGCGTGCCAACCTGCAAGTGTAAATTATTTACTATGTCTAAACTGTGCTGAGCGCAGCAAAGCTTGCAGGCACACTGGCTGCTACAACATGGTGGAGGTCTGTGAGTGTGAGTGTGTGTGTGTGTAGTGGGCTGGGATATATGTGGCAGAATAATGGAGAAAGGTAACAGAAAATAACAACAACAAGAAAAAATTGTTTTTCTTAAATGTCACAAAGGCTTTTAAAGGCCTCCTCGTATTGATCGCCATTGGTAATGTTTGCTTGCTCATCCATCATGGTTACTGTGTGAATTAAGCATTGCCCGTACCTCTCCTCCTCCACCACGGACCCTCCCGGATGGTGTACGAAAGCTCATTGAACTCCAGGTCCACAGCGGAGCGGCGTGGGAGGTGGGAGAAGCGTTGGGCCTCAGTGATGTGGTTCTCCACTTTCTTCAGGTGGGTGAGCAGCGGCGCCTCCTGAGGCGCTCCGCCATGAAGTTTGGTCTCCTCCATGGGGATGCTGACCGAGCCCTGCTCGATCGTCTTCTCAGCCATGCTGAAAGGCTGCAGGGGAGGGCGAGAGGGAGACGTGTCAGTCTCTGCTTCAAAAGCAATGGCGTCTCGTATCTCTGGTTTTATACAGGTTATGAAGTGTAGCTCCCCTGATAAATGAACCAAAGCAAGCTTCGTTAATCACAAAGTATAGCTGACAGAGATAGTTTTTGTGTCACGTGCTAGATGTAGTTAGAAATAAAAGACACCATAATAAACCAGATTAATTCAAACTTTAGCCGGTAAACGGCACTATGCACGCAGAAGCTCTAATTCATTTGAAGTATTTCTACATAGTGAACAAACTGATAGACTTTTGTAGGCTCAGCAGAGGTGAGTGCGTAAGGGTGTGTTCCAGGAATGGTTTTAGTTTAACTGGAGACATCATCCTAAAACTAGGTGCCGGACATGATCTGATTACAGTTTATTCTATGGACTGGCTGTTTTAAGGGAATGAGATTCAGAGCGTGAGGAGCTGGGATCTGGTTTCAGTCCTGCAGCACACTTGCAGTTCTGCTGATTCACACAAATTCACCCCGAGTCAAAGCAGCCTGTTGGAAGTGTAAACAAAATTATAACACAGTTATTTCATTAATCATTAATGATAGTCAATAGGTTTTGACACACATAAATTACTATTAGAACTAAGTTTAATTAACTCGGGGGATAACGGGCCTAATTCAGACAGCTTAAGGAATTAATTGAGTGGCCTGGTTTTGACCAGTACGAGTTTTTTTTATTAAGAACCTTTAAATGAACTACGTGGATGTTACACATCAACATAAACATATTAAAGTACTATTGTGTGAGTGAATGATGTAGGCCCAAAGTCCTGACTCTAAGTAACTTGATCACATGTAATGTTATTACATAAGTACAAAAACTTAAATTGGAATCTGGGCAAATGAAATTTACTAGATTCATGTTACACCAAACATATTGGTGCATTGATGAAAAAATGGTATAGATGCATTTGATCAATAATGTCTGTGTTTAAGCAGCAGGCTTATATCAAATTTTGTGTGATATTGTCCAAAATTGTGGAACTTGCTTACTGGCATGTCCTTCATAGTAATGTGGAGACTACTATCTGTATGTTCACAGATTGCTCTGACTTAGTGGGTCGTATGTATATTTAACAAGCTACTATTTACATACTATTTATACTATTTATAATCATCTTTCTTATAATATAAAAGTCTTGTATGTGTCTAATTTTAAGAGAACAAAACTAATGCATAAAATTACAAAATTACATCCAAATAATTTTGAAAAAGAAAAACCTAGTTATGCAAGTCTGAAATGACCATAATAATAATATAATAACAGTAATAATAATAATAATATGATTATGTCTTTAGGACAGTTTTAGCCATTGTGGACAGATACAAATAAACAGGATATTGCAATGCATGCAATATACACATACACAAACCACGCCAGATCATCCACTTAGCCATGTCCAAGTGTGATCATTGCAGGTACCACTGACGATTATTACACGACACCAATCAGATCACATATACTACTGAAATTTGGGATGGATGTAAAAGTATATCAGAAAACATTTGTGGGATGCGTATTTGCAAATCCAAACTGTTTAAGCGATTACTGTAAAGGCTACAAACGTCTGCTGCTGTCATGCAAGCCTTGCAGTGCTTGCAGTAGTACTCTGAGTCAGTGTCTGCCACTGATGACCTACTGTATGTGTAATAAAATATCCTCAGATAAAGGAGGGCCAGTGATGAAGATTGACCAAGGCTTCTATTGATCATCCTCCCATTAGTGACTTTCCATTACAAGCCTGCATATAAGCGTTGTAAAACCCTGACAGACTTTAATGGCCTCTCAGTCAGAGGAAGGCCTCAGTGTTTCACCATGTGCGGCCCTAAAGACAGGACACATGAGCTCAGACAGCCATAGAAGAAGTCTCCTATACAGGGGGATGAAATATGGTTATCACTATAATGTATAGCAGTGCAATATGCACTGATTCTGCGCCCTGCAGAGACTTGCCATTGGTGGTGAGGGATGCTCACATCTCTCCAAAAAGCACCTGTTAACAGTAAAAGGGTGAAAGCCAGATACAGTATTTAGCAGAAGTGACTTTTTTAAGTAGATGAGTCATACATTAGTATGATCTGAGGACATCCTTGCAGTAAAAGTGGCTTCACCGGTCATTTCTAAATATGCAGTGTGTTTCATTACACATGCACGCGCATACACGAAAAACATTTCACATACTTGTGTTGAAATGACCAGGTGAGCAGCTCAGCCCTGGTTTCCCTCCGGGTGAGAGCAACAGTGCTCAATTGATCCCTTCAGGCAAAATAGCCCAGTCCTTCCACATCAGAAGGTCTCCCAAATAGTCCCAGCCCAGCAAAAAAATTCAAAAAATAAAAAATAAATAATAAAAATAAATAAATGAAGATGATCACTACGAGCCACAGTCAAGCAAAAAATCAGCGGGGTAGTGAAGGACCGAGCTGTGTTCCCCTTATCAATATCACTCGGGGTGCGGCGCACATCATCCCGCATCAACTACAGCAATCCCTGAGATTAAGATCATGTCCGGCCTCAGACTATGACTGCATCCCGGAGAATCGTCAGGGGAGCGGGAAGACTGTCATGTTTTCCCTCGCTGAGATTGTTCCTTTCATGAAATCCGTCCGTCCCGAACTCGCATCCAAACGGCCTGTACTCACACACATCCCCCGCAGCGGTGTGGACGCCAATCCTCAGTCGGTGACATCTGGAATCACACACACAGACACACACACTAAACCAAGCAAACAGCGCTGCAGATGCTTCAGCAGCATCAGCTGCAGCCCGACAGAGCAGCCGCCGTTATCCTCTCGCCGGTTAGTGCGTCTGTGTGGTGCGCACGCCGGTCTGGGATGCAGGGCGTTGCTGGCAAGATGCTAGTGGAGGAAACAGTGTTTTGTTTTTTTGACAGATCAAATCGTCATCCCGACCTGGTGTTTTCTAATGAATTGGAAATAAAACCTGTGAACAATAATCGACAGCAGGGCTGATCGATAATAAGCACATTTCCGAAACATTTTAAGAATACGGGGGGGATTTAAAGCTGGGACACTGAACTTAAACTGGGAACTCATAAACAGTTAATTGAATATATTCATATCGCTGTGACTGCTAGAGCCTTCTTGATTAAATTGGCCTCTGTGACCGCAATTTAAACATGTTTTTGTGCTGATTTCTGCTCTGTGGTTATTTGGGGCTGTCTCTTGCTGGGGTAACGTACAATATACAGCCTGTATATGCATAGATGTGCTAAGTGTATACATCCAATGCTGATACATATGATAAAGTCTGGCTCCATCGCTGTAAACATGAGGCCCCTCTGTCTCTTTAAAGGCCGCACCTGCGCAGCTGCCTGGTGCTGATGCTGCAGTGCCCGGGTTATTTTCGGTAAAACAGACGGGGTTACTCGCGTTCAAGCGGGCCCTACATGCCTTACATCACCCCTGAGAGGAAATCAAAACCATTTTTAGCCAATCGCACCTGCCTCTTAATCAGACTAACTTAAAACGAGCTCTCACTCTCTGGTGGCCAGACGAGCAATTTCAGCAAACCAGCCTATTACTCTCTTTCTCAGCCAGACTCATTTTGCTAAGAGGAGGGACCATATTGTTTTTTTCAGACGGTAAGGTTTAGACCTAAATCAGCAGGTTTAAACTTTGGTTCTTTTAATTGAATTCTCTGTAGATCATCCTTGGTGTGATGGGGGATAAGTCAGTTCACAAAATAAAGGTGAACCTGCCGTTTTTAGTTCTATATTGATGTTTTGTGCCCCCATAACCAGGTTCGTCTGATAAGACTTGGGTCACATTTAGTTCACTTACATTTATTATTCTACTGTCAAGATTAAAAAAAAGAAAAAAGAAAGAAAAATTTGTTTGCGTAACATAATATTTGTCTTTAGGGAAAGAGATATTCTCCCACCCATCTGAAAGAAAAACCCACAGCCACAGGACAGATCATGAATCATCTAGTGTAACCTCCGAGATAACAGTGTTTCTGTATTTATAAAGCACACATTAACCATCATTGATTGTCACATAAAAGCACTTCTGTGTTAGTTTTAAGTTTCAGGATGTGAATGTGAATGTTTAACCTCAACAAAGGTATGTGAGAGTGCCTCGTGACTTTCTGGGACTGGAGTTTGCTTACAAATGTGGGTTAGGCATGCTATAAGTAGTGAGGTGATGTGGTGTTAGACACACATCTGAGATAGAAGATCGCTCGACATGGCACTAAGGACATCAGCTCTGCTCTCTGTGGGCTTTTTCCTCCTGCTGACACGTGGCGCTCTTACAGACACAGATGAAGGTAAATTTTACAGAAGCTTTGATCTTTTGTAGACGTGCATCATAAATTGTATCACATGTGAATTGCTTTGCGTGCACAATCAGGATCCCTCTCTATCAAACTGTCTGTGGAGAACGAGCAGTCTAACGAGCCTCTCAAGTCCTACTCCAGCAGTGTAGTAAAGGGAGGTGTGCTGCTGGGAGCTCTGAGGAGACTGCACGATGCACAGCACGACTTTAAGTAAGTCCACCCATGACATCCCCTTTAATATAACTGTCTAGCATGCTTTATTGCTAAAAAGGAGCCCCGGCTGATTCTCTTACATATTTAAGCTGAGGGTGACCCATTTCTGCTCTTAAAGCCCTGACTGTTTGTGTTGCCAGGTTCACAGTGAAGGAGGACCCAAACTTTGGCCTGTTCTTGGAGAGTGTGAATGGAGTGGCTGGAAATAAGGATGAGAAGACATACTGGGAGATCCTGTCTGAAAGCTCTGGAGAATTCGACAGACTGGATGTAGGTGAGTGTCATCCCCAGAGCTTCACCTCAGCATATCTGAGGACGACTTAATGAGCCATAATGAGACAGGAGATTGGGTTGTCTTTTTCAATTACTGCCTCCTACAGCTATTGAAAAATTATCTGCTCTGACAACATTTGTGCGTGTTTATCTTTTATAGAAGGAGAAGGTGGTGATACTACACATTAATAGTGATTTATCTATTAAAGCATGTTTTTTTGTCTTTTAGAGAAAGGATGCTACGCCCCATTGTTATTTCTATTGCTGTTGTTTCTGTTATAATGCTCTGTCAGGCTGTATGTGTGTAAATATCAGTGTTTGTCATCTAAACGTCGTACAGGGATCGGCTGCTACATGCCCAAAGCGGATGAGCACATCGTCTTGAGGTACACCACCTGGAGTCCTCAACAGTGATGCATGCTGAGCAGTAACTCCTCAGGATCACAAGTGGAAGGGAATCAGTCCTAAATCTCACACTTGTGATGCACTTTGTGACAAAACAGCGACATCTAGTGGTTTAACCTGTAATGTCGCTTATTAAAGGCAGTGAAAGGAAAAAAAAACCCCACATTTTGAGTCTGTTTTTCGGTTTCAAAATGAAATCGATTTTAGTTGAGTAAAAAAAAGACAGAGGAAAAAAAATTCTGAAGTCTTTTAATGTGATTTTAAAATATATAAAACATATAAGCCATTAAATGGGAGCAGAGGTCAAAACTTATTAAATATTTTGTCATATATCTTTTGAAAATCTTTGATTAGTGACTTGCTTTCTCCACACTACTTCTTACCATTTTTTAATTTGGAACTATATCAAGTGTCACAGGCCTGCCTGGAAGCCTAATGCTCAGTAGTTGTTTTGTGAGGAGCGATGGGATGATGGACACGGGGGATGACTGATAATATAATCCAATCAGAATAATATTAGTGCCATCTGTAAAGCTCTGCTTCAGGTCTGCATGGCTCAGAAATCATCGCTTTAAATGTTAAACCTTTGATTTCAAAGACATGAGTAGTTTTTAATTCATTTCACATTCATACAATTGGCTTGTGATATACATTTCTCAATAAATAACTTGAAAATAAAAGTACACACAGCATGACACCTAAAGTATAAATGCTGTTAACAGTTCTACACCACTCTCTCTGTTAACTCTGACCCCTGAACAAACATCTTATAACAAGATTAAGGTCTCAGCTCCTTCCACGACAGATGGGCTGAGAGGAGACGCAAGATGCCAATCTCTTTGGCTTCACTTCCCTCTTTCCTTGTTTCTCTGATTCCCATCCTTATCTGAGGAAAGTAAACATGTGCATGTGTTTGCAGACATCCAAGCTAAATATAGTATGAGATTGAGATATATATATATCTAGACAGGAAATAATGTTGAAAAGCCCAAAAAATCAGCCAAAGTCGCTTTCTATTTCAAATAATTGCTGAACTTGAATCTAATCTAAACCTCTCAGGTGCCTTTCACTAAATTTGTCCTCCCTTTTGTTTTCTGACCCTCTCGCCGCTTTGCATCCTAAAGAGTGACTTAACACTGGCGTGCCAGAAGGATTTGTTCTTGCCATGTAATCCTTTACATACAGAAAGCAGGCAGGCAGGCTTGGAGTGTGTGCCGGAGAGATTAAATTATTGTCCTTAAACACCCAGATTTGTTCTTAAAATTGGATGAAGCAGCAGAAATGCAGCGTGACTCTTTGGTCTACAGCCGGTCTGTGTCTCCTCTTTGTCTGCAGCCTTGTTACACTGTAAGCATCTCTGTGTTTTAGCCTGCAGACACTTGAAAAAAACAAAACAAAAAAAACAAAGCAGATATCATTCCTGAAAGAAGGATAGCAAATTCATGTGTAGAGCAATATTCAAATGTATTTGTACACAGACAGCACCGCAGCATGCTCATTCTGCTTTGCATTTGTCCTGACAATGTGGAGGTGGAAGCAACTCACCACACGAGAAAGCGCAGTCACAAATGCAAGGGACACATTGTGCAAAGAACCGTTTCCAGCCGGTCTCCTTCTTCCTGCAGTTGTCTATCTGAGAGCAGCCTCGTTTGGGTGGGCCGAAGTAGCTCTTACCCACGCAGGTGGAGTTGCATGTCCCACTCAGTTCACGCTCGCTGATTTCAATCTGCCCCTGCTTACACATTCCTAAAAGGCAGGTCAAAGAGCGTAAATGTTGATACTGGGTCAGAAAACCTATTGTTGTTGTTGTTGTTTTGTTGCGGTTTGTGTGGACTCACGTAGGCAGATAGGTTTTGGAGTCCAGAGGCCATTAGGCTGACATGATCTGGTAGAGTTTCCAATAAGCCTGAATCCTGAGCGGCAGGTGTACCTCACCACAGATCCCACCCACCAGTCATTACCATACACTGCTCCATTGTAGTCCACATCTGGCCTTCCACAGTTCACTGACACACAGAGAAAAGGAAATGCAGGAAATACAAAGCACAAGACGAAGGTATTTTTAACAAGTGACCTTTTGTTTCTTCGCTCTGATTCTGTGTCTTACCTCTGCACAAGGATTTGTAGCCGAGCCAGCAGCAGCTAGAGTCTCCACAGCGATCTCTCCTCAGCTCCCGGTGCCGCGCTTTACAACCTCCTAAACAAAGCGGGGCTGACCCAGACCAGTATGTGTCATCTATGAAATTCGGCTGGGAAATCGATTCGATCTCACCTGAAGAAGAAAAATACTAAATCATTGGCTTCTTAATACGCAAGGATTGGACAAACATTCATGTATGCCATGACTTAGTAACCAGAAAGTTAGTGAAGAATAGCATTACAGTGTCAGAAAAGGAGATCTTACCACTACCTTCCAGCTCTCCATTCCACTCAGGAAACTGAGATGTCCCTCTGTGGATGGACCCAAACAACAACAGGAGCAGCAGTATGTAAAATCTCACAGTTCCCATCTCCTGATGAAGTAGTTTTTCTAAAAAAAATGTTTTAGGTGCACCCAGGAACCAACTAGAAGCATTATACTACGCCATCACTAAACTATGAAGCCATTAGAATCAGTCCCAGGAGAACCGAGTTCACTCACTGGAGGAAGAGGAAGCAGCGAGAGAGAGTTTAAGTAACGCTTCAACTAAGCTCTGTGTGCTGCCTAATCTTCTACAAACAGCTAATGCTGTGCACTGTTTATCATCCTGGGACTCCACTTGGGCAAAGCTGTGTCACGATTTTGACACCTGACCTGATCAAAGGTTTTTATAGGTTTAAAGCAGAAGAGGGATGAAAGAACGACCGTCTCCAAATTGATGAGACGAGTGATGGATAACAGAGGTACTTGTACCTTAAACACAGACGCTTTATCCAATGCACATCATTCACATTAGATGGATTAACTAAAATATATGAAATATATATAATTATATAGAATATATTGAGAGAAATATAGAACTTTGTTTTGGTCAGCATGAAAAATTGTAATGGTTTTCTGGGGTTTTTTGTCTTTCTTGTATGAGAAAAGCAGAAAACAAACCTAATGTTGGCCTTGTTGCTTGAAAACAACCTGCTGAAGTTCAAACAAAGAAAAGAAAGATGATTTAAGCGACTTTGAACATAGCATGGTTGTTGGTGCCAGACGGGCTGGTGTGAGTTCAACCCTTTTTAGAGTTTACAGAAAATGGTTTGAAAGAGAAAATATCCAGAGAACAGTATTTCTCTGGCTGAAAATGTAACTTTATTATAACCAAGGTATGCAAAAGAGTATCTCTGAATGTACAACTTGACCATCCATGAAGCAGATGGGCTGCAGCAGCAGAAGACCACACTCTGAGCGCCACTCCTGTCTCCTAAGAACAAGAAAAGCAAGCTAAAATTTCACAGGCTCACCAAAATTGAATAACAAAAGATTGAAAAGGCAACGCCTGGTCTGATGAGCCTGGATTTCCATTGTAACGCATCATGTCACAAAGCTTAAGTCATCTCAAACTGGTTTCTTGAACATGCCCTTAAGTCACCAGATCTCAATCCAATAGAACTCTTTTGAGATGTTGCAGGACGGGAGATTCACATCACCGATGTGCGATGACTGTGTGATGCTATCATGTCAAACTCTCAGAGAGATGTTTCGAGCACCTTGTGGAATCTAAGCGACAAATAATTAAGGCAGCTGTGCAGGCAGAAGGGGGTCCAAACTGGTACCAACAAGGTGTAACTAACGATGTGGGTGGTGAATGTGGACGTTAACAATACTACAGAGACAACGTTTAGATTTACAGCTCAGTTGAGTTCAGTCAAGACATTTTAGACGATTGAGATGTCAATTATACAGCCGTGTATATCAGTAACAGAGCTGCAGGAGTGCAGTTAGATTTAGCAGGTGGAGCTAAAACAGATGATGAATGTATGTAATACATAAAGAAAAAAAGTTCACTCTTAAAAAAATATTACAAAACATAAAAAAAATAGACAAAAAGGTTTCACGTGTTTATTCAAGTTTAACTGGGAAAGGTACACACTCTGCGAGATGATAAGGTGAGCCCTCTTAGCTTTAATCCAGATTCTGTTGAATATTAATGACAACACGACGTCCCATGACTCATGTTCTTAACCTTTAAAGGTTTCAGCTGATGTATCTCTGAATTTGATTGATTGAGAACCCAGCAGGCAGTGCAACATTAGCCTTCAACTGTCTCGACAGATTTTACAGCACGAGACACGAACATCTAACTGAAAACAGTTTAAAATTAAGGTGCTACACATTAGCAAATAAACACATAAAAAACAGTTTACTTGCCTAATATAGGCTTACATTCAACATGAATCATAACAGTACGTGTTCCTTAATTCAGATGTTATAATTTAAGTAAAGCAGTTCGCTTTCTGTTCAAATCCAAGCCAGGTTTTTGTAGAAGTTCATGAATTCCAAGAAGAGTGTGACTGTGTACTTTGTGCCTGCTCAGGATGTGCATCAAGTCAAAGCACCTCCATCTCCTGTTGCTGAGCAGCATCCTGGAGCTGCAGCATTACAGACTCTTCTCCTGCCTGTGACAGTCCTCCAGTGAGGACATACAGCATGCCCTCTTCCTGTCCGCCTTCCTCAGCGCCAACTGTCGAGCCTGGCTCGTCGATCCTCTGCTCTTCCAGCAGCACCCCTTTCAATTCCACCTGCACCTCTGCAGGAGCTGCTCCTTCCTGCAGCTCCTGACCTTCCGTCGGCTCGCTGCCGCCGTCCTCCTCCGCTTGCCTGTTTTGTCTTTCTCGCATCAACTGCTCGGTCAGCTCCACGCTCTCGTAGCGAATCAGCTGCAGACGCAAGAAACCATCCTCGTGCTCCTTGTATCTGTCAAGAGCGAATAAAGACTTCAAGCGTTGCAATAGCTATTACTGCAGCTGCTTCACTGCAACACTCACCTGAACCTGGGGTGTCCAGACGGCCACTTAAATTGGTGCTTTTTGTGCAGATGGACAGTTAGGTTGTTGCCCCTGGTGAAACACTGGCCGCACACATGGCACTTGTAGCGAGCTACAAAACTCCCCTGGTTATGGAAATAAAACACAATCATCAATGAAAACATCAAAAATCCCTACTTGAACGCAAGTTTAAACAAACACTTCAAACATCACCTCGTGCTCTCTTTTGTGGTGAATCTTCATGGTGCAAGCGGCTCGAGATGTAAAGCCACAGCCAGGGACGTCACAGTGGAAGGCTGACTCGCTGCTGTGGGTGTCCAGATGTTTGCGCAAGTCGACCAGATTCTTACAGCTGTGAGGTTTTTTGGTTTTTTTTAAAAACGGTGGGAGCAAATGTCATTGTCTGTTTAATAACTTAATCCTGACTTAAATTGGTGAAGTTTCAGGGGTTTGGGTACCTGTACTCGCAGTAGTCACAGCTGTATGGCTTCTCGTTGCTGTGGCGGAACTTGATATGGTTGCGCAGTGAAGAGGGCGACGGGCACGTCATGTCACATAATGGGCATTTGTAGTGGCTCACTGTCCCAATAAAGCAGTGGGGAAATTAAATTTGTCTATATTAAGACTACAGAGTTGTTTGTTGGCAACAGGATTTCTTCACTCACTCACAACAAAGTGCATCACATGCTCAGCAGATCAAAAATAGACACTGTGAAGGACTATTTTTATTTTTGGTTGCGTCAAGCCAAGAAATAGTTGTGAAATGCTTCATTTTAAAACTGGATGCTCTCACTATGAAGCAGAAAAGATCCAGAAAGATGCTGATTAACTCATCTGGCTCACAGTCCATCACAATTCCCGGGTTATTGTAATGTGTGACATGCAGAAATAAAGTCTTAGTCTTAAACACAATCTGAGTGAAGACCTGGTAGATGAACAATGTGTGAAAGCTTCACCTCCAAGAGTATGGAACAGATTTGCTTCATACTCCAGGAGTATCATTTTTTGTGAATTGTGTATGGATGGACACCTCATCATGGCATAAGCTCATGTGTAAAAAAAAAAAAAAAAAAAAAAGCACAATGAAGCATAACTGACCGTGGGTCCTCATGTGGTCCCTCAGAAGTCTTTCTGTTGCAAAACGTTTGGAGCAGTGTGAGCACTGGAACCTCTGACCTATGTGACACGACACAGATTGTTCGATTATTAAAGGTTTTTTTTAACATTACTAAGCTTAATTTCATAAATCTGACAGAATCTACCTTCCATGGCGCTCTGTCGTATGATGTGGTCAAACAGCTTTGTATTGTTGGCATACATCCCCCCACAGCCGGGACATGCCACCACCTTTTCCTGAGTGTGGCTGCGCAGGTGCTCTCGCAGCTTAGGACGGCCTTTAGCAGTCGCTTCACAGTCTGAAAATGACAGGCACAAAACCTGGATTCAAAAGTCTGAAATCCTCAGCTCGACACTGAAAATGTACAGCTGTACAATCTTCACTTAACATTTACAGTTGAAAAAAAACAACAAACACTGTAAGCGTACCTTTCCATCCACAGCGGATCGGGATTTCACAGTCTCCTGTAGGTATCTCTATGCACAGGCTGTGCATTTCCACATGGCGATAAAACCACTCAGGGTTTTCATACGGTGGTTGCTTTAACACATGTGCATTAAGAGAGTTACAGAGCCACATGTATTATTAGTTTAACTCTACTACACAGATCATTTAAAAACTCAGAAATACTGGGTTCAGGAACACTAACAGAGATCTGAACACAGTTCACAGTGCCATCCACAAAAGCAGGTTAAAGCTTTGTCATGCAAAGAAAAAGCCATTTATGAACATAATCCAAAACACTGCTGTCTTCTCTGGGCCAAACCTCATTTATAATAGAGTGAAGCAAAGCAGAGACCTTTTCTGATGTCAGACGAATTAACATTTGCAATTCTTTTTGGAAAACATGGATGTCATGTTCTCTGGAGTGAACAGTGGAGAGACTAGCCAGCTTGTTTTCAGGCTTCGGTTCAAAACCCTAGACCTCTCACGTTACGAAGTAGCATTAGTGTCTATAGAACTGGCAGCATAAGATTTGGGAAAGCTCCATCAATGCTCAATGTATCTGCTACTCTCGTCTTTCACCAGCAGCAGATACAGCAAACTTACTTCACATTCCTCCCAAAGGCAGACAAAATTATCTGGGATTTCAGGGATGATGTTGCGATTGTGGTAGGCGATGGAGCAGTTGCCGATTTTTGGATGGGCACTGAGAACCTGCTGACCCAGCTGCTTTAGTTTAGTGTGATAACAGTGAAAGAACACGTGTCGCCGCAACTCTTCAGATCCCTCCACGGAGCAAAAACCACAGTCTCTCCACAGACAGCTTCTCTCCCCTTTTCACAAAAAGTAAAAGAGACTAGATTAGGAGGAATCATCACTTTGGGCAAAGGATCAGTATGACTTATCTATCTGAATGCCTTGTTTATCATCAGGACTTTGGATGCCAGCAAAGTTAAGTAAATTAATCCAATTCAATATCTAGTGGCCAAATGTTATGAATAAGTAGCTGATGGATAAAAACTCTCGTCATTTCTAGTGGTGGTCTAGGCGTGCAGTAAGTGAGGCCACACTGGTTAAGGCCTATTGAACCAAATCATTAAAACACGTTCCTGTCCAGCTCCTCACGCTACATCTCCAAAACAAACACCTCAGCTATGGAGGTGCCACACGTACACGAAGCTGCGTTTCACCTCACCCTCTGTTTCTTCTTCCTCCTCCTCCTCTTCCAAAGCACTTAGATGACCCTCCACATGCTTGCAAAAGTTTTCCATCCGATTAAATGATTCCTGGCATGAACCCCACTCACACTCCAGCTTGAGTGCTTTCTTCTGCATTCGCTTGTTAGGAGGCATCTCTCCGAGTCACAACTGGACTAAATGTCAGACGTTTCGCTCCAGGACCGAAGTCGCAAACGCTGTTTGACCATCACCTGACCGCCCAGCAACTAAGCTGCTAGCTTACATTAAACAGTCTCCACAGTGTTGCTGAAACACCAGCAGAGAATTGTTTAATAAGCTAAAAGCATAAATTGTTATAAGCTTCACGACAGCGTTAAAAGAGAGCTCGTATTCATCGGACCTGTTCTTCTTCCGTCCACAAACGCGGGCTGTGCAACAACACCGACGTTCCCCTTGAAACAAAGTTTAGTTAAATTTTCCTACGCAAAAAAAAATTCCTTTTTGTATTTACAGTTAACAATTGGAAGATATTTACAATAAATCTTCATTTTTATTGACATTTATTCAAATATTTTACTTAAGTATAAATTTAGGGCATTTATGCTCCTATAATTTTATTTTATACTAGTGGACACTGTGTACATTTTAAAGGCAAAAATATCACCTTACTACACGCTTACAATTATGGAAGACCAGAAGAATTCCACACATCAAAATCAAAGTATTTTGTGCTTTAATCATAAGTTTAGTGATGTCTAATTAAAGATTATGAAAAAGTATTTGGTAAAAGATTTTACTAGCGCACATTTCATTGCACAATTCATTAATAAAGCACAAAATGTTCTGTTTTGAGGTGAGTGACTCTTTGGGTCTTCCATGTCAAACAACCCACAACCTGTTCCCGTTAGGCGTCGCCACAGCGGATCACCTGCCTCAATCTAACCCTAACACTCTCTTCTGTCTCACCAACCCTCTGCATGTCCTCCCTTTCAGCTATTTGTATACAATGGATAAACAGGTAATGCTAAATTTTTGGTAAAATGTCTGCACTTCAATTGTATATTGATTGCTTGTGTTACAATTCAGCATGAGAGAGGTAAAACCACACAAACTGTGACTTGGTCCCATTTCTGAACTATAACGGAAACACTTTAAGCACTATAATTTAGCACACTTTCTCCCAAGTATTAATACAACACAATCTTACATCATCATTTTTCCCGTTTTTATTTGATAATCTGTGCCTTCAATCTCAGTAAACAGTTTTGCACTTGTAATTACATTCCTAAATAAAAAAGTCCAGTGCCAGTTGACTTCACGTTGATGCTCTTTCTGAAACCGTTGGGATGATGCTCAGTCCTAAACAACACGGCTATATATTTGATGAAAGAAAAGCAAAGACGATCAGTCACACACACACACACACACACACACACCACACACACACACACACACACACACACACACACACACACACACACACACACACACACACACACACACACACACACACACACACACACACACACACACACACACACACACACACACACACACACACACACACACACACACACACACACACACACACACACACACACACACACACAATTCCTACCATAACTGCATTAAAGTGTAAGTAGGCACATTTTCTCTCAACAGCAGGTTAAAGCAGTATGTGAACATGTGAATATTTGACCAGTTTTTAGAGGATTTCTACATTTGCAAGTCAGCGATGTCTGCTACACCGAAGATCAAAACTTGACAGACTTTCTTTTTAAAAACCAAGTATAAAAATATACTTTCAGGTTGAACACGTGGGGTGATTAAGACCCAGTTACATTTCCCTGACTGTAATGACTGAATCCCAGGAGAGCGCTACTGTTGGCATCAAATCATTAGCCGTTCTGCTTGTACATATATATGAAAATGTTGTGGTGAAGTTAAATAAAGCTTTAATCCTTGCTCTGGGTCTTTACTGCAGAAAGAGTCTGAATATGAAAAATGTCAGTGAGGTAGTGGAAACTATTAAAAGGCAAATGAACAGTGAGCCTGTAAAATAGTTCCACAGCAGTATCATATTTTCCTCAGTCAGCACTCCGTCCTCAGTCCCGGTAATCTAGACGTCATAGAAGAGACGGACGAGATGATAACGGATCCCAAAAGCCACTGCGCTGCCCATCACCTGAGTGAGACGCAGAAATGAGAGGCGAGTCAAACATTTTATGGCTGACAATATTCAGGCATATGTGGATACTGCAGGTGCTCTGTTATACCTGTATGACGAGCATGATGACTGTGAGAGTTCTCTCGTGGACGGGTCCGAGTACTTTCAGCACCAGGTTTATTAAGGTCATGTTGTTGCACTCAATAAAATCACCATCCCCCTCATGGCCTCTGCGCACCTCGAGCAGCTTTAATAACTCTGCCACCTGTTGAGGATTAAAGGTTTTATTGTTATCAGCCAGTAAACACAGCCCGACGCATGCTAGTGGTCTGCCTCAGCTGTGTGTGTGTGTGCGCGTTCATACATGATATCCAAACTTGTGAGTTATTATCAACTTCTCCAATTTTTTTAATTAAGCAAATTAATGTATTGGATTAATTCATCTGATTTTCAGGTTGATACATATGGTTCATTGTCATTTTTTTATGTTGCATGTAACCTGTCCCATGGGCATAATTATTATGTGCCAAATCTAGGTGTGCTGCGATGTGCGGTACAACCTGTATGCAGTGCTGTGAAAAACTAGATACTCCCTGTGATTCATTACATCGTAGAACTACTTTTAATTGTTTTCTGTATGGCTTTATCAGTCAGTCACATTAATGTAGAAGAATTCTGGCCCACTCTTATTGCTTGTTGCTTTATCTTTTTTTTTCTAGGTTAGATTTGCTGCTGTTCTTGGGATCATTTGGGTCATGCAACAGAACAGACAGCTAAATGTGGCCTCACATTTGGCTCTAGTACACTTTGGTATACAGAGGCATTCATGGCTGACTGAATGATTTCACCGTTACCGTGCGTGACACTTGGAGGGATATCATGCACAGCCATATTTGGCCATATCGCTGGGTTTTTTTTATTATTATTTCTCTGAAAACTGTATTATGTGATCACGGATTGAATCTGTTGGAACGCGTGAGAAGACTAACTGTAGAATGATGGACTTCAATTGTTTGGAAATTACTTTATAGCCCATCTCAGACTGATGGGCAGCAACAATTGCTTCTCTGCCATTAATGCTTATATCTTTCTCTCATTGGCGTTTTGTTAACAAGCATCTGAATGCTTCACACCAGCAAACTGCCAACACGTCTGTTTTTATAGAGGCGCTCACACTTGATGATGAACAATTAATCAAGCGCATTTGATCAGCAGCACCTGGCTGCTATTTACCCTGTTATTTTTTTTTAATGGAAGCAGTCAGTGCAGTGAGTATTTTACGGGACTCTGTCATACAGTGTATGAGAAAATGTGTTCTGCGTCACAACCAAATAATGCGTCTGGGTTTTAATAACGGACGCTGACAGCGCGAGGCAATTGGAGCAGAAACAATCAGCTTCATTGCCCAAAGCAATTAGATAATGATATTCATAAAGATTTCCTCATTTCATCTTATCAAAAGTCTGGATTTGGTGCTTTCCTCTTTGAGTTGTGATGGGACAAGACCAGCAGCTGACATGATTTACAGCTTAGTTGAGGAGAATTTCTATTAAAGCATGGGAATACTCAAACAGAGAAAACGCAAAAGAAAAGCTTTACCGTCAAAATGAGGTGGCCTAACTTAGAGAGGTCCTTTGTTTTGAATTTAGAGTAGCTCATCCCCAGCTTGCCATTTTCTGGGTTCAACCTTTAGTTAGAAGGAGCATTGGAAGAAAGAAAAAGTTGAGCAATACACATATCAACAGGGTATAATCGTATATAAATGATGTTCATAATCAGGCAGTCACCTCGGGAGCCGGTGCCTGGGACAGGGGATTATGTGAAACAGCTGTGGTACGGAGTAGACAAAGTTAACCACTTGAGGAATGAAGAACAGCAGCATTGTTTTGCTGAAGTGTCCCAGGATGCCGACTACAGCAAAGGTCATCCCAGCAAAGTAGCAGAAAGTATCTCCCACAAACACAGATGAAGGGTACCTGTGACAAAACAGATTACAATCACCATGCTAGAGGGGGACTTGCACATATAGCTCTTTGTTTTTGATTGCAGAAAATATATGTTAACTTTCCCGAGTTTGGTAGACTTATCTTACCAGTTGTGGTACATAAGCGCTAATGTGGTGAAGAAGAACGGTATCATGAAGTAGAGGGAGAAAACGTGGTCATCGCGGTAATCTCCTAATAATAAGAAGAAAGTGCAAAGAACCACATGTTACACAAAATATGTCCAGCTTCTGCACCCGTGTGACGGGAAACGAAAATGCATACCGCTGAGCTCCAGAAGGTTAAATATGATGATGGAGCCCGAGATAAACAGAGCTTGGCCTGATTCGATCCCGTTGATGCCTGCTAGGATGTTGATGGCGTTTGTGCAGAATACAGCAAGCATTCCCATGTAGACATAGTACAGGATGCCTGCAGAAGAAATGACGAAACACCATTTAAAGGAAGACTTCAAAGCAGTGAATCCAGACAAAGAACAGCGGACAACCACACAACTCACCCAAATCCAAGTGCAGTCCGAGCAGTGCTCTGAAGGGCTTGGGCACCACTATGACAGTGTTGCCAAAGTTGGTAAAATAGACCATGAGCAGTGGCAAGGAAGCCATGGTGGGAAGCAAGAGCTTGTGTCTCCACCGGAGGTTGAGCACATCATCGGCAAAACCAAGGAAGATCATGCAACAGATGGCTAGAAGTGCACCGATGAGCTGTACAAACTGGCAAAAACAACGCACACAAAGGTCAGACGTGAGGTTCAGACTGGAAAGAAACACGGGGTCATTGCACATCAGTGTACTCACCTCATCATGTGGGAAGCCCATGCACTGATCTCCAACAAAGCAGCTGAGGAAAGGCACTGGGATGAAACAGAAAAGGATGATGAGGAAGACAGTCCCACTGATGACTCCTTGAGACTCTGGACTGTAAAGAAAGGGGAGCGAAAAGGAAAACAATTTATTATCATATTTTACTGAATATGTCATTTAAGCTGAAAGCCGTGTAGCTAAAAGGACAGACAGGGAGACGACTCACACTTCCTTTTTGGATGTTTTGTTTAGATCCACTCCGTATAATCTGGCTGATATGAAATGATCTTTGAAAGCCGGAATGAGTTTCAGTGTGGCCAAGCAGCCGAGCACAGACATGAAGCAGTTGATGACCAGCGGAAGGACGGGTATGGGTGACATTATTTCGGGCTTTTTGGCGAATTGGTTTCTGCCAGATCGAAATCACGTTTGTAGCTATTGTGACGCCGCTTCCCTGCGGGCGGGCGACGGATTGGCTCTGACTGTGATCACCGAGGTACGAGAAACATATCAAGCCATCATTTCAGAACAAAAGGCGTCTCTGTAATTCCACGGTCAAAAAAAATCCACAAGTCTATAAGTCCTCGAGTCACAGTGGTAATCCATACCATCTGTCATTACGACTTGTAAATTTTATTAGCTCTGCATTGCCTGGCTGTCTAAACTCCACGTCTGACATTAGTTCAACCGTTAAGTCATACAACTTACAACAAGATGGGACTTCCGATTGGGGTTTTCAAAATAAAACGTTATTGGCCCATAACGTCTCTCTCTCGAACCCGTTTTTAAAGCTAAAATGAGCTTTCAATAGAATAAAATACCTATTGTGTGTAAGTTTCAATGTTTGCATTATTTACAGAATATCTGAAATTTTGATAAGGTTTTGAGAGATTTCTGTATACTCTTATTGTATAAAGCATACAGAAAATACTAACTTTGACTTCCGACATCTGTATTGACGCGGAAGTGAAATCTTCTTCTTCGGTACATATTTTTTCGCACATACGTCATTTTTATGATAAAATTCTGCCACCTGTTGACAAAACAAATGCTTTCTCTCTTTTGTATAATGTATATTTTTCTTCTGTTGCTGTTTAGTAATATTGTTGTAGGCTATAGGTTATGTTGCATATATTTATTTCTTCTCTATTCATTTTGATATTATAATAGTAAAACCTTCCCAAGTGAGGGACTTATCTCATCATATCATATCTTTAATCAATACTGAAAATTGATTTCATATATATATATATATATATATATATATATATATATATATGTGTGTGTGTGTGTATATACATGTGTGTGTGTGTGTATATATATATACATGTGTGTGCGTGTATATATATATATATATATATATATATATATATATATATATATATGTGTGTGTGTGTATATATATATATATATAGCCCCTTGTGGCTGTTCAACTTGTAGCCAAGCATCTCACTGATCACTGCTGCCGTATTGTAGATCAGCTTGTTAGTGTCGGTAATCGTGGTTGTAGGTATTGCCGCATTAACATCATCTAGCAGACCTTCTGAGGGTACTTCACGTAATCTTGGTAACCGGCTACGGGGGATCCAGGTTTCAAGCTTGGCCATGATCCTATTTTTCAGGTCAGTTCCTCTCGCACTCAACGATCCTTCTCCTATCGCACTTGGGGCTATGTACCCAATCTCGGGTGGGGGTGATGATATCTCCCCCCTGACCTGGCGTCCTGACTCCTCCTTGCCGTAGCATTTGTGTTGTACCTCGTCAATCTCTAGCTGTGAGAGCAGTCCCTTCTTTCGAATGTTGGAACACTGAGCTACTAGTTGTTTCGCCGTCATTGTGGATGTTGGGTATCGAAGAATCCATAGGTCCCTCATCCTATTCATGTAGCCCCTTCCGCCGGGGTTACTTGCGTAGTAGCATTCCAACAACGCCCTGTTTTCGTCCCTTGCCCACCGATGCCTTCTTGTTCCAGTAGCCCACTTTTCGTCAGGGTGCCCTGGTTCCTCAACACCTGACGCGGACCTTGTTGATCCGGGCGACGTCCAAGCCGGCATGCCTTCATATTTATCTGTCTCGCTCATGTCTGCGGTAGGCTTGCTTAGCGTAGGGGGTCTAGCCTTAGGACCCTTACTGGATACAGACGCCCCAGGCAGGAATCGAACTTGCGATCCTCTGTTCCAAAGGCGTGTAGTTTAACCACTACGCTATCCAGCTGCAAAGGTGTACTCTCAGTGGCAAGGGAACAATAAGAGAACAGCACCACCAAGGCTGGAGACGGAGCAATACTGGAAGAGCATATGGGAGAAGGATGCAACCCATAACGGCAATGCTCAGTGGCTAGTGGATCTGAGGGCAGACCACAGCGACCTCCCTGAACAGGGTCCAGTAACCATCACAGTGGCAGATATCCAAGAAAGGGTCTCCAGTATGAAGAGTTGGACAGCACCAGGGCCCGACATGGTTCACGCCTACTGGCTGAAGAAGCTGACTGCACTCCACGAGCGTCTGGCAGCACAAATGAACCAGCTGCTAGTTAACGAGAGACACCCGGAATGGCTAACTGAAGGCCGGACGGTCCTGATCCCCAAGGACCCCAAGAAGGGACCGGTCCCCTCCAACTACCGACCAATAACCTGCCTCAGTACTACATGGAAGCTCCTGTCAGGCATCATATCGGCTAAGATGAACAGGCACATGGGTCAATACATGAGCGGGACACAGAAAGGAATTGGCAAGAATACCAGAGGTGCAAAACACCAGCTACTGGTAGACAGAACAATCAGCCGAGACTGCAAGACCAGACTGACCAACCTGTGCACTGCCTGGATTGATTACAAGAAGGCCTATGACTCAATGCCCCACAGCTGGATACTGGAATGCCTAGAATTGTACAAGATCAATGGGACCCTAAGAGCCTTCATCAGGAACTCAATGGGGATGTGGCGTACAACACTAGAGGCCAACTCCAAGCCCATAGCACAAGTTACCATCAAGTGCGGGATCTACCAAGGAGATGCTCTGTCCCCACTGCTGTTCTGCATAGGCCTGAACCCCCTCAGTGAGATCATTAACAAGACTGGCTACGGATACCGACTACGGAACGGAGCAGTTGTCAGCCACCTCCTGTACACGGATGACATCAAGCTGTATGCCAAGAGTGAACGAGACATCGATTCACTGATCCACACTACCAGGCTATACAGCAATGACATTGGAATGTCGTTCGGACTGGAGAAGTGTAGTCGGATGGTAACAAAGAGAGGGAAGGTAGTCAGAACTGAGGGGATTGAACTACCAGAAGGCAACATTGCAGACATAGAGGACAGTTACAAGTACCTGGGGATCCCGCAGGCAAATGGGAACCATGAAGAGGCCGCTAGAAAGGCTGCAACCACCAAGTACCTGCAGAGGGTCAGGCAAGTCCTAAGGAGTCAGCTGAATGGTAAGAACAAGATCCGGGCCATCAACACATACGCCCTGCCCGTGATCAGGTACCCTGCTGGGGTAATAGGCTGGCCAAAGGAGGAGATAGAAGCCACTGACATAAAGACAAGAAAGCTCCTGACCATGCATGGAGGGTTTCACCCCAAGTCCAGCACCCTGAGGCTGTACGCTAAGCGGAAGGAAGGGGGCCGGGGACTGGTGAGTGTCAGCACCACAGTCCAGGATGAGACAAGGAACATCCAAGAATACATTGGGAAGATGGCCCCAACTGACCGAGTGCTCAGTGAATACCTCAGGCAGCAGAAACCCAAGAAAGAGGAGGGAGACGAGGAACCATCATGGAAGGACAGGCCCCTGCACGGTATGTACCACCGGCAGATAGAGGAGGTGGCTGATATCCAGAAATCCTACCAGTGGCTGGACAAAGCTGGACTGAAAGACAGCACAGAGGCACTAATCATGGCAGCACAAGAACAAGCTCTGAGTACAAGATCCATAGAGGCTGGGGTCTATCACACCAGGCAAGACCCCAGGTGCAGGCTGTGTAAAGATGCCCCAGAGACAATCCAGCACATAACAGCAGGGTGCAAGATGCTAGCAGGCAAGACATACATGGAACGCCATAACCAAGTGGCCGGCATAGTGTACAGGAACATCTGTGCCGAGTATAACCTAGAAGTTCCGAGGTCAAAATGGGAGATGCCCCCAAGGGTGGTGGAGAATGACCGAGCTAAGATCCTGTGGGACTTCCAGATACAGACGGACAAAATGGTGGTGGCTAACCAACCGGACATAGTGGTGGTAGACAAACAGAAGAAGACGGCCGTAGTGATCGATGTAGCGGTTCCGAATGACAGCAATATCAGGAAGAAGGAACACGAGAAGCTGGAGAAATACCAAGGGCTCAGAGAAGAGCTCGAGAGGATGTGGAGGGTGAAGGTAACGGTGGTCCCCGTGGTAATCGGAGCACTAGGTGCGGTGACTCCCAAGCTAGGCGAGTGGCTCCAGCAGATCCCGGGAATAACATCGGAGATCTCTGTCCAGAAGAGCGCAGTCCTGGGAACAGCTAAGATACTGCGCAGGACCCTCAAGCTCCCAGGCCTCTGGTAGAGGACCCGAGCTTGAAGGATAAACCGCCCGCAGGGGCGTGCTGGGTGTTTTAAGTGAAGAATTTATTTGAAACTTTAAATGGCTGAAATTGAGAAAAGCGAATTGGTACTGTCTCTTTCCTATCAGAAAAGAGACAAAGAAAATCTGAGAACATAGAACCAACTGCTGTATACTCCAGTAAAGTCATGCTACACACCTTCAGCAGCCACTTTTTATGTATGCATGTTCAAGTGCTTGTTAATCCAAACATCTAATTATCCAATCACATGTCAGCAGCTCAAAGCATTTAAACATGTAGATGTCTGTGAAGGTTCTCAGCCATCCAGGTCATTGTAGTCTAAGGAGCTTGAAAATAAAAGTATCTGGACTTCTTTAAGTTGCTTGAAGATGGTGAAGAGTCCCCGATGTAGACATCACGAAGACAGCCTATTGAAGTTCAAACTGAGCATTAGAATAGTGGAAGAAAGGTGACTGAAACTGGTTGTTGGTACCAGATGGGCTGGTCTTCACAGTCTGGATTTCAGTCCAGTAAAGGACATTTTAAGGGAAATATGGATGAGCGAATGACAAACCTGTAGCAACTGTGTGGTGCTATTATTTCAATATGAAGCAAAATCTCAGAGAAATGTTTCCAGCACCTTGTTAAACCTGCATCATGAAGACTTAAAGCAGTTCTGAAGGGTTAATTAGTGTTACAATTTGAAAAATGTTTTAAGTGATCTGATTACAGTAAAAAGGTGAGGTGTGAGAATGACTTTCCTGATATGAGAACTGCACCAAAGCCATTGAGATAAAGTAGCATTAAGGGAAGTGAGAGATCTGTAGCTCTGAATGACAAATGAGCTAAAAACTGTTCTGATGAACTGTGAGATTCAGATGAGATTCGACACAATACAAAATGTCTTTAGTAGTGAAGTATATATAGAAACAACACATAGTCATTACTAGTATCCACTTGGCTTGCTGCCTGTATATTGGAGCTTTACCCTGGTGGATGAGAGTGTTTGTTCACTGCACCTTCAGATCAGGGAACAGGTCCTGACTGTCATCTGCGCTTTTGTGCCAAATGACAGTTTAGAGTACCCAGCTTTCTTGGAGTACATGGGTGAGGCGCTTGAGAATGCTTCACCTGGGCACGCCATCCTCTTAGTGGGAGACAATGCTCATGTGGGCAATGACAGTGAGACCTGGCGGGGCATAATTGGATGTAACAGCCTGCCAGATCTGAAGCCCTGTTCTGTTACTGGACTTAACAAACACCATGTTTGAATGAGCTGTCCATAAGTGCACATGGCACCAGGACACCCTAAACCGCAGGTCAATGATGAATTTTGTAATTGTATCATCAGATCTGCAGTCATATGTTCTGGACACTCAGGTGAAGGGAGGTGTGAGTTGGTAACTGATCACCACCTGGTTATGAGTTGGATCAGGTGGCGGGGGAAGATGCTGGACAGACCTGGGGCGCCAAAACATATAGTGTGGGTGCGCTGCCAACACCTGGCAGAGGTCCCAGGAGAGCTTTGACAACGTTCCGAGGGAGACTGGGGACATTGAGTCTGAATGGATCATGTTCAGCACCTCCATTGGTGAAAGTTGTGCACTGAGCTCTGGCCGCAAGGTGGTTGGTGCTTGTTGTGGTGGTAACCCCTGAACCAGATGGTGGACACTGGAGGTGAAGGGAACCATCAGGCCTCTGAAGTCCCACAGGCTAACCAAGCCAGTTAGCCTGTGGGACTTCAGAGGCAGCTGATAAGTACCGACAGGCCAGGCAGAATGCGAATTGGGCAGTAGCTGAAGCAAAAACCCGGGTTTGGGGGGAGTTTAGAGAGGTCATGGAAAAAGACTTTCAGACTGCCTCGAAGAGATTCTAGCAAACTGTCAGGCGACTCTATTGTTTGGTGGTGGAAGAAATACTTGAGGAGCTCCTTAATCCCACTGACACTTCTTCAGTGGAAGCAGAGTCCGGGTACGAGCGGGACGACTCGTCCATCAACGGGGCAAGGCAACTGAGGCAGTTAAACAACTTCCTGTGGCAAGGCCACTGGAGTGGACAAGGTTCACCAGAGGCCATAGGTAAGGGTAGGGACGTAGACTGACATATGGTGCATATGAGTCTTCGCCATGTGAGAACAGCATACAGTAAACACAAAGACATTTTGCCCTTCAATGACTTGGTAACTGATTATTTAGAAACACAGAACCTGATTTTGTATTTAGCTGATGAAACTCACAAAAAGCAAACATGCACTATGAAAAATGCCTGAGCATTTTTTGTGTTGACTGTGACATCTATTTTATTTATTGCCTATAGCACATTTAAAGAACAAAGGCTGTCTTTTAAAGCGACAGGCACATTTATATTCCTGGTCTCCAAAAACAAACACTATATAAGAATTTGAAAGGTGTGTTTTGTTGTATTAACTAATTGTGATTTAGTGCTAATTAGAATGGGTTCAGAATTTGCAAATTAATGCTGATTCACCCCATAAGTCATGACACACTACTCTCCCTAATCTGCCTTTATAGGTTAAAAGTATTAGTATTGGTATCAGCGAGACTGGCCCTGTGTTTACTTGGTAGCAGATCGATGCCAAGTAAATAAGTATGGCACAGTTCTACATTCAATTGACAACATATTTTTAGATAATGAATGACATCTATCCTTATAAATAATTACTTAGAGTATGATTCAGTATTAATGAGAACATGTGCTCATTTTGCGCAAACAGAAATTCTTGCTTAATGTTGAGAAAAGGATGAAACCAAAGATTCCCTTCCCACTGATTTGGATATCTGAGATAAAATGTATCTCCCCTTGTTTTTTTTCTCTCTTCCCAGTGTGATATTTAATTTAATATCACATACTGTTGGTGTGCTTGCATCTGTGTAGCAGTCTTTTATTTTGCATGTTTACATTGTTATAGTAATCACTGTTCTCTCTGGCAATTGATTGCGTCTTTTGACAGTAATTGTCATATTTGTATTCGTGCTTGAAACATTAAACATTTATTTAAAAAAAAAAACAACCCTCCACACACAAACGCCGTTTTGTGTCCTCCTTTTATTTTGAAAGGTCCGACCAGCTTCCGTTTTTTTGATGAGTCCGTCCCCTGCAGCGCCACCTGTCTGCCGATGCTGTTGTTTGTTAAATCGTCGCCGTGGAGGGGTTGCGGAGGAAGGAGCTGAGACCAGCGGAGATTTTAAATGCGCCGGAGCCCGTATCGCACAGGCGGAGAGCTGGAGGCTTGTGTTGGGATCGACAGTTGACAACAAACACACTGAAGCATCGCTAAGCGCTCGAAGATGGGACAGACACAGTTGTTGTTGGAAGCGCTCCATATCGCCATGAACACGGCTTCATTTGTTTTCGATTACCTGCAGCCTGCAGCTCGGACCGCTTAAACTTCAGCTTGGTATGAAGCTACGTTATGTGACTTTTCTGTATATTATTATTAGATATCGTATACATGTTTTATATACATGCATGGCGCAAACGCAGTAGGTTTTTTTTTTAAATATACAGCCTAATCTTTAATTTAATTTAATACAAATTTTTATTTTGACCTAAAAAAAAAAAAGAAAAGAAAATTGGTTCTTGTCGTTATAACCACGGTGTAAATTCTCCATTACCGGTAATCAACGCGACCGTCTGTTTGCTGCCACTCGCAGGCTGAAAGCAGCTGATCTGCTCACCACTCACAGTCCTGTTATTTCCATCTGGAGCTGATGATATGAGAGGCTGCTGGAGGCGGTGATGGAGCTCCAGGAGTTGAGCTGGCTGTGCCTGGTGGGTCTCTTCCTCGCCTCTTTGGTCATCGTGCTGGGATGGTTGTTCCAGTACTCGCTGACTGTGTTGCGGTTGTGGAGAGCCAGGAAGGCAGCAAAGCGACACAGCCGAGACCCAGCCTGGAGGCAGCACCCAAATAAGAGCTTGGCCGGAGCTTTGTGGGGCTTCCTGCTGAAGCTCCGCTCCGGCCGGGATGGACGACCCACATCTGAGGCCGGGGTTAAAGGCTTGTTGACCTCTCTGTTCTCCTTCAAGTCCTTCAGGGAGCTGTTTCAGAGGACCTGGGTCAAGGCTCTGAACGAGCAAGCTTGCAGGCATGGGGTGAGTTGAAATCTTTAAGCTTTTAATACATCATATTTAACAAGAGAGCTGATTAAACATGATGCCAGTGTGTGTGCACAAGAGGTTACTCCATTAAGTGGAGGCATAAATAGTTAAGCAGGAGCTGATACAGTCGGTGTGCTCATGTGCAGCTGGAAGTGTGTGTGTAGGCAGAGGAGGTGGAGGTGTGGGAGTTGGAGTGTCTAATCGGTAAGAGGATGGGGGGCAGAGCCTTGCGTAACAGCTCTGATTTAATGCACAAAAGAGTGGAGACGCAAGAGCAGTCAGCACAGCCACAGTAACACCCACACCTCATAAAAATAGTCTTATACCCTCATGGGAAGAAGTAGATGTGTGTTTGATCAAATCGGGAAAGAGGCAGAATGAAAAGAATGGCTGTGTCACCCTCCCTTCAGCTCGTAACCTTGGCCATCAGTTAGAACGCAGCGTAACGCATCAATGTTTGATTCAGTGGGTTCAGCACTGGAGACAGCCTGCCACTTTGTGTCCAGTGTCCCTAAAGGTCTTTCTCCCTTTAAGTCGTTCTTTCATCTGTGTGAATCAAAGTCAGACGGAGGTGGCTCCTCTACACCCCCCACTTTTAAAACCGTGCGTGTTTATCGAGAGATGAGTTGGCGGGGAGTTTAAAGGGGTCAGACAAGATCAATCACATGCATTGCACATCTGCAACAAACAGCACTTGTTTTCTGATTCGTGAGGGTCACCTAACCTTTGTTGTTTGAGAGCTCATCTGCAGATGTCCAGAGTAAACATCTTCCATAGGAGAGCATTTATTCAGAAATAATACCATTAAAATTATTACAATGCAAGTATTTGGTTTTCTTTAAAAGATGACCTGTTTTCATAACCGAGTATTTCAGGCACCTTTTCTTGTGACCCCAGACTGACCCCATGAGTTGGGATCAGGGCCTCACCATCTGTTTCAGGTCATTAATGGCATTATGTGACAGATAAGAATCTAAACATCTAAATGAGAGCACAGAGCTTTGAAGACTGCTTGCCTTGCGTTTCTTTGAATTGGAGGTACAATCACAGCCACTTTATTAGGTACACCTGCTCAGCTATATCTTATTATCTTGTTAGCCAATTAAATGGCAGCATTTCGGCATGCAGATATGGTGAAGACAGCCTGTTGAAGTTCAACCTGAGCAATCTGAGTGGTTGCTGAAGGTAAAAATGCCTTTTTGATGCCTGAGGTCAGAGGAAAATGGTCAGACTGCTTCAAGCTGATAGAGGAATAGCAATAATGCAAATAGCAACTTGTAACAACCAAGGTGTGCAGAAGAGCATCTCTGGGCTACAGCAGCAGAAGACCACTCCTGTCAGCTAAGAACAGGAATCTGAGGCTACAGATTATATAGGCTCTGGTCTGATGAGTCTCAATTTCAGCTACAAAATTTGGATGGTAGGGTCGCAACATGAAAATCCATCCTCCACTGTATGAATGGGATATTGTCTTAGCACACTTTGAGCCCCTTAGTACCAACTGAACATAATTTTAATGCCACAGCCCATTTAAGTATTTTTGATGATGGTTGCTTCCAGGATAATGCACTATGTCACAAAGCTCAGAACATCTCAATCGGATCTCTTGAACACGACAATAAACTCACTGTACTCGAATGACCTCCACGGTCACCAGATCTCAACCCAACAGAGCGCTTTTGAGATGCGGTGGGAGACTCACATCTTGGATGAGCAGCGGATAAATCTGCATCATCTGCTATCATGTCAACATGGACCAAAATCTCTGAGGAATGTTTCCAGCCACTTGTGGAATCCATGCTACACAGAATTTGGGCAGCTCTAAAGGCAAAAGGTGTATCTAATAAAGTGGCAGAAAAGTGTATCTTCTCTGCACTTTGTACATGTTTTGTATGCAGGAGTAAGTCTGTTGAGCTTTCGATACCTGCTTTCATATAACCCAGTTTTGTGCTGATAGTCAGAGGTCCCTGTGCTGTAGTGGATCGTTTTTCTTCACTATATTGCTGTCAGCCGAGTTATCTCACTATGACCTCGGCTGGCTGATCTGCTTTGACCTTTGACACTCTCATTTACTAAGACACTCAAACTCTGAAGTGAACCCTGGGTGAGCCTTTAGTGGCAGTTTCCAGGTGCCGAGCGTGCTGTATTTACCTTCATAAAATGTTTTATGATTTTACAATAATTCAAAGATAAAAAGCACCGTCACCTGGCTGTAATTGCTCATAGCTCATTTATAGTCACATGAACTGTGTGTGTGCGGTCTGTGACCCCTGTTCCAACTTATGAAATGCTTTCAGACCACAGTGAAGGGACTTTGAGTTAGACTAGAAAGGTGCAGAAAAAGGGCGAATAAAGTGTCTGAAGTTCACTGGGAGGTGATTTTATAACACTGGGCAAGCAAGTCAATGTTGGAGGACACAGAGACGAGCTGGCTGTGTGTGTTTGTCCATAGGGTGTTTAGTTTGTGAGCCGAGTGTGTGAACCAGAGCTTCCCGAGTTCATTCATCACAATAAAATATCTGCTAGTCATACTGTCTGCAAACACAGCAAGCTGTTGTTCTAAATGTGTCTGGGCCATATGCAAATCAATGTTAGTTTCTTAATGAACCTTTGAACATTACTCTTAAGTACCAAATCACCAGTGTGCCTTGTTTCAAAGATAAACCCACAGGATGTAATCTAAGAAGCAGTCTTTGTCTTGAAGCTTAAGGGGCACATGCTTCGGTCTCCATAGCGTCCGTTTTACCATCAACAACAGGTGCATTGGATGTGACACTATTCAATTGTTCATTATTAAGTAGTATCGTGTTCTATTAGCCAGTTAAGTGTGTCTTAGCTGTATTATGTTCACCTGCCACGTAAAAACCAGACTGGAAAAACCTGCTGTAAGGAGCCGCGGCGATACGGCAAGCATTAAGTGGCAAGAAACTTGTCGCCTCACATTCTTTGCTTCTCGCATACAGCGAGGCTCTGCCACCTGCCAGGCAGGTTTCTGTGGCCGCTCTGAAAACAGACACGTGAACATATATTACGGTCCCAAAGACTCATATTCTCCTCGGACGTGCATGATTGTGTTTCTACATCGGGCAAAACATGAGCTTCCCCGGAGGAACACAGCACCGGGGAAGTGGTGCTTCAGTGTCATCGTGGGGATTAGTACGCAAATCCTTTATAGCATTAACCTAAGTACTTTTCCGGCACTTAAGATTGATGGTGACAGAGGTCTTTAAATAATTACTATGCTGAAATTTATCCAAATAAAGGCAAGCTGACTGAGCATGCAAGGTCAAGTTAGAGCAACAGAAAGGGTTCATCAAACCTCCTGCCAGTCTGCAAGTTGTATTTTTATGATTTATTCTTTCCCAATAATTATTTTAATATATATGTACTAACAGTCCCCGAAAATTCCTGTGGAGATAAGCCCCAGTTAGCACTGATGGTCCCATTTCATCTGTTAAAAATGACCAGATTAACAATATTTCTTTCATTTATCATAAAACTTCCTTCCTGTTGTATTTTATCACGAAGTGTATAAAAGAGGTGGACCATCATACATAAACTGGCATTTGGATGTCATCCTGTTGTTTCTTTGGAGCCTGATTATAGACTTTGAAGACTCGAAGTTAACAAACAACCTCACAAAGTTAAATGAGTGAGGAATAAGGTCACTGTCTTATAGCTTCTATACAGCTGAACGTCTTTTTGAGAGTCAAAGAATCAAAGCTTAAGTCATTTCCGCAGCTTTATTTTCAGACCTGGTGGTTACATTAATTTTTTTCATACAGTGTATGAATTTTATTTACATTACCTAGCCAGGACTAAACCCCTGTTTGCCACTCACACACACAGCTATGAGCTGGTGGCTCTGTTGTTTACCTCACTTGAAGTCAGGAAACAACAAGTTTGAGAATGTGCCTCAGCTTAATACAGGAAAAACTGGTTTTATACTCAAATTATGAAGTAAAATAGTTGAAATGACAGGCAGTGTGATCTAGCCTGCTATTGTGACCTTACCACATAAAGTTTTTAAGACTTTGCTGCTCTCGATTGCGAAAGTTGATATTTTAGATGCAGGTTTTTGGTTTGATGCCACATTGAAAAGAGATCACTGAAACAAAAAGTGTCTTAGGGTCTTTTTTTTTCCTGATATCTTCCTACGTGTCAGCGACGCGACTGTGCAGTTTTGAACATCCCTCATCCCGGACGGCTGACTCTGGCGTGCTTGTCGATATATTGTTGACTACAGCGGGGAGTGATGTAAGGCCAGGAATCCTTTTGCTGTTTCGCTCATTTTCAGTGTTGTCACAGTGCTCTGTCCTTGTAGCAAAACATTCCAGAGGGCAGACCCAACCCTGACCCTGATGTCCAGCATTTGAAACAGCATGATGAGACACACACACACAAAAAGATTCAGAGGGCTGAGTACTGACACCGGGGTTTGGGCTTGTTACATAAACTGCAACAAATGCCTCATCCCTTTGTAGTGAGATTGCAGGATATTGAGGCAGCTAATGAGGACTTATTTAAATGTAATATGACTTGAAAGTACATTTGTGCTGCAGAACGGCACAGCTCAGAATGCTTATACTACCCAAATAGACTGTTGTGTGAGGAGAGAAAGAAGCTAGGCATTTTTCTTTTGCAGATACTTAAAGCCATGAGGTTTGATTTTCTGTGTCCTACACAGTATCTGATACAGATTAGAGAAGACGATTGCAAACCCAGGGTAAACAGGTGGAGCACCAGCCGTGCTTCATTCTTCTTCACGGTTTCGAAGATACACAGTCTACCTCTTGTCTCAGTAACTAATACTTGTTACCACCAGCTCCACCCCACCCCCTTCTCACGCTTCGTCTGTCCTTGTAGTCCAGCGAGGGCCCCAAGGCTTCATTACAGCTCATTGCTGCGATGTTAACAGAAGTACGTCATCTCTGATGTCAGATTCTAGTGATTTTTACATTCTGCACAATAATCTCAAATACTTACTTCTGACACCGACTATAACTACGTCTGATCTGACATGAATTGCGTAGCATGGTTTAATTTAAACATCGGCAGCAGCATGTCTGTGTTTTTGGTCTCTTCCTGTAGCTTTGGAGTGTATTCCCATTATGCAGACTCAGTTCTCAGTTGTTTACCCAGCAAAAATGTCCTGTCTGTTGAAGTATTTACAGCGTGAGCCTCTGGATATAATCTTGCCTCAGAAGAAATGACTCGATATGGAGCTACTCAGATGTCTCTGGCTGGATTAGTTTGTAGAGGAGTCTTGAAGGACTGGACTGGTCGGCCGCCCCAGACGTGCAGATCATAAGGCATCAGCAGCCTGTGTGTGCAGCTGACACATGCTGTCAAGCCATCATTACTGAGTGGTAGGGGAGGACAAAACGAGCGTACATCTGCAGGGAAGGAAGCTCCCTGTATATTCACAATCTGCAATTATAAAGAGTCTGGTGAATAGCTTGAGGACACAGTTCACTTCTTCTCCCTCTGAGAGCTGCTGGTAGATGATTAATGCCCTGTGATTATTCTCAAGTAGGTTCCTTCTTAACAACAGGGGACATTAAACACTCAGCGCTGATTTGATACCATAGTGCAGGAAACCAACCTTTTCATCCTTTAGTCAGAGCTAATGATGAGCTCCATCTTCACCAGCCAGTTTTATTTGAACAGCCAAAATCTACTATTACGCCAACTTCTTTCTGAGGCTATGACTCAGCATTTAAATAGGCTCAGCTAATATCCAACATGTAAATTTAATAGTACCTGAACAAATTCTGAAGTGAAGATGGATTACTGGATACTTAAGGCACTACTGTCTTTCCAGATTCACTGTAACTTTTTACAATTCTTAGGTATACTTTAGAAAAAAAACCTTTAATGACTCGGTGCAGTCATGTAAAAAGCTAAGAACACTCCCTGATTCAGTAGTTTCTAAAAGAGTCTATAGCAGGAATAACTTGCAGCACTCGTTTTTTTTAATCATTATCACTCTCTCACATCACTCTTGAGGAATTTTGGCCAACTTTGTACAACTGCTTCAGTCCATCAAGGTTTCCAGGCATTTGTTTATGCGCAGCTTTCTTTAGATTGAATCGATTTGAGGTCTGGACTTCGACTTGGTAATTTTCTTTTTTCCTATATCATTACCCCTCCATCACCGTGCTCGGCAGTTGGTATGAGGAGTTTGTGCTGATATGCTGCATTAGGCGTTTTCCAAATGTGGCGGTGCATTTTGAGCAAACGTCTCATCCAAAGTTCACGAAATCTTGTGGTTTGTTCAAATGCGGCTTTGCAAAGCTAAGCTGCCATGTTCTTTTTAAATAGGAGAGACATTCTCCTGGTAACCCTTCCAAACAAGTTCCAAACACACTGGTTCAGTCTTTTTCTAGCTGTACTGTCATGAACTTTTAACATTTAACATGCTACCTGATGCCTGTAGAGTCTGAGGTGTAGTTCTTGGGTTTGTACGGTCTGAGCATTGCATGCTCTGACCTTGGGGTGAAAATGCTGGTATGTCCAGCAAAGTGTATTTGATTAGCAAAGTGCGTTTGATCAGCATTTGATTAGCAAACTGCATTTGATCAGCAGCACCTGGCTGCTGGTTCCTTTCTTAATTCCTTAATTCTTTTACAGGACTACTGTGAAACCTGTGAAAACTTTCGTGGGTGTTGGGTTGGTTTTTTTTGCCAGTATTAACGGACACTTCACCAGGGCTGCCCTTTGTGACGGACTCTGTTTATAATTTTTATATGGCTCGAGGGTTGGGGACCGGTGCACTAATCCACAGAGCTGCCTGGGCTTAAATCACAATTGTGGTCCGCCATGAACTGTAAATTCAATAATGCATTTGTTCAGCGCTGCCTTTTTTTTTAGCCATATAGCACTTAGGAGAGTAACTATAGAAATACATGAATTGTACTATCATTCTTTTAGTATTAATAATAGTATTAATAGTAACCCAAGCTTTCACATGGTGGGTGTTGGACTATGGCTTTCCTAAAAGAGTAAAAAAAAGTAGTGACTGGGTGTTAAATCCTAGTGGCTAGCATGTTAATCTCACATGCTAGCCATTTGGTTTTAGGAGAAACTTCAAGAACTCCCTCTCTTTGTACTCCCACTTCCAGATTTATAGCTTGTGGGATAATGAAGCAATAAAGCTGTAGAAAAAAAATAGTAGACAATATAAAAAAATGATGGTCCTTTTAATGGCCAACAGGGAGCGACTCCTCTGGTTGCTAAGACTTCTAGGTGTGCCTGCTTGCTCTATTATGTCAGTAAAAACCTCAGCTTAGTGTCTCGTTTCAGGTATGTTAAATAGAATATGATGTCCATTTTGTAAATTCAGTTCAATTCTAACATTTAGAAAGAACAATTATCTAGGATCAGCTTCAGCTAATTAGCTAATGGGCTTACAGTTTCCTTTGTTTCTCAGTCAGATACAGCCATAACCTGTCACATCCAATTTCACATCACTAAGGTGGAAATAGAAGAAACTACTCAGATCGAGGCTTCATAGCAAGCAGTGGGTAAAGTCACAGTGGCTCCATCCATCTTTTATACTGTCTATACAAAAATGCTAATTTTAGCTGCATTATTGATAGAAGAAGTAGAGACAGTAGATATAGTTCCATTTGTAGAGCTAACGGTTGTCTGTCTCTCCGTGTCCATCATGGTCCATCATAGGGCTGGACGGAGAGCTGTCCAAGGTGTAGCCCTCTGGCTGTTTTTAGTATGGCAGCATGTACGCATTCAGTTTGTTGACATTGCCCTCACACAGACCCTGTCTGTTATTTTGCCATTTTGAGTAATTACATCAATAATAATTTTCATGTATGCTTTTTCCCGTGCATGAACATTGTAATTTTCCAATCGTGCACCTTGTTATAGCAGGAAGCTCAGATAACATAAAATATAGGGAAGGAAAATGAGGGTCATCAGAAGCCATGGGGGAGTGTATTTCTGGTTGACCCACATGCTTTTCAGAGGCGTTCAGCCAGTTAGACCCAAAGGGGGGGACGCTGACAAACCTGAAGTGACACTATGGATGTCCTCAGGAACTGTCTCTACCCAGAAATACCCCTCACATACACTCTGTTGAGCAGCGGTGGATCACAAGGACAAATCAGCGGCCATGCTACTAGCACTGCTCTCTCCATGACAAAATGAGGTCTGTAGCCTCTGCCAAGGAGGATACAAAACACCACAGTGCAGCAGATGGCTCCTTATAAAGCCAATGGGTGTAAACTCCCTGGAAGGAAGAGAAACCATAAACCTACTGCTAATTAGATATTCTATTAACTTGCTAAAATACAATAAACGATAATGGCTGAATATTTTCCCATAATAATTTTTCAGGTGCATCTTACAACAAACCCAAAAAAGGATAGTGCTGGAAAAAAGATAAGAGTAGAAAATGATTTTTAACTGAAATCATGAACAAAGCTGGAGCGAGCCGGCCTTCTTTTCCCTATGAATGATGAGTGATTGACACATGCTGGCAATATTTTGCTGCCATGTTTACTGGAGTCATTTGGAAAAGAAAAAAAATGAAATTTGTCAGTTTCCTTTCAACACGGATTAGCAAGTTTGATGCACACAAACACAAATCTGTGCTGTAAGTGCAGTTTGACTCGCCAGAAATCTGACTCTGGATTCAAGGGTGTCTTTTTTGTTTTCTGGTGGCGATCAAAGTGTGATGTCCTCATTTCACTGCAGGCGGCTTTGTTGCCTGTCTTCTTATATTTACTCTATAATTACACCAGAAGCCATCTAATACAAGCAAAATGTTGTAAAAGCAGTCTACAAAAATGGACTTTGCTGTGCCTTCCTCGTAATAATTTCTGCTAGATGACTCCGTTTAGTTCCACGGCAAAGATGCTAATGTGCCCGCCTGCAGTGACACAGACAGGGTTTAAGCTGTATTTCTCAATCTGATATATCATATTTGCTCTGCACTTTAATCCAAATGAACAGTTGGGTGACTGAGCAGTTTTAGAGGCTCCAGCCAACTGAAGTAAACACAGCCGGTTGTACGCTGCGGTCATGTGACTGCAGTGTTAGTCCAGGGGAACCTACGTAAGCTTGCGGCATAGCACTTGGCTTCCTGCCCTTCTGGCTGCAATAAGTGACACACACACAGACACACACTCGCACGCACACCACAAACTTTGTTATATCATCCTCCCACCTCTGCCCCGCCTCCGCTGTTGTGTTTGATACAGATTGGACTTGGACCTAGTGGAACATATGCTGTGACAATAGGGGATTTTGTTTTCTCGCGCTTCTCAGTTAAAGCTGTCCAGTAAAACAGATCTTCTGGCCAACACACGCACACATAGTGATAGTAGGTCACCGCCGTGCCCGTGTGATTCTGCTGAATCTTTTCTTAAAACCGAGTTACTTCTTCCTCTTGTTAGGGCTGTCCTCCACACAGGAAAACGTGCCCGGCTGTAAGCTCGAGTAAGCACCGACTTGATAAATAGATGCTGCTACGAGGTCTGAGACATGGGGTTTTCTCAGCAGCCAGGAGCATTAAATCTCCCAACTTCTGAAGGATTACAAAAAAGGATTATATAAATGTATTATTAACACAATTACCACTACATGTGTTGGTTTTTTTTGTCAGTATTTTCGGACATTTTTCATCTGAGCCCACTAATCCATGCAGCTGCCTGGGCTTAAATCACAATTGTGGTCGGCCATGAACTGTAAATTCAATAATGCATTTGCATGCATTTGTTCAGCACTGCCTTTTTATAGCCGTATAGCACTTACAAGAGTGACTATAGATACATGTGAATTCTACTATCAGTCTTTTCACTTGCACTTTGGAACTTAAACACAAGAAAACGATCGCATAGTAATCGTCATGGTTACTACAGCTATAAGGAACATTTGGGCTTCTGCAAAGACAGTGCGGTTGCTTTAACAGGGAAGTGTACAAACAGGAACAAACAGTAGTTCTTACTTTTTAAAGACTGCATTGGATGAGCAACATGTGAACGACACAGTCACTGTCTTATGTGAGTGTATCTAGGAAGAGCTATGTGAGCAGATACTGTTTAAATGCATTAAATACCAGGATTAATTAGCAGTTTACTTTATGATATGATCAAAGGTCCATAAAGCAAGTTCCACATACCCAGCTGCTAGTCAGCTGTATTAAAGGCTGTATCCCTGCACTGTTACATCTTTTGTCATCTCAAAGTCTCTTTTCTCTTTCTCGTGTGTAATGTTTGGGACATTTTTCTCTTCCTCTGTCTCTGCCAGAGCTCCATTCAGATCACTTTTGACAGCAGCCTCCAGATAAGTGCTGCCTCTGCAATAGAAAGCGTGAGCTGCACTGACCAGTCAGCAAACCGAATGGTTAGTAATCTTTGCTTATACCTGTGACATCAGGAGCAGTGCATTTTGAGTGTATGTATGCATGAGTATTTGTCCTCCTCTCTTTTTCTTTTGCAGATTTTGCACTGTAATTGTTCAGTAGACAGGGTCAGGTTACCCGTGACGGTCACCCAGCAGTCGCCAGTTGCCATTTCTATGGACACCTATCAGATCACTATAGCACCTGTGGTGGCAAAGGTACCTGAAGCACTGCACCTGGATTTTAGCAATTTGTACACGGGAGACCAGACCTCTAAAAAAACAAATGTCAGAGCGTGATTTGCATTGTTATTCAAATGTGAAAATTTACACAGACAGTCGCATGTCATCTGTGCCCTCATTGCAGTGGTCATTAAATGTGAAATGTTTTTCTGTTACCTGATGCATTTTAATGTAAGACAATTATTTATTAATGACAATTTGCTGCACAGAGAATATCTATTGTTATAACTGCCTGTTACTATTTTCTTACCGTCCCTGCCCCCCCCCGCTCCGTCTACCTCCATCAGGTTGTGGCGTGCTTGGAGGAGGTGGAGGATGAGGGGCTGCTGATATCCTGGAGTCTTTCCAAGCAGCCGTCGTTTTCTCTGACCGTGTCTCCATGCAAGCTGCAGAGACGGGTGGGAACGCTTACCGCTAATGGCACTAATTTGATGTCACTGCTCTCAGTGACCGTCACATTTTTCAAATTAAAAGCATGCGTGTGTTATTAAAAAAGGAAACGCACATTAAAAAATTTCCCGTATCTAATTTGTCTTCTTTGTAAATCAGCATGCACTGATTTGCATGCAAGTGACTTTCCATCCCATTAAACCCAAGATTAGTCACGAAGGAAGTGCCGTCCTTTAATATTGTTATATAAATGGGCATGCCATTAAATGCCATTTGTCTGAGGAAGTAACAACGTTAATAAAATAAAAAGGAAACAAATACTTAGCACAAGACATTGTGTTGACTAATGACATCCACCATACGGGAATATAAAAAGCCTGCTTTATACGGCGTAGCAAGCCCAGCGTGGGTGAAGTATCAAGGCTGGTTCAGCCCCCCAGAGGTGAAAATGCTCTCAGATTAAAGCTGCAGTAATTTTTTTCCTTTGGGATCCTGTAAGAATTGAGATGAAATAAATAAACCCTCAATTTGTGGCTGTAGTTAGTTCGGTTCAGCGGGTGTTGGTTAACCATCACTGAGTAATAAGTGTGCTTTTTTCTTCACAGTGCACTGAAGGTGAAGCAGACATAGACACAATTAAGGGTCTGATAGAAGATACTCTGTTCAGCACTCAGCCAGCCATGGTCCTCAATCTCAGGACGTCCAGTCCTTTGGTGAGAAATTTACTGCCTTTAATGAGACAAATTAACTAAAAGATGTATAGATTATATAATAAAATAGATGATGTACTTAAAGCTGTTTCACTGTTGAGCTCTCCACCCCCCTTTCTGCACACTCCCAGGCCCCCATGGACAGTCTCTCAGTGGGATTGAACTCTGTATCCCAGAGTGTCTTGGTGAGACGACTACTCCTCCGGCAGCTCAGGGCGACCTTAAGTAAAGGTCAGATATTTTCCCCCAGCGTCAGATCATTTCCGCACAGCTTCCTGCTGATTACCGAAGTCTCACTGCGTCATTGTGTGTTTTGCAGGTCAATGGTCTAAATCAGGGGAGCTGTGCTGTGTCCTGAGCCTGGACCAACCGTCTACAGAGAGAACAACCCGCTTCCTGCCTGTGCCCAGCAGTGCCAATGCTGCACTGGAATGGAGTGAAGATATTACTCTGTAAGCTGCCGTGTTAGAAAGCAGATTCAGGGTGTAATGATTGTGATGCATTTGCAGGTCACCTATTGGCCTCATTTGCAGCCCTCATTTTATTCCTGCACTTTGCTAGAGCAGCTTTGCATGATTCACAGTTTAAAATAATCCTCCTCTCTTCTGATTGGCTGCCCCTTACGACCAGAAGGTCTGAACAGCAAGTGGTGGAGCTGCTGTGCTCACAGCCAGAGCTCTTTCTCACAAATCCAAGAGTAGAAAGAAATGTCTGAAACTGGGTGTTAAGCCTGGTCTGAAGACTAGACCACAATACTTTCTTCTAAACTCCCTAAAGTTGCAACAGTTTTGGGGATCTTTTATTTTAATGCTCCAATTCAGATTTAGCAACATCAGAATTTCTTGAGCCCATAATGTCACAGTCACAATCAAATAGTTAAAATATTTGTATTAATATTAATGTTCCAGAGAAGTAATGGCTGTAGAAAGAAACGTATTTAATTGAAATAATAATACTTGGATAATGGAGTTTCACTGTAATGCTAACTCATTTGTTTCCTGTGTTTGAAGGGAGCTGGGCCCAGAAACCAAAGAGCTGAGAGTGAGACTTCTGGAGCGGAGTGGCAAACGGGAACGTAAGGCATAGTTCAATAGCAATTTACTACTGGCTGCTGCTCAGAAAGCTGATCAGCAGGAACATATTACAGCTTAAGCAGAGTCATCAGTGCTGAAAATGCAGTATTGGCAGACTCACTGTCTTTGTTAGCATTTTGTGATGTCTGGAGAGGCTCGTTTTTTTTGGCCTCAGAACTACAGTAAAAGGAAAGACCTTTTTGCTTTTTGTACAATTTGTTTATATTCTTTTTGTGTTTAAATATGATTAGAATTCCTGCCAGGTCACGCCTCCATTGCTTTGGACATCCAGGGTAAAGTTCCCACTGGGCAGCACGTATTGTCCATGAGGTCTGGCCAAGACTCAACGCCAAACGCTGTCATCACCGCTGAGGTGAGTGACCAGACGAGTTAGATTTCTGTAAGAGTGTAGGGAGTGTTTGAAATTCTTACTTGTGCTTTGACGCAGAACGAAGGTTGCGTTACGGTTTATTATCTAGATCTGGACTTTATCAAAGATTCCCAACAAAAGAGGCAGTGTTGTGTAACAGCTGATACAAAATCCATTGTCATTCTTATAATCGCTGTGTCAGATCTCTTGTAGACTTTCCAGCAGCCAACTTGTTGCTCTTTTTTTGGCTTTCTTCTAGTCCACATTGTCTTTAAAGAGAGAGAAAATGAGAATAAACGTGCTTTGTCTCTGTGGGGTAACATTTCATTTGGCAAATTCTGTCATTTCTTAATAACTTAATTTCCAATTTATATATAGAGCCAAAGCACAACAACAGTTGGATTAAGGTGCTTTATATAAGACCAACAATCAGGCAGTCGTTTTTGAGCAAGCACTATGTGACAGTGGGAAGGAAGAACTCCCTTTTAACAGGAAGAAACCTCCAGCTTGTACACTTTTTGTTTGTTTTTTTCCTCTTCCAGCTGTTGTACCAAGAAACACAGGAGCCTAGCAGTGCCCACAAAGCTCTGCTACTTCGCTCCTCTCTCACCCCCACCAAGAAAGTTGACGTGGACCGAACCATCATGCCAGACGGAACCATCGTCACCACCGTCACGACGGTCCAGTCCCGACTTAAACTCGATCGCAGTCCAGGTGCGTTTGACAAAGCAAAGCATGTCACCAAACCAGGCAGGGCAGGTGCCTGATGAGTTTTTTTTAGTAGTGTCAATAATAAGAAATGAAATAGCAGCGTTCCCTTTCAGGTGACTCCCCGTTGCGTTCTCCGTCTAAAGTGGAGGTGAATGAGAAGAAACCCACCGTGCTGCCTGATAGCAGAAGCAGCAGCAGCCCCAACGCGAGCAGTGAGTTCTGCCCTGAAAACCAGATTTGTTTTACATAACAGATGCAAAGTAGGATAAGCAACACGCAGCAGAGTAACACGAGTCGAGAGGAATGCACTCTGAGTACGCATCGTGCGCTCCGTGCAGGTAATCCTTTTCAAAAGCATCACATAACTCGCACACGGGCTGGAGTTACGTGCTGTTTTTGGTGCAGCGGGAAGCTAATTGCTGACACAAAACAGATAAAAGATAAGCACAAACTTATATGTAGTGCAACAGCAGTTAATTCAGCAATATATTTTAATAAAAATAGCACATGGTGGTCTGCTAGTATAGTGCTGATTTACATATTTGTGTTTTTTGTTGCTCAGAGAGCAGCCGCCTCTCTAATGGCCTGGATCCTGTTGCAGAAACCGCCATACGGCAGCTGACAGAGTCTGGGTCCAGAGCAGCACGGAAGACACCGACGAAAAGGAGCACGCTAATCATCTCGGGTGTGTCAAAGGTCAGAGAGTGAAAACGCCATCTTTCTAGACACGTGCTTTGAGTTTGATTTGAAAACTTCAGCGATTTTGTGGTTATCAGTTACCTGTATAATGATTGAAAGGAAATAGTCCAACCTCCAGTCTTTATATTAAATTAGCTGTAAGCCGTAATAACTGCTGCGACTGCTACTGGGAATCTACTGTAAAATACAACGAGGAGCCGGGCAGAATAAGTGTGATCTAAATTTAGTCCACAGCCCCCCCACTGGACCACTTTACAGAAGAATGAGAATCTTCTGACCTGATTTTTGCTCGAGAATCTTTGAAAACGTGTCAGGAGCGCTCGACAACCTCACTAAAAGAAAGTGTGCTGATAATCGTGTATATTTGAATTTAATCGTCATATACATGTAATGGCGTGTAATTTCAGTAGTGACATCTATTTCTCTGCTTCAGGTTCCACTCTCTGAAGATAACAGTGCATTATCAAGTGGCTACGCTGCAGCCATGGACGCAGCCATGCACGGCAACCATTACGGGTCAGGGCGTCACCATGATCCAGATGAAACCACGCCCTCTGACGTATCAGAGCGTCCTTCTGTGGATGATGTGGAATCAGATACTGGCTCCACTGGTGCCTTGGAAACCCGGAGTCTCAAGGATCATAAAGGTAACGCAGGCAGTCTGTGCTGTAAAGAATCCAGGTCCAGTTCTCAGTAACGTCTCGCAGAAAAGCGTAACTGTAAAAACATTATTCAGCTATTGAAATATTCTGTAAATTATTCAAATATGTTTCTTGTTTTGTCATTAAAGCAGAATTTCATGAGCAGGTTTACATTTTTTTCAGTCTCAAAGACGTTTTGCTTTTAGATTTAATTTTCATGTCTCACTTTTTTTTTTTTTTATATATATTAATAACGGCACAGTGTATCTTATATGCAAACAAATATTTCATAGCCTTAGGTAACATCAGGACTTCAGGTTCAATTCACAGATTTACCACAGTCAGTTCCTCTACTGCTGCTGCCCTCTAGAGGCCATAATTCAGCATCTACAAAGCCAAACTAACGTGTGTTTGTTTGTAATTTAATTTATTTTTTTCATGCAATATAATTAAATTTGAATGGTGAGGCAGAGGAGTGGGAGAAGCAGTAATAAGTAAACTAAGCCACCCCTCATTTCTTTATATTTTGCTTCCAAGGAGCCAGACTTTATTTTCAAAGTGCTTTTTAACAATAGTTATGCGACCTTTCTGATGGTCTTTCAAAGTTTTCTTTGGACGTTTTCTGCTTCTTCACTCATTTTCAGTCCAGTTCTTGACTGTTTTCAGAGGAATGTTTTTTTCTTTTAGCTTGGTAAGCTACGTTACCTATGAATTGCTCAAGCAAAAACAAGGCTCCAAACTCTTGTCAGTGCTGTGTCTACACATGACAGAGAACTTAGAGAGCCAGTTTTAGATGATGTCTTCAGGCACTTTGTTATCAGCAGCCTGTCGCAAAAATGCATGGATTTTTTGTCATGTATGTTGTGAAATAATTGAAATCATTTGTGAAACTAGAAGTAACTCCACGATGTGTTTCCTGCAGTGGGCTTTTTGCAGAGCGGGACGAAGCTGCTTTTCCGCAGAAGACATCGAGAGAAAGAGTCCTGCCTTAGCCAGTCCCACGAAGACATCTCCAACTTGGGCAATAACTTCACTGCCGCACCAAACATCAGCCGTAAAAAGTCTGGCAGCTTCTCCCGGCGCCTCATCAAACGTTTCTCCTTCCGCTCTTCTGGCAAATCAAAAGGCAAGGCCGCCAATGGAGGAGCTAGTGCACTGGATAACTAATTCTCGAGGCCAGCAGACATGGACACGAGTCATCCTGAGAGCGTTCTCTGTTATCACTACACGTCAGCACGGTCTTTGACAGGCTGAGCGCCCCAGGTGGGTTGTCAACTGCACAGCTTTAAAGGAGGATACCTCTGGGAGGGCTCCCCTCTGGATAGAAATTATTGCACTTTCAGGACAGAAGTCTCATTTAATCACATCGCTGACTCTGAATTGTTGTTAAATTTGAGGAGGAATCTGCTGCTCGGTGGAGGAGATGGGAATAGCTACAAAGAAATGTTCCACGCTTCTGGGATTGTTGGACTGGCACTGGTGGTGAAAACGCTCCAAAACATTTTAATGATGTAAAATGCCACTATGCTCTTGGTTGCACTTTTGACTTTTTATTTTTTTTAACAGCACATGTAAAAATGTGCTTGTTGTTAAAGTGTAATTTATTAATATGTTGGACTCATTAAACAAGTGCTATTTTATTTGAACCCCCTACAACTAATCATCATAGCTACATTACACTATAATATAGAGACATTAAGGTGTGTTTTCCATACAAATGTAATTTTCAACACATAGTTTAAGTAAGTTTAAAAAAAATGTCTTGATCTAGCTATAATGTCCATCCATGATTGCTTCGACATTGGTTTTAGAATAATGTTAAATGTTGTATCTTATATAAAAACCTGAAAAGATCATATTGTACTTTTACTTTGACAAAGGTGCTTTCTCTGAAGTATCATATCTTCACTTTGCTTTTGAAAATCTAACCAGCCACCTTATTTATCAAGCCAGAAGCTGATTTTTAGACTTTTGAAAGTCTCGCAGTCTTCTGTCGGGGGAAAACAGCAACGCGATCAGGCGTGCTCGCCTCTTCTCGTGCTTCTACAGAATTCATTGTTGTAACAGCTATCATTACTGTGCAGGACATGCTGTGTTAAATGCCTCAAAAGGGTTGCGGGTGAAATCGTTTGCAGAGAATGCTGCCATGTGATTAGTTCCTAATAATGAACTAATATAGCAAAGCATTTCCTGTATGAACATTTGGGATTGTTATGATAATGTAATATTTTTTAGATATATGTACGTCACGCTAAAATATTTCTGCAGTTTATATTTAAAAAAGGAGATTGGTGTGTCTCAGTGTTCACTAATGCTGCGCTCAGGCAAAGCAAGAGGACTCGGTGTGGGTTAGAGTTGAAATACGGTACTCAGGGTTTTAATGAAATCTACTAGCAGCCACAGGTTTTAAGAAAGCATTTGCATACTTTGAAGGCAAATAGATCCAGTATGTGAAGTTGTACATAGGTTTTAGGGCCAATTGAGTCTTGTCTGAAAACATGAAAATAATCTTTTAACTGACTGCATTAACTATGAGACTTCAGAAAAACCAAACTTAATAAATGGTTGTTTTTTGAAATTATAATTTTTTTAATAAAAGGATTTTGAAATGCTGAAGAAGAGAACAAAGCCTCTTCAACGTCTAAAGGCACATAAAGCAAACGTTATGAATAAAGATTTGTGGCTGTATTGTGAAACAAAAAGTGGCTGCAAAATTGATGACTTCTGTTATATTTTAAATATTTAATTTATTGCAAATAAATTATTTTTTAAGCATCATCTTTGTACCTGACTTCGTTCATTGTATTTTCAATAACCCATAAAAGGTTCCTTTTTATGATGCACTTGCAGGTCTGTGAAGGCGCATGGGCTACAGCGTAACATTAAAAGAACATAACTTTCTGTACCTGCAATTAACTTACATGTACTAATGTCAATGGAAAATTGTATTTAGTAGTCAGTATAATCTTTTAGTGATATAAGTTTGCATATGGTAGAATACTGCATGTAGTGATTTGTATTAGGAAATATTCAACCATGTATACTTAGAGGCATATAATCAATTGTGTGTGATCTCTAGCAGGCTGCAGGCTTGGTGTGCACCTCAGGAATGCACCCCCACGTCCTGGGAGAACGAGAGAGCTTGTACCTGGTTTTATTGTTTTACGGTAGGATTAACGTAGCTATGTCTGTTATAGTTTAAGTGCTTCTTTACATATAGATGAACTGCTGGACTCCCTCACCATGTTATTTAGGGTGAGGGGGAGACTGCCCTCTTTGTGACCAAGGATGTACCTTTTGTACCTTCATGTTATATGACCCTTTGATCAGCAGGAGACACACACACACACACACACACACACACACACACACACACACACACACACACACACACACACACATACGTTCAATGGAGTATAAAATAAAGACCGGGGCAGTGCTCAGCGCGAGTCTCTCAGTAGGGAGCTGCCCTTCTGTGTGTTTCTCTTCTCTGAGTCTTTACTGAAGAAGTGTTTTATAACATTTTCCTTAACAACTAATAAGTTTGCTTTCGTGAGGCTCTTCCCTGCATTTCATTGTCTTCGCTGACTAGTAACACCAGAAGGGGCCCAAGAGTTTTTGGGGACTTACTTCTGTGGCTTTTAAACCCTAAAACACGCTGCGCCAAAAATTGGTCCACCCCAAGGATTGGGTTCCCCGACATAGTGTAGAGAGTAACATAGTGTACGCTGTTAAGTGCCAGGAAGATTGCCAAACAACCTCTGGCGATGTGGATGGCACAACACGGAAGAACTACCTGGTCAGGCCAGGACTCTGCAGTCTATTTACACCTACAGGCCAGTGGACCCTCTTTCATTGATGAGGACGTAACCATCCTGGACAGGAAGGAGCACTGGTTTGAGCGGGGAGTCAAGGAGGCCATTTACGTGAACAGAGAAAGACCATCTCTGAATTGAGGGGCCTAACGGTACATCTTTTACCACCGTATAATGCTATAATTGCAGCCATTCCCCAACTCTCTGTGAATGGTAACCATGGCCATTGATCAGTGGGCTTTAATCAGTGGTTGTTGATCAATGGTCATGAGAATTTGCATAATAATGATGAAGGAACTGACCTCACAGCCCATTGTTCCTTCAGTGGGCTGGTTTCAGTCATTATGCAGATGTACTGTTTATAACATAGGTGTCAAACTCTGGCCCGCAGCCTAATTACGTTTGGCCCGCGAAGCCATACCAAATTACTACTAGAGCTGGCCCACTGGTATTATACAGCTAATATATATATATTGTTTAGTATTAAGCTTTGCTTGTTCCATATTCAGTTTTCCAGCAAAACTTATTTGAGTCCATAAGAAAAGATTCATTCTTATATCTGGAGGAAGATTTTTTTTTTCAATAAATATTAATGTTAGCCCGTGACTTTGTTCCAGTTTTGAATTTTGGCCCACTGTGTATTTGAGTTTGACACCCCTGCCATAAGTCATTGTTGATTTTGTCTTCTAAAATGATGTTTAGAAGAGGACCTGAAAATGGCCAACGTTTGTTTGTAAGCTTAATTAAACAGATGTTGGCCTTGGATGCAAACCAGCGGATAACACCCTCTCAGGTTCTCCGGCATCCCTTTTTCAACCCTGGCCTCTCCAACAGGTTCCCAAGTATCAACACTGAAAAACCATACAGAGTCAATCTCCAGCATGGCATCTTCCACCCTGGACAAAAGTGATAAAAACACAAACTGGGGTTGGAAAAGGATATTAACAGCAAATTACACTGGAAATATTAATTAAGCTGCTCCAATAATTATCACTTTGGCTTTTTTTTTTTTTTTTTTTAATTTTCACTCCCCCCACCCTAACCAGTCGCGGCAGATGACTGTCCCTTCCTGAGGCTGGTTCTGTCGAAGGTTTCTTCCTTTTTAAAGGGAGTTTTTCCTTCCCACTGTCGCTAAATGCTTGCTCATAGGGAATCTTCTGATTGCTGGGGTGGCCAAAACTCTAGGGGAAGTAGCAATTCTTGTGAAAATTAAAAAAAAAAAAAAAGCCTACCAATATTCAAAGCAGAGCAGCGGACACCTTACCATCACATCAGTCCTTTAATCCAACCTAAAACACCATGTTTACAGAAATAAATTCCATACAAATTGGAAATAAATTGTTGTTTTTGATTGTTTATAAATATATAGTGCTACCCTTCAGCCTCCTAGTAGACATACCTGTGTTATCCCCAACTCTTTGTGAATGGTAACCATGGCCATTGATCAGTGGGCTTTAATCAGTGGTTGTTGATCAATGGTCATGAGAATTTGCATAATAATGATGAAGGAACTGACCTCACAGCCCATTGTTCCTTCAGTGGGCTGGTTTCAGTCATTATGCAGATGTACTGTTTATAACATAGGTGTCAAACTCTGCCAAATTTGGCCCGCAGCCTAATTACATTTGGCCCGCGAAGCCATACCAAATTACTATTAGAGCTGGCCTACCGGTATTATACAGCTAATATATATATTGTTTAGTATTAAGCTTTGCTTGTTCCATATTCAGTTTTCCAGCAAAACTTATTTGAGTCCATAAGAAAAGATTCACTCTTAAATCTGGAGGAAGATTTTTTTTTCAATAAATATTAATGTTAGCCCGCAACTTCGTTCCATTTTTGAATTTTGGCCCACTGTGTATTTGAGTTTGACACCCCTGGTTTATAAGATTGGGGAAATCTTCAGTTAGCTGAGACTGAAGAAGTCACTTGGATGAGTGATGAAATGTTTCTCCCACATGGAGACACATGTGAATACATCGAAGAACAACTTGGGTTTAGTATCTTACCCAGCTCTTACAGTGAAAGTGATTAAACCAATGGCATTAAGGCACCAGTCTTCTAATATATTAGTAACAATATGTAACTTTCACTTCTACAATTACTATTGATATTTCACACACACAAAATATACATCGATTAGCCTGTCTTGTGTGACATTTCATGCGGTCTTGGTGGGTGGGGGTTGCCTGCTAGCGTGGGGGCCCCAAGTAATTGCTTAGTCTGCTAATGCTGCTTGCTGGCTCTCAGTTATATGTTTTCATCAAAATCAAATTTACTTGAAAAAGTGCACAAAAGAAATGTGGTTCCAGGTATGATTAGCTAAAAAAGGTCTGACCAGATACGTGCATGGCATATAAACCAAACTATACACGGGACACATAGTGCAGAGTAAGGCACTCACATACTGTATGACTATTAAACCTGTTCTTAGTTTAAATATCTGAGGATGATAAAGATGGGGACTGCTGTTGTTAAGTTTGAGAAGAGCACATTTCCTCTCAGACCTGCAGTAGAAGACACTCAGGTCAATAGGTCTTTGTTTGGATGCAGTGGGGGATGGTGTCCTGTAGTTTTCCAAAGTCTTGCAGGCCTCTCCATACCGATGGTCATAAGATGAGAGCCGCTTTACAGCATTTTATTCTTTCAAGGGTAGCTTCTTTTTGAAGCGGTTTGGTTTTCAGTTTAGTTTTTATTGTTAAAAATATTTGGATTTTGTTTAGTATTAGATGTATTTATTTATTAATAAGATTCTTGTTAGGGGAAATATTTAAGGAATTCTGAATAGGTATTACAATTGGAATACAAAAAGGTCTACTTGAAATTCACTTATGTAGACACACTAGTCGAAATAAATGTGTATGTATAACTATTACATGCATGGACGGGTGGGAACATTTGACCAATGAGTAAATCTAGAAACATTTCCTGTTGGTACACAATAATGTTGTATTTTTTTAACTTCAGTTAAATTATTAGTTAAAAACAGCTTTATATTTTGGTGTAAAGTTTAATCATTTTGGCACACAGATCTTCGATGTTATTTGCCACGTGGTCATACTTCGTCCAGGTTTTTGCACTGGTCAGCGCGTACGAAGCTTGGCTTCCAATACACACACATCAGGGGGTTAAATGTTCCATTTAACTTTTACCGCAGAGCTGGTCTGCGCGCCAAAAAATTTAAAGTTGGAGGGAAGATAATCGATTGGCTTTCTGGCTCCTCCTTTTTTACTTTTGACCCACTGACAGAAAGCAGTAACAGTAACAGCCAATCGACCGTGCGTCTTCCTTTTAGACTCCATCGTGATTGTTTACAAACCAGGAGAGATCCACCAATAGTAATTAATTTTCTCTCACGACGTTTCTGTCAGGGCCAATCAGATAACAGCACTTTTATTCCAAAACCCAATGGCAGGTTAGGGCGGGACAAAGCGCGAGGTTTATATAGAAGCTGCGATTTCTTCTTCATCACTAGCAAACCAACGACTGCTGTGGTTCGATTCCGAAGAACTATTTAAATAACCAACGATGTCTGGAAGAGGTAAAACTGGAGCAAAGGCACGTGCCAAGGCTAAGACCCGCAGCTCTCGCGCCGGTCTGCAGTTCCCCGTCGGCCGTGTCCACCGTCTTCTCCGCAAGGGAAACTACGCAGAAAGAGTTGGCGCCGGGGCCCCAGTTTACCTGGCCGCGGTCCTGGAGTACCTCACCGCTGAGATCCTGGAGTTGGCCGGCAATGCTGCCAGAGACAACAAGAAGACTCGTATCATCCCTCGCCACCTCCAGCTAGCTGTACGCAACGACGAGGAGCTGAACAAACTCCTCGGTGGCGTGACCATCGCACAAGGAGGCGTCCTGCCCAACATCCAGGCCGTCCTGCTGCCCAAGAAGACCGGCCAGTCTGCACCGAGCTCCGGCAAAGCGGGAAAGAAGGCCTCCTCTCAGTCACAGGAGTATTAGCTTGCTAGCTAATAACTCTTAACACCCAACGGTCCTTTTAAGGGCCACCCACTCCTAATTGAAAGAGCAACTTTTCCTGATTATTGCTGTCTTGCATCCCCTTTCGCATGATTTTTATTTAATAAAAAGTCTGTTTTGTAAGCACTGATGTATTCTGCTGATTTCAGGCTAATCGATGCTACTTGCTAGTTTTGGAGACCTGCTAGCCTGGCCGGTTGAGCTGAATTTCAGACTGGTGGTCTCTAACCCCACTGATTATACCGTGAGCTCGAGAGTTGTAATATAACACTATTCATTTACCACAGGGCTTTGTTTCATGACCGGCGGTTAACAACAAACAAGGAAAACAAAAATGGCCTCCACTTATCAACATTTACTGTAGGTACATGGGCCAGAGCCTGAAACACCGGTTGCATTTCACCTTATTAGTAGCATGACTGAGCAGCTTTTGTGGTGACTGATTACAAATTACTTTTGGTTTGGCAGAAAGGGCTCTTTAGTATGCATTTGTGGCTGAAATAATGATCTGTGTAGGCATATTGTATTATATGTATTGCGTATTTCCATCTAAAGCATAACATGCTACAAATAACTCACCCTAATCTGAGTTTCAGCTCTCAAAAGTGTTCATATGCACAGAGCAGTTTTAAATTTGTATCCATTTTGAAGGGTTTCCTGCACCACAATGACCAACAGACCTAACAGCCTCAATCAATGACTATATTTTTGGAGTAATAAGTAATATCACTGTAAAGTGAAACGCACCCATTAGGAAGGGAAGATTATTTGCATACATGCTCTTTTTATCCTGCATTAGTGTTCCTTGGGTATATGCCTGAGAAATTGGAGCTCTAGTAACCCATTTCTAGAATTAAGGTGGGGTGTTTTACCATTTGTTTTGTATTTGCTTCCACCTTTATCTTTGCGTATGAGCGACCTGAATAATATGTTTGTTTGTTCAAAGTGTGGTTAAAGCTTGAAAAACATGCCAACGGCTCATTCTCCTTAAAGCTCCAGGTGTTTCCTCGTTACATGTGAAGAAACCGGCAGCTGCAGTTTACCAGCACAGTGACGTCTGACCCAGTATGCACAGCTCCTGTGCAGCAGCCGTACCACTGAGGAATAATTTGAGTAATATATTTCATTATTCCGAAGCACAGAATAATTAGATGTTAGGCAGTAAATTATCTCCACATAGATCAGGGGTGACAGACATGAGGCCCGGGGCCAGAACTGACCCAGCAGACTCCAGTCCGACTCACTGGACAGCTTTGGAAAATGTGAAGAAGGGTGAAAATTTAGTACTTTTAACTGTGTTTTCATACGTTTTACACTATCTACTATAGAAATTTCAGTTTTACAATCCACAGTTTAAAAAAAAAAAAAAAAGACATTTTCTGTGAATTAACAACACTTTTTCTTTGGAACAAAAGTTGGCTTGCAGAATGAGTTTGACATCTTTGCCATAGATCATAAGCATTTATGAGCATTGATTGAAGATGTCTCAAATAGTGCATCACAACAAGACACCTGCTAACAGACAGTTGTTCATTCTGCTTTTCAAAGTACTCAAAATACCTTTAATTCCCCATCAAGGAAAGAAAGCATTTGGCAGAAATTACACCAAACTTTCAGTCAGTGGAAACATGACATCTTGAGTGTAATTCCCAAATGCTGCCACCAGGGGTCACCATGTGATGTTTGAAAAAGTTCACAAAATGACTTGTGGCATAAACTGATTGTTGCCCATATGTGTTTTTATTTAACAACTATTGAAGACAGATCACTGTCTGTGCTGACAGATGTGCACCATAAGCCATTTCATAACACGGAGGAAAGAAAGGATTTCAACTGTTACATAAAATAGTACGACATCTGAAAAAACACAGCAAAGCACTATTTTAAAGTGTCATTAGTATATGCCCAGCTATAATACATAATTAATCCTTTTGTGGGATCCATAACTGATAAAATGATTGGTTGTTTTATATCAGAGGTGGGGATGGATTACGTATTTTCTCATTAAACCTCAGTCGTGTGCAGCTAAACTCACCCGTAACCTTTCCACAGGACATATTTCAGTCTGCTTTGAGTGCTTTATAGCGGCAAAAGCAGCATGACGCACCAAGTTTGAGCCGAGCCCAGGACAGGCTGAACCAATTACTCGGGCTTGACAACGTGTCCAACACCAACATCCAGGCTAAAAATTCCAGCTCAGAAGGAAAAACCCCGGTGTCCACTGGCTGTTATAACTATAATTTTCTGAGTTGACATTTTCACAGTCTCTAAATTTACTGGTGATGCTCTTTTCAGCTGTTTGTGGCAACAACAAAAAAAGATCTCTGGTAAAACAGTCATTTTGGTCGTTTCATGGAATTTGTTGGCTTTCCTTCTGCAAGTTTTGAAGTTTTGATTTTCATTATCCACAAAACACCTCGTATGTTAATTACAGTTTGGTGAAGCTGTGACTGGAACAAAAGCAAATATCTAGACTGAAAAGAAGGGTTTTTCCAAGTTCATGGGTAATCTTTGTTTATACAGCATCTGAAAAGTAATAGAGTTTAGATGTACTCAAGCTGCTGTGAAATAAACAACTATATTTGTCTGAACATGAGAAAATCTTGGTATAAGCAACAAATCTGTGAGAAACAAAGTTATACATGGACACAGAAGGACCTGCTTAATGAAGGGAAAGAGGAATGATGAGTGGGAAGAGAAAAAAAAAGAGGGCTGGAAAGAGGGGGGTTGGATCTGCTACAATGATGTTCAGACACACCGAAACATTCACTTTGAACGTTACTCAACAGCAGCGAAGATGCTCGAGAAAAGAACTGGAAGACTTTTCACATGAAAGCTTGGGAGGATGCCTTGTCTTGTGTTTTTAATCTTTGGACTGAATCATACTGCAGAAGAGGAGATGTTCCTTTCGAGCTTGGGTATGGGAAAACAAAAATATTTATTTGAGTGTTTGTATGTGTGTGTGGAAGACAGAAGGGCATCACCAGGGTTTTGCGGCAGGTTACGCATCTTTGCATTATCTTTAAAGGCAGGCTTTTGATTTAACTGGGAGGCATGAGCAGGTGAAAGTCATCTGACAGGGAGAAAAATAGGAGCCAAACCCAGGTGGCTCTGAATGGACACTTTAGTGTGTGTGTGTGTGTGTGTGTGTGTGTGTGTGTGTGTGTGTGTGTGTGTGTGTGTGTGTGTGTGTGTGTGTGTGTGTGTGTGTGTGTGTGTGTGAGAGAGAGAGGGAGAGAGTTCTCAGGCTGTCTTTGGTGAAATAACAGTATGGTGAGGTATTTCTCCGACATGCCAGTGAGGTGCAACTGTGCCTGAGTGAGTATAGCTTTCTTGCTATGAGGGAACTTTGCTTGTTTACATGTAAATAAGTATCTGATGAGTCCATACAGACATACTAAAAAAGCTGAAGAAGACAAGTGGACAGATGTCACGCGTGAAGACAGTCCATTGGTTTTGTGGGCAGCTCAAACTCTTTTGCGGTAATGTCTCTAATTTCCTGTTGTTCACTAGTTCGTTTGGCTTTGTGCCTTTTCTGAGCATCATTTGACTAATCACATGATTTGAGCTGGTACTGTTTTTTCTCAGTGTGACTGGATTTGTTTCAATTTAGCCAATCAGGAGGTTTGAATGGCATTCTTGTGTGTGTGCATTATTACTGTACAGCAGCAATGTTCTGATATTATTCCAAAAATGAGACCCGGTGTTTCCCATAACTCTACAAACAATTTGGGCTGCAGATGTTCTGTGATCGCTCCACGATCACCGCCTCCTTCTGGATAGTATTTCCTGTCCTGAGCTGAGCCTCGCCAACCCCTCAACATGTGGCATCAGAATAATTACAGGTTACATTTAGGTTAAGGTTTGTCTAAAAGGAAATGTTTTGTTTTGTCCTGTCAGTGTTAAGGGAAGGGGTAGGATTGATGCTTGGTCTGAGAGGTAGTAAAGAGTGAGACCCTCAATTTAAGGCAATGAAATCTGCGTTATGTGTAAGCTGCTTCTCATCAAGCTTCCTACACAGCCTGCATGAGTGTTGACTGCCTGAGCCCCCACTTGCATAATTGTTGCCATCTTCACTGTTTCCACCTGCAGCCTAATGTCATCCTGCAGAGACCTGCAGACATCTGTTTCACAGTGTGTAACTGCAGGGTTCACAAGCTGACTGATCCAAACCTCCTACCAGACAAGCAGTTCAGTATCTGTGGGAAATCACACACTCACAGCATAGCTTGTTTTGGACTTTTATTATTATCATCTCAGAGTGCTCACAGCCAGGCTGAGATATCACTGCAGACAGTTCAGAAAGACTGAAAAGTTCATCTTCAACTTGCTTTGCCTGCCTGGACTTTTGTGCATCTGCAAGCTACTTTGCAACCCACCTCCCCACCAACTCCACTTTACCTGCTTTGTCTGACTTCATTTATATACTTTCCTCTATGAGAATTACACTGTGGTACTGGGCAGCATGGTGGCACAGTGGTTAGCAATGTTTTTCCCCTGCCTTACATAGTTCAGTGACATGCTGTTAGTAAGGTTAGGTTAACTACTGATTGTCAATCGGCCATAGGTGTGAATGGTTGATTGTCTCTCTTTCTTAGCCATGTGACATACCTGTGCAGGGTCAACCCCACCTGATGCACCATGGCAGCTGGGATAGGCTCCTGCAATCCCGAATTGGATAAGTGGAAGCAAATGGATGGATGGTCTTTAGTCTATGTTTTAATAATTATTACTATCGTCATGGCAACTGCAGAACTGAAGAAGCCTCTCAGATGAGAGGTGAAAGGTTTATTCTTTCCAAGCTCCTTAGATTATCTTCATGGTAGTGCTCCTTGATTAAAGTAATATATTGATATCCACTTGGGTACCTATCTATATAAGTAAGTAAGCAGCTATCTATTCTGTTAAAGAAAGATATGTGGAAACTCCTTGGCCCACTAGATAACTGCATTCACCATTTATCTTTCAGATGTTCCATTTCGTTAAATAATAAAGACTGCATTGTATTTAAAAATCACTTCCATCTGCTTGTTCACATGGATGAACAGCTATATGGGGATTTCCATTGTAATCACCATTTAAAGGTCATTTAGTAAACTTTACCCCCTCAGCTGTAGCCTCCACATGATCGCTGAGGACTCAAAACACAAACCTTATCTGCAGACCTCTGCAGTCTTCAGTCCATCGGGTTACTAAGCTGCCTCTGTTTGTTTGTTTTCATTCTCCTCAGTGAGTCATCATCCGTCTCACTTCCTCCCTCTACTCTCTGGCCGCCGACCATGGGAAAAGCCTTGAGAGATCAATAGTGGAGGCTTTCTCCCACTCTCTTCTACTCTCTCTGTGTTTGTCTGTAAGCCAAATAGTTCCTGTGGGATGTCTGAAAAGATGCTCACATGTGTTCGCTCACTTCCTGTGGACCTTTCATATCGCTCTGCTCCATCATTACACAGTGGAAGCATTGTAATCCACCGTCGTCCATTTAGTTAGCGTTATCATAAAGTGTTGTTCGACAGTTTTCCAGAGTGGAAACACTTCTTTTGGAGTTCGTTGCATCAGCGGTCCAGAGCTCAGAGCAGGAAGTCAGAGGACACAAGGTCTTTTCCATCACCGCCTCCTACACTTTATGTTATTTCCTGCATGGGTTAGACTGTTAACACCTGCTTAACCCATAGACACTTTTAAGGAGACAGCCCCGCCTTGTGTGATTGGGCGGTGCGGTCCATTTGAACTTTCATTTAATGGAAAGCTTGTTGAGAGCCTGAACATTTCAACCATTCTCTCAGCAGGATGTGAACTCTGTGCAGAGCTAATTCTGGAGTGTTCTGAAACTGCATGTTCGGGTGAAGTTATTTACTCATAATTGCCAAAAAAAGGAGAAGCAATCAATATGGAGGAATTGGGAGTATGTTTTGGAGGGCAGTGCCTGGTTCCCCTCTACTGTTTGTAACTGTAATCTGATGTAATTCTGCACCGGGATGGGCAGGAGAAGGGGTTGGGAGGAGGGAAATAGCAGAGGAACTCAGTGAGTGAATGAAAAAAGCAAGGAGCTAGACATACACAATAATGTGGACACTGCTCTATGTGCTAGCAACTGTCAGGCAAACCCATGGACCCAGCTTTTGTCTGGACTTAGCAAGAGTAAAGAGATGGTAAAAGCTGCCTGTCTGTCAGTGAAGTAAGTAAACACTTGGCTGTTTTCACCAGCACTGTTGTGCTAATATCTTCTCTTTGTAATATAACTCTATTTTATTTCATGTTTTTTATTGATCATTCCAGCTGTTAGATTTTCTGTGTATTCCTCTGATTTTTCATTGTTCACTCTAAACCAAAGTCATTTCTCTTTAAAAGTGGCAGCCCAGTCTGTGTGGCAGGCAAGTATCTATTTTCAGAAGCTTGTGGCAGCTCTGAAGGGCATAACTGCCTCCATAATGACAGGTTACTATGCGAGGGCCTGCATTCGCAAGCATTAAAACTGTTCCTCTGCCTGGGTGTGTACGTTAAATTACTGAGGCTTTTTGGAGCAGGAGCATATGTGTTTGTGTGTGTGAGTGTGTGAGTGAGGCAGACAGAGGCACATTAGCCTGCCCACTCTCCTGTCCTGTGTCTGACTGCGTGGCTCAAAGAGGCCCAGTGTTGACAGGCAGTGGGGCTGACAGCAGAGGCGCGAGGGGTCCTGTGTCAGTGACGAATAGAGGGGATGGTCTGTTCTTCGTGTCACTGGGTCCTCTGAGATTCGCACACTGGACGCGATTGTCAGACGTATGCGGTTTCACCCAGCAGCCTTGCCTGGAGTGACATCAGACGCAGACTGAACGCCCTGTTGTGTAAAAACGCCGTGAGCTAAACTTGGAGCACGCTGGATATTTAAATCTTTTTTAATTAATCAGTGATGACAACATAGGCCGACAAAGAGCTCAGGCCCTTAAAAAAGTGTCTGTGGGAATGACGTGTCTTCTGTGCACTATAACAAACACCGCAAGACATGTCACAGAGTTTAAACCGAATCATTCAAGCACAGTGGCACTGGCGGCGTTGAGCTCTACTTTGAAATGTAAAACCAAGAGTCAAGCACGACACACAGCAGCTTTTCATCCTCGGGTAGACACAACAGACATTAGATAGTAAGGTAGTTGCGTCTACTCTAGTTTTGCTTAGATGCCCAGATGGCAAAACAAGTGATAGTGAAAGATGCGGATGGGAGCTTTTAGTGGAAATATGAATGAGTCATCCGGGCTGCCTATGTGTTTGTGCGTGTTTGTTTGAGCCATGTCTAGTCCTCATGGCTTGTTGTAGCTCTCCTGTCTGACTGGAGGAAGACGAGCAGACAGCCGGCTCTAATCTGCAACATGTTTCTGCAGACAGTTTGGACTGTTTGTTTGTAAGATCACGGTGACTCACCACAGCCAGACGAAGCAGTCATCTGACCCCTGATGAGTAAAGCACCTGCAGAGCCAGCTCAAACTGCTGTATATCCAAAGCACATTTCACATAAAATCTGTGGTTGCTATTGTTGTGTTTGTTGCTCTCATTCTCGAACGTTTTTTTTTTTTTTTAAAGGCTGAGGCATAAATCAATAGCAGCTTTCTTGATGGATTGCTCTGTGTTTAGTTCTGAAGAAACAATTACTCTGTACAACGGTTTGGTCACATGGGCTTATAACTGGGACAGAAGAGCTTCTATGGAAAGCACTGTTCTCATTGTAGTACAACTGTAGTAGCAGTATTCCCAGTGCTCCCATTCATGCCCTGCCACTCTGTCTCTGCGCTTCAGGACCTTCATGAGTCGGATAACTCTGCCAGTCCAGCCGACATGGACCGCATGAGCAGGAATAAAGTGGAGCATGGGCGACAAACGCACCAGGTCTTACAGGTGAGGCATTTCTTCCTGCGGTGCCACTGACTATTTATAGCAGACACAAGTTAAGATAAATTGTAACTTGTTTTACTAGCAGCATCTGTTGTAAGTCAGCTTTATTCAGCATTACTGAGAGGTTTACGCGTTTAAAAGCAGGAGCATAGCAGTAATATCAGCTTCACATCCATTAGTGCAAGCTTTCAGAGCAAGCATATCTGGTTTTATAGCACAAGACTATAAGTGTAGTAATGTAAGTGTGCTTTTGCTCTAACTTTTCTGACTTTCTTTCTACAACTCTTTATTTTTAACTCTTTATTTTTTAACAAATACGTCTGACTTTGCCAAATAAAATCAGTCATTATCCTATTAAAATGATCCCAGTGTTTCCCAGCTGCAGACAGACATCTGGGTTGTGCACGGATTTATTTCCAGCATCACAAAATGTAGCTGACTATTGAACTAATGCCATGTACAACACATAAGAATTTGTCCATCTGAAAATCTTATTCATGGGAGAGAAAAAAAGCCACATTACTGGGTGAGGCCTGTAGTGCAATCCAACTCAGGCTTAATTACATGCTATATGTTATGTTGTGACACGCTGTTTACTTCATGCATACAGATCCAAATATTACCCACTACTATTGTCTTAAACAGATCCTTATGCTGTGTAAAAATAACTCTGATGATGTTTTATTATTTTAACAGAGCACTCCGCTCGACTTGATTGAAACAGGCAAATCCCTCAAAGTCCAGGCAGAGCGCCCCCACCTGGTCAGCCTGGGAAGTGGACGCCTGAGCACAGCCATCACTTTACTACCACTGCTGGAAGGTCACAACCCTTATGTGTGTGTGTGTGGTTTTGAGAATATATCTGTGTGTTTGGTTGACAGTTAGGGTCTCAACTGGAGAATTATAATCATAAGTGGAGTCTACTGTATTTTACTGACACTTCCTTAAGTGGAATTGCCAAATGTGAGGCAATTGTTCTTTAATAAGTAAGCAGCACGGAATGTCAAGAGTAATGAAGTGACAGTGACTGATGACACACTAACTTCTGAGCGTGTTGTTGTTACTTGTACTGAGGCACACTTACAAATGCTGCCTGTGATTTCCTTGCACCATTTGTCTCTGTCTTCCCCCGAGCCTTAACATTTCACAGGAGAGAGAGGAGAGGCTGTGGCACCCCAGAGAAAAGAGGGGATTTGTGTGTGTGTATGTGTGCTCCATTTCCTCTGTGCTAAAATATAAATATAGTATGTGTTTGTGTCAGGCTATATTTACTGTACCTACAGACAAAATGTAACTGATAACCTAAGAACAACACACCAGGGTCAGCAGATGGGTGTATTAATTTCCACTGATGAGATCCCTGTTATCTGTCAGGCTAAACACACCTCCTGAGACCTACACCTGTTATTTAACATGAGTTCATAAGCTGGTTCCATTTGTGACTCAACTCACATCATCACTGGCTTTGAACTGCAGGTCTAAGAATGTTTTACTAATGTATTTCGAACCACATGACTCTCCAAAATTATTGACAGATGTTTTTCTTTCTTGTTGCAGGGAAAACCACGCTGGGCAGTGAGGGGACAGATATCCCCCTGCAGGGCCCCGGCATCGCAGCTAAGCATTGCTACATTGAAAACCAGGGAGGCAACATCACCTTGTACCCATGTGGAAACCAGTGCTCAGCAGATGGCGTTCGCCTCACCAAACCTTATCGGCTTACTCAAGGTAGCACCGTCACAGGCTTAAGTAACTAAAATAACTGCTCTTTACCCTGTTTACCAGTTTTACCAAAATACAAAATATAAACCTGATGGTGACAGACTGAGTAGGGCAAACAGTTGCTTTTGCAGAGCTGCAATAGAAAATAAAATGTTGAGTATCCGAATGTCTAAATTAAGGCTACGTTGATAAAAACACTGCCAGGCGTCATGATGACAAAACAATTCCAAGCCCTTCCGGTAACATGCATAGTTGCTATAAAAAAAAAAGACATTACAGTCCCACCCCCCTCAGTCCCCTCTCTATAAGATCCAAGCCAGCAGCTATACCAAAATGTCATTTGAAGCCGGTATGTGTGGAGGCAGCAGCTGCTGAACAAGAATACTTCAGGCTTTGCTTCATTCAAAGGACAACTGAAAAAGACCAGTACTCGTAAATGGAGGAAATGGCTTTGTTTATACATCATAAGGAACAACGATGCGGGTCTATGGACTCTAAAGGATCAGCTACATGTTAAACTTCGTGTGGAATATCAGTACAAAACTTCAGGAGTATCAGGGATTCTTGAAAGACTCCAGAAATGCAAGCTACTGATGAGGAGCTGATTTCACTTACCGGTTAATTACATGTAAGTTGAACTAGTCAGCTCATGTTAGTTAACAAGTCAAAACTTTGTTTAGGAGGTTCAAACTCGGCATTTCATCATCAAAAAAGAAAGAAATCTTTATTTTACCACCTCATCTGGTGGTTTGCAATCACACCTCACTCACCTTCCAGTGCACCGATTACTGACAAAGGAAAGCATGAATTGGTCTGCATACTGTAGGACACATGCAGTGGTCTGTAAAAAGTATAAAGTTGTAAGATCTAAATTAAATTATAATGTTTGGAAAAAATACATAGATTAACAACAGTCCAGTTTTATTGCTGTAGATTTATTGTGATATGAATGATGTTGACAGCAAATAAAGTTTTGTATGTCCATGGCCGCCTCCCCTGGCAGGGTGCATGCTGTGCTTCGGTCAGTCGGCCTTTTTCCGTTTCAACCATCCCGAAGAGGCTCAGAGGATGAAGAGCATGCTACCAGAGGGGACCCGCGGGCTGAGCGCCACAAAAACTCCATCTGGTAAAGATCCCATTTTAATGATTATTAAATGCAAACACCATTCCAACATTTCCTGTGTTCCTAATATAATCTTGTTGCAACAACTGTGTGTACGAGGGTTGCACAGTTTGCTCAGCAGCTATTCTGGGCAGAGCAAATGCTTTGGGCACACAAACCACTTTGGAGTCATAATTTCCTGCTGTAAAAGTCAATCAGTTCCTGTTAAAGTTGAATAGGTGCCTTACAATTTGACACTGTTTAGTTTAAAGTGATTAAGAGGCCGGATGTCTGGGTAGAATGACATTCAGACATCAAACTTTAGGTGGTTGCCTTTTTAAAATACCCACAGATCAAGGCTTAGATCCTTGTTAGTGAGATTTTAAGCAGTAAACAAAATCTGACTGAGATACTTGTTGCAAAAGCGAAAAAGTCAAACATTTTCAGCCCTGCTAGTCTTGACGTTTGACTGAAATATTATTATCTTTGACAGGATGCAGAAATAGCTTGTTCAGAGCTAATTATCTGTGGCCTACATTGTGATCTACTCCACTTAAATCTGTGATTCTCGCTCAGTGTGTGACCTCGTTGCACAAAAAGATTGCTGTAATCTTTTCTTGCTTTTAATATGTCAGCTGTTACACTTACATTTGTGTTATGTTATACTACTCTGGCCCACCGCCTACTGTAACTGCTGCCCTGTGCTCTAGGTGATATTTAGAATCTATTCTCCTCTGACCTTACTGCTCTGGCTGTCAGTGCCTGAACAGTAAGAGCCGCCACACCCTGCCCACTGTGTTCACTCTTTCCTGACCAAACCCTGATTTCATCTGCTCTGAATGAGGTACATGGCTGTCGATGTATATTTAGCTGCTTTGGATCCCTTTAGGATTGCAGCACAGCTAAGGAGCATCCCGACCACTGGTTCATACAGGAACCTATGGGCTCCAAGACATTTATCACTATTAAGCCACTATGTATGAATGTGCGTGTGCAACAACATGCGCAGGCGGGGTGTGTTTTTCCTTGTGTGGACTGACCCTCTGTGTCCTGGAGCCGTCCTGAGGCATGGTGGAGGTCAAAAGGACAAAGATGTCACACTGAGTGTTTATGTGTTTGCTCAACTGTCTTCTCCCTTTATTCAGCAGGAATGCTCATGCACAAGTGTTTCTGTCTTCCTCCTGCAGACCCCCATAAGGCTCTGAATGGGAACCATGACTCCAAAATTAACAGTATGGCAAAAACCTTGCAGGACTCTTTGGTGCTCAAGACTTCATCATCACCGGGGATTGGTAAACATCCCGTTCCCCCAGACATGCTCAATGGAACTAGCAACTCCAAAATAGATGTCTCAATTTATGAGAACAGCAGCAGCTTCCTGGGCCATAACCTTGACAGCAAAACACCTGCCCGGTTACCTCATACCAATCACACCCCTGTCCCGCATCCACGGCCCTCACTCTCTGTGGCTGCAAGTGGTACCAGTGGAAGTCAAAAGGCCCAGGAGAGTCCAAAGCCTCTGAGGAACGCAAGGGCAGAGGCAACATCATGCCCCACACAACATATCAGGGGTTCAGGACAGAGCGCAGAAAACTTAAGCCAAAGCCACAAACCATCATCCATCAAGTTTTACCCAAAGACTCCGTCAAGCCCTCAATTAAGGGGTTCCACCCTACAGAAGAGATCCCAGAGCCCCTTGCGAGAGCAGGTTCAGTCTCTTTCCCATGTAGACATATCTCAAAGGGTCATTACTCCAGACTCGTCTGGGTCCACCGCCCTGAGGGTGCCCGGCAGAGGGACCTCAGGATCGCAGGGTTCGGCTCTGCCCCTTCCCTCACAGGGCTTCAATGCTAACCCCATCCTAGAGAGCCCCCAGGGCAACCGCAAACTCACGACTCCTTCAAAAGCAGAAGTCATGCGGGCACTGTATGCCCAGAGTCCATCACCACTCCCTGGGCTGGAGAAGGAGCAGGGAAGCAGGCAGTCAAGGCCTGCGCCAGGAAATGCCATGGTCTCAAGCTTAGGCTCTGCATCTGGTTTGTCTCCTGTCGCTAGCCCTCATAGCGTAAGAAAGACTTCTTTTCCGACTGCCAAGGGATCATCCGGCAAGGACCCAAATCTTCCAAAACCATACACTCGGGAACGTAAAAACAGCATCTCTGAGATCAGCGACAATGAGGACGAGCTGCTTGAATACCATCGCTGGCAGAGAGAGGAGAGGCTGCGTGAGCAGGAAATGGAGAAACTGGTAAGTGAACATCAATACTGGTTTGCAGTTGTGGAAACAAGTATAAGTGCAGTGTTCAATCTCTTTTTAGCAGTGTTTGAATCTTGTTTGATTGTAGAAAGGAAATAAACGTATTTGGTTTATTTTCCACGCTATGAACAGAGATCTTTAGCTTCATACACAGCAATAAAAACAACACAGGACTATGAATGAAGACTAAGACTACAGGGATAACAAAGTGTATGACTATAAAGGGCATAAACACAGTTAAGTAGAAGAGGCACTGCTGGCATAGCAGACTCCATGTCTGCTTTCATGTCTTCTCTAAATCCTGTTGCATACTTCCAGCAGCTCATCTCCTCTGAGCATTACTGGAATGGTCAGCCCATGTGGCCCGAATGACACGGAGTGAACATTCTTCCAGAAGTGTTGGGGTCCAGAGCGGAGGGTCGGGCTGGTTATTTACCAAGAGAATGAGCTGCTTTTACTTTCAAAGCTATCTGCGCTCGACTCAAGGCTCTTTCCTATTTGTACCCACACTCGATCACAGATCGTATACTTGTAATCCATCTTCAGTCTACTCCTCACACACACCACCCCCTACCCAACCCCCATACATCAGCCCCACCTCATCCTGCCGGCTTAGTGACAGCTGAAGCGCCCACCTCAGCGGCTGGTCGCTGCCTGGCCTTCATGTCCGCACTCTATTTAAGGACCCAAAGGGTTTCTGGTAACAAATAAAATAGTTACTACTTGAGCGACTCTAGAATTGTGTTGAGTCACCTGCAGTGTCATGTGTAGACAACGTTGCCTACTACCCAAGGAGTTAAAGAACAGATATTTCTTGTACTAAGCGTGTGCTGGTTAGTTTTTTTCCCTTGTGATCTATATTTGAATTTATTTCTTTATAAGCCTGTCTTGTCTGGCAGCTCTTGGAATCAAAATTGGGATCTGAATTCACTATTGTGTCAAATATATTTGCTTTTCCAAAATGAGCACTATATACTCTCTTTAGGCTCCTCTTGTTCATTTTTGTTATTGTTCTTAAGTGCAAGTGTAATATGGCAATGCCGGGCTTGACAGGCATGAAGAAAGAGTAAGAAAAGGGCCAAGAAAGCAGGTGAAAAGACAGAAATAAGAGGACTTTACATAAGTGGAAAATCTATATCTATGTGTATATATATTTTAATTTAATTCCAGTATTTGACTTTAGTTTTTCACAAGCTAAAAGCAGTATCATTTGCTGTTTTGTCAAACACCTTCCTATGCAGAAGCTTTATGAAACTTTACTGAGTAATAGCACACATATAGAAATCATATGTTCTGACTCGACCAACCACTTTGTGACCATTTTAATAGGCAACTGTAATATTAACTAATTATTGTAAAGTCAGATAATAATTATGTAGAGGTTTGGCTCATTAGCTTATTTGCATGAAGGCCAGTGTGGGATAGCCGGACTCTGATCAGAGGTTAAAAAGATTTTTTTGGCTTAATTTGGCAGAAAGGTTGGAAAAGTGCCTTAAGTGTAAACCTGGCTCCTACTAAGAATGAAAAGTTAAATTATGAGCTTTAGCAGTTTCTAGAAGTTTTTTTATTTTTCTTTTTACATTAATTTTCCGGGGGCTTTGATCTGTGTTGCCATGTGGTGTTTAGCAATCTCGCTTCAAAGCCAGTCCTGGGCTCAGACCTGCCTGTTATTTTTCTCTCGTTTCCCTCAGTATCTGTAACTGCATGGGTTTTGTCCACGTGCCCTGGTTTATTGTCTGTTAGGTAGATTTATAACTTGTTTAAGCAAGAATGGTTGTCTGTCTTTGTGTGTCAGCCCTGTGATAATCCAGCTCTCTCCCAGTGTCAGCTGGAGCAGTGATTCTCTCCTGCCCTCTCGTTTTTACCACACAGTCTTGGTTCTTTAGTAGAATGGCGCTAACAAACCCCACTGGCATGTAGAGAAACATTTTCAGGGCCTTTAATACGTTCTTGTTTTTTAGTATCATAATCTTGTATTAAACCCTAAAACACACAAATTGCAGACCTGCTGGGACAGACAAAAGGAGGATATCCTCTCAGTAAAATACATTCCTATATTTGGCAAGCCACACTCTTGGCACAGTTGGCACAGATGCAGAACCCACCTATAGTTATAATATTGCCTGCACTTTAAAACCCTATTCTGCAGGTTATCTCTCAGGAAAAGCAAAGGGCATTGTCAGAGAGGAAGTAATGCAATAGAGAATTTAATTTTAGCACCACTTCCACTGAGAAGTGGCCACAGGGTATTTTTGAGAGAGAGCTGGAGTTAATTGAGAAAGTTTCCTTTATAAGACATGAAATTCATGCATTTGCTTCGTTGGTTATAGTAACAACTCATACAGTCACGTGGAACAGAAAAGTACACACTCGTTCAATATGAAATCCATCGTTCTACAGTGAGGAAGATTATTCACTAGTGTAAACGTTCAAGACACTTGCCAATCCTCCCAGGAGTGGAGATCATTGCAAAAATTACCTCATGGACAATTATTGGACAAAATATTATAAAATATTACAATTATAAAAAACAACCAACAAGCATGGCTTCTGACAGTGGCCCTCATTTACTAATATGTGTGTGGAAATGTTGTTATAAAGTGCATATGCTAAGTTTTCTTCGGGTTTATGAAATGTGGGCACTCCCCATTTTTTCTTTATAATGAAACGCATTTACCTTTAGGTGAAGCAGACACTGTGGTGAAGTGGAGAAACTGGTCGCTTGTTAATGAAGTTAATGAAAATCTAGATTCTCCAGCATCTGGAGATCTGAAAATCTAAGATATTTATGTAAATACATATTTTTCAGAATAACTGTGCTCCATGAGACAACATCTCAGAGGTATTAAAATAATTTGTATTGTGCCTACTGATGCAAACTAAGGGTGAAACTAAGTAAGAATTAATGTTGAATCATCAACTTAAAACCTGCTTTACTATGCTCACTTGTATTAAAAATGTAATAACATATAGCTTAAAATAATTAGCGTTACAATCTATAAAACCATTTTATGGTTTACGTTGACTTTATATCTATATATTTAGCCCCTTTTCCTAATCTAGAATGTCATTTCATAGTTTTCACAGTACTGCTTTTTTCCCTCAGACAGTCTGAGGGGTAAATCTTGCAACAACAGAGCTGGTGGTTTTAACTGGCTGATTTTTTTATGTAGCAGACAAAAGCAGAGTACAGGAAGAAGCACATTGGGTACAATTGTACCTCGTATTGCCAGACTCCTCGCTGGAATGATGATTACATACTCCACATACTTTTAGTATTAAAGCAAACATGCTATTGTCTGCTGTAATGAGAGACAACACTGGGCCACAAGTTCAAACCATGTGAGATGATGCAGTAGGCAAAAAATAAGTTTGTAAAAAAGTGCAACATCTACCGCAATACATTCATCCAGCACACACAGATCTTGCATTGTTGGGATTTCTTAGTTACAGCAGACTGTGTTTTCATAAACAACTCAAGCAGCTCAGACAGGTTTGACCAAGAAGCCCCCTCCCGAGAGACAGTCTGCATCAGCTTCAGCCCTGCTGCTATCGGGTTACTGTTGTCCCATGCCAGCGGCAGAGGGACAGCTGCCTAAATGGGACAATGTCACTCAAGGACACGAATCTATACAGTGATCTCTAATATCAGCCGTGCTTACATTTTGCATGTCTTCTAAAGGAGCGACAGAGACTGGAGACCATCCTGAATTTGTGCGCAGAGTATAATCATGAGGACGGCTCTGTGGAGCTGGAGAAGAGTGGTCTGCTGGGTGCTGGTAGAGGACTTTGTTCAGACTCGGGAGGGGGGATGGCTCTCCCGGGAGACGGCCGAAACCAGAGGGTGAGAGAGAACGACGAGGAAATCCAGAGAGAGGAGTCTAGCAGCACAGAGAGCACGCACCAAGAGGTAAAATACACATCCTAGTGTTAAATGATGTGGCTGATCTGAATTGTGTTATTTTTATTAATATGTAAATCTGCACTCAGTGTGAAGAGCTGTTAGCTGGACAGGAGGAGATTTACCTGGAGGAGGAGAGGAACAGGATCCTGGCCAGGGTTGATGATTTGAAACACAGAGTCAGTGAGCTGGAGCAGCAGCTGCAAGAGACCAAACATGAGGTCAGCAGGCACACATGTACACTGCCGTTTATAACCATTAATGAAATATTTCACCTTTTAGCTTGCGTGCTCTTAGATCAACTCACCAATGCAGCAAGAGGAGCAGAAGCTCTTTATAGTATTTGTTTAACTTGCAGACTCTGACTCCATATTTGTCTGTAGGTGGAGATGGAGCAAGCCCTGCTGCAGGCAGAGTGGCGGGCAGAACAGGAGCAGGTGGAGGCTGAAAATGAAATAATCTCTCAGCTACAGCTCAAACTCAACCAGCTGGACAAGGCCACCCAGAAAGAGAAGGACAAGGTGGGCGTAAATCCAGTAGGCGTTGATTTTACATGTACAAACTGCACGTGAATAACATGTTCTTGAATCTGAACACGTGAATCTCACTCATTCATCATGAATATGCAAATATTCTAGATACACTAAAATCTACATATAGACAATCTTGTCAGCTGACTTGCACTGCTTATGTCGAAAACACAAGAGACACATGCACACATCTGTTTAAAAAACACAGAGTAAAAGAACAACTTCAAGTCTTGCCGAATGTGATCAAAAGTGCTTATGAGATATGCAGAAGCTCTTTTAATTATATTTAATAATTACATTTTACCAAATGCTCTAAACATCTTAAATGCATAACACCTCTGCTTGGCCTAACCTCTAGTTCCTCTAAATCTTCTCTAACTTGCCTTGATTACCAGTTAGCCTCCAAGCCTGACTGCATGAATTTGAGTTACCCGTGATTTTATTTTTCTCCTTGGTGTTGTACGTGTGTCTGAATGTGGGCATAACTGTGTGCACGTATGTGTGTGTGTGTGTGTGTATTTCTGTGTGTTTTTAGGGGAGGGCTAATGTGTCGGCTGAGCGGAAGGCCCTGGAAAAGCAGAGGAATGAGTACAATGAGCTGAAGAGGCAGTTTGATAAGTGCCCCTTGTCTCTAAGGGAACAGTTACAGGAGCAGCTCAGCAGGGTCAGTGTTCTCACGCAGCCCACAGGCTGGAAATAGTGAGTTATAATATACAGAATACTGCAATACTGCACAGAAGCGACACTGACTCTGTCTTGAAGCACTCAGAACTACTCATAAGTCTGTGCATTTCCTCATTTTCTCTTGTGCTTCATCAAATACACCAGGTTTATCATGTTAATGTTACCTGTAATCGTCAGTGCACAAAAGGAATCTCATTCAGCAGGTTTTAGTCTGCTGCTTATTCGCTGCCATTCCCTCATTCTGGATGCTTGACAATGTCAGTCTCAATTAGTAATAAATATTAATATTATTAACAGCTTTGCTCTAAAATGTGCTTGCCTTCTAGTAGAAAATGAGTTCGAAAACCTTGAGTAATTTTCACTCAAACCCAATTTCAACTCCAGTGTGTCGCCTTGCCTGTACCACTTTTGTCAATGAATTCAAAGAAAAGACTAAAAAAAAAAAACAGGTTGTTATACTCAAAGAAAACTCCCCAACCTTGCTACACATGCTAGTCAGCTAACGAGTTGTAAGTTGTTTAAACTGTTCACTTACGTCTGAGACGTTATGCTGGGAGCCCTCAGTAGCCCAGGCAACGTTTAGTGAGCCAGCAGCCCCTTCTATTGGACAGCAACAATGTTTAGTTGCTATCCTGCAAGAAAAGAAGGCTGCTAGTGCAAACATTGCTAACTTTAGCCTTAATTTAGCTAACCAATATGGCATTGTGTGTGGGTATGTGCAAAGTTATGTGTGGAAGTATCAGCAGGATTTAAAATACAGTCAGGTTTTTGAAGAATGTGGTTTAATAGTCCATGTCCATAAAAACTATGCTACATGTTTCCTCCTGTATGGTCAGCTAGAAAATGACTTTCCAGGAACATCGACAGAAAGAACCATTGCTTACACAAAAGTAGGCCTTATTAAGTACAGTATTAAATAAGCAAATAGAAAAGGTTAAAGGGGCAAAGACAGTTTCTGTGCTATGTTTCTTTAGCAAGTGGTGGTCAGTGAATATTTTCAGCTGCTGATTGATTTGCGGCAGTTTATTCCTTAAACTGTATTTAACAGATGCACCTAACCTACAGGTAACACTGATTCCTTTATAAATTCCTGTTTCTGAAGCCTCTGCTTAGGAGTTTTAGGTGGTCCTATCTTAGATTTTTGAAAGCAGGCGTAAAGGAGGTAGCTCGCTGTGAAACAAAAACACACTGCATGCTGATACATTAGAGAATTGTTTACCACAAAGTAGCTCACCTAAAGCATACATTGTCCTTTCTGAATCTAATTGGGGCTGTGTTGTTGTATTTTGTATTTACCTAGTGATTGAGACCATAAATACTTAAGTGAAGTGTTTACTGAGGTTATGGATCATGTGAGCAGAAGGGTAGTTTCCGATAGATATACTTTACATGAAGTTTGTTTGTTTTTGCAGTTAGAGAAGTCACCTCCTGCTGGTTTTTGGAAATATTGCAGGTTTAGACCAGAAGCTACATTCATCTTTTACATGCACTGGATTGCTGCCAGATAATGCATTGGCAAATAAACAAACATGTTGAAAATAAAAAGAAATGTGTCACTCAAGGGAGTAACATGTGCCAAGTTGTGAATACATAGTTGTTGTTTTTTTGGTCTTTTCATTGTCATTTTATTAACAAAAAAACTACATAGGATATGACCAGCCTCACCCTTTAATAGCATTTCACAGATTTCAATAAGTTCTCTGTTTGTGCACAGAAAGCTGAAGCTCTGGAGTCTGGGACCAAGCAGTTTGAGGAGCTGGAGTTCTGCCAGCTGGAAGAGGAGAGCCGTCTAGAGGAGAAGAAGGAAGCTCAGAGCTCACAACTGCTCCAAGAGCGAGCCGAGTATCACTGCAGTGTGGCCAAGAGGAAGGTGGGGATACATGGCAGAAAACATGCACAGTTTTTGTGTAGAAGCTGACCTCCAGAAGAAGAAACTAGTTGTGTTGATTTGCAGGAAAAGATGGCTGCTCTGGAAGCTCAGGTAAAGCAGCTGGGGTTACAGGCATCTCAAGACTGTGAAAGGCTGGCAAAGGACAGGACAGTGACTTTGCATCTGTTACAAAAGGTTAGCCTGTCACTGTTCAATAACCTACTCTAAAGTGCATTGCGTACACATCATATGGTGATTCAAACATGCAATTATAACTTGCTACGCAACACCTGAATATCCATGTTGGTTCTGGCTTTCAGGAACAAGACATGCTGTGCGCCCTGGAGAAGAAATACCACACGCTGACAGGAGGGAGAAACTTTCCAAAGCCCGGTGGCAGCATGAAAGAGGTGAGCAGGTACATGCGAAGCATCACGTCACAACCACCAGTGGTGTCTGAGCTGGAGGAAAATTACTGCAAAGTGGAACTTCTTTTTACTCAGGTCAACTTTTTAAACAGGAATTGCTTCACATCAGCGAGCCCGACCTTATTTATGTGGATGGTTCTCCTCATAGTCCCTGTCCCTCCTCTGCCTCCTTCTCCTCCTCTTCCTCTCACATCCCCTCCCCCGAGCTATATCCTGTCAGGCTACAAGAGGTAAATCTCGAGAGAGCCTAACAGATCCTAACTCTTGTGTTTCTGCAATTTAAAAAAATGGGCATGACGGTGTGTGGTAGCGTTTACTGACAAACAGCAGCGAGCTTGCAGTGTGTTTGTCAGTAGGTCAACTTTCTGCCTTTCTCTACATCTGCCCTGTGATTGTTTGAGGCTTGCAAGACGAGCTTTGGTGGTTAAACTGTATGAATGTTAGACATTCATTTCACAGACAGTGGGGTAGTGGAGTGTGTTGAAACATCGTCGGGTTTGCTTTGTGAGTCTTTTGAATTAAGCGAGTGCCGCTCCTTCAGCCTTCTTCTGCTGTGGCTGTCGATGCAGGAGTACCTCAGGATGTCTGATGTCTATAGGATGTATGGAAATGCTTCTCTGCAGCCTCACTCTTCCTCTCCTGCTGCTCTCCACTGCCTCTCCCTCACTGTAACTCCAGCTTTGCCAACTGAGGTAGATCTCTTTTCTGCTCTTTGCAACACTCTGATATGTTTCTCTGATATGTCATAGTACTAAAACCAAGAAAAGTATACTAACATTACCTCCAGATGTCATTCCTCACCTTCTGCTCTCTGCTCATGTTCCGATTTGTTTTGTGTCTATGTCATGCTTCTATGTCTGTGTAAAGGAGTACATCACAGTCAGTCAGTTAAGTCAGATCTTTGGGATGCAGCGAGTCAATCCCTCCTCTTCCTCCTCCTCTATGCCAGCATTCCAACTCGCCTCCTCTGAATCCACCTTCTCATGCCACACAACTGCACGTGGTCCTTCCTCCTTTCTCTCTGCACAGGTTTGTTCATTTGCAGCCATCCACCGAATTGCTGTGATCTTCGTTTCTGTCCTAGCTTGATATTATCACAAGGACTAGCCGGTAGTCTTTTCTACCTGCCTGATGCTTCTGTTAATGATGCTGTTGCTCTGCTGCTCCCTTTTTCCTTTGCCTGAACGCTTTACATCACCGCAGAGCCAACCTGAGCTGAGCAGGAATGCATTGCCTCCTCTTAATCTTGAGCGCTGGTACCAGGAAATCATGGCAGCTGGAGAGCCTCAGCCATGCCCTCCACCACTGCCTGCAAAGTCTTTTGCCACACGCAGACACGGGCAGGTAAATTCACTTAAGCTCTCCGGGCACCTTTTAGAGTCTTGCTAAAGGGCACTAAAGCAATATAGACGTCATTAGTTATGCCACTGTTCATATATTTAAGACTAGAAAGCCCTCTAGTGGGGAAAAGGGTTAAGGTAACAATCAATGCTTTCAGACAACATATGAGCTAAATTAGGATGGGACAGAACAAAACATTTATAAATTTAATTTAATGCGTCACAACACAAAACACAAAGTACACCATGAAAATCAACATCTTGTTCAACTGCAGGTCACAAAATGCTAAACTGAAATCAAAGCATTCTACATTTATGAACTTATTGAGTAAGCGGTTTTTCCTTTCTCAGCTGTCAAAGTCCAAATCAGAAGGTGAAGTTGGACAGGTTTCATCAAACAGAAGCACCACGTTGTTGCCACACTCCAGTGGTGCTACACAGGAGAAAAATGCTTCCACAAAGGTCAGTTTCACACAGCTGAACTGTAATCAGTAAACTGTAAAGTCTACTCCACCTGATCCTTTTTATGTGTTTCTTAGGGGTTGCACTTAGCGCTGAGAGAGATGTCAAACCCACTGGAGATGGACTCCAGGAGGCAGTTGGCTTTGCCGAGCAGAGGTAACAGAGTCCATCAGTCCATGCATAGTCTCAGCTTGTGTGTCCACTGTCATGATAAAGACTACAAGGTGTGCACTGCAATTCTGAGCTACAAAACGTCCCGTAGCCACGTTTGCTGTATTCCGGGATGCAGCAAGGTACATCCAAAGGTTGCAAAGCAATTAACCATGAAGGTGTAAAAACTCCCTTATTGTTTTGCGGGCGCCCATAAATTGTTTGTACGCGCCTTAATGTGCTAACTGATAACCTAGAATTACACCTTCTCATACAGGCATTTAAATTTTTCTCTAAATAAAACAAACAATTAGAGAAAACTGATGAAGGCCATAGCGTTTAAATTGCTTCAGAACAGCTCTTCACAAACCAGTAGGTGATGTCACAGTTGCTATGTCCATCTTTGACTACAGTTTATGGTGGGGCTGTGTTTTTCTGTGTCCTTGCTGTCTGGATGCGATTTTCATCTAAAAGTAGCAATGACCTGTCACCAGCAGTAGAGGGTGGTGTAAGTCTGTCACACTTTACTCTGTGTCCTCTCTGCCTGCACAGATACATCTCCCACAGTCCATCACGCCATCTTGCATCACCAGCTGCCACCCAGTGGCAACCAGGCGTATGACACCCTGAGTCTGGAAAGCTCAGACAGCATGGAGACCAGCGTCTCCACCGGCAACTCCGCCTGTACCCCAGAAAGGTGAGAGGCTGGCTCTGTTTCCATGGGAACACTCAAGTCTGCCCTGTCTCTCAGGAGAAGGGTCACTGCTGCTTTGTTCCCGTGACAACATGTTTTCTTACACGCCTGCTCACGTGTCTCCTAGGTACACTGACTGTTGCTATACCAGCCAGCTCTAGTTTCCAGTTATTTTGTGAAGTTTACTGATGTTAATGACTGTGTCTGGCTCTCCTGCTGTTTCCAGTGTTTGTTTCCACGCATGTCTGTTTGCTTTTTGCTTTTTGTCATCAAATGCTCCTTTATTCTGTGTCTTGTAGCGCCTGTGGCTTAGAGGCCCAGAGGATAGAAGAGATGGAAAAGATGCTGAAGGAAGCGCAGCAGGAGAAAGCCAGACTGATTGAGAACAGAGTGAGTTCCCAACTTTTAGTTCTGACATTAAAAAAAGGCTCCATTTTTAACATGGCTGAACATCGGAATCCTCTTTATTTCAAAAGCTGGAACAAACAGTCACATCCATTAATCGTAGGTAATATTGGTTTAAATAATCAGCTGTTTTTGCCATTTTTTAAAACTAAAAATCCTTAATTCACATATGCGGGAGTTATTATAGTTTTTACATTTTTATATTGTTTATATATTTTTTGTTTCCAGATAATTTTTTTTCAATTCAGTTATACTGTTTTTACTGTCTAACGGTCTAGTTCGTTTTTTTTTTTATTAAACAAGATTGTTAGTTTTCCCATACACCCAGTTTTTTTTTTAGTTTAGTTGTCTTTATAGCTCCAATAATCTTGCTTACACTGTTGCTCAAAAACAAAAACAAAAAAATCTGTGTCTGTGTCTGTCTTCTTAGCTGCTGGAAATTACATCAGTTTAAAAAAAATGTTATTATGTTCAATTACTGCGTAAACAAAATGATTAACTGATAAGAAAATAATTGGCAGCTGATGAAATTAATGACAACAGTATCAGTATTTGCAGCCCTTGTTTCAGCTGACAGACCTGAAGCAATCACCTCCTCTCTGGCATAATAAACACTGCACAAGTGAAGTGTATTTATGCTATTTTTAGCTATGAGCATGTAATCTATCTGCAGTATGAAAGTAACAGTAATTAGTGTTTGTGACAACTATTGAAACATGACTTTACAGCCAGGGAAACATAATAATTCCTGGTTATAGCTGGAGTCAGTCCAGTGCTGTATGGATAAAATGACTACATTTATATGAAGATTTTTCTAGTCCTGTTTACACTACAAGCCATGTTCCTTTTGCCTATTACACACAAACACAATATATCAGGAGAAATTTTTCTCTGGAGTCACTTCCTACCAGCTGCAGGCTGGAGGACGCGGATAGTAAACTGCAGCCTTTGTGATCAGTCATTAAAGCCATACCAAAATTCTGAATATCACAATAGAATCCTGAATAATCAAAACAACGTTGATGCAAAATAATTACACAGTCAGCTCTGACATATTGTATCAAAAAAGAATCGCATCTTACACTAAATTAAAATAGTTTTAAAAAAAAGTACAGTTCTTATGATATCACCGATCACAGATTTTGTAAAATAAATAAATGACTGCAATCGCCAAATATTCCAGTTCCACTGAGAGTCGACACATTCCAACTTTGAGCTATTGCAAAACCTCTCGTGTGGCTCTCGCTCAGCAGATAAAAACCTGATCAAAGTGATCAAAGTGATCGGTGAACTTCAGATGTGGTGAAATGAAGTTGTAATTATTGTGTTTACCTTTGTATTATTTCCTCATGTGGAAATAAAGTAGACCCATATGTAAGTTTCTGAAAGCTGCAAAGGATCATTTTACATCAGCAAAGCTTACTTTTCCATACACAGACTTAAGGGATATATTTTACAAAACCCTGGATTGGGACTTGAATTCTCACGAGCATCTTCTGACAGTCATTTTCTTTGTATTGCAATATTTGCCTACCATTAACATATTCTCCCCGTCTCCCTTTTCCCCATTATTTTTTCTTCTCTTCTCTCCATCTGCGTCTCTTTCTCCTGCCCCGACGCTCCCAGGAGAGGGAGGTGCAGGCTCGGCGGCAGATGTTAGAGGAGGAGCGGAGGAGGCGAGAGGAGGCCGAGAGGAGGCTTCAGGACGAGACGGCCCACAGGCAGAGGCTGGTGGAGGAGGAGGTGAAGATGAGAGAGAAGCAGTTCTCCCAGGTCAGTGGAACAGAAGGAGGAGACGGGCGGCGGGAAGAAAAGAGAGGAGAGGAGACGAGAGGGGAGGAGAGGAGGGGTTAGGAGACTTGGGGGAAAGGATGAGAGACGAGACACTAAAGAGAGGCTGGGTATATATGAAGATCAAAGATTGTCAAGGAAGGGAGAGACAGGGGAAACAATGGAGGGGAGGGTGGAGAGAGAGAGAGTGGAAGAACAGAGGGAAAGTTATTATTGGAGGTGGTGTGAGAATGATATACACATAATTCAAGCTTTAATCCCGGCTGATTATCAGTGTTTATCGGCGTCCGTCACAGCAGACTCGATGAGAAACACATCAAGATCAGGCTGTTGTGAGTTGCAGGCTTTGATCTAGCTCCTGTAATGACTATTTTTAAAAGAAAAACCAATTAAAAGCCAAACTACAAACAGTTATCACCCGGCCTGCCTATCAGCATCAAATTTGCATGCATGAAACAGCTGTTTCAGACTGTACACTACTTCCTCAGTGCAAAATGTTACTGTCAGACAATGGTAGCATCCATCCAGTGGGCGATTTAGCAGCTAAGCAGCCAGATATTTCTTTAGGAGTTGGTAGACAGCTAAAAAAAAAAGGTAAGTAGTGGATTTGCCAGGCGGACGATCATGGTGCCAAATGAATGCTAATGTTGCCTTGAGTCTTCTGGATGTGCAAAGAGCCAACTATGTGTCTGAACACATTTAAGTTTGATTTATTTATAAAGCCCAATATCACAAATTTCCACACACAAATCTTCACTTGGAATTAAACAAGTTCCCTTCCAAAAGACCTTTAATGATAACAGTATTTAATATCACACTGTATTGTTTTAGGATTGTGGTTATAAAAATCAGATAAGCTGCAGGTTTAATTCACAATGACGTTTAGTTTGATCTGAATTCAGGAACAACAAAAATGTAGTATGGCCTCACTCTTAATATTACTAGTTTATTTATTTATTTAGGACAGTGCATGTTAATGAACATAAATGTAAAAAAAAAAATTACATGAATGTAAACATACCAGATTATAGCCAAGGGCTAATTTTCATCTGTTGTCCTTAAGCATAAAAAATAGACATAATAATTCATAAAAATTCATCATTCATTCATAATAAAAACTCCATCACCAAACTTACACATACACACCATTCTGTTCCCAAATAAAACATTAAAACTATATAACTCATACATGATCACACACTTGATTTGTCCATAACCAGTTTTTAACCTTTGCCTTAAACAAATTGAGTGTAGAGCATTCTCTAATGGGTTGAGGAAGACTGTTCCACAGATGGCCTCCCTTGACAGAGAGGACGTTCTGCCCAAATGCTGTCCGTCTGTGGGGTATAAACAAGTCTCCTCGGATTGAAGCTCGAGTGGTCCTGTCTGAGCTTTCTTTATGCCTAATGAACTGCTTTAGTGGTGGTGGAGCAAGGGAGTGTAAGACTTTATATATTAAACACACTCTTTTAAGTTTCACTAAGTTATTGAAGTTCAGTAATTTATGTTTTTTTAACACATGACAGTGGTGGTGGGAAGTCGGTTTTTTGTCAAGTAGTTTTAAACTTCTTTTATAAATGTTTTCAATAGTTTTAAGTGTTGTTGGACAAGCAAGTGACCAGGACGTCAAACAATAGTCCATATGAGAGATGATCATTGAGTAAAAATAAGTTACTAAAATATTGATTAGTAAGCAAATTACCAGTAAGCACGTGTATTCAAAAAGTAGGATCTTGTTTCCTCACAGCTTCGAAAGAAAATCTTCCAGTTATCTCATGAAGTCTTGAGTCACAGAAAGCAATTCTGCTGATTATTTCCAGAATTTTAAAAAGCAGCACTGACGCAGTGTCTATGTTTTCTTTACAGGCCCGTCCAATGACGCGCTACCTGCCGAACCGCAAGGAGGAGTTTGACCTGCGTGCCCATGTGGAGTCATGCGGCCACAACATAGACACCTGCCCCTTTGTCATCCTCACTGAAAAAATGTGCAAGGGCCACTTGGTGAAGATGGGCGGCAAAATCAAATCCTGGAAGAAACGCTGGTTCGTTTTTGACCGTCTCAAGAGGAACTTCTGTTATTACGTGGGTGAGGACTGAACGAAGAGAGGTTTTCCCTCAAACAATGGTTAATTTTATTTTATTTAATTATTGAATAACATCGCAAGAAAGCCGAGCCTCAGTTATTTAAGTCTTTTGGAAGAGAGGTCTGCGAACAGAGCACATGTATTCAAGATAAAGAGTCAGACGAAACCATCATCACTCTCTAGATATGATTTTAAAAATCACAGAAATGTTTGAAAACTAACATCTCTTTGTGTTGCAGTATATTATAGCATTAAAGTACACCGGTATTTCCAGCTCAGAGTTGGCAAAGTGGACTTTTGAAGCTCCTCTGTCCTGTGATCTAGTGCCCCATTAAGTGTGAATTCAGCTATCCAATTTATAATGAAGCTTTTCTTCAAGTGCGCTCGTTCAGTTTCACACACGCAGTGAATGCAGGCGCCCTCGAGGTACTTTTAAAGATAAAAAACTGCTCAGAGAAAAGAAAACACTGAAAAAAGTGCACAAAGGGGAGGTATAGTTAAAGACTATTTTAAAACTTACAAGCTCTTTGTTAGAGCAGAAATAAAAAGAGACACACCAAGACATTGCATCACATAAAAAAGTGACTGACAGAGATAGAAAACACAGCTTTCAGTATGCCATCAAACTCATGAAACCATTAAAAAATATATAATGGCTGTACTGGCATGATAATGGTACAATGATACAGTCCAGTCACTGCGTACCCTCTTAAGCTTTATACTTTCTGATTAAATCCCTGCCCTTAAAGATGATTTCTGGTCATGCAATGGTAGATTTCTTGTTCACTCATACTGTCTTCCAGTTGTCTTGCTGTCCATATAAGATGGAAAACAGAAACAGAGACACGTGAGGCAGTCCTCACTGATACGCACTGTTACAATTAACATGTTTAATCATGACTTTTTTAAGCTTCTTTTTACAACTGGCAGGATGTTTTAAAAGATGTTTTAGAGGTTTGAAAACGGCATGGAGTCACTCCTGAGTGGATCACAGCACCATTATTCATCACTTTGTTTTTTATAAAACATTTTTGTTGACTCCAGTTTTTCAGTTTCTTTTAAAATTGCAGACACAGCGTGCTTGTAGGATCTGTCCAATCAAATTACACTTTGTCTTTCAAAGTCCACTTCAGTATCTTCACATGGCACTTCAAGAGCAACTAAAGTGAAAAACTTTCATCCACCCTTTCTTCTTGCTCCTGCTGAGCTCCGTTAAACACTACTCAGTGCTTTCATCACCAACAAAACTTCACAGCATGAAGGACTAACAGGATGACTCTATGTCTCTGCAGAAGGATCACATTGTGTCAAGTTAGCCTCTAGCCTCATTCACGGAAAAAACTTTCAGCATTAAGTGATCAAACTACCCCTCTGTTCCTTATTTGGTAGAAAGGTTCCTTACTGTACACCAGACCCTGACCTGATTTATCCAATTCACCCCACAGCAGTGCAGAGGCTCCTCTGAGAAGCACACATGAGTGTAAAAGTGTCCCAAACACTTCTGTGTTGATTCACCTGCAAGCGACTGCTAATTAAAGCCGCTCCTAAGTGGAGTTCTTCGCCTCGTTCCTGTGCGTTGAAACTGAAGCCAGTTTGTAATTGGCGTCTATCACACTGCCCTCTGAATTCGAATTGAGAACAGTTCGTTTTCTGAATAATTCACAAGCGTTTTTGAGCCATTATTTTACAGTCAAGTTCAAAATAGAACCCGAGTGTGTTTTCATTACCCCGTTCTCTTTGCTCCTCTCGCTCTCCCCACTCACTTGCCTAGCCTTTTCACCCCCTCACTCCTGACGAAGATGATGGTGATGACGGTGATGAAATAAGATGCAATACTTTCTCTGGATGTGTTTTTCTTGGGGAGGAGGCTAGCTCCTGGCTTGTTCGTGACTAATAAAACGAAACTCACATTTCAAAAACATTTATCTCATTACTAAGCAGATTTGACTTTATGGAAAAGGAAAAGCAAGAAGAAGTGCCGGACGCATTTCAAAAGACCGCTTTTAATTGTTGGTGGATGTTTGGTTCTCAGTTGGGCACTCCAGTTTGCATGAAAGAGACTGAATGAAATAGACCACTGTTTATTTGAACAAGACTGGAATCCAGAAACTCTTTTAGCAGATTTTATTTGAAGAACTCCTTCACACTCAACGGCAAATAGTTTAGCCCCAAACTAGAAAAAACCATCAACTGTATCTGATGAGCTTCATATGCAGGTTTCACTTAGTGATTTTAAAACGCTTAAAGCCATCCTGTGGGTACAGAACACAAATCCAAAGGACTGGACAGAAGGTCTGACCTGCTTCAAGGGAAATGTTGAACAGAAGGATCAAATGTAGTATTCAAAAGAGACTTTCCTTTTAAGATTTATAAAAATTCTTAACCTCGCCAGGAGGGGAAAAAAAAAGGAAAACACAGAGACAATCCAGAAAGTACAACTGAAGAAAACAAGTCAAATTAATAGGATGGTAAAGACTTCAGGCATAGCTTGAAATAGACTCCCACTTTTAATTAACTTTTACTCTGATACGGCGCTGCTCATACCTATTCATGGATTATGTGTTGCTGGGAAAAAAAACATTAAACACCTTTTTCCTCATTTTTGCCTGATTTCTCCATCTAGATTTAAGTTATAGGACTAAGATAAGAGAAAAGGGCATTTCTGTGTAAGGTGATCCAATGCAACAAACAAACCCCACACTTTAAAAAATATCTGGCTTTTACTAATAAATTGCTTTGAGCCTTTGAATTAAGTTCTATTAAGTCAAGTGAGATGGAAAAATGTACCAAAAACGTCATAATAACAAAAAGGAGAAACATGCACATAAAACCCAAGGACTCAAGGAATCAACATGTACATCTACACTGTGAATTTCCCATACCTTTGTATTTATGGTGTATTATGGTTTTATGTAATTTTATAAAATCAGCAACAGCTACAAACTCTCAGTTTCGGGCTCCATTCTGAAACTATGTTAAACTTAAATATAAATTACCAACAGATTAATTTCTGCGTTTTAAAGTGAAGACAGTCTTAAAGTCACACTAGTGTAGTTTTTTTTTTTTTTTACAGTTCAGTCTTAGCTTGAATGAGTTGCTATATCATTTAGCTTTTATGCTCCTTGATCCTTCAGCCATCCGCGTTTCTGCTGGGACTCACACTCACCCCAGTTATTTATTTTATTTATATTTAGTCTTTCCTATATTAGGATTGAATGGCTAAAACATGAAAAATAGACCACATATTAAAATGTGAAATGTATTTTGTCACTGAATGTCTGCCCTCGTCTTCAGGTGAGAATAAACGCAATCGGTCCATTCATATTATCACCGATGTATCCTTGGCTGATTCTGCCGTAAGGCGCTTGGGCTGGCAGAGGTCTTGCATCAGTACAAGATGTAATGTAATGTCTTTTAATATATTTATTTTCCTTTTCTCTCTCTCAGACAAGCATGAGACCAAGCTGAAAGGGCTCATTTACTTTCAGGCGATTGAAGAGGTTTATTACGATCACCTACGCAGCGCCACTAAGGTAAACACTCCTTTGTCCATTACTTACAATTCAGAATTTCATTGATTACTCTATAATATTTTGCATGCATGATAATCAAGTATAAATTCATGAAAGGTGGATTTGTGTGTGATGCGTTAAACTCCAGAACAACGCTTTATACGGCGTGTTTTTTAAAATCGCAGCCATCATTTTTAAGTACAGATTTTAAATTAGATACATTACTTTACATTATGTTACATTATTTTAACAAGCAATACTGCCTTTAAAAAAGAGACTGCAACTTTAGTATAAAGCAACATTTCTGTGTAACTTACTTTTCAAAAGGCAGATTTAACAAATATCTGCCTTTTAAAAATTTCAGGGGATCTAAAGGTTCAGATAAGACTGGAATATTTTTGTCATTCTGTCATTATTTCAACTTCTCCCACAAAAGGTTCACCATGCTCAAGTCATTTTTCTTTTAGTTTACTTTTTGTTTGAAACAGACTACAGCCAGAGTTTGTTTTAACTGTTTTAACTCATTTTTATATTTTTTGTTGTTCTGAAAAACGTCTGGAAAAAGCAACAGGTGCAGCTTTCAGTTTTTGCTCGATAAAATCCCCCTCCTCTTTGATTTCACAGAGCCCCACTCCATCTTTGACCTTCTGCGTGAAAACTCATGACCGGCTTTACTATATGGTGGCCCCGTCCCCTGAGGCCATGAGGATCTGGATGGATGTCATAGTAACGGGTGCAGAGGGCTATACGCAGTTCATGAGCTGAGGGACCACTGGGTGAGCGATCTGGTTGATGTCGGAAACCAAGCGAGCACCCAGACACCTGCGAGCCAACCTGAGCTGCTCCCTGCCGCAGCCGGGACTGGAATAAAACAGCTTGACAGCGTGTAACGGATGGACTTTTAAAGGGATGAATAACCTTGGGCCAGATGCCTTTGAGCAGATGAGGGCTCACTCATGACAAGGGTGCATTTCAGTGATTATGAGAGTTGTATTTATCTTTCACCTAGCTGTGTGAGTAGAAGAAAAAAAAACACTTTGAGTAGCCTGCCAGTAGATTCACGAGGGACTTCTCAGCAACATCAATCACATTCGAGTACCAAATGTACTGTTAATATTTACAATACGATACTTTATTCTTACTTTATATAAGCTCAACCTGTTTACACCTTTGAAGCCGATCTATGCATGCAGTTTTATCACTCTAACCTTTTTGATACATTTGTACTTTTTCCCTTTGTTAACTTTTCTCATATTACAAAATAGCCTCTCAGTATTACAAAACAACAACTATACAGTAAAAACAACTTACAAGCAGCTACTCTGAAATATATTATTGAGACGCATATTATTTGGTGCCAAATACTTGTAATGCTGTGCAAGATTTGTTCTTTTTTTGTTACACAAGTGTTAATACCACTTTATGTATTGTTCCAGGAGCTTCTCATTTAGGCTAATAACACAGCTTTAATATGTCTGTACTATGTCAAGTTAAATTCTAATAATATGATTTTAATAAGAATCATAAATTATATAACAGGATTGTAAAACTACGTGTAATAAACAAAACTATATAATGTATCTTTTGTTGCTTTTTGCCTCATAAAGCACTACGCTGCTGACAAATTGCCTAAACTGGATGCATTCAGTTAGCACTTCTTCCTTAATTAGCGTGTCTCCCACACAAGTTAATTACCAGCTTTCTATAAATAAAACCCGCACGCCCCAATTTGTTGCTTACATTCACAAAGGTGTTCATTTTTAAAACGTTACAACGGGTCTATTTACATGAGAACAATCAGGTGGTTTAATGAGTTAAATTGGCTCGTTAACTCTGATCAAGTACAAAAGAAACACTGAAGCCGTATTTTTTGTGTTTGTATTTTTGGGGCAGCGTAATTAATTATATCGCTCACTTTGCACTAGGTGGGAGACATGGAAATGAAAAAAGGAAAAAAAAACATGAAGGGAAATTACATGCGACTTTACATGCATGATTCAATATTAAGAAATTTCAAATCACGTACTGTAAAACCGTGTTCATGAAGTTCCCACAAAGTGGGCGCTTAAGAGTAAAAATTCCTCACATCTACACAGCGGATCTTCTCGTGTTCAAATTTTCTAAAGGTGCAAGTGCAGATTACTATTAACCTGTGACAGGGCGGTATGATTAATTGACTCCAGGGACCAGGGGGATATTCAGCAAATGTGCAGGTAATCAGGGAAACACACCTTGCTGCTGACAGGTACTGATTCGATTCAGCACTTGAAATGTTAATTCTTAATTTCTTGGTCTAAAGTGAAAAACATGTTGTGTGCAGCGATGTCGACTGAAATGAGCACCCTCAGTTTAATGCAGCCAATGATTCCTACTAATAACTTCTGCCGCTTCACTAATATCATTCACACCATTTGCATTTGGCTGACCTTGGGAGAGATTTTCACACATCGTGCCATTCAGTACTTCTGAGTCTTTGCTGTGCCCAGCTGAATAATAAACAGATCTTTAAGAGGGCAGCGCTCGCTCATTACCGTGGTGACGAGCAAGAGTGACACCCAGCCTTATTGTTGGTGAAATATTAATGAAACAGGGGGTGATTTCCCCACACTCTCCCGCTCACACTGGTCTTTTTCCCAAGGCCTTTATCACACAAATGAGAGCGTCGACGCTGTGAATTAGCAAAGGTCTTACACGATTTTGTCAATATTAATAGGAGATATTAGCCTCGTCTCAAGACAACCGAAAATATCTGACGAAATGAAAACATCTGTCAGCTCAGGGGGAAGGTTTTTTAGCATCTCCTGTCAAAGATCTCCGCTCTCACATCCTTCACAACACTTCAGCGCAGGCATTTGTAATTTATAAGTTTTCATATCCACATGTGAGTTCGGATTAATTTAGGAGATTAAAGCGAAAAATCTCCTGCCCAACCCCTAACACACTCCCCCCTCTGCACACACGCAGGCTCAGACATCACACATGAAAGCATCCTTCACTAAATGCATCTGATACACTGGCGAAAGTTGCACTCACAGTGTTTACTGCTTTGAACAAATCATCTTCGCTTTCTTTGAAGGGGATGTAAACCGACAGTTATTAATTCAAAAACAGGCTACACAATAGATACAAAGCATTCGATTACATTGTTGTTGTTGTTTTCTCTCTCTCCAGATTTCACAGTACGCACAGCACAATGTGTAAAAAATATCCAGAGGGGAAACGCGCCAATGTTGACCTAATGAGGACAACAAAAACAGAGACACATCACAACGGCACCCCCACTGTGGGGTAATAATTCTTTGTGTTCTGATAACTAAATAAAATCACACTTTACATGTGCATTGATTTTTTGATAATCTGAGATATAAAAGGAACTGTATATTCACCCATAGGTAACCCTTTTCAATTGCTTGCTAACCCACATATCTGATGAACCAATCACATGGCAACATCTAAATCCATTAAAACTTTTAGACATGGTCATGAGAGCTTTAAGTTTAAAGTGAGCATCAGAATGAGGAAGAAAGGTGATGTCAGAGGAAAATAGCCAGGTTGCTTCAATCTGAAAGGAAGGCAACGGTAGGGCTGTGCGATATGACCAAAATCTCATATCCCGATATAAGAATTCCATCGTCCCGATAACGATATAAATCACACAAATGTAACATTTTCTGTAAATTCTGTGAATCTCGGGCAGCTCGACTTGCGTGAAGTGTTTCCAGGTGCGCGTCATGTAGCTGGAGTCGAGTGTTTTAACAGATGCATGAAACTACACATTTTGAGTATTGAGTGAGTATTTATTACACGGCGTGCTGCGGGGAAAAGCCTGTTCTAACGTTTAAGTCTAAGGTTTATTTTTTAGCACCTGGCGGCTCTTTTTTTTACTTCTCATCCGTAAATAATCTGCTCTTTCACGTGATTCAAGTTATTTTGAAAAGTCTCAACAGGATCTTGAGCTTTATTGTGAAAGGTTTGTGTGGAACATAAACAAGCGGACACGCTATGGTGTTACCGTCTTGTTGCTAACGACAACGCATAAAAACAGGCGCTTGTCCGTCTGTAGTGTGGTTATATAAAATATAAGAGAAAGAGAAAACTTTAAGAAATTAATATAGCCACTACAGTGACCATCAAAACGATGAAAAAATATTGCCGTAAACAGTTTATTTTGCGACACCACGAAACAAACGATAGCGTAAAATGAAACGATAGACGTCTTTATGTCGTCATCCGATATATATCGTTATATCGAACAGCCCTAGGCAACGGTATCTTAAATAACCACTAATTAGGCAGATGGGTTTTAGCAGCACAAGACCCCGCTATGTGCCACTTCTGTCAGCTAAGAACTGGAAAGTGAAGCTTTAGTTCACACAGGCTCATCAAAATTGGACAACAGAAGTTAAAAAAAATAAAAATAAAAAACTTGCCTAGTCTGATGAGTCATGTGTCTGCACTTCGGAGACACCACAGAGGCCCTAAAGGAAATATTTGCTGAAGGTCATCTAGTCCCATCCACATTCCCTCCTTTAAAACAGTGGCCACAACTTTCAATCAGAATTTCCCTATTTAACAGACATTACACGTCTCCCACCATAACGGACACAGATTTTGGTTCCGTTTATCATAACTGTCATAACTGGTAAGGTTTTTGGACCCATAAGCAAGCATTGAGAGAGGTACCAGCCTCACTAGTTTTATTACATAAGAGGTTTGAGTGGGCAGGTAGGCGAGTGTCCACAAGTGAGTTTTCTTGCAGACAGGTTTTCTTTTCACAGAGACTGTTTGTTACCCTGAACAAGGGAATGCAGACGAGAATACCAGAGGGGATCCAAAGCAGATGGAGAAAATAGTCAACAAGACTTCCTAGAGCTAGACTAGCTATTGTACTGCATGCTGTAACAAGCTGGTGATGAGTTGATGAAGAGCTGGTTCTTTTATGCACAGGTAACTCCTGATTGAAAACAGGTGTGCCAGCCAAGCTCAACGGGAAAAGTGAATCGACACACTCAGACAGTAAAAAGGGAGCGGGTGAGAGAGGGAGCTTGAAAAAATGCACTGCAAAGAATACAGAAATGCACAAAGAGAAGGAACAACAGGAGGAAATACACTGAATACTGCAGTGTAAGCTCCAAGACATGGGGAAAAAAAGAAGAAGGGTTGCAAGTAATGTTTGATGAAGCACTACAAAGTAACACTGAAATGCAGAAAAAAGAAAGAGAGGGAACAACAGGAAGAAACACAGAGAGAAATGCAGAGTATTCTCCAAGACTCCGAGAGGAAAAATACAGAACTGTGAGTATTTTATAACAAAGCAAAAGACAAAAACACTGAAACAGAGGAGGAGAAGGAACACCTGGAGAAAATATGGACCGATATACAGTTTAGGTTCTGAGAAATGGTGACATGCATAAAGAGAAGTGATGATGGAAACACATAAAAAGCGTGCACTTCATGAAATGCTGAGGAAAAATCAGGAGTTACAAGCCAAATGTGACAAAGTACAATAAAGGAATAAAGACATGCATAAGGTGAAAAAAAAAAAGAGAAGGAAGTGATATATAATGATGTGAAAGAATCGTATGAAGAAAAGCAGAAAAAAATAGAAAAAACTGAAGAAACTGTAGAAACAGAATGAAGAAACCATAAAAACTGGTCATGTTGTAACAGTTACGGTTAAATTATGCCAAAAAATATCAGCATCATAACCACTTTTAACAATGTTTAGAAATATTACTGATGAAAATGACCATTAAGCAGTGAGTAAGAAAAACTGAATAAGTTAAACTTTGCGTGACATGACTTCCCGTATTAAGGTCAGCTGACAGGTTTAAGTTGGATACAATGTAGCGGTGTTTCAAGAATAATTCAATTTAATTTGAAATGTTCTGCACCTCTAGTAGTATTTTCACTACCTTAAAACAGGCTCTTTAGTGCTATTGCAGGTATGAAAAAAATTCTTTTTAGAAAGTCAAGCTATTACATCACTCTTCATTAACAGGAAAATATCAGCACATACCTGGAACATGACATAAATTAAATATGCTGCTGCTCCGATTTTTAGATGCAGAATTAAACTCGCTGGTCACTTGTTTTTCTTTAAAGGTTCATTTGCTCAACTAAATGTTAACCCACATATTTAACCAGCCAATTACATGCAAATCAATGCATTTAGGCATGTCGAGATGACCGAGACGACCTGCTGAAGTTCCAGCTGACTATCACAATGAGGAAAAAATGTGATTTAGGTGACTTTGACCATGGTATGATTATTGATGCCTGATGGGCTGGTATCAGCATTTCAGAAACTGCTGATTTACTGGAATTTTCCAACATCTCTCTAACCATCTCTAGGGTTTACAGAGAATCATCTGAAAAAGAGAAAACATGCAGTGAGCCTCAGTTCTCTGGGTAAAAATGGCTGGTTGAAGCAAGAAGGCAGAGGAGCACAATCTGACTGCTTCAAGCTAATAGAAAGACAAGAATCACTCAAATAACCACTTATTACAACTGAGATATGCAGAGGAATATCTCTGAATGAACGTGCCAAACCTTGAAGCAAATGGGACCGCAAAAGATGTCAGTCAGAAAACTGAAGCTACAATTTGGATTTTGACAAAATCAGACAACAGCAGATTGGAAATGTGTTGCCTGTTCTGAGGAGTCGTAATTTCTGCTGCCACATTTAGAGGGTAGGGTCATAATTTGGTGTAGACAATGTGTTAGCATGGATCCATTATGTCCTGTTTCAACAGTTTAGGCTGCCTGTAGTGTTGTAATGAGGTAAAAGCACACTTTGGACAACTTAGTACCAAGTAAGCATGAGTTAAACTCGACAGCTTACTAGAGTATTGCTGCTGACCATAGCCATTCTTTTGGGACCACAGCATACGCATCTTCTGATGGATGCTTTGAATGGGGAAAAAATATCATGAAAAATGTCAAATAACCTCAAACTGGTTTCTTGGACATGAAAATGAGTTCACTGTATGCAAATGGCCTTCACAGCCACCAGATCTCAGTTCAGTAGAGCGTCTTTGGGACGTGAAGAATAACATCGTGGTTGTGCAGCCTTAAAACTGCTAAACTGTGTGATGCTGTCATGTCAATATGTTTGCAGCACCTTGTTGAATCGAAACAAAGAATTTTAAAAAATGGGGGTTCCAACTAGTAAAGTGCATCTAATAAAGTGGTCAGTGAGTGGATGCATTTCTTTTGTCTTTATGTTGCTTAACACTTAACACTTTGTCTTATGCTCCCCATCAAAGTAAAGGACTGTTTGCTTGCAAATATACTGTTAAATAAAGTGACTTTGCAGAAAGCAGAGACCCCATGACAAACAGTCAAACAATGGAAGATAACATTGTAAACTAGTGTTAACATGCCTTACCAAACTAACAATTAGAATTCAAAGTTCAGCACGAGTTAACTTAAGCTCTGATGAGTGAACAGTTTAAGTTTTTTCATGAGCACGAAGCATATGGCCTGGATGGTTATCGGCTGTGTAAAACTCATAGGTGACAGACGCTGAGCCTCAGGGGTTTTAAATGTTTCTGCAGCGCAGCATCACACAGCCTGAGTGCTGTAAATGACACAGAGGAACCACTTGGGACCCATTTGCTTAAAGAGCTGAAATTCTGGAGAACACAAGTGATGCACGGACAATAAGTATGAATAAAAAGCTGTGATATGCAACAATTCGTTTACTTTCTTTGTTGTCCTGCTGTTATTGTAGCACTGTTTTCTTTTACAGACCTTACACTGTATGCCACGCACGGCTTCATTCAACATGCTTTCAGAAGTTGGAGTTAGGTATGAGTGATCTACTAAAAGCTGTGAGATCCCACAGGAAGACAAAGCAGATGCTGTAGTGAGTTCTTTACATCAAACACCTCTAATATACCACGAAGTCCTTGAGGAATAGCAAATAAACAGAACCCTATGACTGACTGGTTCCTATCTGTCACAGCTGAATGCAAATGAAGTTGCTTTAAACATCCGTGAATGAAAAATTATACTATGCTTGTCACTTTCCTGAGACTTGATTACATGTTTTCACGGCAAACCGAAAAACAAATTCAAGTGATCAGCAGGCTGAACACACACAGAAACGTCCACAAATCCCCTCTGAGAGGCTTCCATTCACAAGTCGTAACTGAATTCCATGTTTTCTTCGTATGTTCAAAGAGGGGCAAAAGTTGAGGACAATAAATTCTGAGAGAGATGATGATGAAATGATGGTGTAACCCTTACTAACGTGCCATACATGCACTTGGCATGCAGCATTGACTTTTCTGACTTCTCTGCTCATCCACAATATTCAGACAATGAATTTGGGTATCGAGTGATGGACTTCCAACTCCCGCTATAGAAAAACCGACAATAAATATTTCAAGAGTATCTGAAGTCTAGTTTGATCCAGAGTTGTTTACTTTGGCTCGTTTTCCTGTGTTGTTTTAACAAGTCGGAAAGTTGATCTATTCCAGTTTTTGCAAATGGATACTGAGGTTGTTAAGATTTTCCAGAGGAAGGAGGGGGAGACATGAAGGTGTTTTGCTGCGCAAATAACACATTTTACATGTCTTCCTAAATAATGACAGAGGAAACTGTACTTAATAGTGGAGACTGCAGGGAAATCCAGCCATGCTGTCATAAGGAGCACCTTAGATTTCTCTCATGATGCGCAAACAGGAATCCCTCAGTGGACCAATTAATACAGACAGAGAGAGCAGTCAGCGATTTTCCCGGGAGACCTGCCAACTTCACCAGCTACTAGTATCTCAATCTGGTCTCCATTACGACCACATTTATCTCGATTGCATCAGGCTGCCTTTCTACAAATCTCTCAGAGCTCCACTCCTATGGTAACAACCACATGGTGGGCGTTTTGCTGAATAGCGCCGCTGTAACAGGGCCATCCTTTTAAAGGCATCAGATCGACACAGACGGACAGCGTATATTAGACTTGGGACATTTCACTCAAATTCAATTTCATCTGGTCTTTTTCAAAGAACATGTTTCACTTGGTGTGAAAACAACTTCCCCTGGAGCCATCCTGGATAATGTGATTCTGTGCGATCGATTCGACTTTCAGATGTTCACTCAATGCACAGACATGCTTCTCTGTGGACAAATCTATTAGAGGCTAAATCATAGTGCCAAATCAATTTATTAATTCAGCAAAGCTGGAAATAAACCTGTTGGTTTTGGTAAAATGATAGAGTAACAGAAATGCAACTCAGCAAATAGGATGGAGAATGGCTGGGTTGTTAGGAGTGCCAAAACAAATGTGAGGTAAAAGGAAAACAGTAGGGGGAGAGAGAGAGAGAGAGAGAGAAAGGGAAAAAGAGAGAGATGCAAATCCCATGGCAACAGCAACCAGACAACAAGTCTAAAATAGGGGGCAGTGTCCGCTATTACTATAGCAACAGGAGAACAGCACACTTGCTCAGCTTCGGGATTTGCTGAAAGGAGGAAAACAAAGCTTTATTCCTAACATAAATGTAATTGACAGTCATTACCAGTAACTTCATTTAGTTCCACCAGCTGTGTCTCACCAAATTAGTCACAAAAATAAGGATTCGCAAAGTGTATTAGGCTGACAGCCAACCACAAGGGATGAATAATTTATCTTCCATTATTCACTGACTTAGTGTAATTTTGCACCTGGGAAGCTTTGGGTAGACAAATGAACAAGTCAACAAAATAAAAGTGAAATGAGACATAATCACAATAGAGTAGTTGCAAGCTAAATTAAAATAAACGAATAAAACAGAGACATTACATCCACAACGGTGACTAGCAATTATGTAATTCTAAGTACTTTCTAATTTAAATTATGTAATAAATGATATATGCTGCATGTTCATTAGTTATCGCGACATAATCGGCCAGATTAAGTCATTACAAGCTGAATGCTGTATCAGTGTCTGAGTTTGTTTAAACTGTATCACAAAGTGTCAACGATATTCTCTGCTTTCAAAAACTGCAGCACCGACCTCCACGCCCGGTTTGTTGACATGAAACATGTGCACAGTCTGCACTGCAGACAGAGGGAGAGAGAAAGATGACAACACGGTGGTGCTTTGCCTTGCCTACCACCGACCAATCATATTTCAGAAGTAGCCGTTTTGAGCCAATCACAGAACGACAGTCTGAGCCCGTGCAGCCAATGGTACTGTTCGTGGACCACTGATGCAACGGAGATGCAACAGACTTCTTCTAAACAACAAAGTGTGTTATGAGCCATATAGCGCTTTAAACAAAACAGCGGCACGCCTTATTGTAAAGTACAGTGTCTGAGCTGTAGTTTTCTCGACAGATCGCGTTCGCGTAAACCAAATCCTCTCACTTCGTTATTTAATTTAAAGACGAGGTTATACCCTTTAGAGCTTAAAAACTAGCACAATGTCTAGCTAAAAGGCTACTTTTCAGATTCCCTTTTTAAACCAGTTGTTATTTGTATCTTGAATTGCACAGTTTGAATTTAGTATTTTCTTTTTTATTAGTATATTTATTATCTATATATTTATTACTATAAATAATAGCATTACTCACCTGAATGAGCAGCTGTGTTACTTTTACAGAAACAACAACAAAAAAGTAGCTCAATACTTTTATAAAAGTGTGGGCAGCGAGAGTGTGGGACGTCCTTGGGTGAGCCGCGGAGGGAGGGGGCGGAGGGATCTGCACGCGCGGAGGAGCCTGGTTTACCCCGGTGACGCAGTCGGTTGCTAGGTGTGAATGAAGTGATGCTTTGTCACAATTAAGCGGCTCCTCAGTTTACAGGTCGACCACAACAAAGCAGCACCTCTCTCTGTTTGCCTTGTCTAGGATATTCCGAGCTGAAATATGGCTCTTTAATCTTTTGTTAAGTTGTTGGACCCGAAAAGTCGTCGTGCTTTGCTTTAGCAACGCACCCCCAAGTGCTCTACAATTTTTTCTGCAAGAATGGAGTAAGTGAAAGTCTCTCTACTGGCTGTACATAGAGCTGTTTTGTTGTTGCTGTTGTTGTTGTTATCATTTTGGTGTAAAGTGGCTACATCTTGTTTGGTTTCGTCGCTTTAAATGAACCTTTTTGACAAATTCAAACATCTTTTTTCTTCTTTTTTATTTTTAAACTACGATCACTCATGGAGTTTGACTGATTGTGGTTGCTTTGTGGTCAGTTTTAGTTTGATTTTTATTGATTTTTCCTCTACTCTAAATGTATTGCCTTCAGTCTGTGCACTAACTGGAGATACATCACGTCTGTCACTTCCAGCGTTTAATCTTTCAATGTTTAATTTAGCTCTCATTGCTGTAATCGAGTCCAATCTGTTTAAGTGATTAAAAAAAAGAATTGGTAATTAATTTTAAAAGGAACATGCGATTGGAAGCAGCTCATCAGCATTCATCCTCTTTGACCAGCAGGGCAGCTCACCTACAGAGTAGAGGTAGCTCTTGTGGTGCTTCTTGTCAACAGTTGGGCCCTTGACAGCGTCACTGGGTCCCACGTGTTTTGAGGACGTCAGGTTAATTTTGCTTTGAGCCAGATTAAAGCCCACAGGACACTGCTCCCACTTTTCTATCACCCACTGTGTCACATCTGAGGCTTGGTTTTGGGAATAATGTACTTTTCTGCTTTTCAGTATTTGGTATTTACTGTAAAGCCTTTTTGTTTAAAAGATGAAAAAGTGTATTTGTGTGAAAATGAATTAAGTGAGGACCAGAAAGTGATTTTTTCTTTGTTGCCTCTCATTAAAACCATGCAGAGAAACTTGCAGAGGGCAGCACAGACAGAATCCCATCTGATGATCCCCATTAGTCGACTGAGTACGCCGTATCTTTCTCAGATATATCTGATCCCCCTTTTTTTCTTTCTGCTTACCCTCTAGGTTTCATTATGCTCACCCAGACCTGCTCACTGTGGCCCATCTCTCAGACCCTGCTTGCTCTCAGCATATGCTTGGACTTGGACTGAATCAAAGCACCAACAGACAAAATGATGGCAACATCAGCGCCTGTTTGGAAGACTCTTCGTGTCTGCCCGGCAGACCCCCTCGCTCTCTCTCACCCACAGGCTAACCACAGCCAATCACAGGGGTGCAGGGGGGAGGTGTCAGAGGAGAGTCAGCACTTAATTGGTGAGTTGCAGCGTGTACGCTTTTTTATATTTTTCCTCATTTCAGGTGGGCTCGGCACTGCAGCACATTCGTCCTTCTTGAGCAGTAAGTAATAAACTAGCTACGTCTGTTATATTAAAACGCTGCAACTTTATCGGCAAAACCCCCCAATCTGATTTGCCTTTATTATTATTATTATTATAAATCTGATTGTTATTTTGGGAAACTGCTTCGTGCACTGATGGATTTTTTTTTTTTTTTGCATGAACGTTATTTTTTTATTTTATTTTTTTTAGCAGCATTATTTCCTTCCGACAAACATCTTGTAACCGATGCAATTTTTCCCCCCTCCTCAATAGGTGATGGTAACACTGACTGGATGACGGAAGAAGTGGATTTCTCCTCGTACCTCCCAAACCCTCCTTCCCCTCCCTCCTCTACTAATGCCTCCCTTCCCCCTTCACCCCTTCAGAATGATATCCAGGTGCCCTCTGACTTGGAGGTCATGACCTCTCTGCTGCAAGAGGAACTCGCCCAACTAGAGGACTACTTCCTGTCTGAGCCACTGCCCGAGAAAGGGCCGAGGCTGGGAAAATGCGACAGGGGTCCACTGCCTGCGGGTCCTCCGCCATTCACTCAGCTGCCATACGCATCATACGCTACATCCAACCAATCGGAATCCAGCCCACTTCTTGTTACCTTGGCAACCGGAGAACTGGACTTGCTCAGCATCTGTGGCGGGCCCATTGGGCGCTCCAAAATTCCAAGACACGCCCCATATAGCTGCAGTCGACCCAGTGGGTGTGGTAGGAAAAGAGTTCCTGATGGTTCGAGGTTCAGCGAAGGCTATGACAGCAGTTTGTTGAGTTCCAAAGGAAGTAACTCAGGTAACTCAGCTGTGACCCTTACAGGTAATTATGGCTGTGTAGAGGACGACCAGTTGGTAGGGAAAAGCTACTGCTTGGGTAGTGCGGTTGAGCTCAGACGATGTGCTGTTATACCAAAAGAAGAGAAAAATTGCTGTTTCACTCAAGATGTGATAGGTGGTGGGAAGATTGTTGGTGGTGGATTTGGCTTTGGTGGATCACTGGAGGTCCCCCATAAGAAAGAGGATCTGTTGATGTATAGCATGAGGGAAGTCAGTGGAGGTGCTGGTAACAGTGATGTGCTGAACAGTATCAAAACTAGTGTGGAGGTGACAAAAGCCACCGTTTCTTGGAAAGCCGAGAGCAGCGAAGGTTGTTATCTTCCAACAACATCACAGTCTGAGGCCTACCATAGCTTCTTGGGCAACATCAACGAGCAGGTGAAAACAGAGAGTCTACAGATAGCTCAGCATGATCTACACTGTAATTTCCTTGAGGATCAGGGCCCAGAGTGTCTTTTAATGGCTAGGGATAGTTTGAACCTGGAATCTTCGGGGCACAGACAAGCATGTCGGCTGAAGGAAGACCACTGTGCAATGAAATACGAAGTGGACATCATTCCAGGTGAAGGCGGGGAGCGCAAACAAAAGAAAAGAGATCAGAACAAAACTGCCGCTCACAGGTGAGATTCTTCTCGATGAAATGTCAATGTTATCAAAGTTTCACGAGTTTACATTTTCACAGAGTCTTCGTTTTTGGTCGATGCAGGTATCGCCAGCGAAAAAGGGCGGAGCTCGATTCTTTGGAGGAACAACTGCACTGCCTTGAAGGGAGGAACCGGGAGCTCCGGGACAAAGCAGAGTCCGTAGAACGTGAAATCCAGTACGTTAAAGACCTGCTGATTGAAGTTTACAAGGCCCGTAGCCAAAGGCTTAAGCAGGACACAACAGCGTAACACCAAGCTTCTGCGAGTACACTTAGAGAGAGCGTAACAGGGAGAATCAGCAGCTCTTTCTGTCTTTAAGTTTGTCCTGAATCAAATGTTAATTTTTTTTCTTTTTTTTTCTGTAGCGAGGGGTTAAAAGCATGCTTTGCTAATATGAAATCTTTTTTACATTTTAAATCAACACTATCCAATTCTTCCATCGCTTTCGTACTCGAATCACTTGAGCCGGCACTGTGGCATAGCAATGCTTTAAGATGACAATCATTTTCGATAGCTCTCGCACTTCGTGAATCTACTATTGAAATAAGGTAATTTCAGAAGTAATGTAACTCATTATGCAGGTTTTATATTTGTAATAGCCTTACGTTAAAATTGATGTCAGCAATAGAAACTCATGTTTGTTTGAGGGGTTTTTTTTCTTTCTTTTTTAATTATTTTCATGCTCAGTCGCTGGATCACGTTATTGGGTGTTGATATTTCAGTGTGGACAAATATTTCAAATCAACTGCGTTTATGCAACAGCAAAAACTAATTGGCATTAATACTAAAATTATTAGAACTGACCTTGAATATCCTTTGACTTTTACAATTGCAGAAAGAGCGGCTAACGTACAAAAGAGTCGTGAAACTTTATTGTGTATTTTGTTGTTTGTTTTTCTGTAAAACATTTGATTTGCTTCCAGTTTATTTCAGTCAATAACAGAATTATTTTATTTGTATGTTTAGAGTATTTTAGCCAGCTTTGTTGGAAACATTACTTTGTCTTCTGTATTTACATTTGTTTAATTTTCATCCCTTTAAATGTAACAAATATAACCTTTGCTATCTTTCTTTTAGCAATGGCTTCAAATAATGTCGGCATTATGCATTCTGTGACCAAAACTGTTTTTTTTCATATTATTTTTAAATGTGTAACATTTTATCATGTGGTGGCAGTAAGATATTCTTCCCTCGCATTTTGCAAAATGTACAATCTGTTTTGCAGCTCAGGATACATGTTAATCCGCCAGTTCTACAAACATCAGTAGATAATCACGGGAGGAGATTACAGACTTGAAGCTTGCAGGGTTTCCTCATATAAAACTGTTGTTTTTTTCTTTATTTCCAAATGTGTACAAATATTGTAACTAGTATCATTCTAACAGCCTTCCTCTGCATGCCTTTGCATAAATGTACTCTCTGGAATAGAAAATTTAGGGTTTCAGAAATAATTCTCTCTCTAAACTGCTTGTTAAAGCAATAAGTTTTATAGGCCTCTGGCTGATCTGCACTAATTTGTAACAACTTTTGTATGTTCAGGGAGTGGAGTGTGTTAACCTTTTCTTTCTATAAAATTATTGGGAAAAAAAAAATCCTAATTTTGTTGTTTCTTAAAGCTTTTGCAGCTTTAGCTTTGGTGTAAGAGGTCTCAATTCTTTTTTTCATATAAGCAAATAATCATTGTTACTGTCATTTGCTCCATGCTTATACCAAGGATAGTTGTTTTTCTATGCATATTTATTTTAAGACAATCTTGAATATAACAGCGAAACTATCGTAATTATTTATGGGGTTTAATTGGTGCTTCTTCTTTTTTTTTTAGCCCCCTGCGGTGCACTATCAATCCCGATGGTTAAACCAAAAGTGTGTACTAACAGCACATTTAGCGCGTTGTGTTTTTAACGCAATTTTATCATAGATACAAATTAACTTCGTCTGATGTCAATCTTTTTGCTTTTAAAAAAAAATAAAGTGTATCATCAACTTGGCCCGCTGTGCTTTTTCTTTTTGGTGCTTTTACTGGGATTTATTTTTATTTTTTGTCTGCGTTATCCGAAGTACAATCTGCGGCCTGAGCGTGAAAATAAGTGCTTGGTTTTTGGATTTAATAAATCCGCGGGGTTTTCATTTTATTTTTATTTTTTTTTAAGGGAAATCAAAGTAAAGCCCGGTCAGGGCCCGACAGACACTGACAAGCGCTTCTTTTCTCACCCTGCCCCGCTGAGCAGACAGCTGACAGACGGTTATACAGAGAGGACTGAAAACTTTCATGGGTATCGATCTCTTCTAGTTCAGTCGATACAACATTTAACATAAAACCACATAAAAACGCTTTCGACGTCCAGTCCTCGGAAATTCGGCTTCGTTGTTTTCTACTTTATTTAGCCCAAATTCACAGACTTCTAGAAGACCTCGAAGGGCTTTGAAATGCGAATGCCTCTAAATTCACATGTTGATCTGCATATGGAACATTTTTAAAATCCATCAATAATGTTCGCTACACCTAAACAAAAGCTTTCCAAAAATCGACAGCACGCTGCGGTGCCAGCAGAAATACTCATAACTCAGAAATGAATGAAACTCCTCATTCGCCACTTTTATACAGACTGAATTATTGTTATGACAATTTTATCGATGAAAAAGAAAACCTACCGTGATTTTTACGAAGTTAAATCGTTTCCTTTTTCTCGTGAAATTAGAACAGCTTGCTGTCACAAACCGAGACGTTAAACAGTAAAACAGTTTTATTTTGATTCATAAACGGGGACTCGGTCGTTCACTAACACATGGCTTCAGACAAATATGTTGCTGTAAAGTTAAACAGGGAGCAGGTTTTTAAGCTGCTGACTTTTCTGGTGCAGTCAGCTGTCCAATGAGCCGCTGATAGTCACACTGTGGAGGAGCATGTTGTGAAGCCTGAACAAGCTTCTTACTGGCATCAAGAGACATCAGGACCTTTGAATGAATGCAAAAGAAGAGCAATAATCTAAATAAATCAATAAATGTGTGTTTCAAAGTGTGTTACTGACTTGTGAAAGATTAAACAGTGAACAAAATTTATCTAAAGGACAGAACAAGCTCTGGGCATAAGAGCACAGCTTTAAATTCAATACCAGGAGGTGTGAACTGTTTTCTGCTTTTCTAATTAAAAATGAACTATTTCAAAAGCACCAAATTCTCCAAACAGAGATTGTTTTATTGTAATGTGAGCATGTGCGATGCTGTGACTTGCTCGTTACCTGACGCATGGCATCCTGCTGGCTGTACAGGTATAAAGATCCTATGGCAGCTTCTCTCACTGCACTGTGGTAATCTGTGCATGCAGTTCTTAGAAGTAAGCTGGGCACATTTTCCTCCAGCAACAAGGATATGGCTCCATCAACATTTAGCAGGTTTCCCAGGGCGGCGCAGCAGTGACGACGTGTGAGGGCATCAGGATCATAGATTAGAGTTACCAGCATGGCCACTGTCCTCCTGGCTTCATGTGTCCACCTTCTTTCTTCCTCCTCCATTCTCTGCTCTCTTAATGTTTCCAAATCACTTGCTGCCTCAATATCTGAGTACGTCTGTTTATTTTGTTGCTTTTCTATGCACCATCTCCCTCTATGTATCCCCTTTTCACTGGGTCTGTCCATATGCAGCCCAGCTGCAATATAGCCCAACCAGTTTCCAACTGACCGGCAAGCAACCTGCCGGACAGGCATGCAGGAATCATTAAGGCAGTTTATCATGGCTTTGAAAATGTCAGGTTTTAGGGTGTGTTGTGTGAGAGGCCTGAATGGATCCAAATTTCCTAAAAATCTACACGTGGCAGCCCTGATCTGCTCATACGAGTGAGCCAGTGCATGCTGCAGCACTGAGGTTTCTACATAAAGTTGCAGTGGGCAGGAGGGACAACGGGCTATCCCAGACAATAGAGTGAGGAGCTCCACAGCAGCTTCCCACAGAATTTCCAGCTGCAGGAGTTCGGGGAGCAGAGAGCAGGCAGTTCTGGTTGGAGGACTCTGACGGCTGGAGGCAGGGAGCTGATCGTCCCAGGATGGCAAGAAAAAGCAAGAAGCTGCTTTTGTGAGGTGGTCAATTGAGCGGGGGGGATCACACAGGAGCAAGCGGCTCAGAAGGGAGAGAGGCAGCTCCAGTAGATGAAGAGGAAGGGTTTGAATTACCTGCCAAAGCACAAAAAAAATAATAATAAAAAATAAAATCACACAGACAACTCGTCATACATCAAACAGGCAACAACAAACAACAACACAGTGCTCTTAAAAAAGTACAGACACATCCAGGTGTACAGTACTGCATGCCAGACACAAAACTAGTGCAAGAGTTATCCTGTGTTGCATCAGAGAATTATGTTTGTCGGCGAGGTCTTTATTGGAGCAAAATAAGGCCCTAACCTGCAGGAGGCTTGTAACAATACCACAGCTGTCGTACAACTGGAGAACTGTGGACATGGTGCGTGGAGGCAGGTCCAGGGCGAATGGAAAACATAACAAGTGGCAGCTCAGTGTGGATAAAGTGTTGTGACTCAGATCCACCCTGGGCCTCCCAGGATTGCCCTTGGCAAACAAATGAAGACTGTAGGGTATAAAAGATGCTATTGTTAGCTCCAGGCATTGTAGCTGGCTTGTAATACAAATTATTTCGTTTAATTAAGACATCTCAACACTAACCACTCGGTGCCCAGCAGGCGGCCAAGAGCGTACACACATTCTGATCCAACATCACAAAACACAGGAATGCACGAATATGCATCCTTGCAGAAGGCAAACAGTAAAGCAGAGAGAAAGAAATACAGTCCTGTAACAGACACACACAAAGAAGCAAGGTTTGCTTTTTCATTAGAAGTGTTTTCAGACATCATGGGTTTCACAGGATGAGTACAATTACCATTTGCTGAACAGAAGTCAGAGTCTGATGTTGCACTTCTTAGGGAAGCACCGATCTTTTTCCACAGATTCAGAAAGAAAACTTCATTTAAACCCGAGGGCAAAGGGCCATTCTCATGCTGTTTAAACAAGAAAGCACAGACATTTAGTACAGATACGTTGCTAATATCTGTACTAATACATGTTTAACCAAACTTCATCTGCAGTCTGACCTCATTAAGTGCATCTAGGAACAAAGACAGCAGGCCATCACAGAGTCCCCAACCGGAGGGTGGAGAAATGTGGGGCTGATAATGTAGAAAAATAAATGGATCATACATTTTCAGGTCCCTTCAAGCTTTCATATTACTGCCAGGTTTACATGAGCTCAGTACCTCACATGGGTTCAAGACCAGAGTTTTCAGCAAGGATGCTAGATGCTCCACATCAACTTTGACATCAACATTGTGTTGTGTGAAGAGAGACAAAACACAAGCAGCCAGAGGCTAAAAGACAGATAATTGAGCGTTTCACACAACAGACCAGCTGAATGCATATCAAAAAGGTACAGACACAGGATATTATATGTAAACCATGCTGAACATGGTTGATGCTGTTGAAATATGTCAGTGGGTACTCACGACCAGACGACTGAGATTTGGTTGACTAAGAATTGTTTTGAAGGACTCTGTGAACTCTTCCAGGCTAAAGCGTGAGAAGCAGATGGTGAGCTGCTGTAGTTGGAATCTCGTGTGTATGCACTGAGTATTTCACAAATGAACAAAGTCAGTTTCAGCGAGGGAAAAAAAGACTCATCAAACCTTTGTTCCTGTTCCACCCAGGCACAGTTCTTCTCCCAGTAGACCAGGACCACTGTGATCATTTCTTGAAGGACGGGGATACTCTGCTGATGCTGACAAAGTACCAAAGTAGAAGTGAGAAACATTGTTGCAGGATCAGTTCATTGTGAAACACTGTTTCAATCCAGGGTAGCAACCTTAATGAAATCTGAGCTTTCCACAGTATCCTGGATCAGGCCAAAGAGGACACGGGGTAGCCCAAGTTCACGGCCGACGTCGTTCAACTTCTCAACCTCGGCCATCACTAGCAGATTATGTAGAACCCTCATTGGTTGCTGAATCTGCTGAACTTCTTTTACCACGCCCCCTTTTAGCTGCCCAAACAAAGAAAAAAAAGGAGTAGATGCAAAACTCTTTTGAAGAAGAAAAAATTCACGCCGAATGAAATGCTGAAACATTACCTGAGCTTTAAATTCCTGGATCTTTGATTTAATTTGAGATATAATTATGCTGTAATCTAATATCTCTCTCGTTTGTCTGCTTGGATCGGACAGTTGGGCCAGATTCTCCCAGTATTCTTTGTTGTTTACATTCTGAAAGAACAAGAAATGACTCAGTGTCAGGTATATATTAATATATTAATTTAAGAAAGCAAGTTTTTTTTGTGCGTGTTATCAAAGCAGATCCTCTACTGACAGATAATATGTAAATAATTTCTAATGAGTGGAAAAGGCAGCTGTCTCTGACCTGCAATCGCTGTGAGGTGTGGCTTTCCTCCCTGCATCTCCGCACAAGTCGCGGCCCGATATCTATACAGGGAAATTCCCGTTCGTAGTCTATGCTTATCTGACCCCTGTAGAGAAAGGAACTATAAACACATTTGTTTATGATAGCATAACTCATCGTTACTTTGAACCTTCATTAACACCTGTGCTTTGATGTTGAGCTAGCTTGAATCTTCGGTCCGAGGCTTTGATTAGCAGCCATCATATCCAGCTGACCCGAGGTAACAGAAACATCGCCACAAGAGGGCATGGGGTTGCACACTCTAGGGGACATTGCTGCTGCCATCGCACCATTTTCCCTTTCATCCTTATTTTTCTGTCAGTGCACACAAAACAGGTTTAGGGCCCTCCGCTGATCTCACCATACAAACGTTTACAAATAATAAAATAATCATAATTACTGATTACTTACTTTGGCACTGTCCTTTCCTGGTGGTTTCCTCTTACTACAGTTTTCTGTTTGTTCCCTGACCTTTCGCAACAATCTGCTTTCTGCAGAAGCTGGTACAGTCTTCTCTGCCACTTGTTGGAGTTTCAACGCCAGCATGTCAGGGCTGGGTGTGACCGTCAAGGGCCTGGACACATTTGTGGCTGGCAAAACTGCAAACACATCACATGGGAATAAAATCATGAATGTCAGACATGAGAATGTGTCATTAACATTTGAAAGCTTTCTACTAAAATCAGGAGTTTTAAGAATCACCTAGAACACCATCAGCAACAAAGGGATGGTACAAGAGGTCTGGCCATGACAACCGTTTCTGGGGGTCTTTGGTCAACAAGCCTTTCAGGAAGCTCTGCAAAGAAATCATTGGATAGTAATAATATAGAAGACTTTGCATTAGGAAACAATTTGTGTAAGGTTTGTCTCCAATAAACCCTTCAAGGGACTTATAATTGCAACATAATCTTTTACAGGCTTTAAATTTTCAAGCTAGCAACATATTGAAGATGTTGGCTTCAACCTAAATGTAACACAAGGTGAGTAAAGTGTAGCTTTACTGTACCGTGCAAGTGCTGCTCATGGTGTCTGGCCATTTCACTTGGTCTTTCACAATGAGCTGCACTAGCTTGAAGATGGAGTTGGTGTAGAACGGAGGCGCCCCCGTGTGGAGTTCATAAAGGATGCATCCCAAAGACCACAGATCAGCAGTGTGGTCATATGGTTTCTCCTCCACCAGCTCAGGGGACATGTACAGGGGCGTTCCCTTGATAGAAGTAAGCACTAAGGTGGAGACGCTCATCGCTCTGGCAAACCTACAGCAAGATTGCATCATGTCATTTATTCTTTTAGAAACGATTGAAACTTTTTTCTTTGCAACTATCAACATACCCAAAGTCGCAGAGCTTCACCACCCCGCTTTTTTCTAGCAGGATGTTTTGGGGTTTCATGTCACGGTGAAGAATGCGATGGGAATGTAAATAGTACAGAGCAGAGACCAACTGGCAGGCAATCGCACGGACCTTGAAAGAAGGGAAGACTAGTTTAATAACGTAACATTAAATAAAGCTTCACATCTGGTTCAATTGTGTAAAAACAGTGAAAACCTGGCTCTCTGGTAAGTTTCCATCATCCTCAAGGATCTGGAACAGCTGGCCCTCTGCGTACTCAGTGACAATCACAACCTGTCATTAACATATATAGGGGGTTATAATGATCATGGGATTATGTAAAGATAATTAGTTGACAGCAACTTATTTGAGAGTTTTGAGAAAATGGGAGAATACCTCAGTTTCAGTCTCAAAACTGTCAAAGAGCTGGACAATATTGGGATGCCGAAGGTCCCTCATAATTTCAATTTCCCTTTTGAGACTTTGTAGCTGGTTTTCCGAGCGACCCAGCTTTGGCATGAACTTAAGAGCCACCACCTCATGGGACAAAGATGAAGAGACGATGTGAAGCAGTGTCGTTAAACAAACAGGAAACTAAACTGTGCTCCTGTAGATGCTTACCATGCCACTACCTTTTCTCCTTCCCTTGTAAACCCGTCCAAATGAGCCCTCTCCCACCAGCGACAAAACGTGATACCAGTTCATTTCGGCGGCAGCTGGTTCCGTTAGAGCCCAAAAATCCCCGTAACTTTCAAACTGTGACCATTGGTAAATTATTGCTCTTGTTACAATAGACGCTTGGATGTAAAATGTTTTACTTTTTAACTTTAAAACTCACAACTTATGACGGGTAGCAGAGGTTACTCTTCAGTAGTGTTATTTTTTTCGGTGTGCAGGGTGTCAACGAATAGCACAGACGCTTGCCAGTTTAGCTGCCAATTCAAAAAAGTGACACAGAACATATAACAAAGTGTGATAAGTCGTTTGCATACACTCAGTATTCAAATATGCGACTTTTTTCCGCTTATTTTGACATCAAACGTGGTTTTCAACTGTTTTTAACGATAGAATGCCAAAATCAAGACCGGCTTCTGTGTGGACAACTTAAAAGCAGGGGTCCTCAGTCTAGCAACGGCAGCTGCGTTCATAGCAACCACGTCGCAAACAAAGCTAAACGTTAAATAAAATGATATAACTCCCAGAGTCAACATTACTATTTTTCACCCCGTTGGGGCCATATTAGAAATTTTATACCACAAATTATTATAAATATATTTTAAAAAATCCTTATGGTTGAGGGAAGTGGCCCAAGTCTGTCTGTGGATGCAAAGCTAGTAGTAGACCACATAAAGTCACAATCATCATATTTACTACTACAGACGGATGAGATGAAGATTTCCACAGACTTTTACACGACAACACACAAAACAAAAAGGAGTTGATAGTGGACTTCCGGAGGTGCAGAGAAGTACACACCCCCATCACCATCAGCGGCGCTGCTGTGGAGAGAGTGAGCAGCTTCCGGTTCCTTGGTGTACATCTGGCTGAGGATCTTACGTGGTCAGTACACACAAACAAAACAGTGAAGAAGGCGCAGCAGCGCCTCTTCTTTCTCAGGAGACTGAAAAGATTCGGCATGAGCCCCCGCATCCTCAGGACCTTCTATCACTGTGCCATTGAGAGCATCCTCACTGGATGCATCACCACCTGGTATGGCAACAGCACCGCCTACAACTGCAAAGCTCTCCAGCGAGTAGTGCGGTGCTCTGAACGGATAATTGGAGGTGAGCTTCCCTCCCTCCAAGACATCTACAGGAAGCGGTGCCTGAGGAAAGCGGGGAGGATCATCAAGGACTCCAGTCACCCCAGCCATAAACTGTTCAGACTGCTTCCATCAGGAAGGAGGTTCTGCAGCATCCGGTCCCGTACCAGCAGACTGAGAGACAGCTTTTTCCATCAGGCCATCAGACTGCTGAACACGTCATAGACACCTCAGCTTCACTACTGGAACTTTAACATTATGCACTCCATACTGTACAGTAATGCCACTGTTTTGCACATGTCTCACTCTGTATATTTTATTTTATTTATTTTATACATTTTATTTATTGTTTACTCTATTTAATTTGTAAAATATGTGTACACACACACACACACACACACACACACACACACACACACACACACACACACACACACACACACACACACAAACACACACACACACACACACGTAGAAAAATATTTAGTATACACATCCAGAAATGCATATACTATTACATATTGTACATATATTTATTAGTTTCAGATGTAGCTTGTATTTTGCTTGTTTACATTATTGTATTTTGCACAACTCTGTTGCTTGTGAAGCTCGCACACAAGAATTTCACTCACATGTGCTGTACCAATGTACCTGCACATGTGATGTGACAATAAAAGTGATTTGATTTGATTTGATTTGTGTTTTAATTTCAGCTTTATTTCTTTTATCTATGTTTGACTAACAAAACCGAAGTACATTAACTTTAGCTGCACTGTTAATATTAGATCTCCGTAAGGTATGTATAATGCATTTAAAATGTATAATAGTACAAAATATGTCTCACATAACAACTTTAATTCAAATGCTGATACTTTTTGCAAGTAAGATTTTAATCCGTAAAGAAATAATAAAGAAGTATCATTTAGCAACAGCCCCATCCACCTGTATAGAAGTAAAATTAAATCAAATTAGGCTGTAGCTGAGTAAAAATAATTAGAGTAGTTACTTTCTAACATTTTCTGGCAGTCTTAAAAGAATACCCTCGGACCCCTGCTATAGAATTATTATTATTCTGTCCACAAGATGTCGTATGTGATTCTCTCAGAAACGGACCTAATCACAACATGGAGAAAAAGTGATGCTGAATCCTTACAACTTATAATCTTCCTCCGAGGAACTTCAGCTGCAGTATGATAGTGGCCTGTGTCACCCCTTATTTAATCATGCCTGTTATTTTCCTGCTGCCCGTTGTCCGGTGTTCCGTTAAACATGCAGTACTTGTAGCTCTTATTCGCCTTATGAACTACAAATGAAGTGCAGGGATTTCTGTTGAATATGCATGTGGCATTAAAGATTTTTATTCACTCCATGTGACCAAAAGCTAAAGATTTAATGGAGTAGTGGATGTGCAGTAGTCTGAGTGTAAAGTGCAAGATCTGCTAATTCACCATATTTTGTACGTTGTGACTTATTGATTGGCCTGTTTGATGAGTTTTAAGAGGCGGCAAGAAAAAAAAGAAAAAAAAAGAAGAAGAAGAAGAAAAGGCTGAAGCTCATCCAATGAGCGCCTCGAAAGACTTTCCCCCAGCAAAGAAAGGTTGTGTTTCCATATTTTTACACATGACCAAATGCATAAGCTCCACACAAGGCAGCAGTCGACTGAGTACACACGTGGAGAATGACCAGGAGGAGTTTTCTCTGAGTGGACTTGTACGACCTGCACTGTTTTAGCGCTTTGGATTATGCTCTTCATCCCGATCCTCTCGCCGCCGCCACTGAGCTTGTAGATTCTTCATCATTCTGATTTTCTTTCTTCCCCCCCGTTGGTCATTGCAATCTTTGATTAATGCAAACATCGTCATGTTTATCAGATCAACTTTTCTCCTTTACTTTGTGGTCTCACTCTTAAAGCTCGCTCGTTGCATGGAGAGTGAACTTTGCTTCCCGATTAGAATGAATAGTGATGAAAGGACGGATTCTGATAACGACGTGGATTTCCTTAATAGAAAATATGTCCTAAAGATTAAAGCTTTCAAGCAGGAATTAGTGATCGATTTACAGCGAGACTCTAATTTCATTGCCCCTTCCATCTCTAACCAAGGCGCACTGTGGCTCTCCGATACCGATGTCACCACTGACCTGACCCGGTGTTTTTATTCTGGATATGTGAACGCTGATCAGTACTCTTATGCCGCTCTCAGTCTCTGCAAAGGTGTGCAAGGTGCATTTGGCTTCCACGGCTGGGAATATTTTATCAGCCCGGTACAAAATGACACCAGAAGCGCAGAGAGCGCGCACATCGTCCGGCGCAGAGCCAGCAACAACCTGAAGCCCAGCTCTACCTCCAGGTGCGCAGTGGACAGCGACATAAGCCTCCAGGCTGCGCAGTCCTTGGAGAAATACAAGCGACTGGCGGACCACAGCAATGTGACAGAAACGATGCTGAATAGGATGGGGAGAGCCAAAAGGTTCGCCTCAGTCCCCAGATACGTGGAGACGCTTGTTGTGGCGGACGAGTCCATGGCGAAATTCCACGGAGATGACTTAAAGCACTACCTCTTGACACTGATGGCAGTGGCAGCGAAGCTGTACAAGCATCCCAGCATCCTCAACTCCATCAGCATTACAGTTGTGAAGATCATGATTATATCCGAGGAGGACAAAGGACCCAAGGTGTCCGGGAACGCAGCCATGACGCTGCGGAACTTTTGCACTTGGCAAAAAAAGATGAACAAAAACAACGACAAGCATCCCGAGTACTGGGACACAGCTATTCTTTTCACCAGACAGGTAAAGAGAACTTTTAGTATCGTTCATGTTACACATGTTTGGGGTAAAACCAGAGCGGGATATGTTCTGTAAGCGCAATTACGCACAGAAAACGTAAATGTTTGTTTTTCGCACATGCATTGTGTCACCTTAATGAGTGACATACTGTAAAGCAACCTCTGATCTTGAGAAGGAAAATGTGCAATGTACTCTTATAACTTTGTGATAAGTAAAACTCCAGTTGACGCGTTTTTGATTTGCTCTGAAAACACTCTCCGCCTCTCGTGAACTCAGGGAGCATGCAGGCAGTCCACCAATAGCATCACAGCTTTGACACCAAGGCTGGGTCACACAGAGCTGAACAGAGCACCAGACTTGATTGCTCGTCATAGATCCTTAGAGGGCAGTTTTATAGACTTGCAAACCACCTCTGACTTCTCCCTGCACTCCCAAATATTTGCAAGATGACACAAGGTCAGAGATGAAGTCATTGCTCACATTCATTGGTCAGTGTGATGTATGCGCTTCCATTACCACTGTGAAAACTTGCAATAAAGCTGACAAGTCAGCCCAACTGATTTAGTTACAGTGAAAGTTTTTAGCTTGCAGTCACAAGGTCGTCTTAAAACCTGTGCTATCAGAGTTAAAAGAGCCAATGGTAACATAGTACTATTCTGTCAGCCTTAGTAGTACATAATGATAAGTGAACTATTGCTTGTTATACCTGCAAATTTACTGAATATAATGAGCGTCAGTGCCCTTGGGGATGTACTGTGTGGATGTGTTATTTTTCTCAGCTGTTCCCATTCTGCTGCAGCTGCCTGCTCCTCATTAAACAGGCCCCTGAAGGGATGGGATGGAGGGACTGAGGGTGGTGGCGGTGGGGTCCTTTGTGGATGTCAGAGTTACAGGCCTGCATGTTTTGGACTCACCTGTTCGCTTTATGTTGAAACAAACTCCTCCACATCAGCAGCTGGACTGCATCTTTCCCTGGCAATTCTTCAGTCTGTCACATGCTTCCTCCATTTCTTTTGCCACGGTGGTTCTGCACAAGTTTTTACAGTATGTCCTAGCTGAATAGATATCGACAGCTTAAGATGGTCAGCATTTTCCATAAAAGTGTTCCAAAAACAAGAATGTTACAAGAATGTAACATTCAGCTTTAAACATCAGCTTTAAACATCAGTTTAAAGTCAGCTTGGAGAGTCACAAGGATGTAATTTACTATATAAAGCAAAAAGACAGGCATCAAGCAATCAAAGGTTTAGTGAGGTGTAACAAGTGCAGGGATTCAGAAAAAAGCCTCCTTTTAACACAGCAGGTTGAACAAAGGAATCTCACCTCTAACCATTGTGTGTTGAACAACAGATTCCTGGTGTAATATCACATATAAAGTGTATACAAAACAAAACATGGAGTTTATGAGCGAATGCTAACATAGTGTACAAATGAAAAGTCTAAACAGTGGCTTGTGGTGCATAAAACTTTCTTTACAGTACCACCCAATCAAACTCATGCTCAACACCAGGAATCTAGAGGATACAGGCCTTCACTGACCTTTTACAGTCAGTTTCATATTGAATCTATTAGCACAATCACTGTTTCCTGAAGCAATAAATAAAATAGTGGGGTTTGCAAACATGTACCTAACAAGCTCTAAATATTTCAAGGTCCAGTGTACTGCATGAGAGGCCTTTACTGATCATGAGATTGTAGTTAAACCTGTCAGGCTTTGTTCACTGCAATTAGATTGACATATATTTTTTCCTTTTTTATTTTCTTCTCAGTTTAGGCCTAAACGGTCTCCCCTCTTAAACTCAAGGATTCTGCTGACATGTCTGCTAACAATTCTGCTACATCATGACACAATGACTTTAAGTCTGTCCAATTAGTGAGTAGTATTTTCCTTTGTTTACTACAGTTTTTAACAGATATTTCAAAGCCCATTCATTCTCCACTTAACACCAGCCCATTGTGTAATTTTGTAGGTTTTATGAAGACCAACTCTGTGTTGTCCGGAGGCAACTGCGGTTGTCCCGAAACAGTATAGTCAGCATGATTTTTGTGCAAAGAATGCCGCAAAGTGCGCTAAGTTGCACAGAATGTTTATTGTAGGAGAGCAGCCAAAAGATAAAATCTGACCATAAATCTGCTAGAATGCAAGTTCCCCCGGGGAGAGAGGAGGTGACTGTACTTTAGCTCACAGCCTTTTCTTACATGATAGATAATGGGCTGAGAAAGAAAAGAGCTCACCAAAGAATGTCCAGATGTCATAAACTCGGTCCAGGATACTGCATCAGACCTATAAAACTCTGAGATGCACCTTTTTCAAAGCTTTTTGAATATTGTTTCCAAAGCACAAACAGGTAACAGGCTGGACGGGATTTAAAAGCAATAAAATCTGTACACAAAACAAAATGGGAATTTTAGTCCGCTGAGGTAAGTATTGTTTTTCTATTCTTTTTTGTTAATTCGCAGGAACACCAAAATTGCAAAGACAGATGACAGATGTGGGAAGTAGGTCATAGCAAACAACAAACTCATTGACTTGGGTGTTTCTTCTCCCCTGTTCATCTTGCAGTTCTTCTATTTTTTTTTACTGAAATGGCCCAAACTTTCAGATGTCCTCCAAGCACATGAGGACATCTGGATTAGATTTGCACTGGTGTACAATTGTGGTTTTGTGGTTTATTCTAGGAATGATTTGTCATAGCACTCGAGGTCTTCACTTGGCCCCGTGTTTAATGGTTACATTAAGCACGGCTGAGGATTGCAGGGGCTGCAGGAGACTCAGCTGGTGTTTTATCTGTAACAGCTGACCACCACTGGTTTTCTGTGTTTTGGGGTATGTAGGGACAGTGCTGTTTAGGGAACAGGCAGATGGGTGGTTCTTTGCAGCGGTTACTGCCGAAGTTGTCCTGTGATTAGGAGGTTCAGCTCCAAATGCATACTCGCTAAGACTGGATTTTAAAACCTGTGGTAGAGAAATAGGTCATCTGGAAACTCTGCTCTGGCATGGAAATGTTATGGTTGGGGTTATTTAAATTACCTCATAGGAGAAGGTGTGCTCTAAACACTGTTTCCCACTAAAAAGATTTAAAGACTGGGTGGTGGAAAGCAGTGCTTGACACGACTGAATAATTTCCCAATTTCTTAAACGAAGATCTTGCTGCGATGACATCAAGACAACATAAAGGATAATTTAATAATTGTACTTTCATAAACTGGACATGATTTCAACCGGCCTAATAGCATCGCACTCAGACAAGTTAATTGTCGACGTCTGGGAACAAGGTGACATCACCACAAAAAAGCCAGACAGGGCAAGAATGAGGATAAGCTGCAGTCCAGTTTCAAACAAACTTCAATCTCTGAGAAAGAAAAATGCAGACCAATAACAGATTCATAACCCAAACTGTCTGGGGTCACGCTGATCACTTGAAAATAAATGTCTTGGTAAATGGCCTGTATTTGTATAGCGCTTTACTTAGTCCCTATGGACCCCAAAGCGCTTTACACTACTTTCAGTCATCCACCCATTCACACACTGGTGATGGCAAGCTACATTGTAGCCACGGCTGCCCTGGGGCGCACTGACAGAGGTGAGGCTACCAGACACTGGCACCACCAGACCCTCTCCTCTGACCACCACCAGTAGGCAACAGGTGAAGTGTCTTGCCCAAGGACACAACGACCAAGGCTATCGGAGCCGGGACTCGAACCGGCAACCTTCCGATTACAAGACAAACTGCCAACTCTTGAGCCATCTTGTGTGAATAACCTTTATTTAGCTTTGTCACACTTTCCCATAACACTGCAAATAACTCAGTGGGAGCCATTCTGTGATCATCGACAGAAATCATTGTCTAATTTAGCTACAACTGGATTTTATGTTATCTTAAAAATACATCAAATGCCATTATCAAAACAAAGTGGAGTGTCTTAGGCCGCTGTGCTGTTTAAATGTTTGGCACACAGTTGTTACCACTTTGATTTACCGTTAATCCACTGCAGCCCATTTTGTTTCTCAGTATCACACATCAAAGACCAATAACAAGTGACACAATTACAATCATGAAGCAATAATCTTGAATAAAATGAAACTGAAATATATAAAATAAAAAGTTTACCTATTGAAATAATTAATCATTACGAAAAATGTGCTTCCATTTGATCAGAGTCCATTAAATTAAATGTTTTACATTTTACTTATGTAGCAAAATCACATGGAAAAATTACATGTAATTCAATTAGTTAAGGTCAGCATTTTGGGCATCATTTTTTTTCTAGTGTACCGAACAAAGTTGCCAAAAAAGCAGCTAAAAACACAAATATGTTGACCTTAAACAACACTTACTCCTTGTTGTGTAAAATAGGCAGCTAAAGTATGTTAATGAGTTTTTAACTCAATGAAAAGGGTGTTAATATGTCAGCGGTAAATTTATAAATAGTACCCACTACCCAGAAGTGACTAAAACGATAAATGAAGACAAATATTGTAACTCTCTTTGTGTCTCTGTGTCATAGAGAGACAAACTTAGCTTGGCTAGCCTTGAGCACCATTGTGATTCAGACTTTGGTTAAGAGGAAGGATGGATGCAAGCCCATGTTTGACTTTGCCTTTAGCTGTCATTGTTTCAGATGTAATCATGCTAATGTCTTTTTTCATCCAGGACCTCTGCGGCGCCTCCACCTGTGACACACTTGGCATGGCAGATGTTGGCACCATGTGCGACCCCAAGAGGAGCTGCTCTGTAATCGAAGACGACGGCCTTCCTTCAGCTTTCACCACTGCTCATGAGCTCGGTATGCTCCGTCGACGTCATCCTTCATTCAGTCCACATTAATATCTCAGTGTCCCTGAAAGTGTATATGCATAATCACAGTCTGTGCACTCATGAAAGACATCTGAGATCTCACTCCCTCTCCACAGGGCATGTGTTCAACATGCCACATGACAATGTGAGATCCTGTGAGGACCTGTTCGGAAAAATGCAGGAGAACCACATGATGTCACCCACACTTATTCAGATCAACCGTACCAGCCCCTGGTCCCCCTGCAGTGCCGCAATCATCACTGAATTTCTGGACGGCGGGCATGGTGAGTACTCTTGACCTCTGACCTCAGTGTTTCCAGCCTGAAAGCAGCCTCATAGCATGCTTGAAAAGGTCGAAAGCCAGAGTTGGATAGATAGTTGTAAACAATCTTGAAGCAGTAATGACTTACAAACATACAGCAAGGCATTGTCCTCACTGTGTTGGTCACACAGCTGTGTTTTGTTCAAATGACAACCGTGCTTTTGTTTTTGAAGAGCAAGCCCTGATTCCAAACATTACTGAAATCATTTTTTGGATAAATGCAAGCGAGAGAATGGATTCATTTCAATATCCACCTATGCTTGATTTCTCACATCTGCCAAACCTCTCTTAAAAAAACAGGCTTGCAATAGCCAAGAAGAAATTCATTCATTTGGATTCAGATTGTTTGCCAAACAGGACAGACCACAGCACTTGGCCTTGGAGCAATTCTAAACTTTTATTTTAAAACTGCCCCCACATCTGTCCCAAATTACAGGCCTTTTTGTCTGGGGAGAGTCACCACAGCGGTTTGGACCACTAAGTGTATCTGCACAATGTTTCCCATGCAGGTTTACTCCAAATAGACATTTTTTGTTTGTTGCTTCTCTCTATTCATTTTGGAAATAATCTGTGGACAAAAGTACTAGTTTAGAGGAATATCAGGGAGTGATTTCTGTGACAGCATCGTAACCTGGTTTCTCCTGGCCATCTGTCATAAATCTAAACTTCAAAAAGCAGTGGGGTGGAAAAAGCATGTTACCACATGCTTGTGGTAATTTTCATTCAGCGCTGTGTCCAGACCTATTTGTAACCTGTTTAAACACACACACACCACCAGCTATTGTTTCCATGATTGCTCTATGGAGAGAGACTAGGAAGGAAGAGATGAGGTTGAGCTTATTTGGCGTAGAGTGATTTGTTTGTACAGCATTGCCTTATCTGATAATCAGTGTGTTTTTCTGCCACATCTGTGGGACTGTTACCACCGCACCGCAGTTCGCTTATAATGTGCTGCGAATTCACCACAACATGAATGGCATACTCAACAGTTCAAGTGGGGGAACCCAGTTTTTCCAAGCGCAGATTAATGTGTTTGTATGTGAAAATTCCCCATAAGAGTGCGAAGTTCTGCATGTTTCTGGGGGATAAAAAAACTTCTCCTGGAAACCTTTTTCATCCACTCATGTTGGCCTTTCGTGATTCCATTTTGCACCTACTTGCCAAACTCTTCCTAATATTAGTCTGTTCCCAGAAAGGTATGTATTTGTAGCTTTTGATGCCTTTGACTTTTGCAGCACTATCTAGCTTCATATCCTTTTTATCAATATTCTAGTCTAACTGCAAGTCATGCAACAAGGCTGGGATGGAAAATAAGAGGAGAGGCTTGTGGGTTTTTAGGGGGAGTTTGAGGAAGGGACTGGGGTGGGGATGACTGTGTGTGGTGTGCTCATGCATGTTTCTGTGTGTGTGGCATACATTGCATATACTGCATCAAAGGCCAAATCACAAGGGCAATGACTGCTTCCTGTGCCCACCCACAATCCCACCCACCACAACACAACATGCAGAAAAAGCACACATTTAATGAAGAGGACCATATAAATATTTGAGAATAAGCATAAACACATTGTTTTTCATTGTGTTTTTCGTGCATTTGTGTATTTTGGTTGCATCTTTTATACCTGTGTGTCATAAAGTCTCCACAGAAGAAGAAGGTCATACTGCGTCGTTGTGTGGCTTATTGAATCTCCCTCTTCTTAGGTGATTGTTTGCTCGACCAGCCTCAGAAACCGCTAGTCCTACCTGACACGCTGCCAGGATCATCCTACAAGCTCGAACGCCAGTGTGAGCTCGCCTTTGGTGAAGGCTCTAAGCCTTGTCCCTTCATGCAGCCGCCATGCAGTCGTTTGTGGTGCACTGGAAAGTCCAGCGGACATTTAGTGTGTATGACTCGGCACTTTCCCTGGGCAGATGGCACTCAGTGTGGGGACGGACAGGTCTGCGACCGAGGGGTCTGCACTGACAAGCAGCTTCACAACTTGAAGGTAAGATTCAAGCAGTTCTTTCTGTCAGGACATACCTTTATGAGGATATGAATAATAATAGTATTTATTTGCATTTTTATTTATGCATTCTTATTTTCAGGTGGACGGCCGCTGGGGCAAGTGGGGACTGTTCAGTACCTGTTCACGCACATGTGGTGGTGGTGTCCAGCTGTCAAAAAGAGAGTGTAACAACCCAGTTCCATCAAATGGGGGTAAATACTGCCAAGGAGTTCGGGTCAAATACCGCTCTTGCAACCTGAACAGCTGCCCTGACACAGGTACAAATCTCTCAACACAGACAAGTATATCCAGTTACGTATTTATGCTAGAGCAATCCCACCTCTCACCTTGTATGTCGTCCCTCCTTCTCTGTGTAGGTAAGACATACCGTGAAGAGCAGTGTGAGAGTAGCGGCCAGAGATTCAGCAGTAACCGTATCAGCCACTCAGTGGTGTGGATACCAAAGTACTCTGGAGTGTCCCTCAGTGACAGGTGCAAACTAATCTGCAGGGCTAATGGTACGGGCTACTTCAACGTCCTGGAATCAAAGGTAAGAATAAGGTGCACTCGAGAGACAGAAAATCTGATTGACGATCAGTCAAAAGTCAAAATACATTAGCACTTAAAATCCTTTTATTTTTAGAGGCAGCGATAGCAAAGAGAATATATGTCATCCAGCTGCCTCTGGTCTCTGAACAGAGCAGGGGAAAGAATGAAGAAGAGGAGGAGGAGGACAGTTTATCTTTTTCAGATAGCAGGGCGTAGAGTGAGCTTTTGCAGCAGAGAGACAGAGTTCGCACTTCAGTCCATCAAATCAGCTGAGAAGGAGCAGATAGGGAGAACTCAGGGGACACGTAGATCAGCTCAGCACAGGTCAGCTGGATGTTTTAACCACTGACTCACAGCTTTAAAAGTTAGCCGGCAGCAGGCTTTATGTAGAATTTAGTTTAAAAAATGCGCTGAAGTTAATAGTTAAGGATGAAAAAACCTTGCACACTTTTTCTATATCACATTTGCATACACACTGGAAATAGGGCTGATCTCAAAACATGCACTATACTATGACATTCTGTGTACGCTTACGAAGTCATGTAGGTAGTTTACCTGATATAACAAATACAGGGAGTGCAGAATTATTAGGCAAGTTGTATTTTTGAGGAATAATTTTATTATTGAACAACAACCATGTTCTCAATGAACCCAAAAAAACTCATTAATATCAAAGCTGAATGTTTTTGGAAGTCGTTTTTAGTTTGTTTTTAGTTTTAGCTATTTTAGGGGGATATCTGTGTGTGCAGGTGACTATTACTGTGCATAATTATTAGGCAACTTAACAAAAAACAAATATATACCCATTTCAATTATTTATTTTTACCAGTGAAACCAATCTAACATCTCCACATTCACAAATATACATTTCTGACATTCAAAAACAAAACAAAAACAAATCAGAATCAGAATCAGAATCAGAATCAGAATACTTTATTGATCCCTGGGGGAAATTATTTTTTGTTACAGTGCTCCATTTTAAACCAACATTAAGACAAGACAGACAATACGCTAACTAAGAATAGTACAATATATACATATATATACATACATACATACATAAGTCACTTATAAATAAATATTTGGAAAAGAAACATGTGTAGTTGTAGCAGCAAACAGTGTGTTAAGTGGATGCGTTGTACAGGGAGATGGCCACAGGCAGGAAAGATTTCCTGTGTCGTTCAGTGGTGCTTTTCGGTAATCTCAGTCTCTCACTGAACGAGCTCCTGTGACTGACCAACATGTCATTGAGTGGGTGGGAGGTGTTATCCAACATTGTCTTTATCTTGGACAGCATCCGCCTCTCCGACACCACCTCGAGGGAGTCCAGCTCCATCCCCACAACATTGCTGGCCTTACGGATCAGTTTATTAAGTCTGTTGGCATCTGCGACCAATATAGCCACCTTTCTTTGCAAGGACACTCAAAAGCCTGCCATCCATGGATTCTGTCAGTGTTTTGATCTGTTCACCATCAACATTGCGTGCAGCAGCAACCACAGCCTCCCAGACACTGTTTCAGAGAGGTGTACTGTTTTCCCTCCTTGTAAATCTCACATTTGATGATGGACCACAGGTTCTCAATGGGGTTCAGATCAGGTGAACAAGGAGGCCATGTCATTAGTTTTTCTTCTTTTATACCCTTTCTTGCCAGCCACGCTGTGGAGTACTTGGACGCGTGTGATGGAGCATTGTCCTGCATGAAAATCATGTTTTTCTTGAACGATGCAGACTTCTTCCTGTACCACTGCTTGAAGAAGGTGTCTTCCAGAAACTGGCAGTAGGACTGGGAGTTGAGCTTGACTCCATCCTCAACCCGAAAAGGCCCCACAAGCTCATCTTTGATGATACCAGCCCAAACCAGTACTCCACCTCCACCTTGCTGGCGTCTGAGTCGGACTGGAGCTCTCTGCCCTTTACCAATCCAGCCACGGGCCCATCCATCTGGCCCATCAAGACTCACTCTCATTTCATCAGTCCATAAAACCTTAGAAAAACCAGTCTTGACATATGTCTTGGCCCAGTCTTGAAGTTTCAGCTTGTGTGTCTTGTTCAGTGGTGGTCGTCTTTCAGCCTTTCTTACCTTGGCCATGTCTCTGAGTATTGCACACCTTGTGCTTTTGGGCACTCCAGTGATGTTGCAGCTCTGACATATGGCCGAACTGGTGGCAAGTGGCATCTTGGCAGCTGCACGCTTGACTCTTCTCAGTTCATGGGCAGTTATTTTGCGCCTTGGTTTTTCCACACGCTTCTTGCGACCCTGTTGACTATTTTGAATGAAACGCTTGATTGTTCGATGATCACGCTTCAGAAGCTTTGCAATTTTGAGACTGCTGCATCCCTCTGCAAGATATCTCACTATTTTTGACTTTTCTGAGCCCGTCAAGTCCTTCTTTTGACCCATTTTGCCAAAGGAAAGGACGTTGCCTAATAATTATGCACACCTGATATAGGGTGTTGATGTCATTAGACCACACCCCTTCTCATTACAGAGATGCACATCACCTAATATGCTTAATTGGTAGTAGGCTTTCGAGCCTATACAGCTTGGAGTAAGACAACATGCATGGAGAGGATGATGTGGACAAAATACTCATTTGCCTAATAATTCTGCACTCCCTGTAGTTTATTGTCCCAGTATAAAAGGAACAAGTGAACTCATTTGTAACAGTTTTTTGATGTGAATGCAGAAGCTAACGCTTCGTGTGTTTTTACATCCAAGGTTGTTGATGGGACTCCATGTTCACCAGATTCCACGGGAGTGTGTGTCCAGGGGAAGTGCATTAAGACCGGCTGTGACAGCAAAATTGGCTCCACTAAAAAGTTTGATAATTGTGGAATCTGTGGAGGTGACAACAAGGGCTGCAAGAAAGTGTCTGGACTCTTCACAAAGCCTGTGTGAGTATCACTATGTCATCATGGGACGGGCTCTACAAAGCGTTGCTTAGGTCATTCTTTTTCCCCCACTCACTTCAACATAACTTTATCATTTTCGCTCCATTATTACAAGCCCCCACTGACTCTAAAATGTTTTGGCTTGCAGGCATGGCTACAACTTCGTTGTCATGTTGCCAGTGGGTGCAGCCAATATAGACATCCGCCAGCGAGGCTACAAGGGAATGGTCAGTGATGATAACTACTTGGCCGTGAAGAACAGTGACAGCCATTACCTGCTCAATGGGAACTACATAGTGTCAGCTGGCGAGAAGGACATCTTTGTAAAGGGAAGCTTGCTGCGCTACAGTGGCACAGTCGGCCTCTCCGAGACCATACAGGCCATGAAGCCCTTGGGAGAAGCCCTGACGGTGGAGGTCCTGTGTGCAGGCAAGTTGACACCTCCTCGCATCCGCTACTCCTTCTACCTCGCCCGTCAGGTCAAGGAAGACAAGACTCTGAAGAAGAATGAGAGGGTAAACTCTCAAAACAGTGTCCTGGGTGAAGATAGTGTCAAGGAGAAAGACACAGATACCCTAAAGATGTCTTACAAAAAGGAGGAGCCCATTCTGGACAAGTGGGTTACCACAGGCTGGGATGATTGCTCCGTTTCCTGCGGCCGTGGGATCCAGAGGAGGATGGTGCAGTGTTTGAAACCAGACGGGAAGCCAGGGTGGAACTGTGACTCTTCGCACAGACCTCCAGCCACCAGGGTTTGTGAAGGGCCATGTCCTGAGTGGTATATTGGCCAGTGGTCACCGTGCTCCATAACCTGCGGGAAGGGCTTCAAGAGACGACCACTGCACTGCCAAAGCCAAACTGGGCATCTTCTCACAAGAGATCACTGCACTGGCGTTCGTAAACCACAGGAGCTGGACTTCTGTAACATGACGCCTTGCTAGTAACTTAAACCTATAAGCGACACAAGTGTTTTTTTCTGTTTTAAAAGGGTGAATTGATTCCATCTGCAAGTATCTTTTCTATCTGTCAGACATGGATTTTTCCACTTGGGCTGTTAGAGGATGATGGACACCTGCTTGGAAGAATATCAACACTCAAACCTGGAAGATGAATGCTGAAAGTCATCTTTCACTGCCACTTTGTTTAAGCATTATTCAGGAGTACGTTTTATGGCAATACAAGATAATCAAGGTCAAATAAAATTTAGTTGAATTCCTTGTACTGTCAGCAGATACAGAATGTCCATTTGCAAGCAATCAATCTAGTTTACCTTTTGAGTCTGGAACCCATTTCATGTCATAATACTTTAACTGTGCAGGCTGCAGATTAGTGAAAGCTGTGGGTAGTTTACAAAACGACTCCAGTCATTTTTCAAATAGCAACTATACCAAGAGTGACATGTATGAATAACAGTTTGACTAAAACATAGTTTCAAAATATCTCACGCATGTTTATGTTTTATCGGCCATCTTTTTTTTTTTTTGAATCACAAGGAATTTTAAAATCTTCCAACTGATTCTGAAATGAAACTGATATCATTTTCATTGCTGTGTGAATACTTATGTGGCACTGTTTATTCCTACCACCACCCGTTTACAGTTTGGTAGTTAACTCCTGCAGTCAATCAAGACTGCTATTACTGCGACGTTTTAGGAGTTAAAGATGCAAAACATACGATTATCATGTAGCCAGGATTTCTTCAAAACATGAACAGAGATCACCTTCGTTGTACACATCATGTTTCAATTTAAGGTTGAATATGAAGTCACACTGACTAAACAACACAGGCCAGGAAACACTGACCTAAGATAGCGGCCTAGCCAGATACTATAAACACGCAAATACACACAGACTGCATTGAGATCCTCTCTCTCGTGATCACTTCCTTCATTTGACCTCAGCAACATTATTCGTAGTTCATAGTGTTCAGCCAGTCGTGAAGCCTGTTAAGTCATGCTCGTCCGGCACAGTTAGCACAGCTAATTTATTATCAATATAACAATAACACAATCACAGACAGAATGTGTTTTCCTGGATCCCCATCTTCTTATGGCCTCACAGCCTGAGCCAAGCTGTTCTGTCGACAGACTCGGAATCCTGTAATCCATTATGTTCTGTTTTATTTGAAGGGGTCACATTCACCAGTCCAACATCCGACTACAGGGTAAGTCTCATGTTAGTTGGCTGTTTTTTTGTTTGTTTGTTTTTAAATCCGCTTTTGCACTTTGTACAGCAAAAGAAACCAATGACTTACACAGGCTGTACTGTATACTATGTATACATTTATTCAGCTCTGTGCAAAAAATAATGTAAATACTCTTTTTTTAAAAAATCTTTTTTTTTTTACACAGGCATTTGTAATGGTCTTTGACACTAGTGTATTTATTCCAAAAATAAAGTCATTACCGTTGTAACTGATGCTTTGTTTTTCTTTTCTCAACTCTGTAGATATATAATGTCAATATCAGTCTTCATTCGGTTGGTGAAAGACGTCCGCTTTTCACAATAGACTGTAAAAAGGTGGACATAGCCAAAGTCATCTTGCTTTAATTTTTAGGGAAGGTGAATATTAGTCAACTGCCTCTGGCTTCTAAGCAAGCTAGTAAGCTTATTCACAAAGGTGCTTCCACGGACTCTGTGGGTGCATTGCCCAGGATACCTGTTAACTAGTGCTGCAAGGGGCCTCTCTGAGTGGAGTTCTGTTCTCCCTGCGCCGGCTTCTGGCTTCCTCCCACAGTCCAAAGACATAAACGAGATGAGATCATGTGACAATAAACTGGCTGTAGGTGTGAATGTTTGTCTGTCTCTGTGTTAGCCTAGCTTGTCCAGGATGTACCGTGCCTCTTGCTGTATAACAGCTGAGATATGCTCCTGTGACCTTGAATTGGACACACAGAAGATGGATGGTAATATGCAAAAAATATACAAAAAAAGTATATATATATATATATATATATATACATATACATATATATATATATATATATATATATACATATACATATATATACATATATATATATATATATATATATATATATATATATATATATATATATATATATATATATATATATATATATATATATTAGGGGTGCAACGATACTCGTATCGATATTGAACCATTCGATACAGTGATTTCGGTTAGGTACGCATATGTATCGAACAATACAAAATTTGTAATTTATTTTATCAACTTTCCTTCTGACGATGCTGTCTGTGTTGAGCGCTCAGTGGATCTCCGTTCGACTACTCCGCCTAGGTTGCACTGTCAAGCGCAGATCCACTGAGCGTTCAACACAGACAGCATTGCCAGAAGGAAGAGCGCAGGGCAAGCTAGCGAGACAGAAGTTAAGCTCTCCTTGCAACATGGCAAATTGAACCTCCCCCACCCTCATTCAGATCTGGCGTTTGGAATTATTTTGCTTTTCATGTGACGTATGACCCTGAAGGTAAGCGCGTCATGGACTAAAGTAAAACAGTATGTTGGATGTGCCACGCAATGGTCAATTACATGGGTGGGAACTAGTGTGTTAGCGCAGTTAGCTCGTTAATGTGTTGGCCGTCTAGCCCCACGCACGGGGGGATCAGGGGTAGCTCGTTAACGGAGATTTGCCGTGTTGTGGCGTTAACGTCATTTCAACGAGATTAACGCTGACAGCACTAGTGGGAACACAACGAATATGACTGCACATTTACGCCGACATCATCCTAGTGCAAAGACAAGTGGAAGCAGACAAAAATAACAAGAATGCATGCTACAAACTTTACCCGAGTCATTTAGACAGCCGTTAGCACATGATTCTCCTTATGGGGACCTGATATGTTTAATATTGTGGCGAGCTCAGACAAGGAGGAGACGGAGGTGTCGTTTGGTCTTGCTTCCCGCGAGCTAGCCAGGGAGTACAGCCGTTTATTGACATCTGCAGAAGAACACTGCCGCTAGCTAACTGCTCACAGCGCGGCAACCGCACAGCAACAACAACAACAACACACAGGGCACCCTCTGACCCCGGAAGGACACACCGTCGCAGCCAGAGGGCGTCACCTGTCACTATGGCAAACATAAACAAAACATAACCGTACAAACAGAACCCCGAACAGCCCTGACCCGCTACATAGCCCCCACCTAAGGGGTCAGTCGTCCCCGACGACCCCATTACCCCACACAAAGTCCTGCAAATGTCCAGGCGCCTTCTTTTGGCGCACCGGCCGGTCACGACCGGCGGGGGAAAAGTCACTCGGGTCAGAACATGGGGTGCCACCATCATCCCACTTCTGACACCAATGTGGCGAGCTTAGACAAGGAGGAGACGGAGGTGTCGTTTGGTCTTGCTTCCCGTGAGCTAGCCAGGGAGCACAGCCGTTTATTGACATCTGCAGAAGAACACTGCCGCTAGCTAACTGCTCACAGCGCGGCAACCGCACAGCAGCAACAACAACACACAGGGCGCCCATGTGGAAATGTACATACAATCAATATCAGACTCCACCAACAAAAAGGCTCTCAAAACAATATATGTATGTGAATTTTTGCGTGTATTCCTATAATTGTTACCTTTTTCTTTTACCCTTGGCTTTTTGTGTTCATGTTCTGTTGTTTTGTATACTTCATCTGTATGTTGTATACTCATTGTTTGTTAAAAAAGTAAAAAAAAACAAAAAAACACAGGGCGCCCTCTGACCCCGGAAGGACACACCGTGGCAGCGAGAGGGCGTCACCCGTCACTATGGCAACATAAACAAAACATAACTGTACAAACAGAACCCTGAACAGCCCTGACCCGCTACAATATGCTGCTAAGAATATAGCCCAGAAGAAGTGTATAGTATTGCTTTTATTTTGGAAAGAGCCATTTCTCTGTAATAAACTCTCTTTTCCAAAGATGAGTGATTCCTCAATCAGATACAGGGCTTGCAAAATCGCTAGCCCGACGTCCCGGGGCTAGCGATTTTTCCAGTCGGGCTACCAAAATCTATCTCTTCCCTGCCCGTCGGGCTGTTGTAGGTAGGAAAAATATATGTCAATGCTTTTGCATTCTTTCAGAAATGTAGCTGGGTAATTATGTCATTGGCATCGGTGAGCCACTGTCAATATGTGACATATTAAAATCGTGTTTGAATTTGCGCTTGTTTTTTTGCTTTCACTTTGCAATCGCGCAAACTGTGTATAGAGAGCGACAGCACTGATTGGTGAGTGATGATAATTTGTGCACCAATTCCTCTGACATCGTCTTATCAATCGTTAGCTTACTATGCAAACATGACAAGTGAAATCTCCCGCAGCAAGCTTAAACATATGAGAGGTTGATCGCGCAGAGAATCGCTGACCGTTATGTGTGTGTGTGTGTGCGTGTGTGTGTGTATGTAAAAGCAGCAGGATATATATTTTAGTTCTGCTGAGCCAAATAAGACAGGTCAGGGTGAAGAAGTGACAGCCAAAGAAAAGCTTACCACAAAACGGAAAAGTTATGACAAATCAGACTATAAAGCAAAAAGAAAGTGCAGCTTTATGGTTTTATGGACAAAAGAATTTCTGTGGATGCAATATGACGAGCTAAATAACCGGGGCTGCACATAAGTGGTCCGCAGGTGCGCATTCGCTGTCAAAATTTAAAAAAAAAACGCGCACAAGATATGAAGTTGCAACGCGTTTGCATACATACGATTTTCTGGAGGAGGACAGACATTTGTTTAGAACTCTTAAAGATGTCGAAGAAGCTCCTTTAAGCAATTACTTTGGTGTTCCTCCACCTCCAAAGAAATGTCAGAAGGAGTCCGAACCACAAAAGAAGCGCGTATTCTCGGAAAAGTGGTTGCAGGAGGTGAGCTGGCTTCAAACAAATGATGAACGCACAGAGATGTGGTGCGGAATGTGCCGTGAAAATCCCACTCTAGCGGACAAAAACGCGCATTGCAACTTCTTATCTGGTGCGTGTCTTTTATTTTGACAGCGAATGAGCACATGCAGACCACTTATGTGCACCGGTGTAAATAACATAATGTTCTGCCGGGTGTGTTGTTGGTTTTCCCTCGATTTCTGAGTCGACAAGCGCCTTTGTTACTGGGACCAGTCATTTTAAGAAAGGCCCCCATTAGAACCCATGAGAAATGCAAGAAATGCATTATTGCTCAGTCTGCAATATCTTTCCCAGAACAAACACCAATTGCAAATAACATACTAAAAATAAACCTGAGAAATCAGTTTAGAACAGCGTACTATGTTGCAAAGAGTGAACTACCACTGGCAAAATTTAGCAGTCTTTGCAAACTTCAAAAAGCAAATGTCCTAGAGCTTGGTTCCACTTGCCTCTTACCTGTGACTTCAGTGGAAATTTCAAATTCAGGATCTGACACAGACTGATTCATGTCCTACACAGTTCTTACAAGTTCATAGAAATTTCTGTTCAATTAGAACCAAGTATTTGAGTTGATAATTGTAATTTTTATACAATGTTGTAATTTGTGTTTCAACAACTTTTTGATTAATGTTTTGTTTCCGTTACAATATTATACTTTAATGTATAATATTGTAAAGGAAACAAAACATCAATCAAAAAATTGCTCTCTTTTTTATTCGGGCTACTTACATTTATTTTGGGCTACAAAAAACTGAAGAGTCCCTGCCCGAAGGGCTACCAGGGATTTTGAAATTTTGAGAGCCCTGAGATATATTCATTTTTTTAATTACTTTTGTTTCAGCAACATTAAATTTAAAAACTGTACTTTTGAGTTAAAATATATATTTATAAGTTTAATAAATGACAAATTAAAAAGGCATGAACATTTTTTTTGTATCGAAAAAATATCGAACCGTGACACCAAAGTATCGAACCGAACCGAACCGTGAATTTTGTGTATCGTTGCACCCCTAATATATATATATATATACAGGGAGTGCAGAATTATTAGGCAAGTTGTATTTTTGAGGAATAATTTTATTATTGAACAACAACCATGTTCTCAATGAACCCAAAAAACTCATTAATATCAAAGCTGAATGTTTTTGGAAGTAGTTTTTAGTTTGTTTTTAGTTTTAGCTATTTTAGGAGGATATCTGTGTGTGCAGGTGACTATTACTGTGCATAATTATTAGGCAACTTAACAAAAAACAAATATATACCCATTTCAATTATTTATTTTTACCAGTGAAACCAATATAACATCTCCACATTCACAAATATACATTTCTGACATTCAAAAACAAAACAAAAACAAATCAGCGACCAATATAGCGACCTTTCTGTGCAAGGACACTCAAAAGCCTGCCATCCATGGATTCTGTCAGTGTTTTGATCTGTTCACCATCAACATTGTGTGCAGCAGCAACCACAGCCTCCCAGACACTGTTCAGAGAGGTGTACTGTTTTCCCTCCTTGTAAATCTCACATTTGATGATGGACCACAGGTTCTCAATGGGGTCCAGATCAGGTGAACAAGGTGGCCATGTCATTAGTTTTTCTTCTTTTATACCCTTTCTTGCCAGCCACGCTGTGGAGTACTTGGACGCGTGTGATGGAGCATTGTCCTGCATGAAAATCATGTTTTTCTTGAAGGATGCAGACTTCTTCCTGTACCACTGCTTGAAGAAGGTGTCTTCCAGAAACTGGCAGTAGGACTGGGAGTTGAGCTTGACTCCATCCTCAACCCGAAAAGGCCCCACAAGCTCATCTTTGATGATACCAGCCCAAACCAGTACTCCACCTCCACCTTGCTGGCGTCTGAGTCGGACTGGAGCTCTCTGCCCTTTACCAATCCAGCCACGGGCCCATCCATCTGGCCCATCAAGACTCACTCTCATTTCATCAGTCCATAAAACCTTAGAAAAACCAGTCTTGAGATATTTCTTGGCCCAGTCTTGACGTTTCAGCTTGTGTGTCTTGTTCAGTGGTGGTCGTCTTTCAGCCTTTCTTACCTTGGCCATGTCTCTGAGTATTGCACACCTTGTGCTTTTGGGCACTCCAGTGATGTTGCAGCTCTGAAATATGGCCAAACTGGTGGCAAGTGGCATCTTGGCAGCTGCACGCTTGACTTTTCTCAGTTCATGGGCAGTTATTTTGCGCCTTGGTTTTTCCACACGCTTCTTGCGACCCTGTTGACTATTTTGAATGAAACGCTTGATTGTTCGATGATCACACTTCAGAAGCTTTACAATTTTGAGACTGCTGCATCCCTCTGCAAGATATCTCACTATTTTTGACTTTTCTGAGCCTGTCAAGTCCTTCTTTTGACCCATTTTGCCAAAGGAAAGGACGTTGCCTAATAATTATGCACACCTGATATAGGGTGTTGATGTCATTAGACCACACCCCTTCTCATTACAGAGATGCACATCACCTAATATGCTTAATTGGTAGTAGGCTTTCGAGCCTATACAGCTTGGAGTAAGACAACATGCATGAAGAGGATGATGTGGACAAAATACTCATTTGCCTAATAATTCTGCACTCCCTGTATATATATATATATATATATATATATATATATATATATATATATATATATATATATATATATATATATATATACACACACACAAAAGGCTAGGCTAGGCTAGGCTGATAGCCTAATAGCAGGCTATCAGCCTAGCCTAGCCCTTAAAGCTTGCCCTGAATGTTACCTGAATGATAACTTTATTCCATAACAGAATCTAAATAAGTGACTTATAAAGCAACCTGAATACAGTTGTTAGCTAGAAAAGACTAAAACTATTATTTGTACCAAAGTGTAAATGTTTTTATATCTGTGGTAAATCTGAGCACAAAATGTGAGTCTATGAGCACTGACTCTCTTTTGGTTTCATTCCCTTTTTTTTTTATACCCTTGAGGTTTTCACTTGCTGTTCAAAGTATTTTTATAGATGACTTTTCTTAAACCTGCCATGATATTTACAATGCACACATTGTAAAAAATCTATCAATGCTTTAATCACTGGCACTTAGATTGTCAAATGAAAATTACTGGCTGTAATTAGTTCCTCACAGCAATGTCAGTGTGAATGAATGGAGACAAAACTTAGAGTGGTAAACATATTTTGAGGTCAGCATTCAAAGAGACTGAGGAGAAGAAGCAGCTGGAGTGTGGCCTAGAAAAAATGAACAATAGCCTACATTTATTCTCATCTTCCTTTTTGCTCAAATCTCTCATTAAAGCCATTCACTTATGTGTGCAGCTGCAGTAATTGTAAAGATGAGGTATTTGCGGCCATGTAGCATTTCAGTGTAGTCTATAAACCACTTTGTTATGCATTTGTTTTGCATTTACCATTTCAGACATGCAACTATGAATACTTTCCACTGATCGTGCACTGATGTGAACCTGTTCACATTCTCTGTGACTGGTCCAAGAATGCAGCTGTGTTGCGAGGTGGAAATTTTGAATTGTGTGATTTTGGCAAGATGACTTATGCATGGCTAGCTGTCTGACTAGTCTAGAAAAAGGTCTGTGGGCGGTGTTGATTCAGATGTTTTTTCCCCCCTCTTTCCTTTTTTTTGACTTACTGAGAAAGAAGTGATAAGTCAAAGAAAAAAAGTAGAGAAGTCTGACCTACATATGAACAGATAGAGGAATGGCTGCCGGAGAGCCAATGGAAATATTTATTTCTCTCCCCAGCTGCCTCTTGCCTGGGTTTATAGTAATATCTAGTTGGAGTTTTCATGACTTTAATTGATTCAGACTCCTTATCAAACGGCTGTTTGGTTGGAAAAGTTTCTACCAAATGAAGCTTTTTATTTGGAAAAATCTATCTTAGAATTTGTGAGGCCTGTGTTATATTACAATTTAACACCGTGGATTAATGGACTCAGTCTTTAAAGCAGTTTATATGGTACAAACTCCGTGATGTTCACTTTTATGGAAGAACAGAAACTTCCACAACAGGAATTCTGAGGTGATTAGATGAAGGGCATATTGTCACATGACTTACATTCACAAGTTGCGTCCAAACTAGGGCTGGGCGATATATCGAGTTTTTTAAAAAATATCGATATATTTTCATACGAGATATAAGATGTGGCAATATCGTTTATATCGATATAGCCTATGTTACGTTATAATTATACTTGTGGAGCCGCAGGTTTGCCTCTCTTTCGTCCACTTTTGTCTCTACGCAACGTTACTCGGCCTCGCCTCCCCCATAGCTTCACCTGCAGGCAATGACAAGATGAAAGCGGAAAATCTCCGTTAGCGAGTTACCGCGGATGGCCCCGTGCGTGGGGCTGGACGGCGTCAACGTGTTAGCGAGCTAACCGCGCTAACGACATGCAGCCCGGAGGGGCTGCACGGCCTAAAATCCTTTCATTTTCTCAAAACTCGACAGTGCGCCTTATGTATGAATTCTGGTTGTGCTTACTGACCGCGAACCGATTTTATGTGGTACACAGCGCTCAGCAATCTGTCAAAAAATGTTTTAATATGACTTTGCTAAGCTACGGAGCTGCACCGCTTGATGTCGGAGGATTACGGCTACCGGGGAGGAGCCTCGCGGAGTGATACGTACTGTGTGTGTATAAGGACCACAAATGGCACCTGTTCAGAGACGTGGTGCAGCTGTGAAATCTGTCTCTTTGTTATTACGCTCAGCGTCTATTAGTTTACATTTTGACTGCACAATTGTGAGCTTTTTGTTATGCACAAAAACAACATTGTTTTCTTTTATTTATGGACCATGATTATTTAATAAATGCTGATAATTTATTTTTGAGTAATTTCTTCATGTACATCTACGCTGTATGTAAATAAAAGTGCCCGTGTGACATCTGGGACACAGTGTGACTAAGAACTCTCTTTTTGTTCTTAACTTATGGCTTAAAAAAAAAAAATCGAGATATATATCTTATATCGCCATCCAGCTAAAAAATATCGAGATATGAATTTTGGGTCATATCACCCAGCCCTAGTCCAAACCACTGCTCCTTACACGACCACTTGCTTTTGTTTTGGCTCTCATCCCTAGTTAACATAGTGCAACTTAGTTGTGGGTTAGTTGCCGTTATATGTTATAGTATAAGGTCAGATCTAAAAGAGAAAACAAAAGTAACAGTGTATACATACAGTTTTCTTGTATTTGAGTAAGCTGATAGATAGACCTCTACAAGAGATAAATCAGGAAATTTGGAAAGAACAACATTTTTGGAAAGACGTGGAAAGACATGGGCTACACTTCAAAATAAGGCAGTTAAGTTACTTTACCTTTATTGTGTTAATTGCTTTACATTAAAGTAAATGTTACCATAGACTTTCAAAACTATAAATTTTTTTAAACACCTATTCGATTTGGGATTGTGGGAGGGCAAGGACCTCCCACTTCTTTGCAAGAAGCCGAGTACACCTGAACAGGTGCCAGACCATCACATTGAGACAACCATACACTGAGGCCAGTTTAGAATCAAGAGTTTAGAATAACAATTATGTCTTTGGATAGATGGAGTATAGATAAAAGCCACACAGGCACAGGGAAAACATACAAATTGGACATGCAGGGGCACCAGCAAACCTAGGGGATTAGACCAGGAACCATGTTGCTATCTATCTATCTATCTATCTATTAGGGGTGCAACGATACACAAAATTCACGGTTCGGTTCGGTTCGATACTTTGGTGTCACGGTGTTTTTCGATACAAAAAAAATGTTCATGCCTTTTTAATTTGTCATTTATTAAAATTATAAATATCAGGGCTCTCAAAATTTCAAAATCCCTGGTAGCCCTTTGGGCAGGGACTCTTCAGTTTTTTGTAGCCCAAAATAAGTTTAAGTAGCCCGAATAAAAAAGAGAGCAATTTTTTGATTGATGTTTTGTTTCCCGTTTTGTTTCCGTTACAATATTATACATTAAAGTATAATATTGTAACGGAAACAAAACATTAATCAAAAAATTGTTGAAACACAAATTACAACATTGTATAAAAATTACAATCATCAACTCAAATACTTGGTTCTAATTGAACAGAAATTTCTATGAACTTGTAAGAACTGTGTAGGACATGAATCAGTCTGTGTCAGATCCTGAATTTGAAATTTCCACTGAAGTCACGAGTAATTTGCATTTGCTTTTTGAAGTTTGCAAAGACTGCTAAATTTTGCCAGTGGTAGTTCACTCTTTGCAACGTAGTACGCTGTTCTAAACAGATTTCTCAGGTTTATTTTTAGTATGTTATTTGCAATTGGTGTTTGTTCTGGGAAAGATATTGCAGACTGAGCAATAATGCATTTCTTGCATTTCTCATGGGTTCTAATGGTGGCGCCAGTGTTCGGCAGCCTCGCCTCTGTCAGTGCGCCCCAGGGTGGCTGTGGCTACAATGTAGCTTGCCATCACCAGTGTGTGAATGTGTGCGTGAATGGGTGGATGACTGGATATGTAAAGCGCTTTGGGGTCCTTAGGGACTAGTAAAGCGCTAATGGGGGCCTTTCTTAAAATGACTGGTCCCAGTAACAAAGGCGCTTGTCGACTCAGAAATCGAGGGAAAACCAACAACACACCCAGCAGAACATTATGTTATTTACACCGGTGCACATAAGTGGTCTGCATGTGCGCATTTGCTGTCAAAATAAAAGAGCGCACCAGATAAGAAGTTGCAACGCGCGTTTGCGTCCATATAAAAAGCACTGTTTTTGTCCGCTAGAGTGGGATTTTCACGGCACATTCCGCACCACATCTCTGTGCGTTCATCATTTGTTTGAAGCCAGCTCACCTCCTGCAACCACTTTTCTGAGAATACGCGCTTCTTTTGTGGTTCGGACTCCTGACATTTCTTTGGAGGTGGAGGAACATCACAGTATTGCTTAAAGGAGCTTCTTCGACATCTTTAAGAGTTCTAAACAAATGTCTGTCCTCCTCCAGAAAATCTTATGTATGCAAACACGCGTTGCAACTTCTTATCTTGTGCACGTTTTTTATTTTGACAGCAAATGCGCACCTGCGGACCACTTATGTGCAGCCCTGGTTATCTAGCTTGTCGTATTGCAGCCACAGAAATTCTTTTGTCCATAAAACCATAAAGCTGCACTTTCTTTTTGCTTTATAGTCTGATTTGTCATAACTTTTCCGTTTTGTGGTAAGCTTTTCTTTGGCTGTCACTTCTTCACCCTGACCTGTCTTATTTGGCTCAGCAGAACTAAAATATATATCCTGCTGCTTTTACACACGCACTCACATAACACTCAGCGATTCTCTGCGCGATCAACCTCTCACATGTTTAAGCTTGCTGCAGGAGATTTCACTTGTCATGTTTGCATAGTAAGCTAACGATTGATAAGATGATGTCAGATGAATTGGTGCACAAATTATCATCACTCACAGATCAGTGCTGTCGCTCTCTATACACAGTTCACAGTTGCAAAGTGAAAGCAAAAAACAAGCACAAATTCAAACGCGATTTCAATATGTCACATATTGACAGGGGCTCACCGATGCCAATGACATAATTACCCAGCTACATTTCTGAAAGAATGCAAAAGCATTGACATATATTTTTCCTTCCTACGATAGGCTGGCGGGCAGGGCAGAGATAGATTTTGGTAGCCCGACTGGAGCCCTGCGAGCCCTGTATCTGATTGAGGAATCACCCATCTTTGGAAAAGAGAGTTTATTACAGAGAAATGGCTCTTTCCAAACGAAAAGCTTCAGGGAGTGCAGAATTATTAGGCAAATGAGTATTTTGTCCACATCATCCTCTTCATGCATGTTGTCTTACTCCAAGCTGTATAGGCTCGAAAGCCTACTACCAATTAAGCATATTAGGTGATGTGCATCTCTGTAATGAGAAGGGGTGTGGTCTAATGACATCAACACCCTATATCAGGTGTGCATAATTATTAGGCAACGTCCTTTCCTTTGGCAAAATGGGTCAAAAGAAGGACTTGACGGGCTCAGAAAAGTCAAAAATAGTGAGATATCTTGCAGAGGGATGCAGCAGTCTCAAAATTGCAAAGCTTCTGAAGCGTGATCATCGAACAATCAAGCGTTTCATTCAAAGTAGTCAACAAGGTCGCAAGAAGCGTGTGGAAAAACCAAGGTGAAAAATAACTGCCCATGAACTGAGAAAAGTCAAGCGTGCAGCTGCCAAGATGCCACTTGCCACCAGTTTGGCCATATTTCAGAGCTGCAACATCACTGGAGTGCCCAAAAGCACAAGGTGTGCAATACTCAGAGACATGGCCAAGGTAAGAAAGGCTGAAAGACGACCACCACTGAACAAGACACACAAGCTGAAACGTCAAGACTGGGCCAAGAAATATCTCAAGACTGGTTTTTCTAAGGTTTTATGGACTGATGAAATGAGAGTGAGTCTTGATGGGCCAGATGGATGGGCCCGTGGCTGGATTGGTAAAGGGCAGAGAGCTCCAGTCCCACTCAGACGCCAGCAAGGTGGAGGTGGAGTACTGGTTTGGGCTGGTATCATCAAAGATGAGCTTGTGGGGCCTTTTCGGGTTGAGGATGGAGTCAAGCTCAACTCCCAGTTCTACTGCCAGTTTCTGGAAGACACCTTCTTCAAGCAGCGGTACAGGAAGAAGTCTGCATCGTTCAAGAAAAACATGATTTTCATGCAGGACAATGCTCCATCACACGCGTCCAAGTACTCCACAGCGTGGCTGGCAAGAAAGGGTATAAAAGAAGAAAAACTAATGACATGGCCTCCTTGTTCACCTGATCTGAACCCCATTGAGAACCTGTGGTCCATCATCAAATGTGAGATTTGCAAGGAGGGAAAACAGTACACCTCTCTGAACAGTGTCTGGGAGGCTGTGGTTGCTGCTGCACGCAATGTTGATGGTGAACAGATCAAAACACTGACAGAATCCATGGATGGCAGGCTTTTGAGTGTCCTTGCAGAGAAAGGTGGCTATATTGGTCGCTGATTTGTTTTTGTTTTGTTTTTGAATGTCAGAAATGTATATTTGTGAATGTGGAGATGTTATATTGGTTTCACTGGTAAAAATAAATAATTGAAATGGGTATATATTTGTTTTTTGTTAAGTTGCCTAATAATTATGCACAGTAATAGTCACCTGCACACACAGATATCCCCCTAAAATAGCTAAAACTAAAAACAAACTAAAAACTACTTCCAAAAACATTCAGCTTTGATATTAATGAGTTTTTTGGGTTCATTGAGAACATGGTTGTTGTTCAATAATAACATTATTCCTCAAAAATACAACTTGCCTAATGATTCCGCACTCCCTGTATACTATACGCTTCTTCTGGGCTATATTCTCAGCAGCATATTATTAAACATATCAGGTCCCCATAAGGAGAATCATGTGCTAATGGCTGTCTAAATGACTCGGGTAAAGTTTGTAGCATGCATGCTTGTTGTTTTTGTCTGCTTCCACTTGTCTTTGCACTAGGATGATGTCGGAGTAAATGTGCAGTCATATTCGTTGTGTTCCCACTAGTGCTGTCAGCGTTAATCTCGTTGAAATGACGTTAACGAGCTACCGCGGATCGCCCCCTGCGTAGGGCTGGACGGCCAACACGTTAACGAGCTAACTGCGCTAACACACTAGTTCCCACCCATGTAATTGACCATTGCGTGGCACATCCAACATACTGTTTTACTTTAGTCCATGACGTGCTTACCTTCAGGGTCATACCTCACATGAAAACCAAAATAGTTCCAAACGCCAGATCTGAATGAGGGTGGGGGAGGTTCAATTTGCCATGTTGCAAGGAGAGCTTAACTTCTGTCTGCTAGCTTGCCCTGCGCTCAGTGAGTCTGCGTTCGACTACTCTGCCTACGTCAGAAGGAAAGTTGATAAAATAAATCAAAAATTTTGTATTGTTCGATACATATGCGTACCGAACCGAAAGCACTGTATCGAACAGTTCAATATCGATACGAGTATTGTTGCACCCCTACTAGCTATCTATCTATCCATCCATCCATCCATCCATCCATCCATCCATCTATCTATCTCTAAATTCCCACTCACCCATGTGTGCCGTCTTCACACTTCAAGTTCAGGTCCTCTACAGAGATCTTCTTCCTGGAATCTGCTGGAGTCACGTGCCCAGTTTAGGGATCACTGTTTCAAGTTCTCAAAAAGTATCGGGACCACTGTTGCCTTCACCCTCCACATGTCGAGCTCCTCTCTCTGCCCTTAGTATTTCTCAAGCTTTTTGTGTTCCTTTTCTCTGATGTTGCTATTACTTGGTATACAAATATTATATTTGCCAAGTTTACCAGTTCCTGCTAATATACTTTGTTTTATTTCTGCAAACAATTATTTCTGCTTCAGTGGCCACTGCTGCAAGACCTTGATGCTGAGCCACTAACTTTACTAGCTGTTACTTTATGTTCCTTTGTTTTCTTTTTGTAATTCACCAAAGAAGGGTTAACCCACGATCTGTGAAAAAAATGTAAACTGGTAAAGGGCTCAGTGTCTCTGTAAGTAATTAGGGTGAAGAGCCCATTGGCTTTTTTTATGTGGCGTCTTTTGTCTGATCAGCAGCATATTTTTTTTGTTTTTGCGGCAAGTGCTGAGTCAGATGGATAGCACACCACAAGCATTTTTAAAGAAGCCTCAGAGAAGTGCTTTGTACACAATCTGAATGTACACATTGAATGTGAATGGGTACAAGGAAAGGCCCAACGAGTCTCGTTAATGCTCATCTCTGAGGAGGTCTGCTGACTGCAGCAGAAAGCGGATCAGTGTGCAAACAATAGTGATGACAGAGCCACAGCTGACCTCTGCTCATGGAAAACTATTCGAATGATTCAGCTAAGTGTGGCTGAGGTAAACTGCATGCCACGTTTGTGACAGTCATGTTGATGATGTGGGTGCAGCATCATTAGCCAAAACTCACTGTCAAAGTAGTTATGTGAAAATATCATTCAATCTTTGCTGCCCCGCTGAACTAAATCTGAACTACACACCCACCAAAAAGTTAAAGCTAGCTTTCTGAAATGCAGTTATTGAACCACATTTTACTTCCTTGTCTGTGGTACAATGGACCACGCTAGCAAAACTGCCAGAAATATCCCCTCTGCATGTGCTTTGTAGAAAAGGGTTCTTGTCCATGAGTGATGGCAGACAGGATCAGTGGGCTCACAGGTGGATCGAGGACGTGTTTGCAGTGATTTGGATACCCTAAAACTCTGCCGTGGTGAAGATTTAGGTGAGTGTAGAGAACCCACACAGGTACAGGAAATGCAATGTTCACACAGGAAAAACCCCAACTGGGCTGCAGGTTCAAACCTTGTTGCTGTGAAGTGACAGCACTAACCAATGAGCCACCGTGCCTCATTTAAAAAGAATACCATCGGGTTACCTCTATAGGGTCCCAGTGGTTGGAAACCAGTACTTGCAGTGAAGATATGTCATATTCTTTGAGAGCCTTCAGGAAAGAGCTGGAGGAAGTGTCTGTGAATCAGCACACCTAGGCTACTTTGCATAAAAGTTCCAGATAATAGACAAAAGCTGTGTCCCAAAACGTAGGCTGCATCCTTCGAAGGACCCGGCCTTCACGGTCTACGTGGGCCGGGTCCTTCGAAGACTGGGAAGGCCAGAAGTGCGAGGATGTGAAATGGGACAGTCTAGCCTTCAGATTTGCGTCACCGCTGTCTCGGTGGAGTTTAATAAACTCAGCCGTCTGCTCCTTGCTATCTAAAATATAACAGGACAGTGGCGTAAATTCTCGACCGTCTCACACTTCTGTTTAATCAGTTTTCTGTTTGATGTTTATTCAGCTGTGTGAAAATCCCCGAGGAACCCACCCGATGGATTAATAAAGTTTTATTTAATCTAATATAATCTAATAACTTCAATCTCAGCCAAACCGATTTACTCCGGAACAAATAAAACAGACTTACTTAGACTTAGTTCCTCCTACGCCGGGCGGCGCATCGGGCAGCTAGTGATCTCCATCGATGTCGGTCAGCAGCGACTGCTTCAGCTTCGTCCCAGGCAATGTCGACAGTTCTCAGATCGTCCATAAATGTTCGACGCCATGTGGTCTTTGGTCGGCCTTGCTTTCGCTTGCCAGTGCGTGGACGCCATGTCATGGCAATCTTAGCTGGGCGATGAGGGGGTAGGCGTAAAATATGGCCCGCAAAGCGGAAGCGCCTTTCTGCAACAACATCGGCTAATGGGCGGGTGCCTGCTCTTCGTAGGACCTCCTCATTTGTTATTCGGTCCCGGTAGGAAATTCTCAGGATTCGCCGCAGGCCACGTTGTTGAAGCACGTTCAGGTGTTGAATAATTGCACTTGTTGAGCGCCAGGTTTCACTACCGTAAAGTGCAGTAGGGAAGACGATAGAGTTCAGTAGTCTGATCTTGACCCTTACATTCAGGGAGGTCGAGTTCCAAATAGGTTGGAGACGTCGCAGGACACCAACTGCCTTCCCTACTCTGGCGTCGACATCCCGATCAGAGACCCCGTCATTCGAGATGATGCTGCCAAGGTATGTAAAATTCTCCACCTCTTCAGCACGTTGTTGGTTGATCATGACAGGAATGCGGGCACGTGCATAGCCAACTCGGAGTACCTTGGTTTTTTTGGCGCTGATTCTTAATCCAACTTTCGTTGCCTCCCTCTGCAGGGCCGCGGTCAACTTTTGGAGGTCTTCCTGAGTCGAGCCCAGCAGGGCAATGTCATCTGCGAAGTCCAAGTCAGTGAGATTACGCGCTTCGTGCCAGGGCACACCGATGCCAGCTTGGTCAACTGATCGTCGCATGATGAAGTCAATTACCAACAGGAAGAGGAAAGGGGATAGCACACATCCTTGTCGGACGCCAGTATTGATCTTGAAAAAATCTGTGCAGCCGTCATCCGTCCGGATGCAGCAACGGGAGTTGGAGTAGAGACAACGAAAGGCATCTACAAACTGCTGAGGGACTCCATAGTGGCGTAGGATAGCCCATAGAGTCGGCCGGTGGACGCTGTCAAAAGCCTTCTCAAAGTCAACGAAATTAATAGAAATCTTCCTTTGGTATTCCAATGTTTGTTCAATGATCATGCGGAGGGTGAAGATTTGCTCGACGCATGACCGGCCACTCCGAAACCCAGCCTGCTCTTCTCGCAATCGTTCGTTCACAGCGTGTCGTAGCCGATTCAAAAGAGCGAGGCAAAACACTTTCCCGGGTACCGACAGCAACGTGATGCCCCGCCAGTTGTTACAGTCACCCAAATCACCTTTTTTTGGAAGTTTGATGATGGTGCCTTTTGTCCAATCATCGGGTACATGTGATGTTGACCAGCAGGCGTTTAGGAGTCTTGTAAGGGCGGCTTCAAGATGGGGTCCGCCATGCTTCAGCATTTCGGCGAGGATTTCGTCCAGGCCTGCGGCCTTTCCACTCTTGAGGAGTCGGATCGCTGTCTTGACTTCAGTGATGCTGATTTGTCCGATATCGACAGGAAGAAGATCCATGGAAGGTGCCGGGTCTTCGGCCTCGAACCGTTGGGGTGGCTCAGGTTGGTTCAGAGTATCGCGGAAGTGTTCGACCCATCGTTGGTCTTGTTCAGTTGCAGTAAGGAGGACACGTCCATTTTTGTCTCGGATTGGAACACCGCGGCCACCACGAGCCCCAGTTAGATCTCGTACAATGCAATATAACTCCCCGCGTCATGATTTGCTGATCATGGGCGGAGATTTCAACGCGCAAATAAGCAGTAACCGGGACGGCCTGGAATCGACTATCGGCCCGTTTGGAATCGCAGCAATGACAAATAAAACAGAAAAAAGCCAAAAATTACATTTTAAGTTATTTGAGTGACTTATATATCATGTTTACCCTGAGTAGCGAAAGACAGTGGGTGTCTGAAAACGATGAAGCCGGGAGTCTGCTGCTCTCGCCGGTTCGAGTGACCATTGAATCCCCCCGAGCGGGTGGGTAACAGACATCTCCAAAAACGTCGGAGCACTTTGGCAAATATGCAATGTCTTGATAAACCAAGCAGATATTTGAAGTTTACACGGCTACTTTCTCGCCTGAAAATATGTTAAAAGTTTATTTTGTGACCCAGAAAGATTAATAAGAGTAATATTAAAACTTAGCAGCAGTCGCCATTGTTGGAAACTGGAATTGGCTGGGCCACGCTATGAATTCTGGGATATGGTGGGCCACGAAGACCACACCCGACCCATCCTTCAAATTCGGGGAAATGCATTTGGCGGCCGCATTTGAAGGAGTCGACAAATTGGGACAGCCTTCGTCGCCTGGCTGTGACGTAATCGGCCTTCAAATGCGGCCTCCGGAGGATGTAGCCTAGGTTTTGGGACACAGCTAAATAGTCAAATATTGACCCAGATGTGAAAGCATATTTTCCTTCCATGTTTTTTTCAATTCTTTAACCATACCATAGGATAAATGCTCTAGCTGGAGATCAGTTAGTTGGATGCCTTGTAGCTAACGGAATAATTTGTGTTCTCAAACTTGTAGAGACATTTCCGGAAGGTTTTGTGCACAACACGAGCTTACTCTGATAATCCACTGTTATTGCAACACTGCTGTTGAGCTCCTTGCCTTACAAGGATGTTTTGGTCACCTGCTGCTATATGTTCACCTTTGACCTTGCTTGAGGGGAAACACGCACGCTGATAAATAGGAAAGGTAAGAAGGTAACATACACGGGAGTATTCTGGAGATCTGTAAGGAGTAAAACCCGTGACCTCAGTGTGACCTTGTTAGCTCGGCACGCCTATGTGTGAACGGCTCTTTGAGGACATTTCTTTGGCCAGAACCTAATGTTTACTAAAATCTCAACACACTGAAGAAGAATAATGATCACTTTATGATCTCGACATTTAGGGTCAGTTTACACAATTCACACATTTTATACCAAATGTGATAAATGTTCACAGGATTTGTCCCGTAAAAATATAGAAATCATACACCAAAATATGTTTGAGATAAAAATAAATGGAAGCTTCTTCTTTAATATTATTAATAAGACAGTAAGCAGTTTTTTTGTTTGCCACAAGTTATGGAATCTACCAGGAAAATTTGTCTAAAGCACACAATAAAAAACAGGAAGAGTATAATTATTAGGAGTGTTATTATCATATTTTATTAGTATTTCACAATTAAAATCATTCCAGAGGGAACAATTTAGTCCATGCACGCAAAGACTTTTATTATGAAAGAGCTGAAAGCCTGTTTGGAGACCTGATAATGGTGGGATATAATGCCAAGGCAAAACTACCACATTTGTTTATACTGCATTAAAATTTAGCCAGCGGCTCTCAGAATGAGCTCCTTATTGGAACTTAAGCTATTCAAAAATATACTGTGAGCCAGTAACATTTTGCATTTTAGCTTCGCTGGGAAGCATTGCTCTGAATGGATTCAGTTTATTTTTATCTGATCAAGCAGTGGATGGAATCGAGTTATTTGTGTGATTAAAAATGTTGGATTTTCAATGAGCGAAAAATGTTTTGAAGCCAGTTCGAATACAACTGTGTGATAAATTATTTAACATTTCATTCGGATTGCTCTTCAAAAGGCACACCATCAAACATATTCCATTTACTCTAATCAAGAGGCTTTTCAGGTCCCAGAATGAAGAGAGAGATTAAGTAGAACCATGTGTGTGTTTATGAGAGGGGGTATGGTAAAGCACCCCAGAGTTGGAGGCTTGTTTTAGAGTTCTGGCATTTATCCCTCACACTGTAATTTTGATTACAAAGACAAACCCAGGTAAATTAAAAATGTGGCATCAATCAAGAGTCTCTACACAACAGCGAAGGCGCAGAACATAAACTGGCTGCTTTGGCCAACTATACTGTTACTCATGACTGTTTTGGGTGGTCTGGCTGTGTTGGGTCCTTTGTTTAACTCAAGCTCAAAGCAAGCTTGACTTTGTTATAAAGTGGCCAGGAATTGTCCAGTGGGTAGCTGGCCAGATAATGACAATGACTCACGTTTTTGCAAATTCGTTCAATATGGGGCTCAGTATACGTCAGGTGAATGTTTCACTTCCAGCAACGTGGAGAAAACCATTTCTGCTTCTCTACAGCACCCCTGTATGTTTCTAGTTGGTTCTGCCTTCTGGTTTCAATAGGGAATTCTAATCACGTTAGAAAGCCATTTTAGGGAAACAAAACGGCAACCTTCCCCTCTAATGTGACAAGTTCCTGGCAGAGACGAATAATCTGCTGAATTTGAAAACATCAAGTATGCCTTTAACCTTGGCTCGTAGGAGAATTAAAGTCTTGCCGCCTGTGGTTAGTATGCATTTGGATTTTGGCCACATCTGTCTGGCGCTGTCAGTCCCTAAAGACTGAGCTCAGTGCACATTGGTTGAGCCTCTTGAGTGGAGAAGCAAGGGCATGAAGTCATACGGTGATGCTGTAAACCTGTAAAACTGACTATTTAACGCGAGTAAGGCCACTTTAGTCCACTGGATCTTCAGTCAATTAAAATATTAGACAACAGTGTGAAAAAGCCTACGTGGCATTGTAAAAAATTATTTGCCCAACCTCAAGTTTCTAATTCCCCAAAAAGCAGTCGAGGGCTCTAATTAGAAAATCTGATTTATGAACAAGAGGAATTAGGGCCAAGAGTGCACTAATTCAGGCCTGCTGTTGGCAAACACCCTAAAATGTGCCTGGATAATGCATCGGCTCTGCTCAGGAGACACACAGTAAAGTCAAATGTAGAAAGAATAATACTCATGTAAGTGGATGCATACGCAAAGTCATGTTCTGGTTAGTGAGACCATATGCTGGAAGGGATTCATGTTTGCTTAAAACTGATACACCTCAAATATTTCATTTAGGCTAACGCCAAACTACAAAAACATGAGGTTCAGGTCAAGATGGCACGCAGATGCGTGAGTGGATGTTTTATCGTCAAACATATCTTAAAGCCTGTGAATACAGAAAAAAAAGACATGAAGAAGCACAGAGAAAAAAAAACTGGGAGACTTTCCAGAAGTTATCTTTTTCATGTCAGCATGGGGGTCACCTGGAATGCGTATCAGAAAAGCTGTGCAAATGACTCATTAATCATGGCAAAGGGAAATGTCACTGCCGGTCTATCGTTTTGCCAAGATGTGTGGCAAATTTTATGGTGTTTCTAATCGTATTCCTTCATTTCTGTCTTAAATTAGCTCCAGATATTCAGGAAAGAATTAAAGCTTTCAAGGACTCCTAGTGTGAGTTGAAGAAGGGGGGGTTATGAAGGAATGAAAAGTATATTTGAAAAGATTTTCCAGCTGAAATGTGCAAAGACTTTTCAAAGAGTGCAAAGCAGGTCCCGAGTTTGATGAATTATTCTCAGGTGCACCTTTTTTCATGCCTCAGTCTGTGCTTCTGCTTCAGATATAATGACCAGCCACACATCATCATCCTGCAGCTGTGAAACTCAGAGATCGACATGAGCAATGACGGAGATTATCATAATGAATGTCTTCTTTTCTTTCTAAGAATCCCCCTGAACTCATGAAGACCAGCAACTGTGCCGTGACTGTGTGCCAGAATGCTCAGAGGCAGGTTGAAAATGACCTGTAAATGTTCATTTCCAGTGGGACCGAGAGTAAATTAGGAGAAATTAAGACAATTATTTTCAGTGCCTGTAGGATACTTTTGAAGAAAATGGGGTTTTCCAGGGTCAGCAAAATGCAAATTCGTATAGGCTATTTGCCCGTGAATGAAAGTTTTTCAACATACGTCTTAGGAAAGCCTTGTAATATGACTTAAAAATAGCATAACAGTGCCAATTATCCCAGAGAAACACCGAGTAATGTGGTCAAGTGCCAAAATTATGTAGATCGCTGATCTTTTCTTTTTGAAATGGATAGGTTTGAACCAATCATTTTTATATAAACATTTCTACCATGATGCTAGATCGTGAAAGGCTTTACTTTGGGACGGGACTCTTCATCTAGTCATCTACTCAAACTTGAAATGATTTTAGATTTTGCATTGCTGTTTGATCTTGCGTTTGTATTTTTCAGTAAGTTCCATGTAATTCTCCCCAAGTATTTACATACCCTTATATACTTAGTTTGTATTTTGTCTCGTCTCCCCACGCTCTCGTGCTTTCCTCTTTCCCTTCCCACCCGAGCAGATGGCTGCCCCTCCCTGGGCCTGGTTCTGCTGGAGATTTCTTCCTATAAATTTTGATTAAGGGACTTTTTCCTCTCCGTGGGCTTGCTCATATGGGGCCGCTTGACTGTTGGGGTTTTCTCCTGAATCCTTAAGGGTCTTTAACTTACAGCAAGTGCATTGAGATGGCTGCTGTTGTGATTTTGAGCTATATAAATAAAACTGAATTGAATTCATTTGAAAATGTGCTCTGAGTAAGTTCCTGTTGTCACATTTGCTGGCACTGGACTCTGAACTGTGCAATCAAACAAGTGGGTTTATTTATAACGACCACTATGTACAGTCCAAATCCAGATTCCACACCATCCACTCCAACAATGTGCTCACTTTCACTCACGCTCAACTGGGAAGGGTCCAGGGAAGACAGGTCCGGGTCCAGGAAGGTCTATAAAAGGGAGATGGAGAAAGACGTCAGAGAAACACTCAGGAACACAGGGAGTTCAACAAGAGACTAAGCCGGGCTACACTAACCCTAGTGAGTACAACGCTCCAGCGAGGAACACCACTCCAACCAGGCCTTAAGTATGGTGATGAGGCACATGTGCGTGTGCGTGATGATCAGTTGACCACTGCAAGGCAGGCACCGCACCCCAGGACAGCCACTTGTGGATCATGAAACCTGTGGTATGTATTGCACACTAATGCACACTTGGCAAATATGTATTTTCAGTACACACTGCTGAAAACTTTGTGTGTCTGGTTTATGTGTCGTTTTGGAAATGACAAAAAGACAAAAGCACAGGTTGACTGAACACACAACGCTCAATAGGAAAGAGATGACTTACACATCGGTCACTTGTAAATGAGTACAAAAACTGTAGATTATAAGATAATTGTTAAATTTCATGTGAATCCTGAAATTCTGAGGGAATCTGACAATTTGTGTTTTGGCAGATCACAACCAACTTTGCACTTATTTCCTTTAGATGTTGTTCTGATGTTTTGTTCAAATACTGATTAAGAAATTTCTTGGCAAGGAGAAAACAGACAGTTCCTTCCTTTGGAGATCGATGGACTCTGTGGTCTCTTTTAAAAGCCAGTTAAAACATATCTTTTTAAAGATATGTCATGTCTTTGGCACCTCTGTAGCCAAAAAGCTTTGGAGTTTAGACAAGAGACTGCTGATGAAAAAAGTAGGTGGACTTATGCACTAGATATAGATGTAGGATTGGTGTTACTGTGACATATCACAGATGACGCACTTCCATCTACATCAGGGGTCTCAAACTCGTGGCCCGGGGGCCACTTGCGGCCCACGTCACCCCTACTTGTAGCCTGTATATTGACATGAATGGCAATTTGGCCCTTGAAGCTATTTTTTTGTTAGGGAGGATGTAACAATGGTCACATTTTGATAATCTTTCTATTATTTTGTTATTTTCTGGCCAAATGATCACAGACTGTTCGTTTGTCAGTCACAACCACATTGATTACACCATGCTGAATGTTGCCAACTGAACATGGGCCCAAATATTATATTGCACTTTATGAACCTATTGATCAAAGAGCACAGACATGGAAAACAATACAGAATAATGCAAGCAAACAGAACTCAGCAGCCTAACTGCTAACGTTGATGCCATATATTGAACACAATGAAGCCAAGTGTCAGTTGGCAGGGCTGAGGTTGTGAGTCAGAGCTCCCTGGACCTCAGGGGGACCATCCAGAGGCTAAAGAGATGCTATTCATTTGTTATAAAGTCTTCAGAGGTCTTCTGGCATTATGGGTCTCCTAATGGCAGCCGTTCCTTTGAGGCTCTCGTCTGCTTTCTGTTACTAAACAAGGACCAGCTTGCACAGAGTCATGAACTGCATGTAAGGCAAGCAGCAGCTTTGTGCAAAAAGATGGCACTCATTAAATCAGCTATGGTAATGGCTGCGTGAGGCTGTACAGGCTAGTTACAATCAGTGGTTTCCAAATTTTTTTGTGCCCATTTCAAGGCACACCTCCATTTATATCTACATAAGAAAGCCTCAGTGTCATCTGACCAGAGTTTTGAACGCTGGACCTACTGTGATACCTGCAAATACATCTCTACTTCAGCAGCATAGAACGTCTCAACATCACTTCATGGAGTGATGGAAAAACGCCAAGTTTTCCTTAGACAATAATTTGCTTTCTGAGGGGTTTGCAGTATTAGCATTAGCCATAATATATTAAACGTTTTGGCTGCAGGCTGTTGACTTAAAATAGGGAGCATTTGTGACAGCAGCTTTTCTCTTTTCTTTATATAGTGTATTGTCTGCACTGGTGGCCAACTGTCTTGCTCCACCACAATAAACACATTAACTTCCTCACTGTCAGTTAGGGTCTCTCTTAAGGTCCTTTATACAGAAACATTTTAACAGATTCTTTTAGGGGAAGCGAGTGCAAACTACTGATAAAGAAATCATTAAAAAGGTTTTTGTTCATAAGTCACTGCACCTTGTGGAAACCACTGGGCATAGCTCAGTTAACAATGTCAACAAGCACAGATAACAGCACAGAGACTTCCAGTGTTGACAATGTTTGTGCCAAATTATGGGCAGAAATTCTGAACCTATTTAGTAGAGATTGAATACAGAAGTTCAGGAACTGCTCGTCCCATAAATATTATATTTTTCTTTCAGCTAGAAAATAGTAACTCTAACAGATCCAAAGACGTTCGTCTTAGTTTACACAGTGCTTTTGTGTGACCTTATTTTCTGTCTCCCTGGGGCTCCATAGTGAGGTCTTGACTGACGAATAATTTTTTCATGTTTGCCGGAAACTAAATCCCCCTGCTGACACAAATCATCTTTGGTGACTCAGCTGGGAAAGAACTAGTCTTTAAACATTTGTTTAAAAAAAATGCTGAACTGGTGAAATCAAAAAGTCAGTATTTGGGGCAAGGGGTATGTACTTTTCCATTTAGCCAGTACTAATTTATGACTATGATTTGAGGATCCCGACATTACTAAAATCTGCCTGACCGAGAAAAGCCCTTTTGTGATTCCTGCTCAGAAAGGTGAGGGTAGCTTGGTTTAGAAATTGTTTTGGTGGTTGAAAGTTACGCTTAAATAACTTCTGATTTGATTCAAGAGTGCCAGCCAGCTGTCATTTCCTAATATTTCAATATTTCCATCTCTTTAAGTTAACTAGAGTAATGTTTCATGTATTTTATTAATAAAACACAGTAAAGAAATTATTACAGTGCACTTAAACTGCATTCCTCAGACTATACGGTTTGCTCACTACTGATGCAGATGACACAGAGCAGAGCTCAGCTGTGTCTATTTTGGGTGGATACCGATAAAGATAAAGCTCTATGAGAAAGTGCAAAGACTATTGCACTGACAGTATTTTTTTAACCTCAATCCCAAAGCCAATTTTAAGGCAGTGTAGCCAAGCTATTACTGTTGGACATAAATATCAAACATATGCTCTGTTTAGTGTCGAGAAATCTCCTGACCTGTGCTTGTCTTAATGCGAGTCTTGCCTAAAGTAGAGGAGTAACAACATGGTCCAAACCTTGCCTTGTTTAATCTTACGAGTCAGAAAGATTTATGTTAATTATTGTGTGTCATTCCAATCGACGATTGAAAACATCACAGACAGATCTTCTCAGTCTTCTAATCTTATCTAAATTGCAAGTAATAAAACCTCTATTACCCCTGGATAATTAAATTTAAAGTCACATGATGCGTCTAAACATGAAATATAGATTAAGGTTTGATATTTATTACTAAAGCAATATTGTATGTGAGTGTTGGTGGGAACTTTTCAGCCACATGAAAAAATAATTAGGCTATATTGTGGTTTGGAGCTTTGCCCTGGTTGGCAAGTGTCCCATTTCTCTCTGATAAATGTCCCTGGAGAGGTAGGTGGTCCAGTGGTTGGAAAACCCACAACTTTAGCCAGAGTTCCTTCAACCCATGACGCGGTTTTTTTTCTTAAATAAATTATGATTGATGTGCTTTAGCTGGGAACCTGGGAATAGTCCCTGGAGTCAAGGTCATGACTTGGTGCACTGGGAAACAGTTTTGGGAAATTAATTTACATGAAGACTTTGAATTCCAATAAACTGCATTCCAGCTACATGGTGTGGCTTGCCACAAAGACCAGCAGGCACACCAGTAAGTGAACAAAAGTTTAAAGACTCTATCAAAAAGAGAGTTTCTAAACCTTAAACTTTTAAACAAACTTCAAAATTGGGAATTGTGTTTACAGTCGTGGAAATTTTACTTCTAAATTTTTTCTAAAGAATTTCATTTCACTCATTTATTATAAAGCACTTTTTGGCTGACCGATTTTATAGCCAGTTGCCTTTCCAAAGAAATCACCTCCCGTCAGCATGATTTCTGTTTAGAATTTATTCATCACAGACAGGATTTGCTGCCAATGACAACAATGAGTTTTGTTTCCTTTCGAAACAACCCAGCCTCCTCATTGTGGAGACGACACATCTGTTTTAAAAGAATTTGAAAATGTCTAGGGGTGGGTGAACAGTTCACATTCAACCCTGATACCACAAAAAAGATCGAAAGCTGGAATTCACAGAATTATAACTTTTTAATTTATGTTGTTATGTCAGTGCACACTAGGGCTGCCACAAACGATTATTTTGATAGTCGACTAGTCACCGATTATTTTTGCGATTAGTCGACTAATCAGATCATCATCCATTGGATGTAAAAGTACAGCTTATTGCACCAGCAGCATCTGCTCTAATATAACTATCATTAGCTTACAGCTTTAAGTGTTTAAGGTCTGTGCTAACTAAAAATAAAGACAAGATGATAGTTTATTAAATTTTAATGAAATTTGCAGATTGTTTCGGTGAAGTTTAATAAACTCCTTGCTATCTAAATATAACAGGACACCGGAGTAAATTCTCCAGCATCTCACACTTCTGATAATCAGTTGTCTGCTTGACGTTTATTCAGCTGTGTAAAAACTATAACTTTAATCTCAGCCAAACCGATTTACTCAGGAACAAATAAAATACTAAAAAAAAGCCAAACAATAACATTTTTAAGTTATCTAAGTGACTTATATATCATGTTTAACCTGAGTAGCGAAAGACAGCGGTGGGTTTGAAAACGATTTGCCGGGAGTCCGGTGTTCTCACGGCTCTAGTTAGCCTTGCCCCCGGCTAGCTATCGAGCTAGTGGGTAACAGACGTCTCTGAAAACGTCGGAGCGCTTTTGAAAATATGTGGTGTCTTGATAAACTGAGCAGATATTTGAGGTTTACACAGCTACATTCTCGCCTGAAAATATGTTAAACGTTTATTTTGTGACCCAGAAAGAATAATAAGAGTAATATTAAAACTAACTAGCTGCCGCCATTGTTGGAAACTGAGCTGGGCTGCGCTATGAATTCTGGGACACAGCTTCTTCTTCTTCGGGGTTTAACGGCAGCTGGCATCCTTGTACATGCAGTGCTGCCATCTTCTGTTTCAGTCCGTTATTACACTCTTAAATCCTACTACTTATTCCTGCGTCTTTTGGGATCTTACAAAGCTTCAAACGACGCGTCGACTATTAAATTAGTCGTCGACGATTTTGATAGTCGACGTAATCGTGACTAGTCGACTAATCGTGGCAGCCCTAGTGCACACTAGTCATTTATTTGTTTCATGCAGCTTGCTGGGCTTTGATTTGTTTCAATTGCACGTGTTCTATTTGAGAGAGGTTGTGGCTTGAGAATATTGTTTAACTTTATGAGCTATGGGAGTTTTTCCATAGTACAATTACGGTTTTATTGACATGAGAGAACAAAATAAAACCATTCAATAATATTTTGATGTTAAAGACATTATGTACAGAAACAAAGCGCGAGGACTATATAGTATATACGTCAGCAAGACAAGAAGTAAAAACCGAAACAAAACACATTAGAAAAACCAACAGTCGATGTAACACTACTTTCAGCTGCTCCTTTACTCACAAGGGGCCACTAAAACAGGTACATAATATTTCTGAAGGTTTTACTCACCCATCCAAATCACTGAATTCATCAGTTCCAATAAATTCTATGACCACAAGTGTATAAAACCAAGCACCTAGGCATGGCGACTGCTTTAACTAGCTATTGTGTAGGAATGGGTCGCTCTCAGGAGCTCAGTGAAGTCCAGTGCAGGACCGTGATAGGATGCCACCTATACCACCGTGATGGGATGCTTCTTCGTGATCCAGCATGACCTCATACCAGTGCACAAGGTCCATAAAGATATGGATGAATGAGTTTGGTGTGGAAGAACTTGACTGGCCTGCACAGAGTCCTGACCTCAGCCCGACAGAAGATCTTTGGGAGGAATTAGAGTGGAGACTGCGAGTGAGGCCTTCTCGTCCAACATCAGTGTATGACCTCAGAAATGTACTTATGGAAGAATGGTCAAACATTCCCATAAACCCACTCCTAAACATTGGAAAGAAAGATGAAAGCTATTATAGCTGAAAAGGGTGGGCCGAGATCGTGTTAAACCCCATGGATTAAGAATGCGATGTCGCTCAAGTTCATGTGCGTGTGAAGGCAGACGAGCGAACATTTTTGGCAATACCGTGTAGCTCTGCATGTTTGATTTGGCTGACGTTTTTACACAGGATGTTCTTCCTGACACAACCCTAAAGGGATTTGTGTTTCCGCTTGTTCTAAAACCCAGAGCTTTTCACCTGTTAGGCAAATATGTAAATCACCACACTACTCAAAGCCAAATATTAGGAAAACAGGAAATAACCAACAACAAATACTAAACAGAGACATTAAACTAATAACAGAAAGAGGGGGAATGGACACTAAGAGATGATATAGACTGGGACATACTGGAAAGAATAATATAACAACAGAACTCATGACAAAGAGGTAAAAACGAGAAACCAGAACGGAAAGATATCTGAAGCTTAACATGACTGGAATAAAAACACAAAACTTAGAACAAAAAATCTAAATCAGGCAAAACAGTGGGACATATACTTTCTGTTGTTCAGGCTTTCTGTTGAGAATTTTAATGAATTGTTATTATGTATTTATTAGTAAATTACCTGTTTTCATCTATCTGTCTTTTTATTGTCTCTTATGGCATCTAATTTTCTTATTTACTTTACTTGTTTGTGTAATGAATACACTTTGCTTACTTACAAGATAATTTTAGTAACTGCTAACATTTTGTAGCATCTGCCTGATAAAGCTTGAATAGACGTGTTTATTGAGCCTGGAAAAAAATTGTGATTTTTTTTAATGTAATACTGATTTTGTCAATTTTCCTAAATCTTCCCTGTGACATATGCCCTCCAGAGGCAGAGCCAAAGGGTGGTAAACTTAACAGCTTAACTTAACATATTTAGTCGCCTTTCTGGGGCGATCATGGCTCAAGAGTTGGGAGTTCGCCTTGTAAATCGGAAGGTTGCCGGTTCAAGCCCCGGCTTGGACAGTCTCGGTCCTTGGGCACCTGTTGTTGCCTACCGGCAGCCTCGCCTCTGTCAGTGGGCCCCAGGGTGGCTGTGGCTACAATGTAGCTTGCCATCACCAGTGTGTTAATGGGTGGATGACAGTTTGTGTAAAGCGCTTTGGGGTCCTTAGGGACTAGAAATGCACTACACAAATACAGGCCATTTACCATTTACCCGGTATCAGCAGTGGTCTTACACATGCTCATATAAGAAAATACAACAATTGTTGCCTGCAGTGATTTTCCACACGAGACTTTCTGTCCTACCCTAATGTAAGTAATGGTATCAGACAGGATATTAATATGAAAGCAAACTGCTGTAAAAAAAAAAAAATGTGGCTCCTCAACTGAACCCCACAGGAACATGTAACAGACAACAAAACGTTTCATTGTAGCTACCCTGTTAAACCTTTCTACACAAATACAGTGTGCTGAAAAGCCACTTCTGTCATATACCAGTGGGGAGAAAAAGGAGAACTAAGAAATGAAATGAAGCATTGCAAGGTAGGACTGAATCCGGGAGGGAGCTTTGGCTCTGTCTTTTATCAATGCCAGGACGCCCGATTCACAATGATTAATGTCTTTTTGCTCATGAAGCCATGCAAAAATAAAACTTGGATACTATGAGTTGCTGCTCAAATGGTCAAAAAAGCTTTATGTTCTTCATTAGTTTTTATGACATTAACCGACCATTTAAAGGAAAACAAGTGTTTAATTATTTTATTAAAAGTGTAGAAGCAGATGAATACTTGCATACTGAGTAAATTACAGACGAGGGCAAACGTATCTGCAGGATATTCCTCTCCATTGTGTCCTTCACTCAACACCACTGCAGTGCCTACACCCACAGGCTCTGTTTGGCTAGCTGCCAGAGGTGTCAGTCACAGAGACTCAAGTTCATCCAGAACGGATGTGGATGTCTTCATTACGGCTGTCACAGCAGCTCAGGGACCTTTCAGCACACAGACATTTTTGTCTTCATGCAGGTGTGATTTTCACTCTGGTGCTGTGTGCCAGATAAGGGGATGACATCAGTGCATGAGTTCATGTCAACACAGGAAACAGCAGCGAGTCTCCATCTATAGTGACGTCGTATGACTTATTTCCTCTGATGGGATTCCTCTGAGAGCCTGATATTCTTTGATCTAAGCTCTGTTTTCTTCTTTTAACGATATATGTAGACTAGGTATAGGTCAGGTTTTTAAAAGTAGAATAAATAAATACCACATATATATGTTTGAACATATTTTTCAGACCATAAGGCGCACCGGATTATAAGGCGCACTGTTGAAGAACGGGTCTGTTTTCAGATATGCGCACTAAGCGAAACAAAACAGTCAGATAAATCAAACTTAACTCAACTCATTCTTCTTGCTTCCTCCACTTCCGTACCATTGATTCTTTAATGTTGAATTCTCTCGCAGCTGCTCTATTGTGTTGTTGCAGTATATTAATGACCAACCTCCTATTGTGGTTAAATTATCTCAGTTCATCTACTGACTGAAGTTTGGTCCGTTTACAGCATCCTGCCATGCATTGCATTTGCCCCTAACCATCTGCAACCCTCACCTTAAATTTTATTTTGTGGAAAAAAGTTAGCGTTGATCCTCCAGCTTCACTGTGTTTGTTATGCTAACATAGCTGTGTTGCTAGCGATCACATATCACATCATTATATACCAGCTAACCCAACTTCAGTAACCCTACAAACGTCACTGCTGTTTAGTTTTCTGTCTTCATTTATGTTGGAAGTGATAACAGAGCTGTACGTTTAAATCTCTAAGAAAATCTCTAAGTCAGAACGTGCTATATCATGTTTAGGTGGAAACTAGCTTGCTAACTTCCTGCTAACTTCTAACTTCGTTAAATTTAAGAAATTCTGTTTTCATGGATGCCTGGATGTTAAACTTAATTGTTACACCTGTTAAACAGGCAACTTAAAGATGAAAGAATTTAGACAGTTTTTACCTTTCAGTGATGCTGCAGTGATCATTTGACTTTGGGACCTGAAGAAAGACGGAGTTTTGGACCCAGATTACTCCCGAGTCTGCGAGGCTCCTGTAGTGTAATGCTTCAACAATCCTTCAACAAGCGGTGCGGCTTCGTAGCTTACCGAAATCGTACAAAAAAACTTTTTTAAAAGAGTTTTGAGCGCTGCGTACCACATAAAATCGGTTCGAGGTCAGTCAGCACAACCAGAATTCATACATAAGGCGCACCGGATTATGTTCTGTTTTACCAGGAATGTATTAGTCAAACCAAATCTGCTTATTACTCTGCTATTGTCTGCTCAAGTGAGAACTCTACCAAGACCCTTTTCTCACTATTCAACTCTTTTAACAGGCCACCTGATTCTCTCCCTGCTCATCTCTATTCATCTAACTTCTGTGATGCTCTAATGCTATTCTTTATTGATAAAATTCATAAAATACACTTAGACCTGGACCCTAATGCTCAATGTAGCTTCTCTGTCCTAACTTCTCCCCCTTTTCACTTCCTCTCTTTTTTTCAACTTCCATCCTTAGCTGATATTGCTGATCTCATCCATAAATCAAAGCCTTCTACCTGCCAGCTCGATCCTATCCCCACTGTCCTCGTCAAAGCCTGCTTACTCCCTCTCCTTCCCCTCATATCTGCTATTATTCACTCTTCACTCACCACTGGAACTGTTCCTGCTTCCTTCAAAGTTGCTGCTATTACCCCAATTCTGAAAAAAACTGGTCTAGATCCCAACAACTTTAATAATTTTCGTCCTATCTCCAATCTACCATTTCTCTCAAAAATCCTTGAAAGAATAGTTGCTTCACAAGTCCATCTTCACCTAACTGATAATAACCTTTACGAACAGTTCCAGTCTGGCTTTCGTCCTCTACATAGCACTGAAACTGCTCTTATAAAAATAACAAACGACCTTCTTATAGCAGCTGATTCTGGTCTCCTCTCCATCCTTATCCTTCTTGATCTGAGTGCAGCTTTTGACACCATCTCTCATCCCATTCTCCTTAGCAGATTAGCTTCTATTGGTCTCTCTCACACTCCACTAGCCTGGTTTAAATCATACCTATCTGACCGCACTCAGTTCATTCAATTAAAATCCTTCACTTCTCAGCTTTCTCCTTTATCCACTGGGGTGCCCCAGGGATCTGTCCTCGGGCCCCTTCTTTTCATCATCTACCTTCTTCCACTCGGACATATTTTTCGTAAATATAATATTCAGTTCCACTGCTACGCCGATGACACCCAGCTCTATCTCTCTACCAAACCTGACTCTACTCTTCCTCCACCCTCCCTCATCCTCTGTCTAGCTGAACTTAATTCTTGGTTCTCCTCCAACTTTCTTAAACTCAACAGCAATAAATCGGAACTTCTTCTGGTTGGCACTAAACGACTGCTATCCAGAATTAACAATTTCTCTCTCACCATCAATAACTCGCTGGTCCCTATCTCTCCCTCTGTGAAAAGCTTGGGTGTCATTCTCGATAGCACATTATCCTTTAACTCACATATCAATAATATTACACGTGCAGCATATTTCCAACTCCGTAACATTAATCGCCTCCGCCCCTTCCTCACACCTCACGCCACTGCCATTCTCATCCATAATCTTGTTATCTCTAGAATTGACTACTGCAACTCATTATTATTTGGCCTTACACAAAAATCTATCAACAAGCTCCAACGTGTCCAGAACTCTGCTGCCCGTATTATTACTAGGACTTCTTCTACCCACCACATCTCCCCAATCCTGAAGCAACTTCACTGGCTCCCGGTCAAATTTCGCATCCATTTTAAAATAATTCTGTATACGTTCAAGGCTATTCATTCTCTCTCTCCACCGTACCTCTCTGACTTATTACAGATGAAGCTCCCATCCCGCTGCCTCAGATCTTCATCTTCTCTTTCTCTCTCTGTTCCCTCTGCTCGTCTGATCACAATGGGAGGGAGGGCCTTTAGCTGCTCTGCCCCTCGACTTTGGAATTCCCTACCCCCGGACCTCAGAAATATTAGTTCATTCTCTCTTTTTAAGTCCACCCTCAAAACTCATCTGTTTAAAATTGCCTATTCTTAAATTTCTGTATGTTTTAACTTTTATCTTCTATTTTTATCATTGTGTATATTTCCAGTTTTTATCTGTTGTACAGTGTCCTTGGGTGCTTTGAAAGGCGCTATTTAAATAAAATGTATTATTATTATTATTATTATTATTATTATTATAAGGTACGGAGCCCCGCAGGGGACATGGGAGAAAAAAAATTAAGACGGACTTTTGCGAGATCTCGCAAAACTAACTCGGGATCTTGCAAAACAAACTCGGGATCTCGCAAAACTTTTGCGAGATCACGCAAAACAAACTCGGGATCTCGCAAAGCTTTTGCGAGATCTCCCGTTAGCTCAAAGCTAGCTCAAAAAGTTAGCTTTGAGCTAACGGGAGGTCGAGACCTACTACAGCCGGGAGGAACACCACTTTCCCAGCACATCGTGCCTCGACCTCCCGGTCGGCTTCGAGCCGGCGTCCGAAGAATGCGGCTAAAACTTTTGCGAGATCCCGAGTTTGTTTTGCGAGATCTCGCAAAAGTCCGTCTTAATTTTTTTTTCTCCCATGTCCCCTGCGGGGCTCCATAATAAGGCACGCTGTTGATTTTTGAGAAAATTAAAGGATTTTAAGTGCTCCTTATAGTGTGGAAAATACAGTAATAAGTACATTTAATGTCTTCTAAATGATTTCAAATATATGAAGACTTACAAAACTGTGCAAAACTATCACCCATCTCTCTCTTTATATTTTGCCTCCAATGAGCCAAACTGTCTTTTAAATTTTTTTAAGTGGCCTTGAGCCTTCTTTTGAAACTGGCTGCTTTTCATTCTAGTCCATGTACCTGACCAATTTTAGAGGAATGTTTGCTTTTGGTTGGTTTTTAAGCCACAAACCAATGAGTCATTCAAACATATAAAAGACACCAAACTCAAGGACTGAACCCGTGTTGTGTCTACACATAATAGCCAACTTGGAATCATAATAGGATGAGATCCTGATCCGCTTCAGTCATGGAGAAGAGAAGAATTTTTCTGACTAGAAATATTTTCATGCATAGATTCATTCTGGACTCTGCCTCCTATTGTAATTGAACGGAAAGAAAAAGGCTACCATGATCTCCTGACCTTAGCAGCATGGGTAGCAGTGTAACATAAACATCAGTTCCAGTGATACTGGCAAAGTCAAATTAAATATGTAACCATATGGACCTGCAAGTACAGTGGGTAACAGAGTTATGGAAGACTTTCCTTTTAATGCAACACATGGAACATATTTGTACTTTTTGCTCATGTTTTCATATTGAATAATAATTTAGAGCAGCGTACAAATTACAAAAGCAACTTTTCACCTGATTAAGTAGTTAAGAACATGGATTTACAATAATTTGCATGAGTGTGGAGGTTGTCTGTCTCTCCGTGTTAGCCCGGCAATAGATTGGTGGCCTGTCTAAGGTGCACCCGGCCTCTTAACCCATGACCGCTGGGATATTCAGCTGAACAGCAACCATAAAATGGAAAAGAAAAAACAATTGAATATCAGTTATACATTAATTCATTTTAGCATAAATGTAAGTTATTTTTGTGTGAAACAAATCCACACGTGGTAGTGTTGAAGATGCTACATTTGTGCAAAGTGGAGTATGGTTAAGTAGAAAACCAGATACATTTTAACAGCAGGTCCTCGGATGCACATTTCGAAAAACTGTGCTGACAGTTGTTTGCTTTTCTCTGTTAAATATATATTTTAGTAAATTAGTTATAAGAGGGGTAAAAAGAAAAGTTTAAGCACTGAGATAAAGAAGAAAAAGGTCAATGCAGACTACTGCTGGAGTTACAGGAATTAGGAAAGAGAGTAGCAGTGGAATTTAAGAGCAACTGTGAGACAGAGATTACGGTGTCATCAGACTTCCTGTCAAAGTTGACACGAGGATTTGGGCAAAATGAGCAGAGGAAAGCGGTTAAAGTGGTTAGAGGCTGAAAACCAGTTTCTTGTGGGTAGAAACAAAATGTTCCTGGTTGTTTTACAAAGTTCACACCACACTCAAAAAAGAAGTGGGTCAGTTGAGAAGTGACTCATAGGCTGGAGTTGCTGTATAGGACTTCAAAATGAAATATCCATTCAAGCTCTCAATAGGATAAAAAAGTGGATATTGTAACTATTTTGTTTTGGCAGTGTCTCTATGCCTACAGCATGCAGTTATATCCTGGAGGATATCCTGCTTTTGCTGTCTTCCTTTTATTCACCAGTAGCTTGAAAAGTGGCACAGACAAATGAACAAAGCATTTAGTGCTACCAGTATGTGGTGCTTGGATGTGTTTGAAATTGCTCAGCGGTTTGCTTTTATGCCATCAGTCATTTCTGGATTAGCTGATTTCAACATAACTATAATAGCTGCAGAAAAAGAAAAGATTTCAACATCACCGCATTACTCCACAAGAGGTTTATGAAATGCAGCTGTCTTAATGACCTGTTTCCACTGATTTGATTTCTCTACTGCTGAAATGTGGGGCAGCTAATGTTGCTGTAAAAGGTTGCTTCATATTTTCAGTGAAAGTGACAGGTGTGTATCAGCCAGGGCGACATCTGTAAAACTGGCTATGATTCTCCAGAAAATGACCAGGTAGTTTTATTTTTTAAATTGTCAACATCATCAGTATTTGTGTTTTAAAATAAAATCTGTGCAACTAAACAAGTAAAGTTTTGCAGTTACCTTACACTTACACACACCACACACACACACGATGATTTATTCTGGAACTTCCTAACACATCAACCATCTGGTCGACCATTTCTTAGCCAGCTGACTTCAAGCAACAGCTGGATATGAATTTCATTCAAATAGAGGAAAAATTGTAGCAGAATAGAAAAATGCTTTCTTTGATCACTTCAAGGTGGAGTTAAAATGAGCTTTTGGAATGAATATGTTTTATATTGACAGAGAAAAAAGTATGGATGACAATAGTGTAGAGTTAACAGCTTGGCTTTGTGTGCTTCTTGTGATGATGTAGTTCCACAGAGTTGAACCTTTTTATATACAGCATGTCATGGTAACTGGGTCTGTACACGGGGTTTTGAGTGTTGGGAATGTTTAGTTTTCTAGTTTGTTATCCTTATATTTTAGTTTTTGTATTTATTGTTATTCAGGATTTTCTTTTTACGTGGTTAAGTGAGTGGTCGTCATCCTCTAGTGTCTGGTTTTCTGTGTTAGTTATTTGTCTGTCTGTGAGGTCAGTCGTGTCTCGTGTTAATTTGTCTGTTTCCCAACTCTTGTCTGGTTCCTCTGTTCTCTCTCGCCCTCCTTCTGTGTCTTCCTAGTCTTGTCTCCTCCCTCCGTTCCCTGTGTTTACTCAGTCTGAGTCTCTGTGTGTGTTTCCCATGTTTTCCTGCAGCTGGCCTCTGTCTGTTTCCTGTTTTATTCTGATAGTCATTTGTCCTGTGTGCGTCATGTTCAGTTTTGCTTCCCCTGTCTCGTCAGTTAGATTATGTCCAGTCTTGTTCCACGGGTGTTACCTCTTTGCACTGATACATTGTGTATATAAATGGGGGCAGGGATAGCTCAGTAGGTAAAGTGGTCGCCCCATGATCGGAAGGTCGGCGGTTCGAATCCACTTAACGGCTACCCTGAGGTACCCCTGAGCAAGGTACCGTCCCTACACACTGCTCCCCGGGCGCCTGCTTAGTGGGCTGCCCACTGCTTCACTGAGTGAATGGGTCAAATGCAGAGAAAAACAAGTAATTTCCCCATGGGGATCAATAAAGTATCCATTATTATTATTATTATTAAATAGTCTGCATTTCCCTCTGTTCCTTGTCGCAATCTCCTGCATCCTCTGCTTTTGTGTTCTGTCTGCTTAGTCTATCTCGGTTTAAGTTCCTTGTGACATCATTGGTTAATGTATTCGGTAATTCAGCAATGAAGCTGCATTTAAGTTTAGTTTTGCATGTGAGTCCTGCACCTTTAGGTCTATTCCTGCTTGCCTTACACTGCACCATGTCACAACAAAATATCCAGTAATGAGTAACTGTATGAATAGTAATACTTGGGTGCAAGAGCTCAGGCTTAAGACTGTTTTAAGCACTTACCTTCAAAAAAAAAAAGTTTTCTTCTTATCTCTGCATGTCAAAGAGAGAGGGGAAGCAAGGCTAATGGTGCTTGCCCAGTAAACCTAAAAATGGGCATTGTCTCTCAGTTATATTTCTATTACCACATGCCACTAATCCGCAGTATGCTATTATCAAGCAGACAGTTCTAGCAGTGAGCTCAGAAGCCCCACCCACCTGTTGTTCAAACCTTTCGTTCATGAGGAGGAACCAATCAAAAGAAACATGTCTTAAAACAAAGGGTGTCTCAGTCTTGGTAACAGTAGATGAAAAGAGTGGCTACATAAAGGCTCATTATGAGATAAATAAGGATTACTGTAAAATATAAACTATGCAGCGCTAGTTAAGTAGCGTCCAAGACTAAATATATGGACCAGAAATAAGCACAAAAAGTCAGATACAGATTATATGAAAAGAAGGACATAAGTGAATTTGCTAAGCTTACCACTTTTATTGGACTTTTACTCACATTTTTACTCAACACGTGTCAGTTGCTTGATGCACCAAGATGAAAAACCAAACTCTTACATCCTCATTTGCAAAAGTCTGAGCTCACAGTGAGGCGTGACCCTGGACTGAGGACAACAGTCCACTCAGCAAACACAAGAAATAAGCAAAGGAAAGTTTATTTGAATTCTTTGAGAGTGTGTATTAAGTTGCTCCGCATGCACGTTTTATTGTGTATTTATGCTCAGAACAACAGCATAGGTCCAGAAGGCCCTACTGATCTTCGTGGTGTCCCGGTATCCCCACCCTCCACCCCCAACAAACAGACATACACACTCTCTCTCTCTCTTTTTCTCTTGCATGCTCTTGCTCTCTCTCAGCTATGAAGACTAGGCGGACATCACCCCACCCTTCACCCAGTGACTCACTCACAGAATATTCCATTTTCCTCTTCTTATTTCTTTTTTCTCTCCCCAAGGCTGAAGCTAGCCCTTATTTTATTTTATTTTTTGCAATTGGTTTCAAACAGCTGTGGTGTAACCCATTTCTATTCTGCAGAAAAATTACATCAGCAGTTCTGAAAATACAGCATGTAACACACTGTACATTATATTCCCACTGTATTCAGCTTTGTCTCCTTCACATTTCTAACAGAATTCAGTGAAAAGTAATCCAGTTTGGATTGAAATGAAAACATCACACCACACATTTAAGTTACGCTTCAATTGCTGCTTCAATTTAGAGATCACTCGATAATAAAAAAAACATAATCAAAGGTAAACATGTAACCTAATACATTTGTGCCCTCAGTAACAATGTAGGCAACAGTAACCTAGCCTTGTCAAACTGCAGTATCTGCTCTCTGTTTCCAACTACAGTGTAGCACGCAACAACTTCAGCCACCTGTGAAACTCATTAGCTAGCAGCAAATTGGTTCCACATGTAGAGATGCACTCCCACAAATGGTGTGTAACATAAAATGGAAATCTTGGCATGAAATCATGTAAAGGAAAAAAAACATCTACAAACTTTGTGAGAAACACAGTTGGACAGCAGCTCATGAAAGAAGCGAGCTTGGATTTTGTTCCTTCTCTAAGAAGATTTCCTGAAAGTGATAGAAAACAGGGTAACATAATCTACACCAGTCCTCTGCACTAAATGTCATTCATATCATCAACATCAGTGGATAAACAACCTGCAGACAGTAAAAAACAGCTTAATGTTTCTCCTTTTTTTGCACACAGTGCAGGTGCACAAGCTACAGTGTGTTATACTTAAAGCAGCTGTCCTCTAATTTTTTTTTTTTTAGAGAAACCCTCAATTAAGCCACCGAAGAAATCTATAGGCCTTTCTTAAACCTTTCATCTTTGCTCTATGGGGGAGGTTTATCTTATTCAAGATCAAAGCCTTCATTATAGTGACACACTTCCAAGCTGCTGACAGACACTGGATCTAGGGAAAGTTTCACCTCCACTATCTTTTTATCTGCAGGTGTGAAACTGCCATCAGGTCCTACAAGTCCTGCATTTAAAATAATGCCCCACATTTGAGTTATCAGCAAGCGTAGCCTCAAGCTGCAGCTGGAGCGAGCAGCAGAAGTCTGCTACAAACAATCAGACGTTGGTGAGTAAAATCACAGTTCCACACTAAACTATCCTAAGTTTGTGTTCTTCTTCTGCAGCGCAAGTATTGAGTCATGTTCCTCTCCTCCTCTTTGTTAGGACATATTGTATTATTTTCCACCCTGACACTTGTTCAGCCCACAGTAACTGTTGACATGCAGCAATATTTACTCTCCAGCTAATGAACGTTTGGCAGAACTCTGCCTCCACAGTTGACGTTAGTAAGATTACGGTATGGTCTACGGTAACTGCTCTTAGTCAGCACAGATAAATAACGAAATAATTTTGGGTCGGAAAGAAAACTTTATTCCAACAGCTGCAGTGGATTCCCCACTTTATGCAAGGATGAACAGTTCAAATGACTCAGATTAATAAAACAGATTAATAAAAATATGAGTAGATCATGGTGTGTTTTTGATGTGTTTATTTCATGTTCTTGTAAAATTTGAGGAAATTGCAGTTTTTTCACCTCCATTTGCATCAGATGTGCAAGCAAGCATTATGTATTTGAGATGTCCAAAATATCTCTTGAAGCGTCTTGAATGAGACCTTTAAACTTAAAAATTCAACTGTCAAGGTCATAGGTCATCAAATATGCCATAGTGAAAGGTTTTTATTCAGTGACTGGGGTCAGGTGTTCGAAATGCATTTTCAGTGATAACTCTCACACCTAACTCCACAGTTTCACACAACTGGCTGATTAGATGAAATGAAGAGGTCCGATTTTACATCCAGAAGGTCAAAGGTCAAGTTCACTATTACATCATGCTCTTGAAAAATGGTTTTCTGGTTGTTATTCAGCATCAAAACTCAGGAACAGAACCATTCATGCTTACATTCACACCTACGGCCAACATAGGATCACAAATCAACCTAACATGCTTGTCTTTGGACTGTGGGAGGATGCTGGGGTACCTGGACAGCACAGGGAGAACATGCAAGGCTTCACACAGACAGGGCCCAGCTAGCCACTGAAGTTTAACCCAGGAGCTTTTCGCTGAGGCTCTAGGGCTAACCATTGCACTGCTGTTCTCCCTGAATTATTCACATTTGCTTATGTCAATCGTGTTTAGTCGTGTCTACTGTTTTAATTGTACTTAATCTACATAATCTGCATTTTATGGCTACGACTTCAGTGGTAGCTGTGCAATTACTGTAAATAACCTGTGAAAATGTGGTTTATAAATAAAGTTTTGGTTGCTTTTGTGGATTTTTCGATTATCTTTTAGTGAGAAGATACTTTATGTCTCCTGACTCACACTGTATTATGTAAGTTTGTTTGGGGAGGGGGCAGTAAGTTTAAATTTTATGGAAATGACTGTTAGCAGCAGGGAAGACTCTACTAAATGTAACACAGTGGGGCTTTAAAAGATTTAAATTACAGTGAGTTTGGTGGAAAAAGCCCATTCTACACCTCTTGAAATCTGTTAATGTTGGAAGTTAACATTTTTATTTTGCTGCAAGGTTTCCATGCGTAAACGGAAAGCATTTGATTTTTAAATATTACCATCCCTAATTTAATTCAGTTTTGGCTTTGTCCCACAATGCTGCACTCAGAACACGTAGGATCTACTTTTTTCCTGCCAGATACTGCAGTATAAAAAAGCTGTAGTAAACATACACATGGCTGAATTCGGACAGATAAAAAAAACGCACCATCATCTCTAGAAGGATGACAGCAATATTGGATTCACTCTCATTTCCATTAATCCATTAATAACTACATTAAGAAAAAAAGAGTTGACAGTTAGCTGGCAGCCGGTGCTTCTCCCTTGAAGGAAACGTCTTCATTTCTCTTACTTTGTGGTTCCATACAGATCAGAGCTGAGATGATAATTGAACTCCTTCCCATTGCTCTCAACTTCCACATCTGAATGCGACTCGATGGTGGTGACACTGACCACAGCTGTAATGAGAACAGCTGTGCCGAACAGACCTCTTTCTCACAGAAATTCTTTCACCGAAGTAAAACCATATGGATGCTCTGGATATGAGAAACATGGTAATGTCAGATGCAAAGGAGGCCTGAAATCATTGCCGTCATCGGTAATCAGTCAGCGTTAAAGGGGAATGGTCTTCTGGTTGCTTTGCTGGAAAACAGCATACAGATGGCGATGACTTCTTCTGCCATAATGTATGATTAAAACCTTATGATGTGCAAATGTACACAAAATGTCCAGGGTTTCTATTCTGCTGCTCTGCAGTTCAGCAGATTTCTTTGAGCACTTTTTCTTGCTTTATCAGTCTATAATGCAGTCTTACACTCCCTGCAAGCAGCACAATCTGGAGGGCTGGCAGAAAATAATGGATGTGGAGCTCTTCCAAGAATTTCTGCTCTGATATATCCCAGAGTAATGGTTAAACCAGGGAGCGGGTTTTACAATATGAAGCATAGCTGCAAGGCACGATGAAGGAAGCAACAATATATACTAAATCCAAGACCATGAAGTGAGGCAGGAAACAGTCAATGTAAGATATACTGGTGCTGGGATAGACTTATGCTGCTTTCATACATTTATTACAAACAACATTTTGATGAGCTTAACGTAAATCCATCAACTTACTAATAAGCATGTACCCTGTTTGTGCTTATGTAGGGCTATATATAGCAAAAAAACCCTCTAAATGTAATATGTAAAATGTAGTAATTATAGTTGCACATCATGTTCTATCCACATTGTTCCCCTCCGGCTCATAACCTTCACATACTTTGTCATTTCCGAATTATGTGTAGGAAGCTAGTATATATATTCCCTTAGTTATAGGTGTAGGCTGCTGGGGGATTCCCATGATGCATTGAGTTCTTCTTCTTCAGTCACCTTTCTCACTCTCTATGTGTTAATACACCTCCCTGCATTGAATCATACTTGTTATTAATCTCTGGCTCTCTTCCACAGCATGTCTTTTGTCTTGTCTTCCTTCTCTCGCCCCAACTGGTCGCAGCAGATGGCCCCGCCCCTCCCTCAGCCTGGCTCTGCTGGAGGCTTCTTCCTGTAAATAGGGAGTTTTTCCTTCCCACTATCTCCAAAGTGCTTATTCATAGGGGGTCATATAAGTGTCGGGTTTTTCTCTGCATATATTATTGTAGGTTTTACCTTACAATATAAAGCGCTTTGAGGCAACTTTTGTTGTGATTTCGTGCTATATAAATAAAATAAAATTGAATTCAAATGTTTCAAAAGTTCCCCATTTGTCCCTTCAGTCTACAGAATATTTTCCCAGATGTCTGAGGGAATCATCAAGATGTTTTTTCGGCAAATATGAGACGAGTCTTTGTGATCTTTTTGGTCAGCAGTGGTTTTCTCTCATGGATGCCATTGTTGCCCAATCTCTGTGTTATTGTTGAATCACGAATTCTGACACATGTGAAGCCTGCGGTTCTTTAATGTTGTTCTGGGATCTTTTGTGACCTCCTGAATGGGTCGTCGATATGCTAATTTTGGTAGGCTGCTCACTCCTTGGAAGTTTCACCACTGTTCCAAGTTTTCTCCATCTGTGTATAATGGCTCTCACCGCGGTTCACAGGAGTCTCTTAGAAGCCTTAGAAATGGCTTTGTGAGCCTTTCCAGAAAGACGTCAATGACTTTGATGTAGCTTGGTGTTTCTTTAGATTGTGGTACGATGTTGCTTTTTGTGATCTTTTAGCCTGTTTCACCTTGACAAACAGGTTTTTGTCTAAGTGATTTCTTGATGTAACAGGTCTGACAGTAATCAGGCCTGAGTGTGTTTAGTGAAACTAAACTCAGCTTTCCAAAAACTGTGGTTAATCACAGTTTTATGATTTAACAAGAAGTTAAAGAATTAATAATAAAATGAGAAAAAAAAACTCTGTTAGTCTCTTATTGTTGTAACGAGTATGGTATAAAAGCAATATTTTCTGGCATTTTAATCTCTTATTTAACCACATTTACTTCCTGCTTATTTACCACATCTGTGAATACAAAACACAAGAGAGTTTCGCTCTGCATCTAAACTATGTTGTGATTTTGTCTGGGGATACTTTTATGGTTATGTTTACAGAAAACTGGCTTTGTAATTAAATCACAATAACAATTATGGTAAATTTGTATATATATATTTCCTTGGCAGATGCGGTTTCCGTATGACCCCGTGGTACCAAAGAAGTGGGAGGATTTACAGATCGGAAGTCTTTGTGTCAAAAACAGCTGGTTTTAGGGTAAATATTCACACAGAGACAAACAACAGACTGCATGCCTCGAGGTCAGTGGCTCCACGATGCATGAAATAGCCAAGTTACAGTAGAGATAGTGAAACATTTGTAGGCATACAAACAAAGATAAAACTGATGGACATGAGTGCTGCTTGGCTCAACAACATCTGTAAGGAGCAGCATTTGGTGCTTGAACTATTTGGGCTCTTTATGGTATGCTCCAGATACTCACAGATAGAAACACTGCTGTAAAAGTTTCCTTATAAAAAGTTGTTTTTATTTATTAATTTTTTTTATATATATATAAATAGCTGAAGATGTGGTCCAAAAGAGATGTACTGCCCCAATCAGGCTAATGAAACCTGACACAGAGAAGTCTGATTACTAGCATCATGGAAAGCACATCTGAGCCAATAGAGAGCACTAAAACTACCCCTGAGCTCTGGAACAATAAAACGTCCTTAAGCTGTGGAAATAAAAATATGCTTGGACAAAAAGCACAGAAATATCTGAGGTTACTTTTCAGAATAAGCCTGGAGTTAAGTCACGTCACATGATCCCTGCCAAGACTTCCCAAAGACCTTCTCGAGGTCTTCGTCTCACTTCTGAGGGACTCGTTTGTTTTTTTTTTTCAGTTTTAATTTTCTCTGGAATATTAAGTCATGAGGCCATAAAGCTGACTTCATGTGCTCTAGGTGTCAATAAAACTGCACATATCACGATTAATGTTAGTCATTTAACTCATCTCATTCTACGTTTTAAAAAACTGATAAAAAGACAAGTCGTGTCTGCTTCTGTAGAGTTTTGGCAAGACATTTTTTGTTTTTGTTTTTATAGAACGTTTGTACAGAAACACAAGATTCTTCATCTTGGCTCATAAACACAATGCAATGAATCACATATCCCTCATATTTATAGAGGATTAGATTTGGCAGCAGCACCCCTGACAGGACCATGAATCTTCGCTCTCCTCTGCATACTTCTGACACAAGGGATTAGGAATAATAATCAACAGCAATACATGTGTGACAGACAACAAAAAGTAGGGGATTAGAGACACAGGGCTACTTCCCGCTTTGCATCACAAGCTGAAGGTTAACGTGATGGACATGCTTAGCAGTATTTGATTATTTGTCCAGTTCATCATGGTTTGTGTCTGCTGAAAAACTCAGTACCTCAAAGACAGAAGAAGCAACCTTGTTGTTTGAAACATGCATTTTTTTATTAGATCCTTTAAAGGAGAATGTGTTCTTTTCCAATTCTGAGAAATACGATCTGGTATCAAGATGCTGTTTCAAAACAACGTGGAACACAGATAAGAACACTTTGTCTCGTGGAGCACTTTGGCGAAGCAGAGGAACAATTTAGGGCTCTTGTTTTTGGAAAATTGGGTAATAGGCCTTTAAGGGAGAGAGATTATTTTTATCTTAATTATGTGTTGATGTGTGGATAGGAAAGAGATAAAACTCTGCAACTCTAAGGAGTGAAATTCCATTCACCTCTGTGACAAACTGAGAAGCTTGCCGAGGAATAGCGACCACCGGCATGCTGTAAGTGGAAACACCTGATGTTATTTGCTCAGATTAAATTAAGAGGGATGGGGGATTGTTTAAAGAGGAAGCGATGTAGAGGTGTAAACAAACAGACACTATCACCTAAGTGTCTTAGGTCACCACATATTTGCGCAATAACTCTGTGTGATGCAGTGTGGCAACGCTTAGTCATATACCAGCCGTAGCCTGTAAATATGAAAAGACAGTGTGCAAACATGTATTGTTTTCCTGTCAATGCTTTTGATTTATTCCAGACCGATTATTCATGCTACTGTAAACCTATAACCTTTTCATTTAAAGCATATAAAGATATTAAGCCGTCAGTGATTTCAAAAGTCCAAAGAAGCTTTGACATAAATGTCCGTCCTGAGGGGAGAGTGTGGCTTTAATTAGAGCCAAAAGGCTTGAAAGCTGCCAGTGTTGTAAAGCTCTGGCTTGCCAAACCATGGCGCCTGTCAGCTCAGCACAGCCTGCAATTTGTATTTCATGTGCGCCATCAGAGCGAAATGAAAAACATTAGTTCAGGCATGTCACATGAATAAAATCTAGAAGTTGGCTAGCAAGAAAAGGCTGTACTTGAAAGCATCAAAATGTTGCTGTAATGATGAAACCGAGCTACAAAGTACATTAAGTAGAGCAAAAAGCATGCAATTAATCTAGCAAATGAAGCACAGATCTTTTTTCTGGACATAATGCAAATGCACGAGGACCGTGCCCTTAGCAGCAATAGCATGTTAAACACAAAATGATGAGGAAACTGATCAAAGAGCTGCATGCGCAAGAGCCATGGGACTTGTAAAGGTTTATAGCAGCGAGCGAGTAAAACAAATGCTATATATGGTTGCTGATGACTTATATTCCAAAACCTGACAAATGAATGTATTCATATTCACACTAACAAACAAGCTCCTCACGCTGATCTGGATAATAGTGTGTAAATCAAATAAAATCAACAGCAGAATGAAGGTTATGATACAATACAGACAGAACACAGGCATTAGCATGTCTTTATTGGCAAATAACCATGTTTTCACAGGGGACTTCTTCCTGAATAAATCATGAAACTAGCAGGTTATTTCAGAACTTTAGACAGATGCACGAGTGCTGCTCTGAACTTCACTTGTTGTTGTAAACCCTGACAGACATGCAAAATATTCTACATGATGATATAAGAGGTCGACCTGAGAAACGTGCATCTATGCAATCTTCAGCATGTTCTGCAGGCGCTGACCCACCGGCCTGTGTGCTGCTTCTTGCTCTGTAAAGGGCAGCCCCACACATGTCTGAGTCGGGTTTACTATTTACTTATTATTTGACAGGAAACCCTTCAGGTGATGCTCTGTGGGTGACCTGAAGAAGCCAGTGGAAATTTACAGCTCTGTGTTGATGTGCAGACTTGTTGCTGACTGTTTGTTTGTTTTTTTAAATTAATGATGGATATGCTAAGCAGGATTCTTTACTCTTAAAAAGAGTCTTTTTTTGGTCACTGGAACATACAGAGAAATACAAAAACAGGCTATGCTTCTTGTGACTAATCTTCGAGTTAGTTAAAGACAAAAAAGACAAAAGAAAAGGACAAATTATACAGCGTGATTCTACGAATAAATTAAAGTTTTGGTTATAAATGTTTTTGTTACAGTAATCTTATATTCAAATGAACTGATATCTGTAACACAGATTGTGTGTTATATGCTGTTATGCTCTTATGCTTTATGACGTGTTATTTAACAAGGGACTTAACTTAAAAGCTGAGAAATGTTAAACCTGAACTAACGTTATGTTCATGTTGTACACTATGTATTGCCCTGTTTTTACAGGGCATGATTATTATTCTATTAAAATAGTGTAAGGCTTTCTTTTAGGGTTAAAGAACAAAGACAAAGCAAAAATCAGCCCAAAAAGCACTTCACAGCAGTTCACAAGGTAGAAATGAAGGCTACAAGGCTGTAAGGATTTTTACATGTTTTTTTATTTTATCTAATCTACATAGGGTCAAAAGCATAAATGCAGGCTCAAATATATACATATACTCAGTTATATTTGTTTATATGTCCATTAGCAAATTGCACCTTGACCAGGACACTTTTGGTAGTCATCAAGAACTTTCTGGTATAATTGTGGGTGAATATTTGACTGCTTTTCTTTGCAATATTGGTAGGGTTCATTTAAATTCGTTGCTTTCCTGGCACAGACTCCACTTTTAAGTGTAGTACACAGTTGTTCAATAGGGTTGAGGACAGGGCTTCGGGAAGGCCATTCAGTCAGCTTAATGTTAGCTTCCATTATCCATGCCAAACCCAGTTTTGAAGTGTGTTGATTGTTCAGGTGTCTGTTAATTTGAAGGGAAGTTGAAGACCTTGCAGTTAGTCTTTATTTGTCATTATTCCATCCACTTTGTTGCAATAAAGTAGATGCAAGATGTTGCCGTCACCACGTTTGACAGCTGGTACAGTGCTCTGAGGTTTTAAAGCCTCACCTTTACTTCTCCAAACATACCTCCTGTCATTCTGTCCAAATAGCTCAATTTGCATGTCTTCTCACCATAAAACTTTTCTCCGGAAAACATTCAGCTTGTCCATGCGAGCAGCTGCAGATTATAGGCAAGCTTGACCGTTTCCTTTTTTTGAGCAGCAGTTTCTTTCTTGGTCGGTACGGTTTCAGTCCATGAATAAAATTCACTTCACTGTGGACGGTGACAATGCTGTTCCCGCAGTTTCCAGTTGTAGCCTTGGTGGTTCCTGGGTTGTTCCTGAACATCCTAAACATTTTCCTCACATCTGACAATGACCGTTTGGGTCTTCCTCTAGACCTTGGCAAAGTGGTGACACATCAGAAAAACGTCTTCTTCTGTACTCTTGTTTGAACTGATCACAGGTTTTAACAATCTGCAGCTGTTTAGAAATGGCTCCAACAGAGCTTCTTCTCAGTTCTTCTTCTTAGATCTTCAACGAGTTCAATGTACGCTCCTCTTGTTCCGAGTACTGGTCAATCCATTGGGTGCTGTCAAGAAGTCCTTTTCACGATGGCATAAAGAAACTACCAGCTGTAGTCAATTATTAACAAGAGGACCTAACAATGCCTTGGCCTTGTCAAGTTACAAGATATTGTAACCCAATATATTTGAGCATGCACTGTATATAATACTTCTTACATTGTGTGGATTAGAGAAAATCCAAAATAAATTCAAACCTATGCATCCAATTCTTGTTCTTTAAAGTCATAAAAGATGTAGACGTAGAATCATTCCACCCTGGAAAAAAGATCCAGTTAAAAATAAATCATACAAAGCCCCAAATTACCATGACATTCATGATGGGTGCATATAAATTTCTCACCACAACTGTATGTTTTATGTGAATCTTGCCACAGTGAGAAGTGATAAATGCTTAAATCCCAAGTATGTTTCCAAACAAACAACAAAGCTGCACTCTGACATCTAACAGTAATACGTAAGTGTAGAGCACCAGGAAAAAGCCCAAACCCTGCACAGTAGTACTGCTGCCAGTTTTAATCCCAAAGACAGCCACCACCCTGCAGGCCATTTCCTGAATTACCGTGGTAACTGTGTTGAGTGTGTAAAATATATTGCCAAACTCAGGCACTTACTGATCTCTTACAGTCAGCAAGAAGCAAAACCCTGCAAGTCATCTGCAAGGCCCTACATGCTCAGAAACCAGCACTGCCACTACTTCACATCAACATCTAGGTCACTTCATGACACAGTTTAGAATTCCTCTTAACAGCCATCAAACTGGGAATGAATACAGCTCATGTCTTTTTGGCTGCAGTTCATTCATTTACAGGTATAACTTGAGCAATGGAAAACATACATGCCTGCATGACCCACATCCTTTTCCTCCTACACGTCCTGTGAGAAAAGGAGAGCGAGCAGCCGGACTCAGCTGCGGGAGGAAAGTGAATACTCTCACAGGTGTTGACAGAACTTTATGTGGGGATAATATGACACAGAAAAAACAAAGCGCTCCTTACTTCAAATCCTCTACATTGCAAAGTTAGCCGTGTTTTAGTTAATGAAAGAAGAGTAAACAGTGCTTGAGCTCTCATATTTATGTGATGCTAAGAGGATCTAGCTTTTAAGGTTTCGTATTTGTGACGAGATAGCCAAGGATGAGAGGAGAGTTATTTCATTATTGGCGTCAAGGGTGTTGTGGAGGTTACTGAGCCCAGAAATTACAAGAGCAGGAAATGGGAGGCCTAACAAAAGATGAGGGTAAAAAAGATAAAGAGGATGGAAGGTGTGAGCATAATACTAGAATCCTCAATGGACATCCTCCTTAGGATCAGGGTGTAGGCCAAAATAGTGGCTCCCAATCCTACTCTAACTCAGTTTTCAGTGTCTAAACAACATAAATGGCATTGGGAGAGAATTACAAAGGACAAAAGAACCTCCCCTCACCATTATTGTCTGTAAGGAAATGCCTATAAAAGTCCATCAATTTTAAATCAATGACTATCACACCCTTGTATACAGGATGTCCACATCCCAGATAATGGATATCCTGTTTAAGACTTCCTCTTACATCTCCCACTCATTGTTAGGAATGTAGATACATTTAAAAAAGCTAATGAAAACCTTTAAAATTGTTGTGGGCTGATAGCTTAGAGCTTGTAGTTTTCCACTGCAGTGTTTTGCCTGTTCACAAACTAAAGCCTGCTCAGACATGATTGTTCATCAGACGCTGGAGTATAAACGGATTATAAATGGACCGTAAACCATAAATCCGTGACCTTTTCCAGCGGATTTATCTATAATTATATGCAGATATCTGTTGATCCTTTTCATAGCGTTTAAATACTTCCCTGACTCCCTGGGTGTTTTTCAGTGTGCTTCTTTTTCTAGTTAGTTTTCTGTTTTATTTTAAAGGATTTCTTCCATTTTACTGCTTTCCTTAAGTAAAACAAGTGCTTTTTTCCTGCTGTGGAGAGAGGCAGTTGAAGTGTACATCTCTGGTCCACTGAAAAATTTTGGTTTGGACCTCTTCAGAATGACAAGTCAATTTATAACACACATTTTGCCATGCTTTCAAATGGCCCCCAGCCCCTGCTGCAGCACCCGCTGAAGCATATTGATTTCTTTCACAACACATGATTATATATGAATTCAAACAATCATTCAGTGTCACCACAATTGTCTGGTTACTGCCCTTTAGTCTCACACTACACTTCAAACATTTCCCCTTTTGTTTGTCAAACAACATCTGACCAGCATCAAGCACCTATAGTGACTCACGCAGTGTAACAAGTGGATGACTTTAGTCTGATGGTCACAATGCGATTGAAAAAAGTAACTTAAATTGAACAAATAGGCTTTGAGAACAAAGAAGAAATTCAATCTGAAAATAACATCCAGTGTTTCCCTGTAGTTCATGCACTCAAAAAAACTGTTGTTGGATGAACACAATTTAATCATGGCACCCTTTTTCCACGCAATTTAACCAAGTACAATAAACCATTTTCGATCATGTCAAACCAACACATTTGGCATTTGGTGGTTTAATGTAATCAGATTACGTTGGATCAACATAGTATACTTACATTGATTTGAAGTGATTTATTTAAGTATGTAGAGTGAAATTTGTTTTAATTCATTCTACACAAGTTAAAAACTTTAGGACAACACAATTAAATCTTGTTGTTTGAACAACTACTTTGTTAATCAAGGCAATTACTGCAAGTCTTGCTTAATAAACCAATATGGGGGCTGATGATTTCACTCATTTCAATCGAATTATTTCAATTAGATTTGTTTTCATTTGTTACACATTTAGAAACCCACTACTTTACCTTGAGGCGCCTTGAGGCGACTTATGTTGTGATTTGGCGCTATATAAATAAAATTGAATTGAATTGAATTGAAATTGAATACTTTACAAAAAAAAGTCACAATCAGATTATGATAACATTAACTTTATTAACTGGATTTAGTGGACAATATAAAAGCTTACCATTTTTGTACACCTGCAAGCATTATGCCACTTCAAAAGGAAAAACGATAGAATACTTATTTACATAGGTAATATGTTGGAACCAAAGCTTCCACAACTAAAAACAGATGCAAAATTTGCTCAATATATCAAAAAAATGTTGCGTGACCCATGGGTCAACATTTTTCCTCCAAGTGGCGTGAAACAGTGTAATCGGCTTTGAGATGTGTTTTCTCACCTTTAGTGGTGTGTCAGAGGTATCACAGTGTCAGGGGTGATGCGTATATATAAAATTCAAATAAGAACACATGCAGTGTTGGGGAGTAACGGAATACATGTACCGCCGTTACGTATTTAAAATACAAAATATGAGTAACTGTATTCCGTTACAGTTACCGTTTAAACAGGTGGTATTCAGAATACAGTTACTTTGTTGAAATAAATGGATTACACTGCGGTACTTTCCTGTTTCATTTTGTCGCGGGTCAGGACTGTTTGGGTTTTGTTTGACAGCTACGTTCTGTTGTTCCAGGCGGCAGCGTTACGGTTGCCATGGTTACAGGGCAACGCTCTCTCTCTCTCTCTCTGCGACTGCGTGTTTCCTGGGTGAGAGAGCGCCTTTTCGTTGTTGTTGTTGTTGTGCTAAGCTAACAGGCAGAATGCTACAAGCATAGCTCTAAAGAATGTAGCATCATGGGCAGTGTAGTCCGTGTTGCAGGGAGAATGGACTGCCATACACGTTATGGGTCTGTGAGCGCGAGGAGGGAGAAAAAGGGGAGCGGAAAGGTACGAGTTGTCATCGAGGAAAAACGGGAGCTGGAAGCATGTAAATATAATAATAACCACTTCAGCCAAGAAGAGAGCCTGACGAGCCCAGTTGTAAGTAAGCTATTAAGACTCGACTGTACACCGTGTTCGTGTTTTCCTCTGAAAACAATAAGTTCTGTTGGAGCAGCCTTTCAACGCCTTTCTCTGTCTCTCGCAAGAAAAGTTGACCCACACAACAAAGTAAAGCTATTTTTCGGCTACGAGCCGACAGGGACCCCGCCGTATTAGTCAGAGGTCCCTTTACTACAGTTCGGAGTCGCGGACCTTCAGTAATAGTAATAAATCACACAGCAATAGTACATTCACGTTGTTGTAAAAAGAATGATAATATATTAAGTAATCCAAAGTATTCAGAATATGTTACTGTCATTGAGTAACGTAACGGAATACGTTACAGAATACATTTTGGGGCATGTATTCTGTAATGGAATACATTTTAAAAGTAACCTTCCCAACACTGAACACATGTCATTATTTATATAACCCAAATTAAACCAAAATGAAGAAGCATTGTGTGCAAAACTAATAACAGCCTGTGATCCAATAACTTGTAGAACCACCTTTAGCAGCAATAACTTGAAGCAATAGTTTTCTGTATGACTTTATTAGTGTTTCACATCATTGTGGAGGAATTTTGGCCCACTCTTCTTCACAGCGTTGCTTCAGTCCACTCCTGAGGTCCCACCACAGCGTTTCAGCCAGTTGCGTTCTGGACTTTGAGTCATTGCAACACCTTCTGTTGCAGATTTTCTGCTTTGCTTGGGATAATTTTACTATTGCATGACCCAGTTTTAAATAAATAACGACGCTATAAAACATGCTGTAATATGTCACGTCTTGTTGTATTTCAGCTAAGGACAAGATGATCGTTTATTATGTTTTGATATGGCAACCATTAATTAATTAAAAGAGGATCTACTTTCTTTTTTTACTTTTTACATGATTGTATAAGACTATTTCTGCACAACTGCACTTTACTCTGACCTAATCAGCCACCCTTGGGATTCCTTGTCTGGGTGCAGTATGTTCTGTTCTTGTACCTGGAAGCTTGACATGATTTTATTGGAGGATTTCATGTTTCATGTAATATATCTGAGTTGGTTTTCCCCTCAGTTTGCTCACTCTCATGCTTCACGTTAAGTCTTTCTCTCCATGTTTCTATCACAGAGAATTACAGTGGGTTGAAAGTCATTCTGAATGAAACTGCCCCACAAAAAGGGAACAGGTCACTTCACAGAGGAATTTTAGAAACATCACTTTGTAATGATTCATTTTGGGTACTGCTCATCTCCTCATGAAAGTACCACCACTGACACAAAAACTCCAATTTAAAAACATATTTGTGTGCGATTCATTTCCCTGCAGAGTTCTCACACGAGGCTAATGGAAACATCTGTTTGCCTCAGTGCTATTTGCCGATGATGTCGTCCTTTGGGCCACATCTGCAATCTCTGGTGTACACTTAAGAAGTTTACTGCTGTGTGTGAAGTCAGAATCACATTCACATAATCCGCTGTAACTATTATTGCCACAGTGAGGTAAAGAATAAACAAAGGCGGCAGCTGTGACCTGTTTGTTATTAGTTTGCGGCAGGAGTTCATCATCTTCAGTTTGACATGTGGCTTTCCTCTGGCTGTCTTGGCTAACAACAGATCTTTAAAGTATTTTATGTAAAATCATAAACTGTTGGAGCTTATTGGCTCTTACATTTTAGCACTGGTGTGTCAGGCCAAGTTGAAGTGCTTCAGGGGCTCCGCTTAGCCCAGACATAAAGCTGAAGCAAAATGCCCCGTCATGTTTCTGAGGTGCAGCACGTTTGGCAGCTGATCCACAGTGTGCACTGGCTTTCTAATTCAGCACTTGTTTTGTAGACGTATCAGTGCAATCACGCAGTCGACTGAGAAAAAAGCCATTTGGAGTTTCACATTTTTTAGGACTCATTGTGATTGAAGCGTATGTATTTAGAGCGCTATGTGTACTCACATCAAACTGGTATATTTAAAAAAAACCCACAAAAACAAATCTCGATGTTGAGGTTTTTCAATCTGTGGAAAATTACAGAGATATTTATGTCCATGTAATGAGAATGTTTTGTTTAGCCATCGTTTGAGTCACTGAATCATTCCCTAATCTACTTTTTTTTATTTCAAGCACTTACAGTTATTACAAGTGATTAAACTGTTTATTAGCTGTAATCTGCCACTTCGAAACCTGTTCGACAGATGGGCTTTTTAGGAGCAAGCATCTATAAATCTCCGTCACATAAACGTGATGGTTTTGTCTTAGAAAGGATTTGTTTTCATTTGTTTATGAGAGAAGTAAACCAAATTTCTAATGCCAATCTTATAAAGTCTGCGGTCGGGTAGTGTTTCATTATTTTTTCCTCTTTCAGCTCAGACTGTGAGGCAGGCACTGAGAAAAAATATTTATCTGAGTAGGCTCTAAGATAAAGTTTGATTTGCCAATTAAACAAATAAGCCAGGACCTATAAATTCTGAATACTGCTGATGAAAAATCCATTTTACTTTGCTATTCTGGCAGAAAATAATGAGTTTGATGGCAGCCTTTAAGCTCTGCAGAGAACCATGTAAGGATATTTCAGTCTGAGAGGAACTGATTGGAAGCACCTGGTGGTAAGTGTGTCAGACAGGCAGGTTGTCAGACTGTTCTGTTCTCATGGATGGACATGCCTTTTCTGAATAAATGCAACGTGTGTATGTTATTCAATGAAAGTATAGGAGCTCCAGCTTGGGTCTCATTTCTAATGTCTCTGGACAAAGCCTCAGTCACACAGGCCCAGAGAAAGGAGGTCCCCAGTCATTAGAGAACAACATGTATTTCCCATCTGACTGGCGAGTGGTTGCTCGCTATCACTCGGTGAAATCAGCAATAATTAGGGTGCTACATCAACTGCAATTAAATTTATATAGCACATTTCATTACATGTAAACTCAATGTGCTTACCACAGATGATAAAAACATAACAACCTGCGTAGGTTACCTTACTGCTTTATGGCAGTGAACAGCACTGGTTAGCAGTTGTTGCTGTTTCAAAGAACAGGACCGCAATAACTGAAAGCACACTCACAACACTTAGATCTATTTCTGGGAACATTTAAAAGATCTGCGCCTGATGACCTGAGAGGTTTAACTGGTTGTAGATAATGAGTGAGAGATGTACTCGTGAACATTCAACACTCGCCATTTGCAGCGGAACTTGAAAAAGTGCAACACAAACTGGAAACAGAGAATGTTTGCCTTCAAAATAAAAGTTTTTCCCTTAACGATAACAACTTTTAACAGTCTGTGTTTTTGGTTTGTGCCCTACTTTTCACAATTTCACACAGTTTGCAGTCAAGTCGGTGTCTTCTATGCAAACTGCCAGGGATTACAACAATTTACGATTGAGCAACCGAAGCAGTTGCAAGGAGGTTTTCGGTGTAGCACTGTATACCTCTTTGCAACCAATTTCAAAATAATGATTCCAGCAACATTCTCCAACTAGTTGCAGATTATGCAACGTTTCTTAGATGCCAGCGGTTGCCAGCAGGTCTCCAGGACATCCAGTCCTGGAGACCTGCTTTGGAGGCAATTTCTATCCTTTAAACTGGATAGAAATTGCCTGCCTACTGCTTTAAAAACACATGCATATATGATTATTGTTTACAACAATGGAAACTGCATTCAAGTTGTTTTACTGTCTAGAGAATCTAAGCATTTAGATCAAATTGTAATGAGCAATTAAACCATCCTAACGTAAGTTTACATGCTTAACATCATGGCAAACTGGCAATAATAACACCGATTGCTTGCTGCCACTGAGAGCTGAACGTTTAAAAACTTTTACAGTATAAAGTTTAGCATCAGTATTATTTCATAACCAATTTGTCTAATGAATAAAACCTGAAACAAAAGATGATACAACTGCATAAAAATGGTAGGACGTTGTAGAAAATGTGAATAAAATCAGGAAGCAATCATCTGCAAATCACTAAGACACTAAGTAAGTGTGTGTGTGTGTGTGTGTGTGTGTGTGTGTGTGCGTGCGTGCGTGCGTGTGTGTGTGTGTGTGTGTGTGTGTGTGTGTGCGTGCGTGCGTGCGTGCGTGCGTGTGTGTGTGTGCGTGCTTTAAGGTGCTGATTCCTGGAAGACACCACAGACAAGATGACCAGAGAGCCTTCACTTCAAAGCAGGGGATGAAGTGTTTTACATACGAACTAGCAGAGGACTCATAAAACCACAGCACCCTGCAGTGCGTTACTCAGACTGCTCTGCTCGTTTACTTCATAAAGCAGAGCTGCCTGACTGCATATGTTGATTAATGCCCCACGACGACTCTGCGAGCACATCAAAAAGGTCAGCTTTGTTTAAAATACTTCATGTGAACCCTTTCAGCGTAATCCATCATTGAAATGGTATGATGGTATATTGGGACCACTGTATATTCTGAGAGAAAAACTTCTTCATTTCCAAAGTAAGGCTGTAAATTATTTAAAAACAAAAAAGCCTCTGTGTATTTTCATCACCAAATGAATATAAAAGGTAGCAACAGTATCCTCACCTGTTGCCTTTTGAATTCCTGTTTTCAAGCCAGTCTTTCTGAATTTGTCCATTGCCATGTTGCTATTGCTCGGTTCCATAGACAGTATGGCAACAATACACAGAGATACATGCGAAATCGTGCTATATAACATATAAACAAAACACTACAATTTCACTCACTTCACTGTCACATCTACAGTCAAGAGACTCCAGTAGAGGTAAGGCCCAGCAGATAGCTGTATGTTGGGCCTACGAGTGACCACACCCTTGTCAATCAAATCTCAAAAAGTTGATTCAGTTCATCTGGATGTAGCATTTTCAGTGGGAGAAAAGTTTCATCACTCATAGAAGTGCTGAATAAGTCTCAGAGACTTAAAACATTATGTTCAGATGAAGAGAATCAACTTTTTGGGATTTCTTTATCTGGATGATTGCACATGCATCAAGACTTGTCAAAGTTGCTGCAACCTTTACTTTTAGGTTTGACACTGACTAGATGATCAGTGTACTGTATTTGTAGTCTAGGCATATATATATGTGTGCCCTCTCCTCAACGGGTAGGCTGATCTGAAGGAAACTGCAAGAACATTGTGACACATCATTAACCTATATGTTTAAAAAAAACATTTTTGTATATATCATCGTACCACTGCCTATGTGTTTGTTTCACGTCTCACTTTCATCATGCACCGCTTGTACATAACTTACATTTTTTTTTATCCGCGATAGAATTTTGTTCGAATCACCACTAAATAGAAAATGAAAAACTTAAAAATTAAGGATTTAAGTATCACAGACATATTGCTTAAATGTACTAAATCAAATTCAAATTCAAATTTTATTTGTCACGTACACAGTCATACACAGTACGATATGCAGTGAAATGCTTAGACAACTGCTCGTGACCTAAAGAAAAAAAACGAAAAGGCTATGAATAAGATAGGAAATAAATATGAAAATTAAAAAGGGTAAATTTAACTAGGAAGGAATAAAATAAAATATAAATATATATATACAATAACAGCAGCTGTACAAGTATTAACTGGAAATGAAGAATATAATGACCAGTGTTGTGCAATCCACATTATTTAGTGTCTTGTGCAGTGCAAATATGCTTAAAGTGATTAAGTGATGAAGTGAAAACAATGTCCAGAATGTCCAGTGTGTGTGTAAGAACTATATGTGTGGGTCAGTACTGTGTGGTGGTGTGATTGAGAGACCGTATCGCCTGCGGGAAGAAGCTCCTCCTCAGTCTCTCTGTGTTGGTCTTCAGGGAGCGGAATCGCTTTCCTGACCTCAACAGAGAGAACAGTCTGTTGTTGGGATGGCTATGTCCTTTTATTAGGCCTTTAAATGTGTCTTTTTAAATGACAGGTTATAGATTAGGTTTTTACCAGTGGTAATAAAAAGAAAACCATTGTTTCACACAGATCTTTTTTTTTTTATTGCTTGCTTTGGGAGACAGCCTGAAGTGCCCTTTGAAGGAACAGTTTTCAGCATGTCCATGTTAACTTAATCTTTCATTCCTTTCTCACAAATGTATGACTTCTCAGATAGCAAATGAGTGATAGGAGATTTTTTTTTCTTTGTAAATTTCTCATTTTAAGCTATGTGTTTTTCTCAGGTTTTTGCTCCATCCTTCAGGGCTCTACAGGAATTCTTTTAAACTACAATGACAAACTACAATGACCCTGATATGCAGCCCTATAAAAGTCTTCATTAGACCACAAACAGGCACTTACTAGTGTTTGTCAGTTGGATGACCTGGTTCCATAAACACCTGAAGAACATGTTTTAATTCATTTACAGTGAGCACACATCTTTATGTTGTAGTATGATTAGTACAGTTAGCTTTTCCCCCCATTTAATATGTAAGTCCTGATTCCTTTAACACCATCACATAGACTAAGAAAAAATAATATAAAAAAAACCAAGCTGACGTGTAGAGACAAAGGAAAGCAATGACGACATCCATGTTCCATATTGCTGTTAACTTATTCCAGTATGTGTAGACTCGCATCGCTCAACATTTCCACTGCTATCTCCCAGGAGAAAAGCTGTTGTGTTACTCAGCCATCAGCGTGCTGTTGTCATGGACTGACTGGCCCAACGCTTCAACAACAGCCTTTCTGGAGGTTTACTCAGATTGTAAAGGAGTCAGCAATCCAGCCCAGCCCCACCCTACTGGAGCCCACCATGTCTTTGATGGCAGAAAAACAGCCATCAAAGCAGAAAAACCACATTATCTTTCTCAGGCTTCCCTTCCAAGCTAGCGAGAGAGAGAGAGACTGTCTGAAAAGGGGGGAAAAGGGCTGGGTTGTTACTGAAAGCAGAAATTAAAGAAGATACTGGAGGTAAGGTATCAGTGCTAGGACAGCCATCTATTTTTTTTGTTGTATTTTTGGGTTTTTTAAAATTTGGTTTGTTGTGGAAACAGTAATCCAGATAGCTGTACCCCATGTAACATTTTAGCTTGTTAATGAAAAACAGCTTTTTTGTCCTGTTGGGAATGGAGAGTTGATGTCACCTGGGTTTATCTGCTTTCAGCGGACAGTCTGGGTCTTACCTTTGTTGTTTGATTCAGAAACTGTTGTTGTTGAAAAGTACCTTCGGTGAAGTTTTGCTGAGTAACTAGAGCACAGTTATGGACAATATGAGTATTTATTCATATTGTTGAGCAATTAGCAATAATGTCACTCTTACTATGTGTGGTTATTGACAGTTTACACCAATGAAAATGTCAGAAAATCACGCGAGCAGTTCCTCTGACTCTTATAATTCTTCTTTGTTAAACTCATGAAAGTGTAAAAGTGGCGCATTATTGTGCTAAGCTAAGCTACTTGGAAAGCACGCTTTTCTCATCGGGTTTCTCTGTCACTGATTCCAGCTTTGTGGGATATTTTCGTAGGTGATTATATCAAGTTGTGGTCGCAACTAATGAAACACTCATGATAAAAGTGAAGTAACTGCAAATGTTCTTGCCTCAACACTCACATGTCTTTGAAAAAGTGAAATGATTCATTGACGTGTCCATAGATCAAGGACCACATATTCAGATTCATGAAGTTATGTTTTCCAGACTTTCGGTGAGGAAAAAAAATCGTAACACAAATGCAAACCCCTGTTGAAGACTTTTTTTTAATTTTACAGTATTATGCAAAAGTTTTAAAGTGGTCTTGAGAGATAGTCTCCAGATCTTTCAGTGTTTGTTGGGTTTTTTTGGACATTGGTTGCTTTATCACATATCCCAAATTTTTAGCCCAGCTCATTACCTGATCATTTTCAGAAGAACATTGTTTGTTAAGTAACTTAAAACTGACCTATGAATGCTTCAAGCACTACAAAAAGGCATTTAACTCGAACAGTATTGCATTAACTTTTTTAGGTACTTTGTTAGCCTGTTCCATGAAGACATATTGCTAACATTTCTTTAACTGAATCTGCAAAAGTTTGACGAATATAAAATAGTATAGTGTGAACTTTTGACAGTGTACCATCTATTCTTATATAAATGGTAAGTTCAGAACGACAGTCTGATGGAAATCACATTAATACCAGTCTGAAATCTCCCTAATATTGCCTCTCAAATCCCTTTCACGCACTTTCAATCCAAAGATTTTCCAATTCAAATTTAGTTGGGGCTAAAACATAGAGTCTTTGCCCAGCTGCACAATATTTTGCAAAATGGTGCATGCACAAATTGAGAAAATGTGTTCTTTAAATTATCTGTGAAAATAAACTGAGTGCACTCAGGAGCGATTTGTGAGCTTGTAACATTGGTGGAGAAGTCCACCAATATTTGCGGTTCCTACTTTGGCTCCATTTAAGGAGAAATTTGAAAGAAGTAGCACAGAGTAAAACAAAATGCGTGACAAATGTGGCTCCGCACAAGAAAACACTTTACATATTTCTAATGAAAGACGATCTGCATTTGATCAGTGTTAAGACTTGATAGTCAGATATATCACAAACACATGCTACTCTAGAAGACAAATGTTCACTTCAATATATGCAAAGAGCTTCAGCTTGACATCCCTCACTGAGCGATCAGAGCAGTTTGTTAACTTTAATAAAAGCCTTGGAAAATACAGAGCAGAAAGACATCAGGGGTGTTGGCTCTACATAGTTCAGAGTTTTCTCATTTGAAGTTAAGCTGAACTTTGTTCTCTAACTTTATGACTAAACTGGAGTATTTATCTTCATTAACACCAACTACATTTTAATTAGGGACCTCATCTAATATTTATTCTGTAATAATCATTAATTAATATTTAGATCCATCAGTTAGATGTCTTAAAACTACTTGTCAGTCTGTTTTTTTCCACACTAGATGCAAATGGTGTATGGCGTGTATCTGTGTGCAAGAGAATCACAGGGCCTGATGCATTCATTTATCGGATACTATTCAGAGGAAAAGAGCAAGCTCACGGACACATGCACACTCTATTCCTGACAACGAAGCTAGTTAATAATACAATTTGGAACGTGTGCTGTTTCATTAAGATGCTTGCTGTTGTCACCAATAACCACAAGTAAATCAACCAACAAAGAAAGCAAAATAAAGCTGTAACTGTAAACAGTTACAGTGTTCATGTTAAACATGGTGAAAGTATGTGAAAGATCACTGTGAGGGAAAACCTCAGGCTTCATATTGCCCTAAAAGCTTGACTTCCATTGTTTTTTTCTACTCTCGAGCCAAGTTAACATCAGGCCGCCACAGATGAACTTATATGGTATTATCAAATTCCTTTTTGCAGGAACAAGCCATGGGCCAGCAAATCAGAATAAAACAGGCGTTTGGGGTGGGGTAAACACAAGCTAGAGGGAGAGAAGAAACTGAGGGGCTGCAAAAAGGGCTGTTAAAGATAAAGATACTCAAGTTGAGCCCAGGAATTAAAAAAATACAGAGTTGGAGCATACTAGGGTACTTTTAAACTTTACCTGCTAATGGTGTAGGATTCACTAGATCTGAACAGATCCTCTCAACTGTGAATATGTCATATGGTAACTGTGCTTTAACCCAAACACATATTTTTCTTACCTCCCAGCTCCCAAAAGTCTGAATCCACTATAGATCATTCAAACATAATCTTTCATTAAATACAAACCCACAGACACAGAAGACATTTCTGTATACCAGCACAACACTTGGCTTTGATAAAAAATTTAAGGCAAGAACCAGAAAGAGCACAATTGTCAAAAAAATGTTTGACCGTGTATATGAACATCTGTATGAGAAGGAAGGCTGACGTCCATTTTCATGTGTACACATGGGCACCTTGACCCCGACTGTCAGTGAACATGCTCCTAGTATTGTTTTATGACTGGAGCACCACAAGCTCAACACCTGTACAATAAATCACTAACTTAATTGCGTAGGTATCACATAACCCAGCAGGACTTTACTGACATCCACAGAATTACCCATGGTGGAGGGCCTGACATGGGTGGCAGGAGTTGACTCACATGCTTGTCATAGATGGTGCTTCTCAGGTAAGGAAAACATCCATCCATTGTCTGTCGTCTATATAGGCTCGAGACAAAGGGCCCTGAACCCTCTTCTTGGCAACTTCCTCAGACGACCAAGGAATTCGCCAAACTAGCTAAACAAGAGACATAATGTCTCCAACATGTCCTGCATCTGGCCCAGGGCTTCTTCCCAGTAGGTCATGCCTGAAGAAGCTCACCTATAACTCACCTTGGGGCGACTGTGGCTCAGGGGGTTGGGAAGCGTATCTGTAACCGGAAGGTCGCTGGTTCGATCCCCGGGCTCTCTGTCCTGGTCGTTGTGTCCTTGGGCAAGACACTTTACCCTACCGCCTACTGGTGTTGGCCAGAGGGGCTGATGGCGCGATATGGCAGCCTCGCTTCTGTCAGTCTGCCCCAGGGCAGCTGTGGCTACAACCGTAGCTTGCCTCCACCAGTGTGTGAATGTGAGAGTGAATGAATAGTGGCATTGTAAAGCGCTTTGGGTGCCTTGAAAAGCGCTATATAAATCCAATCCATTATTATTATTATTATTATAAGCAGTTAAAGAGGCATCTTAGGGAGATACCCGAACCGTCGCTACTTACTCTCATTTTAAGTAAGTAAAGTAAGTTTATTTATATAGCAGCAGTCTGTTTAATAAGAGGTTAAAGTATATATTTTCGAGCTTGCCAATTTAGCGCTCTGTATGTTAATATAAAAAATTTAAAACAAATTCTAATATCAAATGGGAGCCAATTTAAAATGGAGTGGTGTGAGCCTGCTTGCTACAGTGCGTTACGCCACTTGCTCTAGCATTTGGTGTGAAAGGGGTGATTTATATTAGCTAGTCAATAGGGATGGGTACCGGTATCGGTTCTGACATAAACGGTAGTAACCAGACCGAAAAGCAGCGCACATTTCGGTGCTTTTTTTTTCCTGAGCTGTGATACACTTTAGATTCTAGCCAATCATTTTACGTTTCCGAGGATAGTAGGCGGGTCCAGGTACGCACGTTCTTTTACGCAGAGCTACAGATTAAAAATGCCCAAGGCGAAGCGGTCAAAAGTCTGGCTGTACTTCACAGCAAAATATGCAAACTCAGCAGCCTGCAACAAGTGTTTTAAGCTGATACTGATACTGTTAAGGAGGTAACACCTCAAATCTGATGAAACACCTGGCGATGCATAGCGGTTTTTTTAAAAGCCGAGAAATGCGGCGTATTTGATAGCTTGCCTCGAGACCTCACACCATGCACATCTACTGCGGGTGTGGTGCCTGTTATCGGACCCGGAGTTAGCAACATCCCCCAAAAACCCGAAGAGTAGAGTCCTGGCCCCTAGCCCTGCCAATGTAGCAGAAATGATGAGGACGATGATGGCAGCAGCAGCCGTTCTTCTCTGCGTGAGTAGCTTAATGTTGTTCGTGTGTAATTTACGTTGAGTAGGCTAACCACGTTATTACATTAATGCATGTAAGGTGCTGTTTATCATAATGTTTATTTAAAAAAAGGTCATAGTTAGTATTTACAATGGTTAACCACAGCAAATAGATCCACATATTTGATTTAGCACATATTTTTACACCAGACACCATTTGTGACACGACCTTCCCAGAACCTTTTTTGGCCCCAGTCTTAAAAGACTCCACTGAAGCCTGTTTCATTGTTACTAAACCTTCAAAACTTCATTCAACAGCTGTAAATAATTACCACCTGACCTCTTTACAAACATATTTGGTTTCTTCTATTTCACTAGCTGAGCTAATTTGCTTTGTTGTTATTTTAAACCAGTTTGTAGTGTCTCCGTAGTGTAGTGGTTTACACATTTGTCTAACACATGAAAGATTCCTGCTTCAAGATATGAAGCAGACAGAATTGCCTGGAAGGTTTGCAAACTATATCAACTCAGTTACAGACCAAAGATCTTTTTAAATTATAGCTCTGTAGCTTTGTATACTGTGGCCCTGAGAGGCCAAACGGACTGCAACTTAAGAAAACACCAGCAATAAGATAAACGCTGCAAAAGCACACAAAACACAACGGAAATAGTGTTACACCCCGGCCTAGGCAACCGGAGTGCAACACAAAAAAAAGTAAAAATAAAGGAAAAAAAACACACAAAAAACCCCCACTAAAGCTCACCACCAAAATCCCAAAACGAAAGTATCGACAAATCTATTTACAGCTATTTACGACAAACTATTTATTTACAACAAAACACCAAACTATTTACAACACGGGGGAGATCGCGACCATGACACACTGAAACACAAGGCTTAAATACATAGAAGGGGCAATCAGGGAATGGACCACAGGAGGGAAACACAGCTGGGGCAAATTAGACCTGACGAGACAGGGAAACGTAAACTGAAAACACTAAGATAACACAGACTTTCAAAGTAAAACAGGAAACACATAACAGTCACGCCAAAAGCAACACACCGACAACACCAAAACGTAACAGTTCCCCCCACCCAAAAATCAAACATTTAACACCAAGTGAAAAGTTTGATCCAGACAGACGAAGCCGATGAAGGCTGGAGCGGTCCCACTGACCCTCCAGCAGACGACGAAGGCTGGAGCAGTCCCACGGACCCTCCAGCGAAGGCGGATGAAGGCTGGAGCGGTCCCACGGACCCTCCAGCGACGACAAAGGCTGGGGCGGTCCCACGGACCCTCCCCTCAGCGAAGGCAGACGAAGCTGATGAAGGCTGGAGCGGTCCCACTGACCCTCCAGCAGACGACGAAGGCTGGAGCGGTCCCTCGGACCCTCCAGCGAAGGCGGATGAAGGCTGGAGCGGTCCCACGGACCCTCCAGCGACGACAAAGGCTGGGGTGGTCCCACGGACCCTCCCCTCAGCGAAGGCAGACGAAGCTGATGAAGGCTGGAGCGGTCCCACTGACCCTCCAGCAGACGACAAAGGCTGGAGCAGTCCCACGGACCCTCCAGCGAAGGCGGATGAAGGCTGGAGCGGTCCCACGGACCCTCCAGCGACGACAAAGGCTGGGGCGGTCCCACGGACCCTCCCCTCAGCGAAGGCAGACGAAGCTGATGAAGGCTGGAGCGGTCCCACTGACCCTCCAGCAGACGACGAAGGCTGGAGCGGTCCCACGGACCCTCCAGCGAAGGCGGATGAAGGCTGGAGCGGTCCCACGGACCCTCCAACGACGACAAAGGCTGGGGCGGTCCCACGGACCCTCCCCTCAGCGAAGGCAGACGAAGCTGATGAAGGCTGGAGCGGTCCCACTGACCCTCCAGCAGACGACGGAGGCTGGAGCGGTCCCTCGGACCCTCTAGCGGAGACGGACGGCTGAAGCGAAGGCAGACGAAGCTGATGACGGCTGGAGCGGCCCCACCGACCCTCCAGCGGACGACGAAGGCTGGAGCGGTCCCACGGACCATCCAGCGAAGGCGGATGAAGGCTGGAGTGGTCCCTCGGACCCTTCAGCGAAGGCGAATGAAGGCTGGAGCGGTCCCACGGACCCTCCAGCAGACGACAAAGGCTGGGGCGGTCCCCGGACCCCCCAGTGAAGGCAATCCCGGACGAGCCCCCATATGTTACACCCCGGCCTAGGCAACCGGAGTGCAACACAAAAAAAAGTAAAAATAAAGGAAAAAAAACACACAAAAAACCCCCACTAAAGCTCACCACCAAAATCCCAAAACGAAAGTATCGACAAATCTATTTACAGCTATTTACGACAAACTATTTATTTACAACAAAACACCAAACTATTTACAACACGGGGGAGATCGCGACCATGACACACTGAAACACAAGGCTTAAATACATAGAAGGGGCAATCAGGGAATGGACCACAGGAGGGAAACACAGCTGGGGCAAATTAGACCTGACGAGACAGGGAAACGTAAACTGAAAACACTAAGATAACACAGACTTTCAAAGTAAAACAGGAAACACATAACAGTCACGCCAAAAGCAACACACCGACAACACCAAAACGTAACAATAGGAAAAACGAAAACAGAAATAGGAATAGGAAAAAAAAGATTTCCAAAACAACAAGGGAAGTGTTTCTGGGGAGACAATAACCCGACGGACCAGTTGCAGGAACCCAAAACATGTTAAAATGCCAAGTTTTACTGTAGAAATGACGACTTCATGATAACAGCATCGTATGGGAATGTTTTGATAATTCACCCATTATTAAGGATGTATTAAGGAAAAAGTATTGCATGACTAGGGGTGTGGTCACTTGAAATTAAAGGTCGGTGCTGTTTGTCATGACTTTGCTCTTAGGCTGTTTTTCACTTTGTGGACTGTCTCCACTGAGCAAAAGGTGGCGTCACAATGGCTTTATCCATTTAATTTGCTGATAAAGGTTAGTAAGAAAAACACCGTATTGTTGTAGTTACTTAATAAAAGATGCTGTTTCTGGCCAAATGGAAATGACAGAAAAAGAAACCTGTGAGTTTGATTCTGATTGCACAGAGTGGAGGTACACCAGTTCTTGTTTCCATACAGACAGTAGAAAGCATCCAGAAAAAAAATTATGTGAACACTTAAATAAATCAGACCAAAGTAGAGGGTGATATGAGATCATGAAGTTTTATCTCAGCAATCACAGTCCAATCAGTACCATGGGAGTGGGTCAAAGACACTTAAGGAGTGAAGACCAGCTAAAGCCTGCACGATAACATGAGGGGGAACACTGCATCCACTGCACTCATGTTTCTGGCTGTTTTTTGCAGACCCCATCCCTTCAGCTCAGAGTGTTCTGAATCGTGGCATGGAGCAACCTTCCAAAAAACAGGAGAAACATTTCAGAAAGTCCCTCTGTTTGGAGCCAAGTGTTAATGCAAACCCTTTGACTCTACAGGAGGCAGTGAGGAGGAGGAGGTGAAACCAACCCAAGCTGAAGAGCAGCACAGGCGAATGATATCACTTCTCTCTTCATTAGTCCAGCTTGCATCTGATCTCACCCTATATTCACAGAGATTGAATATCCACTTTGCATTAAGTCCGAGCACAACACATAATGTCAAAAGTTACTCTTTTAGAAGAAGCTGTTTATATACTCAAGTCTAAAGTGTAAAGAAATTAGCAGAAAAGAGAATCGTTTTTCATCTAAAGTTTCACCCTAACCAAGAAAATTTTGATTTTAAATATATTTTCTATTGTAACAGAAGAGCTAAAGGTTATTCCAAACAATTTGGACAACTTTGGCGTTTCATCTGCTGCCAGAGTTTTCCAGTCAAAATGCTGGTAGCACCCACAAAGAGCTTTCTTAGTTTGGTCATGTCAGTATAGACCATATCTGTGAATTGAAGACTTACAGAGAAAAGGGGGACTTCAGCGCTGTAACAAGCCACCCACTCCCACTCCCCTCCACTAGTGTGGTTGTTCTTTTTCATGTCAGCTTAATGTTTTGCATTCAACAGCTCTTGGCTGCTGCATTTAAAGCTAGAAAGATCACATGCACTGTCATTTTCAGTAATAGATTTTGCCACTTTATTAAACACACACATCACTATGTTTATCATTACAAAAGAACAGATTTGAATCATTGAAGTGTCCCACAAAGACTTGTGATTAAAATGTAATTGCTTTTTGCAAAATTAGACAAAACTTTTAACTTTATTCAAACTGCAGTTGCCATTTTGTTTGTAGTTGATTATGTCATCTGCAGCTTTTTGGGGGTTTATTTCTTGTTCAGTGGGGAAAATCTACTCTGTTTTGTCTTAGAACAGGTCAATTAAAGTCAGGTTCAATATCTGAAGTGGAAATGCAACAGCAGACGTGATCATCACTGACCAGTAGAAGTTTGATTGTGTTAAACTTCATAATTGAAAAACTGTTTCTTCACAAAGTCCCTTTCATTGAGTGTATTGCTGCCAGCTCCTCTGTAATCAAAAACTCTAGATGAGTAACTGGGCTCTGGTGCATACATCACAACTCTGGTCCAGAGCCAAGGAGAAAAAGTCAAAATTGCCCACTTCATTTCTCGATTGAAGCTCCAGATTTCCTGCAATGTCCTCGATCCATTTTGTTACAGACTTACTGGAGTTTCTGGAGAAGGGCACATTTCCAAATGTTTCTTTTTTCAGTGTATATTAGCATAACAGAGTCCACCAAACACTTTATGATAAACTCCTCGCGAAAAAAGTGGCTTATGTTTTACAGTAATTTTGTGAGAAATGATGAAGTTGGTCTTGACTGCACCGCTACAGCTTGGTAAAAAGCGCTAGTTGCTTTTGCGGATTTCCTTTTTTTTTAAGTTTCAGATGTCAATCTCCATTGTACAACAGTCACATTGTTGTGTTTCTCTGCATGTTTAGGTTCATAAAGGCAATTCAAGATGTAATCTCTAAACACAGCAATCTGCTCTCCACAAACTAAGGTCATGGCTTTAGCTCTGACTTCACCACATAAATATTGCGAAGTCCATGTTTCATTAAAAACTCTACATACTCATGCTTTTTATTATTTATTGCATGTGTGTGAATTGCAGCGTTAGCAAACTCGCATCTCTCATAAATGTGTTGGCACTGACATCACAAACATCAGACCCAAAACATTCATTGGTAAAACTGTGCTCACTTGCACACATCTACATCCATAAATTTAAAAAAGCAACAACAAAAAAACAGCAGTCATCTTAAAAATAAAAGAAACAAAGTAGTATTGTGATTTACGACAAATTGAGAAAAAAAAACAGGAAGTCATTCTCTTTTGGGGAGTTTATCAAAGAGTGTTCTGTGGTTGAAATGGGACAAACATGATCTATAATATTACTATCCATTTATGTTTATATCCTAATTATCCGGTCGTTAAGTCTGACGTCACTAGCCGTGTCTGGGCCTAAACTCCGCTGCAGGTCCATATATCAAACGATCACTATGGCATTACTGAGAGTTGAAAAACTGTCTAAAGTCTTTCATCTTTAATAAAATGATCAGCGTTCTGCTCTACCAGGTGTAACAATTGAGTTTAACATCCAGGCATCCATGAAAATGGAATTTATGACATTTAACGGAGTTAGAAGTTAGCAGGAAGTTAGCTCGCTAGCTTCTATCTAAATACAATATAGCATGTCCTGACTGCAGGGTTTTGGAAACAAATTAAAACGTACAGCTCTGTTATCACTTCCAACATAAATGAAGACAGAAAACTAAACAGCAGTGACGTTTGTAGGGTTACTGAAGTTGGGCTAGTTGGTATATAATGATGTGCTACGTGACCGCTAGCGACACAGCTATGTTAGCATAATATAAACAAGCTAACTTTTTTTCCACTCGATAAAAGTTAACGTGAGTGTTCTCGGTGGTCAGGAACAAATGTAATCGCATGGCAGGATGCTGTAAAAGAACCAAACTTCAGCCAGGAGAACAACTGAGATAATCCATCCACAATACGAGGTTAGTCATTCATATACTGCTGCATGGGCTGGGCTGTAGTTACATCCTAAGGTTTTAAAAACTGAGCTTAATGAATGATTAGCGGTAATAAAAGCCGAGGGAGGTCAACAGTGATCACTGACTGTTTTAGGAGCTTTTTGAGATTAAATAGAAGAAAATAGAAAACATTAAACATGTTAACAACACAAAAGCCATATTAAACGCAGACTATTTTAGGCCTGGAAGTAGGATTCGTCACGTCATCACTTAACAACCGGATACATTGACCTCAGGCAGGTCGGTCAGAGAGAAACAACTGACTGAATGTGACCCGACTGAATGTACAATGGCCACTTGAATACAATACAGTCAATACAGCTTAGCTTAATGGCTTCTCCATATATCCTAAGAAATGCTATACAGCCATAGCAAAAGTATACGTGAAAAACTAGTGATCAGATATACAAATAAGAGTGATAAATGCCATTCATTTCAAGACAGAAAACTTGGCCAAAAAATTAATAAATAAAATGAAATAAAATTCAATTAAATATACAGACTGTGTGAGTCAATCATATTTGCAGAAAAGTTAAGAAAAAGCAGGATCTGAACATAATTGTTTGCAGCCTTGTTCCAGGTATTTCTTAGTGTTTTCCTCACACCTCAGGAGAGCAGTCACAGCCTAAATCCAATTATAACCATTTTCCAGAAGTCTCAAAGCCCCCATTAAGCTATCAGACCTCATTTGACCCAGGTCACTTAACAAACAGAAGTGTCAGGAGCCGACTGCTTGACTTCCACTTAGGTATTGATAACGATATGATCTCGGCCATTTCTTGGGGTTACTGTAGATGGGTGAAGGGGTGGGCGTCAGGAATAGTCCTTTAATTAATGTTTAAACAGATTAAACAGGCGTCTACAGCCACTTTTCAGATCACAGTGAAATTTTTGAAATGTAAATGAGTTTTAATGACAGCCATACAGAATTTGTAAGGCTTTTGTCTTTTTTTTTCTTGATTGATATGAAACTGACTGTCACCATTTAACAAGATTACCTCATTTCTGCTGTGCAGTGTCGTGCTGAGCTGCCTGGGGGAAGGCTCAGGTAACAACTCCAAGGAAGTACCTGGGGAGCAATGCAGTCAAGCGCCAAATCCAAGCCCAAAAGGGGGGGTGTCTGTTTTGTAGCTGTCTTATCTGACTGATGACATTAAATGAAACTCCTAGATGTACTATTGCAGATATATTTTCACCGCATAAGAAGAAGAGTAATGCACAAAAGTTTTGGAGTTTCTGTGCTGCAGCTGAACAAGAGAATTATTTCATGATCAACTTATCTAAACCTCTTCTAGCCCCTTGTAACACTTTCTCAGGACATCTTACTCTGCACCACATTTTTGTTCTTCTAAACTAGCTGACTCCAATCTCCCATAATGTTAGCCCTAATCCCCCATACATTGATTTACACACTGTCCACACAGCTCGGTCTGCTCTCTGTCTGCACAGAGATCAGAATAATGACTTGTTGTGATTCCTGGATGCAGGTCAAATATTACTGCCTTTCCTGGGGCTGATATAGTGTCTGCCGTTTCAACACTCCTCATTGACCTCATACATGGCAGAAAAATAACAGGATTTCTTCTCTGTGCAGTACATGTGAATTCTGATAAAGTGCAGAGTATTTTCTGAAGTGGCAACTGCAAGCATGCATAAAATTATAGAGCATTTTAACATAGCTCACCTACTGAGAATTTTCAGTAATATTTGAAAATATTATCTTATTGAACTTCTATCTTTTCTTTTATATGGTCTAATGAGGCATGAAGAACTCAAACTCAGGCCTCAGTGACACCCTTCCCACTGTGTTATATCTGTTTAAACAGAGAAGACCACAACTATAAGCCTGGTTTTCGCCCAGGGCTTAAAAAAGCTACTTATTAAAATGACAGGTTTTATACTTCCTTTGAGCTACAGGCTGTATACTCTAAGGTAAAGAAAGTGTACTGTGGTATGGTAAAAAGAAAAAAACTTTACGAGCATGTTTCATAATGTTCCGTTTTCAGGGGGCACCTTTTTCCCCCGTCAACCATTTACAGATGAAAAAGAGAATTCACACTCACATGTTTCATTTCATCGCCATGCGACCGTTGCAGTCTTGAATCTGCAATGTAATCTCCACATGAAAGCTGCAGTTTTTCTCTTTAATCTCTTATCAGCAGTTAAGACCATAATGTACAGATGTATAATTTTATGGCTATAGATGTATAGCTATGAAAACTATACGTCTATCTCTGTGTCAAGCACAAAAGAGCAGATGCGACCTTATATGGGCGACTGATGTTATGCACCAAAATACTGGAATACCAAAAACAGCACATTCTTTCACTGAGATTCAGAGAAATGGCTCTAGTGATCATTACCTTTTCAACTTGAAAAATGATAAGCATTTCCATTTCGACTGGGGAGCGCAATGACCTCTTAAGAAGAGCTATTCAACTGATTAGCACAAACAAAGAATGGCATAAAGACCCTTGTTTGGCATGTGCTCCATACCCATAATTTCAAATCTCTTTCAAATAAAGATGATTGATCTTAGTAAGCTCTAAGTAAAAGAGCTTAGATTCAGGACTCAAAGAAAGAAAAAGTCAATATAGGAAGCAAAGGGAAGTAGCAGAAAAGCACGCAGCTCATTAGAAAATGTTAACTTTAACAGGGGGGCAGGCTGACACTGACTGAATATAAGGGGTAGCAATTATTTTAAAATGGGCTGAACCACTATTGCTATACAGGCTGGACAGAAGGAATCATGGATACAAAAGCACCTCTCAAAAGCTTTAACCTAGCCCTGGATGGATGGATGGATGGATGGATGGATGGATGGACGGACGGACGGACGGATGGATGGGGTTGGTGTATAATCTTTTTGGCAAATATAAACCTGCTCCTGATGAACTTCCAGATTAAACTTTATACAGTTAAAGTCAACAGTTGTTACAGTTTCCAGAAGTCAGTGATAAATGCTTTGACTCACACAGTTGTTTTGAAGTTGGGGTCACTATGAGGTCAACATCACCCTTCACTTTTCCCTTATCCATCGTATCATATTTCTCCTTTTTAGCCTGTTTTAAGTTTATAGTCTCAGAAATGCATTCACAGCATTGTTGCCTACCACTATGACCACTTCCATGCAACGTCTTTCCTTCTACTGGTCAAATAATCAAATAAACTAGAAAAGGGGTGGAGTACAGGCAGTAGAATTGCTACTGGATAAAGTCATATAGCAAATGCAATTCTTTTTGAGAACACAGGTTTTTTTTTTCTAAGTAGATGGAAGTAGGGCAGGGTGTGGGGTGTAAGAGTTCCTTAAAGGCTACACTGCACATCTGCACTGTGCAGCAGAGGACACACCACTAACAGGAACCAGATTGGCTTTATTGCAAGGTCACGTACTACAATCAGCAGTTAGGCTTGCTCACGCCAAAAGATTAAATTCTGTGTCATACAAGACGTATTCTTACGTCATTGGATGTACGGGAAAATGGCAAAAGGAGTGGTGTACAAAGATTTCACAAGAATGCTGATTTTAATTACAGATTGAGTTTGAAAACAAAGTATTAGCTTAAAGGTCAGGAAACACATTTGTTAGCTGGTCGTATTCACCTGCTGTGAATAATCACTACATGTGGAATGTTTGCACAAATGTCCATGAGACTGTACATTAATCATTACAACACTGACATTCCACTGTAAAACTGAGACAGTTCATGATGCTTCAGCAGCTGCTGGGCTTTTCTGACACTTTCTTAGCTGTGGTTGGTCATGCCTCATGTCACAACTATTGCAAACTCATAAAGAACATCTGCTGTTTGGGACCATGGTGAATTATAATGAAACTAGTTTAATACTATTGTCATTATCATCGTGTTACTGATATGAAACTCACGGCTTCTTTCTTAGGTACACCTTGCTGGTACCAGCTTCTACCTCCTTTTGCCTTCAGAACTGTTAATTTTTCGTGGCATAGATTCAACAAGGTCCTTGAAACATTCCTTTTGGTCCATATTGACAAGATACTATCACACTGCTGCACGTGCATGGTGTTAATCATCTGCTCCACCACTACCTAACGGTGCTCTATTGGATTGAGATCTGGTGACTGTGGACGCAACTCGAGTACAGTGAACTCAATGTCATGTTCAAGAAACTATTTTGAGATTATTTGAAATTTGTGACATTGACCACAGTGGTTTATAGGGATGGACATGGTCAGCAACAATACTCAGGTAGGCTGTGGTATTCAAGTTGTACTCAGTTGGTTCTAATGAGCCTAAATTGTGCCAAAACAGACGTCCTACACAACATTTACGATCAAACACTGATCATGACATTATGACCACGTGCCTAATATTGTGGCAGTCCCTCTTTTGCTATCAAAACAAGCCTAAAACATTGAAGCATGGACTTCACTAGACCCTGAACATGTGCTGTGGTATCTGGCACTAAGAAGTTAGCAACAGATCCTGTAAGTCCTGTAAGTTGTGGGGCCTCCATGAATTGGACTTGATTGTTCACCACATTGCCCAGATATTTGATTGGATTGAGAGCTGTGGAATTTGGTCAACTCTTCAGGTTGTTGTGCTTCTTTTGTCTTTGTGACAGGGCATATTCATCCTGCTGGAAGAGGCTACAGCTGTCAGGGAATTCAGCTTCCATGAAAGGATGCACATGGTCTCTAACAACGTTTAGGTAGATGGTATGTGTCAAAGTAACATCCAGGTGAATGGCAGGACCCAAGCTTTTCCAGTAGGACAACTTCCATTTCTCTGTGGTCCAGATCCAGAGGGGCAGTGATAGCTCAGTAGGTAAAAGCGGTTGCCCCATGATCGGAAGGTCAGGGGTTCGAATCCCCTGAACAGCTACCCTGAGGTACCCCTGAGCAAGGTACCATCCCCACACGCTGCTCCCCGGGCGCTGCACTAGTGGCTGCCCACTGCTTCACTGAGTGAATGGGTTAAATGCAGAGAAGAATTTCCCCACGGGGATCAATAAAAGTGTACATTATTATCCCTATGCAACCTCATACCCAACAAAGTGCAGTGTGTATTCTGATAATGTCTACCACAACCAGAATGAACTTTTTCAGCAATTTGTGTAACAGTAGCTCATCTGTTGGATCAGAGCATACTGGCCTTCACTCGCCATGTTCCTCACAGTTTCATTAACCAAAGCATTGGACACATTGACCTGAGGAACATCTAATGAAGATTTTACCAGTCACCCCAAGGAAGCCTACAACTGTGCACAACAAATTTCACTGTTTTCACTAAAAATTAAAAAACTCTAAGGGTGGGGGGATGATTTTTATCAGATAAAATCACAATATTTTACAATATACTTTAAATGAATAATAATGCTTATTTGGAATGATTCAGCAATTCCTGTAATGGATCTAAGTTGTGAACTTCCGTGGGTATTTGTTGCACTAAGCAATTTGTGGTTAAAATACAGCTGTTCCCACTCATATGTGGCCACCAGCAGTGCAGTTTAAGCATTTAATCCCCCCTGGTTTCCAGTCACAAACAAGTCCCAAAGCATGAGACAGGAGGTGGGGCCCCACCAGTATCAGACCATGATCTCATAAGAAAGGAAGTGAGATGTGCTAAATGTTCCTAATATTAACTTTATGAAGTCCTGCTGACCAGCAAGTGGAAACAATAGGAGTGGATTTACACCCCGACGACTGACAGTTTATATGTGAGCATATGTGAACAACTCCCCTGTTGTTGGATCTGTGCGCATCCAATATACAACTTTTGCTCACAAGCTTTATAAACCTTGTGTGTGTTACAGGATTATTCTGCTGGAAACACACTAAATTGATAGAAAAGTGTTTTACATTGGAAGAGATAATTGCAGAGCAGGGAAGAGTGCGCATTTTTGAGACTTTGTCAATCACCATGACAGAACTGCCAGATTTTTTTTTCTTTTTACAGACAAACACCCTCTTTGAACTGATTGTAATTATTTCAGTGTTTCAGAGATTCTTTGCAATAGGCTGCCATACTGAATATTTAAGGATGCTTGACAGTTGTCTGAGTACCAGCCACCAGTGACCCTGTTACCCTGTCGTGCTTAACACGGATAATAAATCTTTCAGTTCAAGTACAGAGTGCATGCAGATACCAAGTGATGCAGATTTTTTTTCCCCTCAATGAAATAAAGATACTCACAAACACACACTATATTAGCCATCCATATTTAATAAAATTATGTTGCCATATGGAAGCACTCTATAAAAAGAGTGCTTTTCCTTACTTTTTTTCAATTTACCATTCAAGCAAAACATAAAGCGGTTTTGTAAATCATGCAGTTAATTTATCCCTCATCACGGAATTTGGCTGTGAAGAAATTGGTATTTTTTTAACTGCTCTCCGGATCAAAAGATCATGGGAAGACTAAAACACAATACTTATACACACTTATTTATGAAATCAGTCGATTTTTAACTCCTTTCACACAAATAGTGTTTGTACAGTGAAAGAATGTGTGAGAAGAGCTGGATTATATGAATAAGTTACCTGACACAGAGGAGTAATCAAAGAAAACTAGCACAAAATCCTCTTTGTGACGGCTAAAGTTCACTCTTTGTGTTGAAGACAGGGGGATTCCCCAACAGTGCTCTCAACTTCAAACATTTATTGACTCAGTCAGTACACCTGTCTGAAGTTCAGCCCCAGCTTTCATCTGAGCAAATCCTTCACACTGCTGATTTCACTCACAGATGTCAGAGGGCTCAGCTGAAGGCACTAATTGCACTGAGAAGCACAGTGAGACCTCTAGCAGTCATTAGATAAAGGGCGACAAAAGACAGGTTAAAACTTTATATAAAATCCTGGAAGAGCCTCCTTCATTTCCTTTCAAGCCCCGGCGATCTGTCGAGTTCTACATCTGAAGATCATACTTCAGGTAGATATCATGAACATATGCACTCATGCCAGCTGTGAACTTACCAGGCTCCAAAGTAGGAATGTGCACGATTTACAACCACATCAGAATAAATGAATGCATCAAGATAAAAGAGCCCAAGAGCCAAAAAAATGAGTTTAACTGGGTGACATGTTAACCAGACGTCAGTTTGCGTGATGATATAAATATGAAGCCAGGATCAGTCTTTTTTCTCATTAATCTGCGTGATTGATGCCGCTTTGTTGTGCCATTACCCTGTGGACTCCATTGACTACAGGCTTTTATGAATACGTCACATCCTGCACAAGTATAAGACAAGCTGCATCTCCATGAACTGCTTCCACCAACGATGCATCACCTAATCATCTTATCACTCCCCAAAAGACTAAAAATGGGGCAAAAGAGTAGGTATGTTTGGGATAATGTGGGACACTGTCTGAAACGTTAACAGATTTAACTTGAAAAGTAAAGAAATGGAGGAGGAGGACAAATACAGTACATGGTATTTTACTTGGATGCAAACTTTTTGAAGGAAACGGTTTCCAGGGCCTACTCCGTGGATCGGCTTCCTCCGAGGCGTGGACGTCTATCAGCAGAGAATGTCCCTTAGTCTGTAACACAGTCAAATATATTCTCAAGTAATATTCAAGCATGCCATTCAGCGTGTTAGTACGAGCTCGGGAGCAGCTTGGGAGAACAAGAAAACAGAGACTGCTTCAGGTTGTCTTCCCAAATTGACTCAACTTTATTCACAAGTACAACAGTTTATATAGAGGGTAAAATTCATGAGACAGCAGATTTATCAGTTTAAACCAGTACAGACCAAGATAAGGCAGCGTCTTCCTGCCCTTGGGTGAAGAAGCATCCTTTGTGTAGTGTATCAGTTCAGCTACAATTGTGATTATCTCAGCGACATATTTTCAAGGCACAAAACAAAGAGTTCTTACATTAGTGAAATCTGAAACAAACCATTTGGCCTCAACAGGCGTCTCCTAAAAGATTAAGAAACTAATGTAGCTGAGGGAGTGATCTCTGTGGTATTTCAACCTTGTACCAGCCTGTGATTCTCACACATCAATTCTTGGGTCAAAGAGAAAAATAACTAAAACAAAGGGGCCTTATTGAATGACAGAGTTTTCCTGCATAATGTCACTATAAAACAATATCCTGTAAATGCTAACCGTAGTGCTAAAATACCTAACACTTTTTATAAGCTGAAATGGAAGCTCAAGCTTGTTTTATGATAATGGGATAAGTGATAAGTCTATCACACATATGGGAAGTTGAAATGATCATGAAATAATGATAGGAATTAATAAGTACACTGAGCTCGCCACAACTGAATGACAGATATTTGTTTACCTGTGTATTCCATTTATCTATCAGACAAGCTGCTGAGAGTCGTGACTGTCATTCAGACCCGAGTCTGTCTGGTGATCAGTTCTGGGCTTCAGCAGGCAGATTTTTGTAAACTAATGACGATCATTGTTGTCTCAATATGTGTCTTTGGTCAAGCTCTGTAGCAGAGAATGCTGGAAGTTCTCATCACACGACTCGGGGATCAGAAATTCCAGCAGCAGGTCACAGATGCAGTAAAGCAGATGCCTGCAGAAAAACACAGATGTAGGAAAAAGACATCAGGAAAATGACATTCTTAGATTGATGATATAATAGTATAAATATGAAAGGTAAGAGGAGTTTGCAGTTCTATCTGAAACATTAACATTGTGGTTGTACTGTTTAGTGATAATCAGAGACCAGCACTGATACAGTTTCTGTTTCTTGTTAGCTTGCTGTTTGGTTGCTGACTCACTTGTTTATCTGGTGGTCCTGCAAAGACTCCAGCATAGTCTCCAAACTCAGTCTGTACTTCTCATTACCCAGCATGTCAGTGATGAGCTCTGCTCAGACACAAACAGTGAAACATACTGTCAGAAGCTATGAAAATCAGGGCAGCATTTAACAGCAGTAATCTGATTTGAACAGCTGTTATTCACCTGGGAGCAGCTGCATCAGGCAGTCCAAACATTGCTCCTTTGTTTTCTCCTTTTGTGCAGCACTTCGCTCAGGCTGTGGTTGAGCAGGCAGAGTGCCACCGGGCCATACAGCTTCCTGCAGCACTTGTAGGTAAATCACCCAGCAAGGAGCACTGGTAAGGTGGGCGACACCTACATCCAACCATCTGATACAGAAATCAGTTCAATACTTTAAATTCAAATTCAAATTTTTTATTTGTCACGTACACAGTCATACACAGTACGATATGTAGTGAAATGCTTGGACAACTGCTCGTGACCTAAAGAAAACAAAAAAGGAAAAGGCTATGAATAAGATAGGAAATAAATATGAAAAATTAAAAAGGGTAAATTTAACTAGGAAGGAATAAAATATAAATTAAGGTTAAAAATGAAATAACTGTACAACACAAATTAGAATGAAGGGTAAATTTAACTGGGAAGAATAAGATAAAATATATAAATTAAAGTTGAAAATAAAATAACTGTACAACAAAATACACAATATAGAACTATATAAGAATGTATGAAGAAATCTAAATATAAATAAATATATACACAAGTGAGTGCGTCCATGTTCAGGACATGTGCCAGTGTGTCAAACAGACAGATGGGGAATTAAATGCAAGCTCATGAAAAAGCGTGCTTTAAGCAATTACAGGAGAATGCAAAACATGAACCTTAAGCCAGAAGTGAGGTCCCAGAGGCAGATATCAAGCCAAAAGTTGTGACCAGTATGACCATTTAATGATAGCATAACATTAGGGGTAGGAAAAGCCCATTTCCCACACACCATGTGGTAAAGTGGGTCCAGTAGTTATTTAGTTTAGCAAGTAAAGCACAAAAACCCATAACATTTATGTGTGTGTGCTAAAAAACTCCTGAAAGACAATCGGAGAGAAGATCGTGCACCATTAAAATCCAACTAACCACCACTAACCTGTCCTTGTGCCCTCTAGATCTGGCTGAATGAAGGGAAAATAAATGACTGTAAATATGTCACCTGCTCACAAAATAGACCCCATAGCCAACTGTTGAGGCCTTGCTGTGATTTATTGTAATGAATAAAAATTCAATATTTTTTCCTGGAATGTAAATAACAGAATGACAGTACAAAGACTGCGAACAACCAAAAGGACATCACACAAACTATGGCAGAGAGTAGACAAACACCAGAAAAGTCCTCTAGCAGAGTCACCTGAGGTATAAGTTTTATCAAGTTGAAGTTTCGTGTTCCAGGTAGAGAGAGTGTCAGTCTCCTGATCCCTAACTGGGAGCTGGTTCCACAGGAGAAGAGCCTGATAGTCGAAGGCTCAGCCTCCCATTCTACTTTAAGAAACTCTACCCATACAGTATGATGATCATTCAGGATTTTCTATTCAAAGAGAAGAATTTTGAATTAAGTTGTGGTTTTAACAGGCAGCAAATCAAGAGAAGCTGATATGTTAGCACTCTCACTGTGGCCTTTGAACTGAAGGTTTTTCAGGGAGATTTTACCTGTTTACAGTAACCCACTCTAGAAGTAACAATCTCAAAGTCATTTTTCTGTCTCACTCTCACAGGATGTTTCTAAATTTGACAATATTGCTCAGATGAAGTGAAACAGTCCTAGAGATTTGTTTAATGTGTGAGTTGAGTGACATATCCTGTTCAGAAATGGCTCCAAGATTCGTCACAGTGTTACTCGAGGCCAAGGTAATGCCATCAAGATTAAGTATTTGATTATACTGCTAACATTCTGTCCACATTTGATAACCTGCTTACGATGTGAAATCATCATCAATGTGTGTGGGCAAAACAGAAGCAACTTTGGATTTCTAACTACAAATCCATTCTCTCTTGTTTCTTTTTGTCTTTATCCCACTCTAAAAGTTGGATGTAACAGTGAGACCAAATTCACAACCCAATAGAAACAGATCCAGGTACATTTACTGCAATATTCAAACTGAATACAGGCTGCTGGCCATTGACATGTAGTATCCTTTTGACTTGAAGTCACCTGGAACTGTAGCTGTGCTGTAAACAAATAATGAAGCACAGTTTGACCAGAATAAGAACTAGAATCTTTAACACACTAAGACAATAAAATATTAATGACAAACCAGTGGTAGAAGCATCATAACATCAAGAAAACTGTACAGTTAAAGGATTTTTCTTTTTACATTAAAAAAGAAAAAAAATGTTTGATGATCTGAAATGTTTAAGTGTGACAAACATACAAATAAATAGGAAAACGCTTTTTCACACCATTGTCATATAAAAGACTTACTTCCTTCATTCTGTTCATTGACCCCATTGTGGACCACTAAAATGTTGTATACTACGTAGTATATACCTTATTTACTTTATTTACTAAATTTTGGGTTTGTTTTGTTTTTTTGCACTACATTAGACAACATCAAAATAGCGTTGTCAAAAATGACAATAGCGTTGGCATTTTTGTTATTTGTGTTCTGTAATCTTTATAAAAACCTAGAAAAAAAACCCCTCTTAACCCTTGTATGGTGTTCGGGTCTGTGAGACCCGTGTTCAGTTTTTTTCAAAAGAAAAATTAAACAATTAATTATTTTTTCACGTGTAAATGTGTTGTGTCTTTCCACTCACTCCACTTGATTATAACTGATTTATTTATAACATTTTATATAAAAGAAAAACGAGAAGCACATTAATTCATAAATGTGATCTAACAAAGGTAAAGGGAAAAAATTAACCATGTTTGCTGTTCATATGTCTTGTAATTGGGATGAAGTAAACATCTGTTGAGTAATTTAACATAAAATTGTTTGATAGTGTTAATTTGGAAAGCCAAAACTCTAGCGGGTCCACCAGACCCATGAACACTGGCTGAGTAACAAAAATACGAACACCACACAAGGGTTAATCTTTGGTATATGGTGAGGCGCTGTGGACATCCAAGTTTGTGATTGTGTAGATTTTTCAAATCAATACCATGGTTGCATCTACTGAAAATCTCTGTGAAGCTTAAATCTCAGTGACCTTGACTTCAAGGTCAGAGGTAAACTTTTCTGAAAATCGGAGGAGTTTCACATTTATAACACAGGTATGTCTACTAGGAGGCTGAAGGGTAGCACTATATATTTATAAACAATCAAAAACAACAATTTATTTCCAATTTGTATGGAATTTATTTCTGTAAACATGGTGTTTTAGGTTGGATTAAAGGACTGATGTGATGGTAAGGTGTCCGCTGCTCTGCTTTGAATATTGGTAGGCTTTTTTTTTTTTTTTTTAATTTTCACAAGAATTGCTACTTCCCCTAGAGTTTTGGCCACACCAGCAATCAGAAGATTCCCTATGAGCAAGCATTTAGCGACAGTGGGAAGGAAAAACTCCCTTTAAAAAGGAAGAAACCTTCGACAGAACCAGCCTCAGGAAGGGACAGTCATCTGCCGCGACTGGTTGGGGTGGGGGGAGTGAAAAAAAAAAAAAAAAAAAAAAAAGCCAAAGTGATAATTATTGGAGCAGCTTAATTAATATTTCCAGTGTAATTTGCTGTTAATATCCTTTTCCAACCCCAGTTTGTGTTTTTATCACTTTTGTCCAGGGTGGAAGATGCCATGCTGGAGATTGACTCTGTATGGTTTTTCAGTGTTGATACTTGGGAACCTGTTGGAGAGGCCAGGGTTGAAAAAGGGATGCCGGAGAACCTGAGAGGGTGTTATCCGCTGGTGTGCATCCAAGGCCAACATCTCTTTAATTAGGCTGACAAATAAGCGTTGGCCATCTTCTGGTCCTCGTCTAAACAGCATTATTTGTTCGAGGTCATCCAGACGTGTCAGTTTTATGTATCTTGTCTCCAAAGATTCATATCCTGTCTCGTATTTAAATTGTTGAGCGGTCTTAAATGTCCAGCGTTGTTGGTTGTAGTTGTCTTTTGTGAAATAGTCTTCAGTGTACACGCCAGGATCGAGAACATGATCTGGCGGCTGACCCTGAATCTCTATGATGAATTTCAAAACATCATAATATTTTTTTCCAGGGTAGAGTGGCACCCCTGTACCAAGCTCCACAGCCACCAGCTCCAGAGACCACATGTCACTTGCTTCATTGTAAGGAAGGCCAAGCATAACCTCAGGTGCACTATAACCAACTGTCCCCACACGGTCACCAGGCATCACTGCAGACGCAGGACATGCGAGGCCAAAGTCTATAAGTCTGACTTTGACTGGAGACTCATAGCGATTTACAACCATGATGTTTCCAGGTTTGAGGTCAGCGTGCACTATTCCCACAGAACCCAGGTGGGACAGAGCATTTGTGAGTTGACCTAAAATTGGCCTGACTTCGCTTATGGGGAGACGCCGATTATTCGGGTCCCGTATGTAGTCCCACAGGCATTGGTCTAGGAGTTCAAATTTCAGGCAAACACGCTCTCCGTCGTGGAAAAAGCCGTTCCATTGAACAATGTTGGCGGCATCTGGATCCAACCTTCTCAGCTGCTCCAGGATGAAAATTTCCAGTTTTGCCTGTTGCAGAATATCAGGGTTGTTCTTGTTCACCTTAATAGCCACAGCTCGGTTGGTTTTGGTATCACGGCATTTGGCTACAATACCAAAGCCCCCTTCTCCAAGGAAAGCCTCTACCTTGTAGTGGTTTCCCAAAATGCTCCCTTTAACTATTCCAAGCTCATTTGAGCGGAAGGATGGGTTAGCAATGACTTATGGCATAAGTCATTGTTGATTTTGTCTTCACTCCTGATTTACTTACAGTGCAAGTAAATTGTTCCTGATTTACTTACAGTGTAAGTAAATCAGGAACAACAGTTCACAAACAGCTGCAGATGCGGAGGAACTCTTACCTCTCGATGAAAGTCCCGAAGAGCAGTCTGATGGCCTTCTGGATGTTCTCAGTGCACAGCCAACTCCACTGATCCTTCATCAGCAAACACAAGATGTTCAAAGCGACATCTGCCACAGCTGTGTCTGCAGCACGCACACGCACATGCACACACGCGCGCGCACACACACGCACACACACACACACACACACACACACACACACACACACACACACACACAAACCCCCATTAATTATACATTAATTATACATTTATTTCAGCACAAGGATGGGAATCTTCACAAATGAATTAAAAAAATATTTGACTACTTGTAAAGGCAGAACACACCATTAGTGGTAGTGGGCAAAAACATGGAGTTACCTTTGTGTTGTTAATAAACAATCAACCAAAAAATTTTTAATGAGAAATATCTATTAATAGATGCTGAGGTCAAGATTTTCCACTGCAAGTAAAAAAAAACATTCTTACTAAATGTGGATTCAAAAAGTCTCCAAAATGTGTTTGTGCCCTATTGCTGCAAATCGTCTACTGCTCAGCTAAAGCCACCACAGACATTGGGTTTTGCTGCACCCATGTGGTAAAACTGTGTCAGTGCATCTTGCCAATGTGGATAAATCTACTTCAGACAAACTCAACCTGTGCCGTGAGTTTTCCCTGAAGTCTTCTTCACATCTTGCTCACACCTCTGCTTGTTCTCTTTCCCATTCAGTCCACATAACAGTGTTTCCTGCTCACCAACAAAATTCTCGAGGTGGGACAGTGACATGCCATTGAGGACCTAGAAAATCAGAATAAGCAAATGATTTCTGAAGAAAATGTCAACGCTCTCCCACATTAGTCTGAAACATGTTTGTGTTGATAGTTCATGAGGAATAATAACTTACAGTGCTGCCTTCACTGAAGCAGTATGTCACTTTAGGATGTAGATCAGGAATGTTGGGTATATTGAAGGCTGGGGAGATTTTGCTTGGGAAAAGCCTCCTGAAGCACAGAACACAAAACAGGAATCCCCGTGTTACAAAAATAAGTGAATTAAATCCAACATGAAAGAAGCTGAGAATTAACTCACCGAATTGATAATAAGGAAGCAAAGTAGATTTGAATGTGTGTGAAGACTGGTATCAGGCAGATAGAGCTCTTACCTGTATTTTCTGTTGTCCATTGTTCTTCCATCAGGATCTCCATCAATGTCCTCTGTTGGGCTGAGGGGTTCTGGATGTGGGAAAGCTGTCTTCAAAGTGTCCAAAGCATTTTCCATCATCTTTCAATCAATCAAACATATGTGAGATAATTAAATTCAAGTTGTAGAAAAAAGAAAGAAAAAGCATCCAGTTTTTGTCTCATTCTGAACATGATTAGCTTCTTGAGTATTTATTCTTCTCTATTTTGTGCGTTCTTGAGTATTACAATGTGGAATTTCTTTACACATTTTCACAAAAGGTCCAACTCCATGCTCAAGAACAAGGCATAAAACTTCTTACTTAACTCTCGCAGGGGAGTAATGGAGTAAATTTCACAAAATGCAACTACTTATTGGTTTAATTTTCTGTTAGCTTGTTCCTACCTTATCAATTCTTGACTTGGCAAAAGGTTTTCTTCCAAAATATGTACAGACACCTGAATTGAGAGCTAGGAACTCCTGCATGTCTTCGTTGTTGGCTATCTCAGGAATGCTGCTTAATTGCTAGAAAACAATAAAAATTATACCACAAGAACAAACGTCAGAACCCTGCAAATGCAAAAGTTATAATCCCAATGCTTACTTTTAGGAAGGCATCCAGCTGGCTTTTACGCACTTCAACCTTCTCACCGTCTGGACTGCTGAATGAGAGATCAGGGAAAATCCTCTTTGGGCCCTTGACATCTGAAATGCAATAAATAAATAAACGTGGCATCTCTTCTTGGACTACTAGGGTTTGGTGATGTCTTAAAGCAGAGGACGATGTCTTACTCTTGATTAATTTCTTCATTTCAGGCTTCTCCTCTAATCGTGTCTGCAAGTTGAGGAACTCGCTGTATCTGCGATTGACAGCGTGACAGGCCGCATGCTGTGGAGTGGCGCTGCCATCACTGGTCGCTGTCTGAAACTGTTAAACAGAAAGAGGGGTGCAGTATGCAATCATCAATAATCCAATTTCATAAGACAGCTTCATTGTACCAGGCTGTGACATGACTGTACCTTTACAGTGTAAAGAATATAGGGATGTATGCCGGTGCCACGCTGGTCTTTTGCGGTGACGGTGCCACCAATTCTGACATTCTGGATGTTCACAGGTGCCACTGCATTGCTGGGGGAATCCAAGTTATAAGAGGGTAAACAAAGCTTTCTTCTAGGGCAACCTGGAGATTTCTCTTCAGCTATGCCTGCTGGCCACTGGGAGTCCACCGGCACCACCACCTTCTGTCCTAGATTTCTCAGTGGACCGAAGCATCCATAGGCTTCAACATCTTTAGAAGTGAGCATGCTGCAGAAGTTGTTTGAAGGACCACACTCGCAAAAGCCTCCTTTCAGATCATCATCCGAGTCAGACTGAGTTAGCGAGTCCAGTGAAATTATTTTGGACTCTGACGAGTTGGAGTGATGGGCAGATGTAAGCGGACAGCAGTTCACTTTGTATGATGTGAGCAGACCTGGGCGGCAGCTTTGAAATTTCCCAGCTGATGCCAAGCTAACCATGCTGCTCAGTGAGGACTCAGTCTGCTCCGTCGTGCTCCGGCTCTCATTCAGGTCATCAAGGTCAGAGGCGCTTTTGCTGGCGAGACCAGCTTGATCGGAAGAAGACAGTGACATGCAGGTGGCCCAGGACTCCTGGTCGATCTGACATTTGTATAGGGGATCTACTGGGAGGTCATCCACGTTGATTTCCTGGTGTGGTTCTCTGCATCTGGTAAGTATGTCTACAATGGTCTGGTTGAGCCAGTCAGGATCGGATATCCTGGTTATGAGCGGTAGCAGCACGTTGCAGGTAATAAGTTCTGTAACCATGTAACCTCCTGTCCTGGTTTCCATCTGTGGGTATGGAACCAGCACGTGTAGTACAAGGTGAACTAGAGCTCTGGAGTAGCTGAGCTCAGCAGCTTTGCTGCTCACAGCTGGATGAGGGGTGTCTACTTCACTGTAGAGCTGCCAGAGGCTCATGCTTCCCTTTTGTGTTGACTGTATCTGTCTTACTGTCATGTAGTTCTGCAGGTGACCCCCGTACACCTCCAGCAACCGCTGAACCATGACCTTTCTGTCCACTCGCCGGGCACGCTCCTTCAGTTCCATCACTGACTCCAGCATCGAATTACGCACCGCACGCTCAAACTCGCCCTCCACCTCGGGCAGCAGAGTGCGATACCACGAGGACACAAAGTCACGCACTGCTTTGTGGACAGCGCTGTGGATCTCATGGTTCAATCTCCACTCGTGCTCAGGTGAATACTGAGGTGGGTTAATGTTGCCAAGAGGCAAGAAGTGCTCCAGGTGGAGAACGCTGTTGGCATCCAGCAGAGCCCGTGACCCAAGCCAACCTCCGAGAACTACCAGGAGACTGGTGAAGACGCAAAGGAGCCAAACATTAACAAGAAGGTGGAAGAGGACGAGCCACACCAGCAGAACTCCGACCCCCAACAGCTTCCCCTGCCCAAGAAAATCCAATAAAGACATTATGATCGGCAGTGGGGATTTGTCCTGTTGAAAAAAAAAATGCATATACTGTTAAATAACAAGCAATAAGAACATTATAGTAATGACTAAATTTCAGTATACCGGTAACTGTTTAATGCAGGGGCGGGGGAACTCCAGGCGTTAAGGGCCGAAGTCCTGCAGGTTTTAGATGTGTCCTCGATCCAACACAGCTGATTTAAATGGCTAAATTACTTCCTCAACATGTCTTTAAATTCTCCAGAGGGTTGCCAATGAACTAATCGTGGGCGATCGTGGCTCAAGAGTTGGCAGTTCGCCTTGTAATCGGAAGGTTGCCGGTTCGAGCCCCGGCTTGGACAGTCTTGGTCGTTGTGTCCTTGGGCAAGACACTTCACCCGTTGCCTACTGGTGGTGGTCAGAGGGCCCAGTGGCGCTAATGTTTGGCAGCCTCGCCTCTGTCAGTGCGCCCCAGGGTGGCTGTGGCTACAATGTAGCTGCCATCACCAGTGTGTGAATGTGTGCGTGAATGGGTGGATGACTGGATATGTAAAGCGCTTTGGGGTCCTTAGGGACTAGTAAAGCGCTATATAAATACAGGCCATTTACCATTTAATCATTTGATTCAGGTGTGTTGACCCAGGGTGAGATCTAAAACCTGCAGGACACCAGCATTTAAGGCCTGGAGTTCCCCATCCCTGGTTTAATGGCTTCAATTCTCACATGATAAAGCCAGCCAGCTACAACTCTCACTCAGATCTATGTTTACACAGTGTTTGTGTCTATGATGGGGCTTTTGCATATCCCTTTATAGGCCTTCCATTAACAAATATATGCATTATAATGTAATCTATTTCCCTCAAGTTTTATTTTACAAATTTCCTTTTTTCATTTGAGACTTTTTTTGTAAATTAAAATCTAAAAAGAGAAAAAAGAAAAGAACTAGGAAGCCTCCACAGAGATAAGCATCTAAATCCTCATAATTAAAACGGTAAAACCGGAATATGCAGGGAATTAGAACAATAATTTAGCATTTTTTTAAGGTGATGTTTTTCTTTGTGTTTTTATAGAAAATTAATAAAACACCACACCTGATATGACATAGGCAGAAGTTGTGTTGCGTTTACTGTAAATGGCCCACAGAATTTGGAGGACGTGTGATTTAATTCAACTGACCATTATACATGTTAAAATTTAGATGGCTTGCAGTGCTGTACTGGATTCAAAACACTGACCCAACAAAATTACAGTTCCAGCAAAATCCCTTCTACTGAGAGACTGTTTTATATTTACTGCCTTCATGAGAATAATAAAAAATGATCAGATAACGTCCGAAGTCATTTGGAAGCAAAAGGTCCATATGACAGCTATAAACCTATTATGTTGTTTGTATGGAGTATAATGTTCTACTCCATTAACTGCCCCGTGACAATGTAATTACGCTTGAATGCACCATCTGTTACAGTATCATGTCAGAGGACTTTCTTCCATGTCAACAGTAAATTGATATAAACTTTAATGGACAGCGAGTATTGCCTGTTGTTGAACTTTTTTCTGCTTTCTATATTTCGCATAACAGTCAAACCTCGAGAGAAATCCAGAGCGTGTTTACAAAAGTACTGTGGGCTAGCAGCAGCTGAGGTCAGAGCAGAGGTCAGTGAAGCTCACCTATTATATGCAGCTAGCCCGTAGCCTACTGACAGTGGATTTCTATTAGTTTAGGCTATGAAGCAGAAAAACACACATTACCTGAAAGGTTAAAGGACTCTCTTTGGACAAATGCAGGTCGTGTTGAATGTCTTCCTGCTCCGGTCTTAATCCTCCAACAAAGATTATCTGGATAGACGCACAGAGCCCATATGGACAGCTCTCTGGCTGCTGGTTGTCTACTTGAGACAGTTAAAGAGCAATACAGTCATCTATGTGCAGCTGAAAACAAATGCTAGCGATAAGTATGCAGATTTTAGAGAATAAAACTATGTGACCATAAATAAATGAACAGACACAAAACAAGCATACAAATGATACACATTTAAGCGCTAGTAGCTGAATTAGCATAAGTTAAATTCCTTTACTCCATTTTTACAGTTCTGCACACTTAAATATTTTAAATTTATTATCTCTACATTTCTTCTTGATTTAATTGCGTACTTCTGTGTTTTCACCAGTGTTTTCTGCAGAGTAATGAGAGTGATCTGTTTTACAAGTTGACCAAAAACTATATATATAATGTTATAGATACACATAAATGTAGGAATAAAGTGATCGGCAACCCATAACTGTAAAGTAAAGTTTTGGAGTCCTGATTCATATATTCTATATTGTTCTTATTGGTGTATATTAAAGCAATATATTAGTCATGGGAGACATTGGGGGGGGGGGGGGGGGGGGGGTGATGCAGTAAGCACTTTCTTTGTCTGAGCTCCTTAAAACAGAATTTTTATGTAATAAAAACATCAAGGCTTTAGTCCTTAGCCCTTGACCTTCAGGGGGAGTTGCGCTCTCTGAGTGGTCTTGTTTTATGTTTATTATCCTCAATTGCCAACGATATTCTATTACACCTACACTATGTTTTGAATGAGTAGAGGCAAACCTTAACTTGGAGAACAGTTAAGATAAATTGCATTAGCATAGATGCTACTGCCATAGTTTGTCAGTTGCTTGCTGCTAAAAACATTTGGAGGTAAATAAGTTGTCTAAAGTGCTCCTAAAAAGTACTAAGACATTTATCTCTCTTCTACTCATATCTTGGTTGTGCAATATTTAGTGATTTCCCTTCCTGTTTCCTTTAACTCTTTCCCATGTGTCGTCCTTTAGTGTCTCCCTGTAAAGTCAGTCATGTCTGTTTGTTTACTTTTCTTTATGTCAGCTTTGTCTTTGTCTCTGCCTCTTGTTTTATTTTAGTAGCTCCTGTCTTTTGTGCACTATGTTCAGTTTTGCTTCCCCCTCTCTTACTCTTGATTTGTCCCCGCTGTGTCCTCAGCTGTCTCCACTTTCCTAATCACCTTCCTGTGTATTTGATTCTCAGACTTTCCTTGCCTTTGTTCTGCTTCTTGTGGCCTTAGAAACACATTTATAGAGTGGGAGTGGGAGAAGAGGGTTGCATTGACAATCCAACACAATGGGCAGCACATTGAACACATTTTATAAGTGGTCAGAAACTTGTCAATAACTCATGAAAGAATAAAGTTACGTTGAAACCAAGCACACCATTGTTTTTCTTGTGACATTACCAATAAGTTTGATGTGTCACATGGCCCCTAAGCAAAGATGTTAGACATACAACATAGAAACCTGGAAAATCACCTGTTAGCACACCACGTGGTTTAAAGCAGGTGTAGCTTATGATTGTATAGGCCTGTATGTAGCTGCTGTTGTAAATGTTTATTCTTTTTTTTCTGCCTACCTTATTTCATAACCTCTGTTTTGTTAGCACCGTGTGTGACTGCAAGCCCAGGCAGGCACAAGTGACTCTCTCCCTCTCTCTTTCACTCTCCCTCTCTCTTTCACTCTCTCTCTCTCTCTTATAGCTTACATAACGCAGTTTATCGCTGCAGGCGGCTGTCGCAGCTCCACGCACACTAGTGGGTTTCTGTGGTCTAGCAGGACACGGATATAGAAATCAGGAACTGCATCCATCAGCTGTCATGTCATCTGTGAAGCTCGAGCGTGCAGGTAAGCTTCCTCCTTGTTGTGAATACTGTACAGTAATACAGTTCAGATTGCACAGAACGATGCGCTGCTGGTTTCATAACTTACAGGAAGCTGCACGTTTTACAAGCCACGAGCATTTGAAGCGCACTTGATGAAATCGCATTTATCATATTTGCATCTCTATAAATCAGCTGGACTGTTGAGCGCGGTGATGGGCGGTTGTGACTGTATGTAGAGTAATATCAGTACAGAGTGTTCTTTCAGCCTCACGTTGGCATGTGTGGATTTAATTTCACAGGCCGGTGGATATGAAAAACTCGGCAGGCATTGCACTACCAGAAAACAGAGTAGAACTGAGGCTGTAATCGGAGACTTGGATATCTGCTGCTTAGCTGTTTACAGCACAACCGCCACGTTTATGGGGATTTTGTAACAGCCCGTCTGCTGTAGGCCAAATATAATTAGCCATAACTTATAGCAGAAAATTTCCCTCCACATCAAACTAATCGTTTCAACACCGATTTATTCAAGGTTTTTCTTTAATTTGTCACCCAGTAGTACAGCACTGGGTGTATTTGGATAAACAAGCTTAAAGCGACATGTTTGTCATTGTCTCAAACTCCAGAAATGAAACTTTTGTACATTGTAATTTCTCTGAGTGGATCTCCAGAATATACTGTTGTTTAAACAATCATGTGCTTTTGCTTTTGTAAAAATGAAGCCCTTCCCTGTCAGTAGTGGCAGGGGTGGATGGTAACAGTACAGCTGACTGTTGTGAATAATTTAAGTCATGCGTCTTTAACACTGGAGTCAGAGAAGCAGTTGGTGACTTTTTCACTGAGGATCTGAAGCGGTGGTTAAACGGGGTTCTCCCTAAAGATCTCAGCAGGGCACTGAGCTGTTTATTGTAGCTTTTCTGAAACAAAGGACCACCCTAAACTAGAACAGCAGATTTCAATGTCACTGTTATTTTATACTTTATATTTTATGTTTTAGTAGCTGTGACACTTAAATGAACGACCTTTTAAAGACAAGTAAATGCACACTTGAAAAAGTAATGGCAGGTTTTAAATGTTGCTTAATCAAGGTGAAAGTTGGGGAGTCGTTTATTTTATTTTTATTTTTTTATATCCCCGAGATGCTGACAGAAGGACAAACAGTGTTACGTAAAACTTACCAAGCCAAATGTGTTTAAACTCTGCTCAGAAGCAAAGCTTGGGCAACTAAAGAGCTCTAATGTGGCACAGACCCTGAGTGCTTGTTTTCATTCCTTATTTTTTCTTAATTTATTGAGCTGCATGCAGAACTGCCAGTAAAGTAAAGTTTATACTTGGGTTGCCAGAAATGTTGTTTACAGCAGTTACTAAGTAAAAGGGAAATATTGTCCAACTGTAAGAAGTGTAAAGCAAAAGTTGCACTAAAGAAAGGTAATTTCTGTCCATTCTTTCATTTGGGTTCAGATCAGGCAAAAAATGCCCACAATGGCAAGGTACTGAAGGGGCTGGAGACAATTGCTGCCCTGGTCCGCTCTGTTGAAGAGACCCCTGAGCCAGTAGCTACCAAATTAGAGGGAACCATTCCCTCCTGGATCAATGGCAAACTCCTCCGCAATGGCCCTGGGAAGTTTGAGTTTGGAGAAACACAGTGAGTTATAAAGACCTGCTGCAAAGCACAAAATGAACATTTCTATAACAATGGAGTCGAGCCTTAACATCTGTGTTTCATGACAGCTACAACCATTGGTTTGATGGGATGGCCATGCTGCACCAGTTCAAGATTGAGAGAGGTGAGGTGACGTACATGAGTCGGTTCCTGCAGAGCGATACCTTCAAAAAGAACAGCGAGCGGGACCGGATCATAATGTCTGAGTTTGGCACGCTTGCCATGCCCGACCCCTGTAAAAACTTCTTCCAGCGATTCCTTTCTCGCTTTGAGAAGTTTGGTGAGTAAATAAGACAGTGGGATGAAGTATATGTGCATAATGGATCAAAAAGCAGGTTTTCTGCTGCAGTTAATTTAAAAAAGCAGAAGAGCCACGACAGCTAGAGATAAAATCAAGTTTATAACTTTGCTTTGCTAAATCCTCCTGGGATGGAGCTTCTTAAGTGTTCTGTATATACCCAAGTTTACAGTGGGGAACCAGGGGGAGCATAAAATGTTTTACATTCCCACTGGACCCTCCAGTATAACTACAAACTGTAAATCGTATAGCAGACCAATTTCTTTAAAAGGAGAAAAGCTTTCAGTCCTAAAAAAACATGCCATCCTTTATTTGTCTTTGCTACAGAACCCACAGACAATGCAAGTGTGAGCTTTGTGAAATACAAAGGGGACTACTATGTCAGCACAGAGACAAACTTCATGCACAGAGTGAACCCAGAGACCCTAGAAACTTTAGAGAAGGTAATGTCATTTGTTATGTGCAGTAAACGCATTTCTTTGTCATTGTGTAGTCTGGTATAAACATAGTATACATCCTTATCATTCTGTTGTTTTGCAGGTGGACTGGAGTAAGTTCATTGCAGTAAATGGAGCCACTGCTCACCCCCACTATGATCCAGATGGTACCACCTACAACATGGGCAACTCCTATGGAAGAAGAGGTTTGTTCCTTGAGTCAAGTATCCACACTAAAGTCTGCACAGTTACATGGCTTTTTAAAATTTATTTATTTATTTTTTATTTTTTATCTTGATTTAGAAAAAAAGAAATGAACTGTATTTTGTTGGAAGAAAGGAGGTGCAGCAGTTAGCAGTGTCAAATCACAGCAAGTGTCTGGATTCAAATCCACTTTCTGTGGAAAGTGCGTCATCTCTGCCTCTCCAGGCATTCCAGCTTCCTCCCAGAGTCCACAGACATGCACATTAGATTAACTGGGTTGGGTTAATTAGGTTGATTCTAAATTGGCCATAGACATCACTAGTTGTCTGTCTCTGTTATCCTTGCAACAGACTGGCAAACGGTACAGGGCGTACCCTGCCTCTCACACATGACAGTTGGGATAGGCTCCAGCTCCCCCTTCCTCAGCAACTCTGAATTAGATAAGCTGAAGAGGATGGATGGAAAATGGATGGAACAATTTTTTGTAAAACACTTCTCCTTCCAGGAGTCCTCTACAATATCATCAGAGTACCTCCTGAGAAGACGGAAAGCGAAGACACTCTGCAAGGAGCCAAAATCCTCTGTTCTATTGTGCCTGCAAACAAGTCCCATCCCTCCTACTACCACAGCTTTGGTAAGGCAGCACACCAGGGTACCACTCATTATGCTTGTTTTTTTTTTCCATTTGCTACCCTCATCTGCAAAGCTTGGTAATCTTTTTCTTCCTGCTTCCAGCCATGTCTGAGAACTACGTGGTGTTCATCGAGCAGCCAGTCAAGATGGACCTGCTGAAGATAGTCACATGTAAATTAAGAGGGAAGGCTCTGAGTGATGGAATCTACTGGGATCCCAAACAGGAGACAGTCTTCCACCTCGTGAACAAGCACACAGGCGAGGTGAGATGCGATCAGTAGCGGTTTTAGATACAGGCGACACGGGCGGTTGCCCGGGGCGGCATCATGGGCATCGGCAAAAAAAAAGAAAAGAAAATGCTCGTACTCATGCTGCCCCGACATCAGTTAGCGCATATTGGGAATGGCATAGGCACCGATCGGTTTTCTATCACCCATTTGCTGGGAGTAAGGGCGCCCTCCGTTTGCGAGGTGCACCTGCTGCTTGCGGCGCAGGGAGGAGAGGGCGGGGCGGCGGGGGATTCTCTGACCGGCTGGAGCAGCATCTAATAACCAACTCGCAAAATAAAACAAAATAAAAACAAACCAACAAAGACGAAAACACCAGACATTATGATACAGACTTATAATTTGCACCGATGTTTTTTTGAAATTCTATACACGAAAAGTGAGGCGAGAGCCCTCGGTGCGCCTGCTCGCTGCTGAAGTCAAAGTAAACTTTATTGTCATCTCCGCATACAGTCCAGAGACGAGACGACGAGGCTCCAGTTACAGCAGTGCAAGTAAACAAACAATATATATAAGAAGAGTAAGAAAATAAACATACCCTTTAGGACCAGGGATAAAGGGATCAATAACAATTTAAAATTTACAGTTTGATGATTTAAAGTCTCACACACAACCCATTGAAAGGGGAGGGGGGCCAAATAGAGCACATTTCATTCATAATGTTGTAAATCCAAGTCCATTATGTATTCTTGATTTGAATCCTGGGTTGTCTCAGAAATCTCAGAAATGCACCCTAGACAAAGTGAATCTGTGAACTAAGGTGTAGGTGTGTTAGATCATGTTGTGGTGATCCTTGGGTTGAGGGATAGGTGTTCATACTGGAGTGCAAAATTAAAACCACTGGAAGATGGAAAAGAAAAGTTCAAAGCCATCAGGTCCTCAGTTTAGAAAAAAGAGAAAAGAAGAGGAGGAGAAACGAGCAAAAGATACAGGTAAGCAGATGTGTCATTGGATAATGGCAGGTCATCCTGAAACAATCAGAATCAGAATACTTTATTATGTGGGTGATCGTGGCTCAAGAGTTTGGAGTTCGCCTTGTAATCGGTTGCTGGTTCGAGCCCTGGCTTGGACAGTCTTGGTCGTTGTGTCCTTGGGCAAGACACTTCACCTGTTGTCTACTGGTGGTGGTCAGACCACCACCAGTAGGTGGGCCTCTGTCAGTGCGCCCCAGGGCAGCTGTGGCTACAATGTAGCTTGCCATCACCAGTGCATGAATGGGTTGATGCCTGAATGTGTAAAGCGCTTTGGGGTCCTTAGGGACTAGTAAAGCGCTATACAAATACAGGCCATTTATTAATCCCTAATCCCCGTTACAGTTGCTCCAAGAAGAAATGGTAAAAGTAGGAACAGTAACAGACTAAAACAATACCTTATGTTACAGAGGGAGTGTTCGCCCAGGGCACCAAACAGGCTAGGACCGCCACTGGATGCGACTGTTAATATATTTTTTTAACTGCACTTCAATATTATATTTATATACAATAACAACTGATGTTCCTGTTGATTGATTATGCAAGAACTAGCAAGCCTGCATGTAATGTAAATGTAAAAAGAGGCAAAGACAGAATCCGTTTAAATTGGGTGTGGATTTGAAACATTGGTTGAATTCCACTCCAGGCCATTAGGGGGCCACCTAGGCTGAAAATGTTCATCTCTGCTTAGCGCCACAAATTTGCAATGACATTGCAGTAGGAAAACTCCCTAGAGTGGCCCCATTTAAAGGGCTACACAGAGAAAACTAGGTGATTCAGAATGTAATGTAACAGATGTAATAAGCATGTTGTGTGTACATATTAAGCTTTTATTACTCCATGTTGATTTTATTTTAAAGTTTTTAACATAATTTGTCTTCTGAATAAGTGATGGTGATGTTGAGGAGTACTGTCCTTAAAGGAGAGTGTCCTTGTAGTTTACAGCGAAATGAAGTACTTGACAGAAATTCTGTAACTGTATACGCTGTACCGCAGGTCAGCTCAGTGAAGTACCACACCAAAGCCTTCTCCACCTTCCATCAAATCAACGCCTTTGAGGAGGATGGATTCTTGATGCTCGATATGTGTTGCTCCGACGACGGCCAAGCCATCAACAACTACCTCATCCAGAACTTGCGTAAATCAGGAGACGCGCTGGATGAGGTCAGTATAATTGCATGAACACATTGTTACAAAATAAATGTAGCAAGAAAAACAGATTTTTTTTTTTTTTTCACTGTACTTAAGTTTTGGCATAATAAATATTTATAACCGGGGAAGACAATATTGGCTTTGCTAATTTACTAAATAATTTAGTGAGAAAGCTATTCAGTGTTAGCTTTATGGATTTCAGTCTGTTCAGATTTGAATTAACCAACTATCTAAAATGTGCAAATATTGTTCCTCTCAGGTGTACAACACCTTGTGCAGGGTTTTCCCTCGGCGTTTTGTTCTGCCACTGCATGTGACCAATGAAACCCCAAAAGACCAGAACCTGAACACTCGACCCTGCAGCAATGCATCGTGTGTCAAAATCGGTGACGACAAGGTGAGTTGACTTCTTGCTCATGCCTTCATTTACAGTTCACCTGTAGCACACATGCTGGAGGCAGTAACCAGAAATGAGTTGTCTTGACAACTCATACAGTGTTGTACAAGTCAACAAGCAGGCAGTGAAAATATTAAGCTTCTTATTTTGAAATTAATCTAAGTGGCAGAAGTAAAGCGTTCCCTTGAGTAGAAATGTTAACGCCACACTACGGTATGAACAGATGCAGAAAATTAAGTTAACAAAATGAGTACTAGGTTTTTGGGAGGGGGTTGAAACGCATAAAAAAGGCTTTTCATAAAATTAGAAAAGCCTGCTTAAAAGTAACCGCTACATTTGTAAAACTACTGATTAGTGAATTTGGGATATTTAGACTGATGGGTAACATCAGCACAAAATCTATTCTGTTATCTTAAGAGATGTTTCTGTAGTGATTTTTATCATTTTTGCAGTTTGTGTAGTTTTTGACCTGTGTGTATGGAAGTTTACATAATTTCTAGTATGTTAGAACAAATGTATGGCAATCAGAGTTCACATAACTAGGTTGCAGAAACATGAGTCCAGTTAAAGGTGAAGCTCATGGTCACAGAGCTCGCACGCTCGACTGACCTTAGGTGGTAGTTCATCCTCTTTTTCAATAGGTGTTCTGCCAGCACGAGGATCTCCACGGAGAAGACCTCCATGAGTACGGTGGCCTGGAGTTCCCGCAGATCAACTACGCCAGATGTAACACACATCCGTACCGTTATTTCTACGGCTGTGGCTTCAGACATCTGGTGGGAGACTCTCTGCTCAAGATGGACCTGAAGGACAAGACATTCAAGGTGTGTATGATACTGTGCAAAGGGCTCCACCTCATTTAAACATGAGAGACGATGAGAGAGCGTTAGTGAATTTGATCACATTCACTGCTGTTATACTGTGTAAATTATTAGTTAACATAATTTAAATGGTATATTGGTTTATTGCTAGCCCTTAGTTTAGTGTTAGCCCTGCGACAGACTGGCGACCTGTCCAGGGTATACCCCGCCTCTCGCCCTATGACAGCTGGGATAGGCTCCAGCGCCCCCCGCGACCCTGAAAAGGATAAGCGGAAGCGAATGGATGGATGGATGGTTTATTGCAGCTTCTTTCTGGTTAATATCAACTGTCTTCCTACACTGCTGCAGACAGTTGTCTATACATTCAACTACATCTGGGCTGTCACAGTAAAAGCTCATGATCTTTCAGAGTTAAAGTTTTATGTATTGTTACTTAGTAAAAAATATTTAAAACTAGGCAAAACGATGCCTCAGATGAACTACACGTGAAATATTAAACCATTACTCTTGTTAAACGTAACTTGGCCAAAAATGTAGAAGTAACATTGGGAAAAATTAACTACATCCTGACTGCTTCCATAGCAACTGTGATTATCAGTGTGAGCAATTTGCTGCTCTGGGAGCGTGTGTGTGTGTGTGTGTGTGTGTGTGTGTGTGTGTGTGTGTGTGTGTGTGTGTGTGTGTGTGTGTGTGTGTGTGTGTGTGTGTGTGTGTGTGTGTGTGTGTGTGTGTGTGCCAGACTGGAACTGAGCCAGTAGTTGAAGAAGCAAAATTAAGATGGCGAACAAGAGCAACTTTAAAATGTGGAGTTAAATTGAAAAAACACTGACACTTGTGAAAATGATCATCCACAGGTCTGGTACCAGAAGGGTTTCTACCCCTCAGAGCCTGTGTTTGTGCCGTCACCTGATGCTGTGGAGGAAGATGATGGTGTCATCCTCTCGGTGGTTCTCACCCCGTCACAGGTAAGAGTCTCGGCTGCACAGACGTAGCAAATACATCTACCTAATGTGCTGAACCTTGTTGTGTCTCATGACGTTATCAGAGGTTTATGGTTTCCTGAATTTGAGGTACCAGCATGTCTGCAAGTCCGCCTAAGCTTGATTCCTTTCCGCTTCAAATTCTTTAATCAGCTGGACACGATCTATCATAAATATTCATGTGGGTGACGAGCAGAGTCATAAATATTCATTGCTGAATTTACGCGAGTGAATTTTTGGAATTTAAAAACAGAACTTTCTAAAGCCTTCAAGATTAATGGCAGAAAGTGCACTTGCTGGCTACATTAATGGTGCCAGTAAAAGATTTTCTGAGTAACGTAAGATTTTTTTTTCTTTCCCAAAAATGGTGTTCTACTACATCCCAGTGTCCGTCTTCCTGACAGCACATTGGGCAGCCTGAATCAAAACTGAGCATTATGCTATTGTGTCCATCTCCCCTATAGCAAATGTCAATTGTTCATTTGCCCGTCTGTTTATTTTAAAATCCTAATCAGTTTTAATTACCCCTGAAACACTGGATGAGGACCCTTTTATTATTCTTTTGTACACACAATGCGTTCTGGTCCTTGAATTTAAGCAAAGCTGCTATTCTAAAGACATGCACACCTCTCAAGCATACCTCCACCTGGTGTACTGAACCTAAGTGAAGTCTTTCACTATGTGGTGGTGTGTAGAGAAGTGTGATTTGTTTTGTGTGTGTGTTAACGCCATCAATCGTTTCTCTCCAGGATAAAGGGACCTTCCTCCTGATTTTGGATGCCAAGACTTTTGAAGAGCTAGGAAGAGCCTATGTGCCTATTAACATGGCTTATGGCTTCCACGGTACCTTCAGTGCCTCTGCATAAACTTCTTGTTTTTTAGACTCCCCATGATTCATGGGCCATGAATACAACGCATCAATAAGCATTAGCCAGTTATATATCAGATGGTACTGAGTTGCTGCTGCTTTTTATGCTTAACATATATACTGTCTACAGATATTCACTACAGGTGAGGATCACCAGACATTATGTTATCACCATATTTCACTGACAATACAAGCAGTGTGCTGAGTATTACAATAACCGGATTTATCATATCCAGTAAGATTATGTTATCTCTCTTTAGTAGTTTGCTGCAAATAGACGTTGGAGGTTGCTGTCCCATTTTTACTCTAATGACTGAGCTGTTAGCTTGTTCTGAATTAGGAGGTAGGTAGCTTTGTCAAGTGAAGTGTGATCAGTGTTGGATGGATTTTCGACTGGTAGGACTTGTAGGGTACAGTTGAAAGTAAATCTGTGGTCACCCAAGTGCCAAAATGTTTTTTTTAAAAGAAATTTATTCCAAAAATTTTTACAAATCTGACTTTTGTACTGTTTTTTTTTTTAAATATAATTTTTTAATTAAAGTTTCAACATTAACACTTTTCAGAGGTGAAGTGTCTGGATTCTTTTCACACACTGAATCAGTCAAAACACATGGTTGAGAATAATGTACATAAGTACGATTCCTCACATCAAATATTCTTTTACAGTCTTTTACTGGCAAGTGGTACATTTAAGGCCCCAGGTTTTATAAAGTCAACATGTGTTGCTAATTATAACAATTTGTATAGCAATCAAATTTGCATCCTTGACATTAATATAGATATTAATCGTTAATTTGTTATTACCTTTGTTCAGATTACTTGTTTCACAGTATACATTAAGCCCATAAATAGACTAAGTGGCACACAAATCACTTAAACTAAACAGACCCTATTTTACATAACAATGGGGTCTTTTTAATTGAGAATTGAAAATTGTATTAAAACTAAGTGGCATTTCTTTACCATACAGTTTTTAATTCTGTTAACTTCTGCTCCACTGTAGGGAAAAACATAACTCTTAATCCACAATTTGACAGCTTTTAATTTCCAAATTACTCTTTTGTGTTACAATAAAACATGCTACATGTTTAAACATTTAAAAGACACATCGAGGTCTCCAGCTCCTCAAAAGTAAGGATTGTCTTTAAATAAATGAATAAAACACAATTCCATTAGTGATGGTATAAACCTAAAATTTTTTTTACAAGGGCTCAACTAGAAGGCTAAAAAAAAAAAATTGGTGCTAATAAAATAATTTTGTCACAGTTAAATAACACATTTCTGCATTAAGTGTCAACTCTGATTATGTAAATCTTATGTAAGCACATGTATTTTACATGTAAGTGATAACTGTGTGTGCCATTTGTACTTCCTCCACTATTCTAATGCATAATACACATTTATAGTGGTCTAAATTTGAAACGCATGCTTTATTAAAGTCTGGGTGCGCTTCACCCAGATTTCAGAAGTATACAGAATATCATTCACAGACGTATTTCTGTAGTAAATGTAATAGGCTAGGAAATGGTTTTACTGTGTAGAGAATTTATTAGAGGTCCTCTCTAAACTATGACTCAATAGAGGCTATTTTTCAAAAACCGATTAAACTCTCTGCACTTACACTAGAAGATGAATTTGAAAACCCATGAATGAAAAAGCTCTACACAGTTGTAACTGAGGTGTGGCTTTTTGGAGGGTTTTTTTGGTTTCTTTGCTGTTTATAAGAGATCCACACATCATCCACTAGAGGTCAGCATGTGATGACATTTACCTTCCTTCAGTCACGTTCTGGATCTGCAGAGTTGGAACAACGACTCAGTACCTGACCAGGATTTATTTAAATTAATTTATAAATTAAGAAAAAAGTTGTATACCACTTTGTGTCGTGTGTGTTTTGTAACCATGTTCGCTTTCTGTATTGTAAACCTCGTGAACTGCAAGGCTGTTTTCAGCTTTGCGATTGTGAATCGTAACGGACCCATTTTCTGTCTCATACAACAGTCTGAACAAAGGGGTGAGGCAGGGGCAACGTCTCTGAAGGAGGTGGGCTCAACATGGCCACACGGGCTATAAGAGGGATCAAACCTGTGACCCTGTGACAGTGGGACAATCTGTAACTGCCAGCCCACCCTGCCACTTCAAAAACACACTGCAAACAGTGGAGGAGCCCGGCATTGAACTTCACAGGGGTTATTTCCAAATCTGTGACCTTAACAACTGTATTTATAGGACACTTGGAAAAGAGTGCCTCTTTGAGGGGAAAAAAAAAGATAAGATAAAAAAAAAAAAAGGGGTAGAACTTTTTTTTAAAGAGGGGAAAAAAGGGATTTCAAACAGACTATTATCGAAACTGTGGATTAAAGCAGAGTAACTCAAGCTTCACTTTTCAGTCTGCGTGTGTGGCCAGAGAACAGATGCGCATTTTCATAGAGGATTGTACAAAGGGGAAAAGGAGAAAAGGAAAAGAAAAAAACTGTTCCCAACAGCCGGTTAAAGCAACAGGACCCAAAACTACACCTCCAAATGTAGAAGTTTGGGGGGCGGGGTTCTCTAACTAGCTTTTAAAGTTTTGGGATGCTTTTGTAGGACAGAACATGCATTTTTAATATCTGCAGGAGGGCTGCAGATGGCACTTTGTTACAACAATGGTGATTCAAAAAAAACTTTAACAACAACGCTGCGGCTGATCAAACCTTCAATCAGTGCTCATCACTGGTGTGTTGTTTTGGTATTGTTTTATCTAAATAGAAAAGTTAGTGACTAGAATAACGACGGCACTAAATAAATTAGAATTATGTGATTTATTTTTACATCCACCCTGTTTAGTCAGAACAGCTCAGGGATCAACTGTTTCAGATTTCTTTTCTGCAGGAAAAACGTGCTGGCAGATACAGCTGCTGTCTTTCCTGTAGCAAATCCTCATATTAATCAGTTCAGTTAATCAACTTTCTCCTCAAAGTATCCTGCTGTCTTTTCAACACACAGCAGACACTCGCAATAGAAATGTATACCTAAAGATTCTCGCTGAACTCATCTCAGTCTTTTACAGCACAAACATTAAGCAGACAGCAAGTAACATGAACGACTGTGCTCATATGCACTACCCACTGTTTGATTTGCTGCTACAAAGCAGCGGGTTCTGTGGAAGCAGAATAATGTCTATTGAAGCAGCCGGTAGAGTCTCGGGTCACGAATTGTGATTTTCCTGGCAGGAAAGCGGTTTGTGATCAGTCGTGGCATAAAAAGCACAACATTTATTTTTAGCTTGTTTTTTGATGGTGATATGAATAACTCTAAAAAGCTGCTGCCTTTTGTATAAAATCACAAATGTGTGAAGCCAGACACCCCTGAGAACAGTGCTGCTGCAGTCTTCTCAGGAGGGTTACTATGTTATAGAGAAGCTGGATTTTAGTCTGGATATTGTTGTATTATATACAGCAGACTACAGAATGACTACAGAGTGTAATAATGTAAATATAGTTTAACTGCATGTATTACCATTTTGTTTTTTGGGCTTTAAAAAAATTACTTTGACTAGAAGATGAGCCCTTAATGTGCATTATTGCAATACATTGGTTGTGATAAATTTTGCAGGTTATGCAGGCAACATGAGTTTCTAGTTTAAGCTCCACCTGACCAACAAAGTCCAATATTCTTTTTTTTTTTAATCTTTGGTCTACTCTTCACGTCTTTGTGTTTCTATCATTTAGTCTTCAGTAAGTACTCGTGCTTTGCGGTGAGTTTTTTGTCCATCAATGGCTAAAAGCAGCATCTGGAATCAATGCAGAAAGCAGTGAGGTTGAACTGAAAGAGCAAAGTTGCCATTTGGGAAACCAAAACAATGTGCTGAAAGAGACTAAAAATCCCAGAGTTCAGGAGAACTGACAGACATCACACCAACAATCCTCATTGATCTTTAAGCTGTTAAATACATAGAAAGTCACTATGCAGGATCGTTGTAACTGTTTGCTTTGTACCAACCACAAACTCACTCACAAAATACATATATATAAATATGCTGTGATTTACCATAAATATTTCACTCATAAAAATTAACCATGGCAACATCATAGAGAAAAAGAGCGTCTCCCAGTGTGTTTTGATACGTTTTCCCTACACATGAAAATTCAAATTTGGCACTTTCGCCCAACCACACGATTGTTTTCATGTGTTTTGATGGAGCTCGGCCCAGTCGGACATTGGGTAAAGATGGATGCTACATTAGCTCAACAAACACGCCCAGCAAACATTTTGATAGTGAATGTCACTGTTCTCTTAGTCGAAATATGGAAATGAAAGTGGTAAATGGGCTGTTTTGTTATAAAATGCTTTTCTACTCTATGGGAGCCCTCGGAGAGCCTCATTCATACAAAAACATATGTACAAATATTTCTCTACACCTGAGTGCTTTCAATCTTCCATTTACACACATTCATACTCTGATGAATGCATCAGAAAGCAACCTGGGGTTCAGTATCTTGCCCAAGGATACTCTGGCATGCAGACTGGCGCAGGAAGGGATTGAACCACCAAACGTCCTTAGGGGATGACTGACTCTACCCCCTGAGCTTAAGCCATCCTTGAGCTTAATGGACTTTCAATCAAGTTTACAAGAATTGTAATTGTTTCATCAAATGTGAAAAGATAAAATTCTCACTTGAGCGAAGAGCAAATGTGTGCAAAGCAAAACCATCGCGATGGAGATTTAAACCGATGACCTCTCACTTCTTGGTCAACTTAGCGAGCCAACGCACACCACACCACAGATTTATAATGTTGACGTGGAGCAGAGAGATTGCTCAAGCAGCCAATGAAACAGAATGTCCATGTAAATATATGTAAATGCAAAAACACATGAGGGTCTGACTGGGATGTTACTGTACATGAAAACAACATCAGCGTCTGTCAGTCTGTTTACACGCAATAAATAAAACTAAGGAGGGATGTCAGTGAAGCGGTGGGGACACGCCCACACAGCTCTGAGCAGGGGTCTAATCAGTGAAAGTGAAAACACCTGTGTAACTGTACCGTGTACGCGCTTTTAAATCTACATAAACCTGCAATGATCTAAAGGGGACTAATTTCTGGTGTGCAAAAGGAGGCTGCAGGAGGCTATTTAACAGAAGGAGTAGGAACTACATGTGATGCTTAAAAAAAACAGACTACAATTACTGCTTTGTGGTTGCGCACCTTTGTAAACCCATCAAGCTGCAGACTCATAATATCGTAGGAGTCTGAAAGGTGGGCACAAAGATTACTGTAACCAATTTAATATCTAAAATATGGCCCCAATCTGCCTTTTTATGTCGATATCACATCGTATCAATCGCATCGTTTGTGTGACTTTTTTTCTTTTCTTTTCTTTTGAGTTATGAGACCACAGTGACCTCGGAGCACAATTCTAATAAGTTCATTCTTGAGTCAAAGCGAGAGTTTGTGCCAAATTTGAAAAAAATTCCCTTAAGCTGTTAAAGACAAGCTATGTTCAGGAGACCGGGTCAGACGTAAGGACACAGAAAACGCACAAAACATAATAAATATGGCGTTACTTGTGCGTTGTTTAGCTTACACAAAAAAACAAAAGGAAATTTGATTTAAAAAAATGACGCCATTATGTTTATGTATGTCTGCCTGTGCAGGTGTAGCTCATGAGAATCTTCAGCTCCAGGAAGGCTGAGTAAGAATTTAGTAGTAAATGGTCATTTTCATTGGATTATTATGACAGCGTTTCATACAAATGTCTAACAGAATAACATATTGAAATGATAACTCAAGGTCAACTTTGCTGTTACATCATATTTTTCTGCAAATAATACACTTTCCCTGGCGTTCAGCTCCATAACTCAGCAGCAGAAGGATACATAAAGTACGTATTTCACATTTTGCAGGTTACTGAGTTAACTCGGAGGCTGAATGAAATTTCCAACAGCTGCGGTATCTTTAATATGTCTTTATGAAGGATAAATAGGGTGTGAATAATAAAAGTAATAGTATCTGAGTTTCTATGAAGCTGCTTTGATTTCAGGATGCCGGTATATGAAAAGTTATTTAGCATTTATTTAGCATTTCAGTTACTACAAAATGTAAGTAAGACAGTATTTATTTCACTTTGAAAAAGCTGTTGTTGTGTTAAGGTTAAGCAAGTCTTGGAGATAAATGTGCCTACCATGGAAAAAAAGTTTCAAGAATTTATTTGAAAAAGTACAGAGAATTCGAACTTACTGACCCTGTCATTGAAAAGAAAAAAGTATTTTTTTCCACCTGTCACGTTAAAAGAAACCCCCCACACACAAGATATTTCCCAACAGATTTGTTTTGAGATGCACGTCATATTAACAACTGTACAGTGTGTTCCCAATTCGTAACAACCGTCTTTTGAGGAGCATCTGACTGCTGAAACAGAGTTAAGTTTTTCACTTCTGCTCCTCCTTTGTGCTGCATTCTCATGATAATCACGCACAGGTGAGGAACCCTATTTCCAGTCTAGTCTGTTTTCAGTTCATTAGTACATTGAGTGTGCTGTGTATGTGTGCCTGTGAACACTACTCAGAATCAAGAGCATCCTTTGACCTCAGAGCACTGTGTATGATTTGTCAGCCTGGCAGTTCCCTGGCATGCGTGTTCTGTGGACTTGCACACAAAAAGCAAATACCCGTACACTAAACCCCTGCTGCAGTGTTTTCAATACATCCAGCCTGATTCACGTTAACCCATAAAACATGTCTGACATATTAATCAGGTCTGCATGTGGGGGTAGCTCTACTATTGCGCTGCTGCTCAGGGCAGGGCTCTCATTGGGCCATCTTACGCATCCTAGCGGCCAATAAGAGAAGGCTGATTCTCTCCTCTCCTAGCAACAAGACTCCTTCTCTGCGAGCGAAGCAACCAGCAAACTGACACCTATAATTTTACAATATGAATAATTGTAACTTTACAGTGTTGCAGAAGAAGCAGAGGAGCACGAGTCTGTCCCTTTCCACATCGAGGGAACATCTTTGTTTTCTTCCTTCCTGCCTTTTCCTCCCTCTCCCTCCTCTTCTCCATCTTGGCTGCAGCCATGCCTCTGAATGAATTCAGGCAGCTCCCATCTTACCATCTTAAAGGAACAGCCCTGAATATTTTTTCTTTTTGTTTTTTGTTTTTTTCTTTCTCTTCAAGGGCATTGTGGGTAATGGTCTGTACTTGTTGACCTCACAGCGCTGAATGGCGGGGCCTCTCTCAGGAGGGAAGGAATACCTTGGCACAGAGCTATCTTTTCCCTGAGACACTACCAACCTCTCAGCTATGAGCTTCTCTTTCTGTGCAGATGTTCCAGCTATAGCTCGGCTCGTTTAAAGAGTTTCAACAGAAAACAGAATAATAAAGGCAGCTGAATATGTTCATGCAGTATTACTACAGAACAGATAAAAGACAGGAGCAAATTCTGTCATGTCAGATGAAAACGAAGAAAATGTTTGGCCTAATTGAAGGATTGCTGTACTCTTTAATGACTTGGCTGCGGTTCTTGCACAGCACCTGTTGCCAGGCTACAGCAGTGCACGTGTCCGACCCCTGACCCCAAATGCATTCCTGTCCTTGCCCCTCTGGGAGTTAGGGAGAGCAGAGCACATGTTACATGTCTGCACAGCAGCCTGAAACAACCAGAAATGACTTGAATTTTTCAGCTATCGTATGACTTGTTATGGGCTGCAGTTTGCTGTGCTAGAGAGAAAAAGCTGTCTTTTTCCCCCCATGCATGCTAACTCAGTCTTTGTGTATTCAAATTAGGCTCGAAAGCTGCAGGGCTGAATACCTGAAGAGAAATGCCCGCACTCAAAAGTGTCATGGCTGTGTGAAATTTGACATGTGGCAATTATAGCAACAGTCCGACCTTACACTTGCTAGACTTCTCAAATTTAGCAGAACAATATCTCATGGTCATTATAGGTCAATTGGGGTGGGATGCGGAAAGTGTCTGGCGTGTTGAGATGAAGATGATTAAGTACCCATTTGACCTCGTGTCCTTTTCAGCATCTTCGGTCGAGTATCTAAATTGTCAAACAGCAGGGAAAAAATCCCCCACGGAGCTCGTTTCCCCCAGTTTCAATGAAGACGGACAAGAAGAAAGCACTCGCTCTTTGAAGTGCGTTCCCTCCGTCTTGCTTCTGCCCCACCTTCTGTCCAGTGGAGCAAACCGTTGGAGTAGGAGTTGCTCTAACAGACAACCAGAGTTTAACCTTAGGTGACCCTTGCTCTCATCAGGCCCGCCCTCTTCTGGAGGAATGCTGCTGATGGGAGTTTTTAATATTCCCCGGCCCTGTGTGTCCTCAAATGTGGCGGTGCGGCATTAACACAAGCTGACACCACAGATTAGCCACAGACATCAGGAATGCTGCGGCCTTTTTGTGCCACGTGGATTTTGGCCAAAAGAGCCTTTGGTTGCAATGGCCACAAAGACCTGCGAAAAACAAGTCCATGACAGAAACACGGAGACTCCTCAGTGAGGCTGTCTCGCGATTTGCTAGCCATCAAGGTACAAACCTGCGGTCGGTTTCTGTGCAAAGGTAAGACTGCACAAGCGCCAAATCAAACGTGCACTTCTGACAGTCAAGATCACAGTGGGTTTACATGTAGTTTGGCTAATTTTGGTTCACTTGAAATGATTTGCTTCTGTTTCTATTTAGACGTAGACATCGGAAGCTTCTGAACATCTGGATACAATGTGGAATCCATTCATCACCTGTAATTTCTGTATGCATAAACTGCTATTACTTTAATTCATATTGCTCATGCTGGTATCCCACCTTTCCTCTCAGCAGTCTTACCCTCTGCACGGATAATTCCTTTATCCTCATCCTCAGCAGGGGATTGGATTATTTGATGCTTAGAGATAGTATTTCATAACGGAGGTATTTTACTGCACGCGGGTCGTGTTTCGAAAGTTCTTGAAGGATCACATTTATACTTTTTCATCTTCACATACCATTTGAGCTAAGTTCTGCGTGACATGGGGCCATAAAACCTTTCTCCCTGTTATTGTAGGATCCTTACTTTACAATATAAATCATCTTCAGACAACTGTTGGTGTGATTTGACACTATATAAATAAAACTGTGTCGAACTAAAAAATAACAGAGTTTAGGTCAAACTAACGACCAGACTCATTGTCTCACTAACTGTTTGCTTGTTGAGCTGTTGTAAAAGCATGTGTGATAAAATGTCTTTAGCAAAGGTTTTAGCAATTTGGAAAAATTTCCTCAGGTGGTAGCGCGCATCTTACTTGCCATCCAGAAACTGTGTGTCACAGCTGTGAAGCACGTGACACCAACACAACAGTTAAGCAGGCCACAGAGAAAGCTCCTAAAGTCTGACTAGCTACTCCGACACAGAGTCAGAGCAATGGGTAATCTGTTTGTATTGCTATAAATCTGACCTGGCTGTATGAACAATATTACAACCAATATCCTGAAAAATCATAAAAATTATTTGAGAAATATACACCAAACCCCTGATATCCGAGCCTTCTGTAAATAAAACAACACTTTAAAGGTTACACTGCTTCTGTGTTAATCTCTAGTCCCCTCGCGCTGTGCTTGCATCTTCTCTATTGTAAATGCTAGATGAATGAAAGACGCCTGTTGGAGTGAAAGTTTGTTCTGTGCGACATTCACCAACGCACTTCTTTTAATTTCAGATTGCACACAACTAAATTCCTTGAGTTTATTCAGTGGCCTGCAAATAAAAGCAGACTGAGTTTAAAAAAAATAGGTTACATTATCAAAATGATGAACCAGGTTTTTATCCAGGCAGATATTTCAACCTTGGTTACGTTTGAATTGGATGCTTATATCAGGCTCCCATTCTGCTCAGCGAGACCTTTTTAAAGAGAGAAACAGATATATTGTGTGAGGGAGAGGCGAGTTGTTTTCAGACACCTTACTTTATCATAGCTTTTATTTTACACATTTATATGGCAACGTTGAGGTTGTAGTCATGCACACAGCTTTCTCTTTTCTGCTGTTTTTAACTAGGACTGTATACGCAAGATGGATGTAGCCACAGTGGCATCACTGCTAACTAGCAGCTTCGTTAATTTGCTTAGGTTTTAGTGCAAAACACAGATGCAGATATCTAATGATTGAATCAAATACAAATAAAAAAAAGGAGAAATACACTCACCAAACCTCATGCACAAATTTCTTCAATTGCTGCACTGCACAGCAAACTGCATTAACTGTCATAATTCTGTTAAAAAAAATCCATAGGTAATAACAACACATGTTTATTTATCTTATAAGCGAGGGACTGTATATCTCTACTCTCATATTTTCAGTGCAAACAGCCATTCCTCTAATTTTCAGCTAACAATCCTGAAGTGGGAGTTGTAAAAATAAATAAATAAATAAAAATAAAATAACTGTACAGTGATTATGAAGGGGAAAATTAGCTACAGTGAAAGCATTTTGTATCATCTTTTAAGTTGGGCCGATTAGTTTTTGGTACTTTTAGCTTGCTTTGAATGTCTTGGCAGCAGATATTTCAATATGTTGCTTTCTACTATAATTAACAACAAGTTTTTGCAATTGTTTTTTAAAAATTGATATCAAGGTGTTCAGTAGGGTTAAAAATTAAATTAAAGAACCCTGTTTAGAGGCGTTTTGAAAGAAAAATGAGAAAACTAAATTTTGAGACCACATCTGTGGGTTTTGTTTGGCTATTTTCAGTTTTCTGTTGAGATTTTTTGGTTTATTTTAAAGTTTCCTTTATTTCTGTAATTATAGTAAGGATTTTTTTAAATGGTCGTGCTTATTGTCTCTAGTTTCTGCTTAATCTCTCGACTCCATTTAGTTTTTAGTTCTTGTTTCTTTTGTAAGTGTTAGTTTGGTCTAGCCTCCATGGTGTCATCCTGCGCCTTGTTGTCAAGTCTTTCTCTGTATTGCATGCTTCACCTTTTAGTTAGCTCCTGATTTATTCTGTTAGTCCTCCGTCTCTTGTGCCTCGCCATTAATCTTTCATCACTTGTTGTTGTCTTAATTAGTTTCAGGTGTGTCTCATTACTGTGGTGTTTCCAATCTCGTGATTACCTACTTTATCTATTTAAAGCCTCGGTTTTCGTGAGTTCTTTGATGAGTCATACGATGTTCTTCTCTGCTGTCTCTTGTTTGTGTGCTGAGGAATTTGTTCTTTATTTGATTTTTTTGCTGCCTTTTGGATTACCTGCATCACCTCAATAAAGCTTTCTTTTTGTTTATAAAGTCTGCTTCAGAAGCTTGAATTTGGGTCTACAACCTACAACCCTTGATGCCAGTGGTTACCAGTAAAACTGACGTTTACTCAGTGAGTAAACAGAATTTGTGGCTGCAGAGAGGACATTTCACCATGGAATGAGACAACTGCAGTAGCTAAATGGTTTACTTTTTCCCATTTTGTTTGTATTTGAATAAAATAAATGTTTGCATAGCTCACTAAATGGCTTTTAGAACAGCTAGACTAGTACTGAACAAGCAAAAAGAAATGAAAAATGAAAAAGGCGCTGGCAGCACACCAAACATTAAACGTACCGTTGGAAAGACTGCAGGGCAGAGGGGAGTAAAGGGGAATGTGAACCAGTTAGAACCAATATCCACTTGAGATTGTTTTTCCCCTGTCAACATTAAATATGAAGGTGTGAAAGGAGAATAATTCACTAGCTGAAACAAACAGGCAGCAGATTTGACTGTCATGATTTCATTGTTTAAACTCTTTGAGGTTGACGAAGGTAAAAGCAGAAACATTTACAATTACAGTGGGGCAAAAAAGTATTTAGTCAGCCACCGATTGTGCAAGTTCCCCCACTTAAAATGATGACAGAGGTCAGTAATTTGCACCAGAGGTACACTTCAACTGTGAGAGACAGAATGTGAAAAAAAAATCCATGAATCCACATGGTAGGATTTGTAAAGAATTTATTCGTAAATTAGGGTGGAAAATAAGTATTTGGTCACCTCAAACAAGGAAAATCTCTGGCTCTCACAGACCTGTAACGTCTTCTGTAAGAAGCTTTTCTGTCCCCCACTCGTTACCTGTATGAATGGCACCTGTTTGAACTCATCATCTGTATAAAAGACACCTGTCCACAGCCTCAAACAGTCAGACTCCAAACTCCGCCATGGCCAAGACCAAAGAGCTTTCGAAGGACACCAGGAAAAGTATTGTAGACCTGCACCAGACTGGGAAGAGTGAATCTACAATAGGCAAGCAGCTTGGTGTGAAAAAATCAACTGTGGGAGCAATCATCAGAAAATGGAAGACATACAAGACCACTGATAATCTCCCTCGATCTGGGGCTCCACGCAAGATCTCATCCCGTGGGGTCAAAATGATCATGAGAACGGTGAGCAAAGATCCCAGAACCACACGGGGGGACCTGGTGAATGACCTGCAGAGAGCTGGGACCAAAGTAACAAAGGTCACCATCAGTAACACACTACAACGGCAGGGAATCAAATCCCGCAGTGCCAGACGTGTTCCGCTGCTGAAGCCAGTGCATGTCCAGGCCCGTCTGAAGTTTGCCAGAGAGCACATGGATGATACAGCAGAGGATTGGGAGAATGTCATGTGGTCAGATGAAACCAAAGTAGAATTTTTTGGTATAAACTCAACTCGTCGTGTTTGGAGGAAGAAGAATACTGAGTTGCATCCCAAGAACACCATACCTACTGTGAAGCATGGGGGTGGAAACATCATGCTATGGGGCTGTTTTTCTGCCAAGGGGACAGGACGACTGATCCGTGTTAAGGACAGAATGAATGGGGCCATGTATCGTGAGATTTTGAGCCAAAACCTCCTTCCATCAGTGAGAACTTTGAAGATGAAACGAGGTTGGGTCTTCCAACATGACAATGATCCAAAACACACCGCCCGGGCAACAAAGGAGTGGCTCCGTAAGAAGCATTTGAAAGTCCTGGAGTGGCCTAGCCAGTCTCCAGACCTCAACCCCATAGAAAATCTGTGGCGGGAGTTGAAAGTCCGTGTTGCTCGGCGACAGCCCCAAAACATCACTGCTCTCGAGAAGATCTGCATGGAGGAATGGGCCAAAATACCAGCTACTGTGTGTGCAAACCTGGTAAAGACCTATAGTAAACGTTTGACCTCTGTTATTGCCAACAAAGGTTATGTTACAAAGTATTGAGTTGTATTTTTGTTATTGACCAAATACTTATTTTCCACCCTGATTTACGAATAAATTCTTTACAAATCCTACCATGTGAATTCATGGATTTTTTTTTCACATTCTGTCTCTCACAGTTGAAGTGTACCTCTGGTGCAAATTACTGACCTCTGTCATCATTTCAGGTGGGGGAACTTGCACAATCGGTGGCTGACTAAATACTTTTTTGCCCCACTGTAAGTGTTGACCAGTGTTTATTAATATTATAAATTATTATGAACTAATCTTTATGTATAATCTACTTTTGGTTTTATAAAAAACAAAACCACGCACTGTTGCCGCACAGTAAGAAGGTGGGTTCTCTCCCATTACTCCGGCTACCTCCCACCGTCCAAAGACGTGCAGCTTGTGGGGATAGGTTAATTGGTTAATCCAAATTGCCCATAGGTGTGAACGCGTGAGTGAATGTGAGTGCGACTGGTTGTCTGTCCCTGTGTGTTAGCCCTACGACAGACTGGCGACCTGTCCAGGGTGTACCCCGCCTCTTGCCCTATGACAGCTGGGATAGGCTCCAGCGCCCCCCGCGACCCTGAAAAAAAAGGATAAGCGGAAGCGAATGGATGGTTTTATAAAGTATTGGAGATATATTTTCATTTGTTTGTGTAACTGATATTAAATGATGCTTATAAATGTGTCTGAAGCGGATGTTTTCTTAACTTAGAAATAAATCATCTGTTTTTTTGCCAGGTCCTAAAATTCAGTAAATAACATCTCAGACCCAAAAAATAAATGAATAAAAATGCAAAAGGAGTGAAAACAACTAAGCAGACCTAATGAGTCAGCCTAACAACCTTTAGCAGTAATAATTTGAAGTAATCATTTTCTATGAGTTTCTCTCTCTCACACTCTCCTTTACAGCATTACTTCAGTTCACTGAGGATTGTGGCCAGTTCATTTATGCACAGCACTCTCAAGGGCTCGCCACACCATTTCAATTTGGTTGACATCTGGACTTTGACTGAGCTGCAACACCTGATTCTTTTCTGTTTCAGCCTTTCTTTTGCAGATTTGCTGGTGTTGGGATCTGTATGCATCTGTATGGGACTGGGATCATTGTCTTGTTGCATGACCCAGTTTTGGCCAAGCTGTAGCTGTCGGACAGATGGCCTCACGTTTGAGTTTAACGGTTGAGAGTCGATATGAGGTCTTTGCTGCGTTTGGTTTTCACCAAACATGGCACTGTGCATTATGCCCAAACATCTCCACTTCGGAGAAATACACTGTTGCAAATTAAAGCTGTACTGCAATGTTCTTTTCAAAGAGAAGTCTTTCTTCTGACAACATTTCCAAACAAGCCATACTTTTCAGTCTTTATCTGATTGTAATGTCATGAACTTTAACATTTAATATGTTAACTAAGGCTTGGAGAGTCTGAGATGTAGCTCTGAAGGTTTTTTGCAATTTCTCAGAGCACTGCACAATCTGACCTTTGGCTAAATTTGCATGCACATCCACTTCTTTGCTGTTATTTTTTTCAAAGTTTGCTTTTTCTTGTATTCACATTATATGTATCCATAATCATATTGGGCCTAGCGAATAGTGTGTGTATAGAAATGTTCTTAACCTGTCCAAGAAATAACTGTACAAGCGAAATTATCACTGGATTTATAAAATGTGTACACTGGTAAAGTTTGTTCTTACCACCATGCTTATGTTGGTCAGTCAGAATCAATCTAAATCAACAGGTAATCTAAGGAGCTTGGAAAGAAAAGCGACTGGACTTCTCTAAGTTTATTGAAGACGTTTTACCTCTCATCCAAGAAGCTTCTTCAATTCTAGGACCGAATGGTGGACAGTCCCAGGTATTTAAGCCCTAGTTGTTCCTTAAGAGAGTCGTTTACCCACTATTGATCATGTTCCTCATCACATGAGCCAAGATGTGAAAAAGGGTGTGGGTCATTATCAGCAGAGGTTTCATGTGAAACCATTGTGAGGCCTTGTCTCATCATATCATGTGACCTACAGAGATCAACTGACACAAGGTGTGAGTGGGCGTTACAGCATCAGGGAAGGGGTCTCAAAACTGGACTGTAGGTGGCTGACAGTTGGTGTCTTAACCCACCGTCTCTGTTCAAAGATGGCCGTTCACAGTGGACATAAGCTGTGTCCCAAAACGTCGGCTGCATCCTTCGGAGGACCCGGCCTTTGCGGGGGTCTGAAAACGATGAAGCCGGGAGTCCGCTGCTCTCGCCGGCTCGAGTGACCATTGAACCCCTGGCTTGCTATCGAGCTGGTGGGTAACAGACATCTCCGAAAACGTTGGCGCACTTTGGCAAATATGCGATGTCTTGATAAACCAAGCAGATATTTGTAATTTACACGGCTACTTTCTGGCCTGAAAATATGTTAAAAGTTTATTTTGTGACGCAGAAAGATTAATAAGACTAATTTTAAAACTTAGTAGCGGCCGCCATTGTTGGCAGCTGAAACTTGGCTGGGCTGCGCTATGAATTCTGGGATATGGTGGGCCACGAAGGACACACCCGACACATCCTTCAAATTCGGGGAAATGAAGGACGCATTTGTCGGCCGCATTCGAAGGAGTCGACGAATTGGGACAGCCTTCGTCGCCTGGCCGTGACGTAATCAGCCTTCAAATGCGGCCTCCGGAGGATGCAGCCGACGTTTTGGGACACAGCTATAGATGGCTTCTTTCCATTTGTCTTCTCAGTCCAAAATGTAGACACTGGCATCCTCAAAAGAGTGACCTTTGACCTTTAGATGCAAATGTACAGCTGTAGTGTTGTCCTGTCGAGGTGGCTCTTCTGTGTTGTGCCATGCGTTTATCAAGTGGCTGTTTGGTTTCTCCAATGTCTGAGCACTCCTCGCTACACAAACCTGCTAAATAAGGAATGACAATGTTGTTGTGTTTGTCCTTCTGTTTCTCCCCAGCTGGTGTCTGACCTTCTTTGCTGATTTGATGAAAGCCCAATTAGGATAACCACATGTTTTAAGAGCTTTCTTTGCATTTGTGCGTTCCCTCTTTTTCTTTTCTGGCTTAGAGGGAACATTTTCTGCCCGGTGTTGTAGGGTCCTGATTACTCCAGGATTTTGTTCCAGAAGGTGGTGGGAGTCAAAGAGTAGGTACTGGCCCATGTGTGGGGGGCTTCAGGTAAACTTCACACTGCACAGTCCAGAAATGACAAACTCTTATCCTTTGTATCTTCCCTGGTGAACTTTATGTTTCTATCCACAAAGTTGATGTGAACAGTGAAGGCTTCCACTTCTTGGGTTTTGATTTTGACCCAAGTGTCATCCACATATCTGTACCAGTGACTTTGAAGAAGCATAAATGAGTCCAGTTGCTTTTCTTTCCAAGCTCATTTGATTACCATGACCTGTATGACTGAGAACCTACACAGACTAAATCAACAGGCTTGTGACAATCTGGATAATTTCCATTCGTCTATATAATGAAACATGTTTACTTAAGTGGAAAAAACCATAAAGTTGTTGTATGAGCAGGAAATAGGAGAAAGTCTGGCTAAAGAGAAAAAAACAATAGTGTCTGAGAACAAAGCCAGAAAAATCACATCGCAGCTAATGACAGTGAGACCAGACTCATTTTGAAGTTGCATTGCCACAGATCAGCTTCATTTATGTGGGATAAAACTATCCAGGCTGTTTAAGGTGCAAGCAATGAGTGAAAAACACTGTTGGATCCTGAAGGAATGTGTTCTGTCGCTTGTATCAATTACATTAACTTAACAAATCAGATCAGATAGGCCCAGCAGCCCAAAGGAGGTAAAATGTCAAGCTGACTGTAAAGATGGGCTTAGGAAGAGTTTACCTCAGAGTCCTCAGTCCTTACTCCAAAATAAGAAGAAAAAGGGAAGGGAGGGGCGGGGGGATCACATGCAGGCCCCAGTCTCATTTCTATGGCAACCTGAATGCTATTATAGCACCTTGCCATTCATTATGAAAGGGCTTCAGTTGGTGAGCAAGATGGGGTGGGGAGCGGGACAGATAGTGCAATGCTGCATTTTCCTTGCTCACAGCCAGAAAACAGGAGGAAAAGTAATAAACCTGTAAAAGCAAAAGCTGCAACACGCAGCATAGAGCTGAAAAGTTTACCATTAACGACAAAAACATGACTATTAATGCAAAACGGCCAGTGACTGAATGGGTGCTAAAAATTCCACCATGACTTGAATTGATATTTGTTTTGCAAATTGGGTTTAAAACCAGTAACTAAATAGTCTGAAAAGAAGCATCTCAAACCTAAAATAGGTCATAACAGCAAAGACAGTAATTATCATGGAGGATGCTGTTAGCGGCTTCAGGTGGAAATGTTCTCCATTTTGCCAGCCTCGTTGTCTTTTCATCTTTTTTTCTTCCGCTTTCAGAAGGGTCTACAGCATGTTGAAATGTGAAAAATGCTTTAACATATTAAAATGATCTTATTTATGTATATTTTAACCAAAATTACAATGTCAGTGATTTGGCTTGAAACTTTACTTTTTGATAAAACTTACAGTTAAGGCTGGTGCAGGTGACCCGGAATCCTCCCGTAACAAATAAGTAAACATGAAAGCAAACCACAAGTGAAAGTTGTCTCAGATGAGAGTCAAACTCTGCTTTCCTGGTCAAAGGTGAGGTGGATTTGTTTTTAGCACTACTCCTATATGTTGTTTCAGGGTTGTGTCAGATTTTAAAAAGAGCCGATATAATCGGTTTGACAGAGGACTTGTTGAGTAGTCAAGACCCTAGGAAGCAAACTGTGCTTTTCTAAAGCGTTGACGCATGTTGATGCACGTCGACACCTGAAATCAAGGCAGCAATGTCAATGATCCACAGTCTGCTCACTGCGTGAGACAGCTCGAAAAGTAGTGAGTAACAGGATCTTGATCATAGTTTAGATTTTTAAAGTACTAAACCAGCATTATCAAAGGAAAACACTGCTCACAAAATAAAATGTCTTATATAATATATTTAATCCATGATAATACATAGTTTATATAGTAATACCTTAAATATCCTTTGACTATTACTGCATGCAACTGTGATCCACAGGCTCAGCACATGGACACAATGACCACAGCCAATATACAACATGAAGTAAATGTTATTAATTTATTTTTCATTTTTAATGCTCTTAAATAGCAAAAATAGTTTTATTTTATTCATGACATAAATGAAAACATAGTTACTCCTCACACCAGTTTGGTAAGTGGGGAACATTTTCCTTCCACTCAGGTGACCACAGTTCGAATAGCAGGATTTCACTGAACCACAAGCAAAAATACATCCTTTAGCCAAAGTTAGCAAAAACGATACCGAGCCCAAACTCTTTAAAGATAATTTGACTTGTTTAAACTCTACATGTAACTGAATACCGTGTGCTTGTGTAGGTCGTTAGTATAATCCATTAAGCCTACCTCAGTGTGGGGGAGCAAACTGCCCCTAATGAGTCCACATAAATAAAGTGCTAATGAAAGTGAAATAAGTCTAACTGCACTCAACAAATAGCCCACCTGCCATATCTCTGTTTGCAGGCACAGAAAGGTGGGCAAATGAGGCAGTTATTTGTGAAAGGACAATCTAAAGTAAGTCTTTACGATTCAGTAGGTTGCGAGTTTAGTTAAATACATTTCAGTTCTGGGAGCAGCGCTGCTGTTGCTAACTGTGAGAATACTTAGCGGGGTTAGTGTGACAGTGCATTAGCAGCCCGAGTCCATTCTCTGCGTCCCCAGAGAGACCAGAGCGGGCATATTAACATTCTCCTCAGAAGGGCCACAGGATCTGCCTTCAATGCCGTCTGACTCCAAACAAAAGACGGTGCGTGTGTGTGCGTGTGTGTGTGTGTGCGTGTTTGAGTGTGAGACGCAGACAGGCTGGGAGTGTGCATGTGTAACTGTGTGCAAGACGAGACAAAAAGGAGGGAGAAAGAACAAGAGAAAACCGTCTATAGGAGGAGGAGGTAAGTTTCAGTATATATTTACCATTGCTGGGTGTCTATAGTTTAATAATGTAACCACACTGCGTGCTGCAAATCAATGTGCAAGGAATATTTTCTGGTAAACAAGTCCTCTTTTGAACTTGTTTCTTTTCTCCAAGTTTAAAAAGATTAATTTCCGTAACATCTACAAATGAAGGACAAAATTGAAGATATCGATATAATGACCTCGCTTATATTTATGTTTTATTTATTTTTGACCAATCATTAAATCCACAACATTCACAACAACCTCTCAGACTCTTAAGCTTTTCTTTATTTTTTATTTTTGAGCAAAACTTTATATATATATATATATATAAAAAAACTAGAATTAGTTGCTATGCAAACTGTAACCAGGTGAATCATAAGCAACACCTCTTACTCATATACCGTTTCTATTTTTATTTAGGCACTTGTGTTTATGTAATGTTTTTTGATGTCTGTTTTTTTCAAACCTGGAACATGTATTGCTTTTATATACAAGCTGTAATATGTGAGTGGGCTTCCTTAAATTTAATTACATGGTATATGCCGGCGATGGTTTCTGGCATCATCGCTTCATACAGTACCAACTGTAGGCCACTGACTTCCTATGCATAACTCAAACATCTGGCCTTCATCACTCAGTGCCTGAAATCTTTCTGCATTCCATGTGCAAACTGCACCATGTCATGCAATCTATGTCTACTCTGCTGCTGTGAAGATAATTCACTGCAGTCTACCAGGAAAGACTAGTCTCTTCTCTTATTCATGACTGCAATATGTAAGTAATGCAGCAAATCACTAGCTTTGCAGTTGTTTAATCGCAAGCCAAAATACTGGAACACAGGACACTTTTTAAAAAAATGCAGACAGGTACACTGAAGGATATGAATATCGGCACAAACTTTAATGGAAATCCATCCAGTATTTGGTGACTTATGAATTTTAAAACCACATACACCTGTACATCATTGTGCTGGTAGCACTAGAGGAGAAAGTTAGGGATTGCCTGCAGATGCATCTTCTGGGAGAACAATGAATGTCAAAACCTTTTGGTTTTTGGTTGGTTCCTCACTGAAAATGAGGAAACATTGTATTCTGGGAGAAACAAAGTCTCAAGTATGGGTCCTCTGGGTAAGGAAATGGCACTTGTTAGCAGATTATCCTGTTTTCCAAAGATTTTGCATTTATTTCTGAAGGAGCAATTAAATGTGAACACCTAACAAAGGACGTTTGTGATTTCTACTTTATTTACTTTTGACAGCTGTGCATTATATATATGTAACAAGAAGGTGGGCCCAGATACACCTGTAACTCTTTTTAAGAAGTCATGCTTTGACAGAAAAAGAAGAAGAATGAATAGTTCATGTCACGTGCACAAACCTTGGGATTCTACACCCATTCCCAGCTGGGATTTACATACTTTTTGGACTGCAATTCTGGGAAATGGTGTAACGGATTCCAGGACAGTTGATATGGAATAATAAAGAATGCAACATCTTTGCATTCGACACTCAGTAAGTATGCTCCACAAACTCTCCACTGAAGGCTGAACTGCTTCTATTTATACTACAAATGGGGAAAAAAAGAACAAATGAGGCGCTCATTGTTGACCCTGAATGATCAACGTCCTCCGCTCTTGTCCAAAAAGAAATTCTTCCAATCGTTAACTGCTTACGTCATTACTCAAGCCGGAGAGTTGAGGGCTTTATTTCTGTTAACTGGATCATAAAAACATAGCAGGACAACTCCCAGGCTGATGAAGGCTCACTTTGGATTATAATGAATTATTTCATTGGACAGGCTCTCTGAACTTGTATTGTGATGTTCCAGTATGGAGCTTACCTTCCAGTAAGAAATTCATATTTGCTCTTATGTGCTTTCTGCATAAATTGGACTTTTTGACAGTGAATAATTCCTCTAAATGGGATTTAATCATGCAGCCATTCTTAGCTGATGGACTGCAAGTGTTCTGTATTAGCCACGTGATAGACTGGTAATGAGTCCACAGTATATCCTGCATTTTGCCTAAAGATGACTTGGACGGACGGATTTAAAATGCAGCAATATTGCTTCGGTATTGTTTCAGCGATCTGCTCTGAAGTCTCTGAAACTCCAACTGAATTTGAAATTTTAAACTAGATTAATAACATTCATGAAAACTATCAGTTGACTATTGTTTGCTTTTAATCATCAATTCAAAGTTAACTCTGCGTGAGACCTGGTAGCTCGATAAACTACGAATTCTTTGCTCTCTACGTAATACGCTGTTACTTGGTGTTTCTAATGATTCCGTCCTTACACAATGAGGACAACAAGCAATGTCAGCATTGATTATAGTCAACCATGATGCAGACAATTTAACTTTCTCGGCCAATCTCAGTCTGACTGAGTATGAATTTCACTCCCTGATAACAAGACGCGTAAACAAACAACTGCAGAAACGCAGAAGCATTAATATCCGAAGGTTTCAGAAATCAGACTGCCCGCAAATGATTCCTGACAAAGTATTAAAAGTACAAATTTTAGACGATCGGCATTTATAGGCCACACGTGTTCAGACAGCTCATCTGCCATCGAGAGCAACTAGGGGTTCAGTGTCCTGCCCAAACCTGCTCCACCACCTGCTCCACCACCTGAGCTCTCTGAATAGGCCAGAACTGCTGGTTCTGTAACTGTAACCGCCCCCAACTTATAACGAGCGTTCGTTCGACTGCATTTAAGCACCTAAAGATGGCGGACTGTGTATAAAAGTGGCCAAAATTATTCAACGTCATATTTCTGTCCAATATTTAAAGTATGAACGTTAATTGCATCTTGATCATTTCTATCTCATTCTAATTGTACCCTGTATTTCATAGGAATATCAGCAGTGATTTAAACTCTTCTTCTTTTTTACATTTTCTTCCTTGTTATACATAATAAATATTACTGTGATTTGCATACCTCTTGTAACCCGCTGTCCCACTCAGCTGGTGGGGCAAAGGGTGATCTTCACTGACCTGATGAAGGTAATCATAAGATAAAGGCTGAGAGCATTTTAACCCTGAAGCAAAGCAGCCTTTGACCTTATAAATACAGTATCACTGCAAAGCTACAGTACATGCATACCCAGAAGCAAGTAAAGTAAAACTGGCAACCTCCGATGCATGGATGTATTCTCCAGGGACAGCTTGTTTTCTTCACCGTCTTTATGATTTCATTAGCATGGTGTCTTCTTGGCATATAGTCTTAGAGGATTGAAGACCTTCTGAACTCACTGCTGTATCACTGTGGCCTCCACCTACACACTTCCACTTGTTTTGCACCAAAGCACAGTTAAATGCAGGAATAAGATTTCCATAAGCTGGAATATACTTGCTGTGTTTGTATCCCGCTCTCCTTCTAATGCCCATGTTTTAACCTCATACTGTGAGTACAACAAAAATAATTCAAGGTAGAGTGCACACTTTTTAAATTATTTATGACTTCACTGTAACTTATTTATATTTGCTGGAAAATTATCTATTAGTTAATCTAATTGCGTTGAGACATGTGAAAGTCGTGTCCTCTGAGTCATTCTGAGCATGTGCAAAGCCTGCTCTCTGCACATATGGTTAAACAGCACAGTTTCTGCCAAACAGAATTAGGAAGACTTTCTTACCGACGCTTGATTCCTCTCTTTCTCTCTCACTCCCCTCCTTTCTCTTTCCCACCCTCTCTTTACAGCACACAAGCTCACAAAGATAGCATATACAGTATATGTGCTCAGGCATATGGGCTCTGGAGAGAAATATATACACAGAATAAGGGACAGATTGTGGTTATTGATTTTCTTCGACGGGAGCAATTTTCTTAAATCCTGCGAAGAAGACATGCCACTTTGAATCATTTGTAAATTTGTAAAATAACATTTCACTTATTTTTACTTGTTTTAATGGTGTACGGCATGTCAAGTCCTTAGCTAAATCTACATCGGGCATAGTGTGTGTTACAATGGTACAGATCTTACTGATGGTTTGAGAGATGCTGACAACACCGTCTGCAGCATCCAATCTGTGGCAGCTATTAAAGAAACACCCAGATAAAAGTTCCAGGTGCTTCTGTGCAGCAACGTCCGGTAGCTGGTGCGCAGCACTGCGTTGTGACAAAGCTGCGCACAAACAGGAGTGGCATGGAAACAACCGCAGGCTGAGTTTGATGATTTGGTTTGAGTGCAGCAAAGGCAGGCAGACCAGTAGCACAGGCAGTAACAAGATGGCGGCGGTGTGCAGCAGCGAGTGTAGCAAGCTCTGTCCAGGGAGAGAAGAGACAGAAAGACATAAGCGTAACCTACTCAGGGCACGTAAGTGAAAAGTATAACAGTGATTTGGAGCCAGCCTGTTCCACAGGGTGGGGTGGGGCGGGCAGAGCGGCACCAGCACCTACAGGAGCACTCATAGGTAGAGGGGGGTGCGAGAACAATGGAATGGCTGCCTCCCAGACAGAGCTGCCGTACTGCAGTGATGAAGGAACAGGAAGAGGGGGGGGAGGAATGGCACAGGAGGTAGACACACCTGCTCCTGCTGCTGTTGGAGCAGCTAGTGTAACAACCAGCAGACAAAGAGTAAGCTGAATTCAAGTCCTGCCTCTCATCTAGCGATCAGAGGGCATCTCAGGACTCAGAGTGCAGCAGTGAGGTCACAGCGTAAGGGGTGAGAGCAGGAAATGGCTGGTGAAGAAAGATATAGAGCTGATACATCTGCAGTTCCCAACATATACTAATAACTCACATTAGACACGTTTATTCACATATTTAGAGATTTAAAAAAAAGTTTTTAAAAAAAACTCTAAATTGATGAGATTTAAAGAGTTTTACAGTACAGTAAGTGCACAGTGTATGGTTTTGTAACTTACAGTATCAGCTCTTTATTCAGCACCTTTAAATCCACATAAACCTCAGGGAACTGTTACCTGCTGCTTCACTAAATCACTATCGATCCAAATATCAATAGTATTGATACCAGTATCGATGCTATTGCGCTGGTATTGGTATTGATCTGATACCAATACCAGCGCAATAGCATCGATACTCGTCTCTATCCTCTACGTTCTCTACGTAGCCCGCTAAATTGTGTTAAAGAAATAATTTCTTTAGAAATATATACCTCAAACATGCACTATGAAAAATGTGGGAACCTTTTTTGTTGACTGTCATATCTATTTTATTTAGAGCCTAAAGCACATTTAAACAACAGAGGTTGACGCTTCAGGGTCGTCAAAAATTTCAGAATGCATGAAAAGCTGAAAAGGTGTGTTTTACTGCGTTGGATAATTATCGTGGAAAGTAAAAATCAGAGTTATTTAGTGGTCATTAAAATGCATTCAGAATTATCACATTCTTCTCATAAATGATGACACACTGCTCTCCCCTCCACAATCTGCCTTCATAGATTAAAAGTATTGGTACTGTTACCGGCAGTATGCGGCCTGTATTTATTTGGCGTTGGATCAGTACCAACATTTTCAGTATCGCACAGCACTACTGCTTTGATTAAATTATAATCATGCATAGAGGACTGGTTAAAAAACATGGTGTGCCTACAACTGTGGGTGAATGACACCAATCAGATACAGTGCATACAGTATATAAATAAATAAATAAATAAATAAATAAATAAATAAATAAATATATGGCAGAAAGCAATCAAACACTCTACAACTAGTCATCTTTCTTCCTTCCTTCTCGCCGCCTGTCTAAACTAATCTTCCTTTCCATGTTTGTGCTGAACAAGGTGAACACTGACACCATAACCTACTGCTGCAAATGCACTGCTCCATGCAGGAACCCCCACTAAACTGAGAAAAAAAAATCACATTACCACATTTACATTTAAAAAACAAAACCTGAAGAATAAACAGACTCCCAGGAAAAACACTTAAAAAGTTCATGTTTGCAGGGTTCTAAGAAACATCGAGATGTGATTGAAAAGTCAAAGGTGAAAGGTAACCAACCTTAAGACACATCCCTTTGAAAATTTGATCCTATTTCAGACTAGGAATTGATCTCCAAAGACTGGGACTGATAGACAAATAAACCCAACCGCATCAAAAGACTTGAGCTCACCAGCAGAGTTGAGCAGAAACAAGTGTCAATATGTAGCACGCACACCTGAAATCTACTGAATGTGCTAAAATAGTTTGCTGATTGCAGAGCTACAGTCAAGGATGTAGCACCCAGCATTATTATATAACATATTTTCACCAAAGCACCGTTAAATGTGGATTCACAGTGGAAAAAAAGGGAGCCATTTAGTAACTGGTTTAAAGGTGAACCACATTTAGCTTCTACATGCTATGCAGGCATATACATAACATTTCCAGGTTGCTATAGCCCAAAATAGCGGTCACAGCACACCTAGGACATGTATGTATGTGTATCTTATTGCAACTATACAATCTAGTCATCTACAGCACTTTCACTATTCAACTAGATTTTAAATGATGAAATCCTAAATAGCTGTGTACTATTTAAATGTCTTTTAGACTTGTAAAGAACAGAAAATTACTCAGTAGTTTTATATGCATAGAAATATCTTTTCAATGCCCTGAAAAGACATCTTTTCATCATTCTCTTTTCAACTAAGTTTGAATGTGAAGGAACGCTTTTCTAAGTGTCTTTTCTTTCCCTCTGACCTAAAGAAGCTACTCTTACCTTTCATGTTTTAAAGTTGTTGAGACGTCTGTCAAAGTTGTTTTTTCTGCCCCTTTTCAATCAGTTCGTGCTGGGTGAGGTGTGATCATATTTGTACAGTTATATTTAGTCCAATGGACGCCCATCTAGGAATTAATTTGGATCAAATAGATGGACTAGATGCTCAAGCCTGATTTTCATTGATTGTTTTGGGGCTAAATGAAGGCCATGAGTGGCTGACCAGATGAGCTCAGAAAACAACGTCCATGTGCATCCAGTGTGTGGCGGGCATATTCTGTAGACACATGGGAAATCACAGTGTTGGGATAATACTGAGAATAAAAAGTGTTTTCTTATTCTAAACAAACTATTACAGCGAAAACGTCCTCAATATATGGAGCTGTCTGCAGCAGTGGATTCAAGTTAACAAAAGATAAAACATCTTCAAGAAATCAGCAAGTCAGATTTTACTCTACAGGGTAGTTAATTATTTATCAGCATGCTCTGCTTCTTTACCCTCATACAAACTTGGCTAACTTGCATCACATGCTGCTTGCATCCTTACTTCCAGCTTCATCCTCACACAGTAAACTGAAACCAGGCAGAGGACAAAAGCGCTCAATAAGATATGAAGTGCGTGACAATGCAAATGAGTTGCACATTTACAGAAGTCATTGCTCATTAAGAGTGTTTGACCGCATAGTAAAAATGCCCGATTTAATGAATCTCAAAATTCCTCAAGGATGCTGTATGGACCAAAAAAAAAGAAAAAAAAAGGCTGCTGCTAGAGTTAGAAATGGTGAAACACAGCTTCAAATTAAGGTTCAGAAAAAGAATCGGAGCTCAAAGCTACCTGTCCTTCAAGCACATAATCACATCCCATCCACGCTAATGAAAGAATGAGGACAAAACATCAAACAGTATCCCGGTTCAAATGCTGCTGAAGCTCCCTGGAAAACTTGCAGCAACTTCACAGCGGGTGAGGAGGAGGAAGGCGATATGCAAAAGGGGGACATCCAAGTATGAATAAAAGGAGAGGAAGAACGAAGCCGTTACTGCGTTCGCCGATCGACTACGCAAACAGACGCACGTTTGTGCATATTTTGACACAAAGGATGTTAGTTATAGAAAACATATAACATAAGAGGACTGTACGTTAGTCCTCAGCAGTTTGACACCTGAAGTTGTCACGCATGCGTCAAAGCAGGAAGCAGTTCTGCCACACTCATCCTACTCTCCAATGATGCCCATTGAAACACAGAACAAACTATATAAAAGCCTTTTAATGCACCTGAGAGCCGCTACAATTGTGCTTTCATCCATAGCTGATGAGGGGGTCACCTTATGACATGCACGCCAAGGTGTCTTACAATTCCCACTCGACTGTGTAATTCTGTTTTGCACCATTATCTTCACACTCGCTTGTAACAAGAAGAGAAAAAAAAACAGCGGGCCGAATGCAGGTAAGGGTAGGTATCGATGATATAATAGAAAAAGGAAGACGATTATTTTCATGAGGTCAAACACAAGTGTACTGAGCTTTCAGAGTCACGCTCTCACTAGTACTTTGTGCTGCTCTCAAGATAAGGCATGAAGAGCCTGCGGATTGAGTAGTGGAAATAAAATACCCTAAAGCACTGACTTTCATTTTGCACTTTGCTGTGTGTTCAAGTTATGCTGTTTATATTATAATTTTCCTCCCTGCTGCGTATAAATTACATTTATTTTGTCAACATCATGTTTCTTTAAATGTATGACTATACGGTTTATGACGCAGGGTTAAACAGCGAGGTGCGGTTCTTGTGTGGTTTGTCTATGCTAGCATGTGCAACATTAGTCACTGAGGGTGTAACCTAACTCACAAATTCCTCATTCATTCATTGTACCAAGGATTTTGTAAATGTGGGTGTTTTCACCATGTCACCCCACCTCATCTGGACGTCCCTCCATCTCAGTCACATGCCCCTTATACCCACATTTCTCTATCTATCCCACTCCCCCACCCTCTCCCCCACCCAGTGCCCTGCACACTGTGCCTGCCTCTGGCTCTCAGACTCTCAATATCCTGAAAGAAACCCAATGTTCGTACTTTTCATTCCCTTCGCGCTTTATTTTTGCACTATTCGTGGATTAAATGAACCTTATGTCACCGTGTCTAGTTTTTATTAAAAATAAATAAATAAATAAATGAAAAGGCGAAACTGTTCCTTCTTCATCGTGCTTTGTGTCTTTCCGCCATGTTAAGCCTTTTCCTTTTTTTGTTCTGAGTTAGAGATGTGTGAGTGCCCCTCGCAGCTCCCAAGAACCCAACCCGTGCACATCACAGCAAAACGTCACAAGTTAGGGTCTCAGGGAATGAGAGAGGTACAGCTTGCTCTTTTTTTTTGGTCTGGCCTTTTCTGTGCAACGTACAGCAGATCATCTGCTGCACGAGCACTGTGGCTGAGACTGAAACAGCTCCCTCTATCCCTCGATTTGTGCGGTGCTCTACCTTAAGTCTCAGTTTTGCCCCTTAAGTCGAGTCTGGTCTCGGTAAAATGCACAACCCCACCATGCGTTAGCATTTAGCTCATCCATGATCACATTTACAAACAAAATCGTTATATATGAGTCAAAAGATCGATATGCATCAGTAAGCACACGCTGAAAATGTAATATAAAACCTAACCATATATAATCTTATGATAACTGAACAGACTCATGCTGTGCACACTGTACTCTAGCCATACACACCCAATAAGAAGCACTTTACCATCACTAATCATAAGGATAGCTCTGCCTCCCTGTCACAACCTGACCAAACCTAGAATAATAATCTGTGTAAAACATCTTTGATATTTTTCCAAACCCCGCACTGAGAACGCATACAGCAGCAGCAGCAGCAGCCAGATGACTACAGCAGCAGAGACTACAAATTGACGCCAGTGTCTCACGCTGATAAAAATACACCCTTAATACTAAAAAAGTCCAAGCTCCTTACCACTTACTCCCTCTATGCCAGTGAGATCTCGTGACATGCCAGGCTTGTCAGTCCTCTGAGACCGCACCTGTCAATCATGCCGCCTTGACTTTATGGAGGGAAAGCTCATTTGTCAGGTCGCAGAATAAAATCTGACTACCCACAAGATGAAGAGGAGGAGGAGGAGGAGGAATAAGAGGCTGGGAGGAGCGGTAAGATGAGATGCAAGGAAGGAGAAAAGAAAAAAGAAGATAAAACTCACCCAGCTGACCGAGGTGGCGGAGGCTGCCGCAGTCTTCTCTGTACGCCTGTGCCGGTCAGCCTAGCAAAGGGAGAGAGGATGTAGCAGGGCACAAATCGGAGAGAGAGAGGGGAGAAAAAAATGAATGCTGGAGAGAAGAATAGGGGAAGATTTTAGTGCTGCTAGCTCAGGCTTTGTTGAATGGATAATTCGGGCTAGCACATGAGCCTGCTCTAGCAGATTGCTGCCGTCTAGCCGTCTGCTGCTCAGACATGCAAGACTGTACCATGTGCAGCCAGAGAGAGAGAAAGAGAAGGAGACAGAGACATGAAGGGAGAGATGGCAGGGAGGGCAGATGTTGGGTTAACGATTTAATGTAGGTGAACATGGGGGGAAAAAGAGAATAGAATAGAAAAGCAGTGAGGGTGACTGAGACAACAATACATTTAGTATTACAGGGGAAGGAAAAATGCACAATAATAAATCAAAAACAATCCATGAAAAAGAAACCAGCATAAGAATTGAAAAAATATTCTGTTTAGCTTGGGTCCAACAGTAAAAATCACAAAAATAAACAGCAAAACCACAGCCCAGTAATGTTACACGTATGCTGACTAATACAAGAGAATAAGAGCAAATGACAGGAAGCCATCCAGAAAGAGAAAAACAGGATTTTAGAGAGTGATAAAGTAATATTTTAACCCCCCAGACGTCTGATTTTTAACTAAAAAGAGCTCTACTGCACTAAAGCGCATATTCATCGCCCCGCACATTCAATAATGTACAATCTCAGCTTTCCCCAAAGCTTCCCCCATATGAGTCACAGCTTTACATGAGAAATCAAAAACAAGAAGGATTTTCAGGTTACCGTCAGAATTTGGCAGATCTGGTTAGTAGCTGTGAAAAAAAAAAAGACTGAGACACAGTGTGCCAAAACAGCGACAGGAGTGAATAATAGGAAAAAATGTGTAACGCCTGTTGCTGTAGTCCCTCTGCCTACTGCTGCTCAGCCCTTTCTCCATGTGACACTACTACCCATCTTTTTCTTCCTCTGTCTGTCTGTCTGTCTGTTCGTCTCTTGGCTTCATCTGTCTCATATTTTCTTTCTGCACTTGATTGGTGCTTTAGTCTCGCTGTATCACACCTCTCGGCCTGTGTCTGTGCCTCTGTATTTTCTTTCCCTCCTCTGCCTTCCATGCTTCATAGATTGCAGGCTCAAGTCCCCAAGGCTGAAAAACCGAAGAGCCTCTGCTTGCCCCTTTTTTTTCTGTTTGTTACATATAGAATCAAAACGGCAGTAGCAGTGTGGGAAAGGAACTAAATATCACCCATTCATTTCCCTCCCCACAGCTGAAATTACACAGACAAAAGGCCTAGTATATGGAGAAAGAGAGATAAGGGAAGGTAGAGAAATGAGGGAGAGAGACGTGAAGAGAACAAAAGCATACAGTAGCACAACGAGAAGGCAAAGACAGTCAAATAGGAAGTCACAGTTTTATCTTACAATGTCTCTTTCAAGCTCCTTTTTCATTTAAGGCAAACAAAAAGAAAAATCCTGCTCCAGTAGCATGTCCAGTATTCTGTTCCTGTGTCTCTCGCCCTCTGTGTCTGTGAGTGACTGGGTATTACAGCGTGCGTTTCATGGAGAAAAGGAGGGTGGGAACAAGAGAAAAGGAGGGAGCAAGAGAGAGTGAACGCACCAGTTCAGGGAGCTTCAAAGGAAATGTAACTGGAAGCATTGTGGTGTGTGTGGTGGTCTTATATTTTATCAGTATTAGTCACTGTAAAGCAGTGGAAAAGGCTTGTAAAAAAAAGAGGGGGGGAAGACACGAGACAAGATGGTAGGAAAGCGAGACAAATGGGGAGCAGAGGGAATTACCAGGGTTCTTCTGACGGACAGCGCACAATAGGCTGAGATCAGTGACAGCAGAAAAATGGCCTGTGTGGTCTCAACACTATCGCCCCCCAACCCTTTCCCCCTGCTGGTTTAAATAGGTCATTCTTTTATTTTGAAGTCAATTTAAAAATAATAAATCAGGCAGACAGTTCTCACTTCTTCAGCTCTCATTTACATTTTGCTGTATTTCTCTCTGTATCATTAGAGCCTCATTCTTTTCTTTCTTCTTCTTCGTTTTTTTGAATCGAAAATTCACTTTTAAGGCATCTCTCCTTGCTCGCGGACATCACATGTCACGATGTCTGAAAGGCATCACGTGCGCTTCAGTGCGGCAAAGGGTCCCTTCATTTATGCTCAGTTTTACTTCCACCTTGTCTTCGCACACTAACACGACAAGAGTCAACCGGGACTATTTATAGAAATTTCCAAAGAAGACAAAAAACCTGCACAGATTCCACAGCGATGGTGGGCCGTGTGTGCTGGGTGGGGGGTCAGTCAGGGAGAGCTCCTTTATGCCTCCTGCTGTATAATGTAATGCACTACCACATGGCAACAACAAACCACCGAGCACAGAAAGAAGTGTGAATACGCTTTTCTAGAAGAAGGGCGAGGGGGAGAAAAAAGTAAGCAAGGATAATTAGGCACAGTGAAAAACCCAACAGTCGATTCACGTTGTATCTACTGTAACTGAATGCTTGCGCTCTTGCAAAAGCTGCCCCGTACCAAGGGCCCCTTCTTCATTCTGGCCCAAAGAGCTCCTTACCCCACCTCTTTCGAACCCGGTGGCCTTAGGACAGAGAGCATAGAGTTTAAGTGGAAACAGTCTTTCATCATCATGACACTCCCCGCACTACACATCTGTACACAGCAGCATACCGCACTACAGGAGTAGGATACCATCTCTAACCTAGCGGCGCTACATCCAGTGTCTAATGTATATTTACAGTTCAGGCTTAACAGATTACGTGCACGTTAAATACTTTCATGGCAGGACAACTAAAAACTGCTTTTTACTCATAAAGATCCATATTTCCCCAAACAGTTAAAACAAATTAAATAACAACACTTTCATTAATTTCTTGTGTATGCATAGCTGGCAGCGTCTATGCCAACACCTTAAAGTGGGAGTTTAAAAAAATGTAGTATCCAACAGAGATCAAAAGTATGCAATGAAAATATGCCCGAAGAGCAGATATAGGTCACACGGTCTGAGACGAAGCCCGAGAAACTGAACACAGCCAAAATTAAGAAGTAATTCAGCGCATTTCTAAATTGCAGTCAGGAACCTAGATAATTTCAGGGGCCTGTGGTTTTCTTGGTTTGAAGCAGTGAAAGTTGTTACTGGCTGTTTTGATCACAGCAGTGTCTTTACCACATAGCTGCGCAGAGGAAGTATATCGTTTTGGTTAAGTGAAAGTGAACTTTGTGCATAATTGGCCGCCAAGACCTTGTTCTTCCCCTGCGGCTGTATGGTGTGTTTCCCTTCAGTGACATCTCCTTCATTAGAGCGTCCCGCAAACATCACTGCAGCAGCATGCTAGTGCTTTTCCTCATATTTTGAAATGATTTCTCTTTGCCCCCCCCCTCCCTAATCTGTGCTGTCATTGTTTCAACTTTGTTTTCCAAGTGTCAAACGAGATGCAGTGTTTGCCATGTTCATGCAAGTCTTTAGCAAAATATCTTTATCTCTTCCCATATCTGCTTAAAGGAGAAAACGAAAAACTCCAAAACAACACTTTGAATTAAACAGAAGAAATTTCAGTGTATTAAGAAACAGACACAAAACCACCTGACAGAGAAGCTGTGTTTACAACCAGGCGATAAAACTCTCATACACAAATATTGCACAGATGTTGGCATTTATGAAATAATCCATCAGTGTACAGATTGTGTGGTGTTTCCTCAGGGAAAGCTAGGAGGCTGTACAGTTATCTCCTGTGGTGTCACTCTGAACTATACAACCTACTACCTCAACCTGCGGAACACTGGAGGAAGCTGCAGCATGGCTGCCCTGTAGGGCCGGGCGAGCAGTTCAAAACTACCACAAGCAATGTAATTTTATTTTACCAGAAACTGAAGAAAAATTTCACCAATAAGTCGTCCTCCTTACTTAACTGCAACACTGACGTAGAGGCCAAAGATAGTCTGTCATGTACAATGTTGTGACACATCGTCATTTAGCCCAACCCACAAATTTGGGTGGGGTCACTGCATCGAGGCGGCACACGTGGGATAAGTTTGGTAGAGAATATCCTGCATCCTAGGATACAGGGTCACGCAGGGTCAGTGCTGTTTAATTGTGGGAATCAAGGATTAAGAAATGCCACTCTTTATGGTTATCCAGTCAAAACCTGCTTCCAAAATAATTCCAGTGATCTAGTCGCCTTTCTTAAAAGCACTGGGCAGATGCTGTTTTTACCAGGAAGACACATACCTATAGATACGAGCTTGTGCAGCCAGTCACCACAAGTTCGGATCTACGGGTTCGTGGCAGCTGGCATTAACACTTTGAGAGCGGATAAGAAGCAGAGAAATCAACAAACATTTAAGCAGACAACTCATTCTACTGTCTGAAGCTTTCAGCTCCACTGATTCATCATGGCACTCCTCTTACTGGGTGTTCAAACCACAATGGACAACACTGTAACTCTGATAAGGCTCAACATGGCACAGCTTTCATTGCATGTAGGTCTTTCTGCAACTAAAATATGCATCAACATTAAAAAGTTTAGTCTATTTCACCGATATTTAAAGAATAAATCCACGCGTTGAGTATCAATCCTTTCATGTATTTTTCACTTCTTGTACTTCTTAAGATTGCTTCAGTGTGGGGAAATACAATGTGTCCTTTTTAAGCATCTAATAGAGATGAGCGTGGAAATTAGGCCATGGTACACAGGACAGGCCGGGGCACATGACTGTAATAGATGCGGTGTTTGTGTGTTTACCCCACTGATCACATTCTTTTGAGGTATAATTTTGAAATGTCAGGATAGTATACTGTAAATAGTTTTACATCTGAACACAAGAACGCACATCGCTAGGAAATATTTTACTAAAGAAAATGAATTTGCACTGAATAAAAAGGCATATTTGCGCTGCACGAATTTTATGAAATATCACACTATGATTAAAATAAAAACAAGTACCACGTCTCCAACAGAGCAGCAAAAGCAAATGCTACAACACATCCAGCACATGCAGTTATATATTCTTAAATAAGACAAAATAAAGACAAAATACAAAGCACATTTAATCGCTCCGCTGCCAAATACAAAGTATTTTTTTTATTATAAAAATAAAAGTGATTCTTATTTGCAATGACCTAATAAATTAAATTCAATAATGCAATTCTCTGGACCTTAGAAAATTTTCTGGAGAGAAAACATAAAGCGAACACCATCGAAAAATAAGCAAAGTTTAAAAAAATCAAATAAAAATCACGCACGCGTCACATTGTGTGGGTTAGACCCTATTTTGAACCGCTTCCACAAAAAGAAAACTGTAAGTTTCGTAAATCGCCAACATACCAGTAAGGCATAAGCTGGACCTGGTGGTCAAACGTCCTCTACACTCAGATGAAGTCAGGCTCGAAGAGAAGTGTAGGCCAACGCTTTAGGAGAAATCAAGAAACCTAAAATAAAAATGTAAAAAAACCCCAAAACAAAACAACAACAAAAAAAGCAGAATGTAAATCATCAGAAACTGATTGGGAACAGAGCAGCAAGTCTAACATTCACAGGGAGTATACACCCGTTCACACACATTCCCAAAACCACACAAACACGTGGTGATCCAAGCACACCCTTAAAAACACAAACGACTAAAAACTATAAGAAGCACAACAATAATAACACTAATAGCAGAAAAAAAAAACGCTAAATCACAACCGAAAGTAAGAAGAAAACATCCCCTTGTTCTCTCCTAGTTACGCACTCATAACCCGTTGTCCAGTCCCCATTTTCCGGGGTACAAAAACCTCAAATCGGCTTTAAAAAAAAAGGTACGGCAAGAGAGAAATGGCAAAAGGTTGAATGCGGTAAGATGTGGATGAGGAGGAGTGGCAGCGCAGGGCTGGCTACAGAGAAAGTGGAATTTCTGACCAAGCAAAGGAAAGGGTGGTGTTTTCTTTTTTTTTTTTTTTGGTGCTTCATTCTGCTTGGCTTTTTTGGATCCCAGCAGGATCCTTGGCTGCTGCTCTGTCTCTTCTTAGCGCTGCCAAAATATGGACATATCCCTTTGTCTTGAACTCTGTTACATAAAAAAAAAAACTCAAATTGAGAGATGAGAAAACATGACTTTAAAAAAGAAAAGAGGGATTGGACCGGCCACCAAAACTACAGCGCAAGTTATTAAAGAAAAGGAAACAGCATGAGTGAAAAGTGCACAGCAAGGAGGAGAGAGGCTTAGCAGCTGAATTCAAGGGAAACGAAAAAAAAAAGGAAAAATTCATTAAAAAATAAAAAGTCGAGATGGAAGGGTTTTGTTTTCGCGTCAGAATTTTTTCTCTGCAAACATAATATCTCCCAAAGTGCAAGCTGCAAAGTGTGTCTTCTCTGCTGCTACAAACACAGCAGCCGAAACCTTTCTAAAGCTATGCCACGTAGTGAGAGAGGGAGAGAGAAAGCAGCCACTTTTTGCTCTCTCCAAAATGGCTGAGGGCCGGGAGAAAGCGGCTATGAGCAGAGAGGAAGAGAGGTGCTCCCCGTCCTGCACAGGGGTGGGCTGGGCGATTCAGCGAGCATCTCTCCCTCGTTTCCCTCTCCTCACTCGTGCCCTTTGTCCCGTTAGCCGTCTTTCACACCGGACGAATGGCGTACAGCTGTGTTGTCGGTCCATTGGAAACTCTTTTCGGGCCACCGTGGGGAGGGGAAAGCTACAACTGTAAATGAGTGAGGTTCATGTGGTTTACTGTTCGTCGTGCACATGCTCGAATCCTGATGCTCTGCAAGTTGTTGCTGTTTTTTTGTTGTTGCTGTTTTTAAGAAAATGCTCTCAGATGCCTCACAGGACAGGTGACTTTTGCTCAACCACTATATAATTTCTATTTTAAAAATATGTGCATATCAATAATGGATATTTTATTATATTACATAAATTCAGTGTTTTTAAAAACAAAATGTAATCTTGTGCTATATTCTCACTTTTATCGTCTTGAATCCCAAATTTCAAATAAAAACATCACTGATTATGTTGAACAGTCTCCTCTCGTGACTATTTGAACTCAGCACCACTCTTGACGTCACAACAGTACAGTAGTTAAACAGCATGGCTGCTGCAGTCGGTAGTACTACATTTACATTTGGGTATTTCTAGTGGAGTATCTGAAGGCTGTTTACTGGCTGCTTGCAGTCACGATGCATAAAAAGCACTACCTATCTGATATAAAGCCAAAATTCTACTAGAAACATTCAAAAGGGCAAGGGATTTTATTTTCCAAACATCATATTTAATAACCAAATTAGTAAAGATGCTGCAGTTATTTTAGCGAAGCCATCTGAAATTTTTCCGGGTTAAATCTATACAATTGTTTTTATCACTCACAGCTAAGGTTTTTCTCTCATGCGTCTCAGCAGATGCGCGTCTACATTTGTTTTACACAAATCACTAATCATACACATAATATACCCAACATAAATCTGAGGGACTGACCTCCCAGTGAGGTCATCTTCACCAGCACTGGAAGAACCATTTCAGATTTTAAAATGGCTGCCTCACATTCTTGCTGACTGGAAGCGTGTTCAGTGAAGCTCATACCAATAAGCAACCACCCAACCAAAGTTTCCTAAAGCAAGAGATTAGAAAAACAGCAAGATGCTGCTGTATCTGACCCTGACCTCTGCAGAATAAGCTAATTTAAAAGCAAAATTTAATCTGGTAAAAACTGCACAGAAAGCCTGAGTATGCGGCATTCTTAAAAAAAACAACAACTAACACACACACACACACACGGATCCCCTCCATGCATATCAGCTTGTTAGTGTTATGAAAAAGGACAAATGTTGGGTTCAGGATATTAACTGCCCTGGATACTAGTTTTGCCACAGCATGCCAATGGGCTGCTGTCTGCTCCATGGTCACCACTTGAATCTAAATGAACAGATTTGACTTTCAGGATATTGCCAAGAACCCTGTCACGGTGCCGACACAGAGAAGGGCCTCTCCAAAAACAGAAGGTTGGAGAAAACAGAGCGACCGACATGGGCATAACCCCAAACCTCTAACAAGGTAACCCCTTAAAGCCACTCTCAGAGCCTGGGAAAGTGGGGAAGAGAAAGAGGGCTGCCAACAATAGGCAAAAAATCATTACCAACATTTTTCATATGGTAACATTATGTCAGTGAATGCAGTGACAAGTGCGCTGCATAATCCAGGTCTTAGACACATAGATTAAAACTGGATTTCATTGTTTTAATTAGATTTTGTGACCTTTTAACTGACTCCTTACAATATGTGCCCTTATTATTGTCCTGCTGCACCGGTCTGTCGGTAGCCTCTTTGGATGCTGTACATCCAACCAACTTGCATTTTCCACCCCAGGAGTGAGGCTTTTATTAATACATAATGACCTTTTTTAACACTTTACTATAATGACATGCTAGCTATAGCTCTTGATATCCACTGGGCTTAAAACACCATTCAGCATTATAATTGGGGTGTTACTACTGAACCTGTAGGATTGTTGAATCAAAACTTCACACTGGTTTTCTTTTCTGTACTTTTACTGCATTGTGCATTTTTTTAAGACAGGCCCTTAACAGGCTGCTGGAGTTTAATCTCATTATGAGCTTAAAGTATGTAAAATACCTTAAAATGCATGAATATTTACACATCACAGGGGGTATTTATTACTCAGATCACTCAGGATCATGATGCACTGTTTAAACTGTTATTTCATCCATGTTGTAAAGCCACAGCATTTTTAAGATAAGCTGTAATATTTTTATTTGGAAAGAATGTGCTGATAAGAACACTGAGACATGAACAATACCACTGCTTCCTTTGAATTCATTACATCAGTAGACTGAAATGTAAACATGAAACTATTCTGGGCTTAATACATTATTTATAATATGTTTAACCCATTCAAATGTTTAGAGGGACAGAATTATATACTGTGTATTTTGCAAATATTGATATGTGGAAGATTACAGGAAAGGCAACATCAATAGTTCACTCTCACTTGTTTTATTACTTCATTGGTAAATGTCTAATCATGTTAAGGCTATGATTCACAGTTGAGTCATAGCTGCGTCTGTGATAAAGAAGTTTCTACAAGAACCTATATATCACCCTAAGTTACTCCTGTTACTGGCACTAAGTGACTTCTTGGCAGCTAGTGCTTCCCACAGTAAAAGGATGGTCCAGTGATGTCAGCCATGATTCTTGTCTTGTCTAATAGCATTATACATAATAATGATCCTTTCATGAGTACCTAAAAATAAAAAAGTATAATGGGTGATTTTAATTTTTTGGGTATAGCAGTCAAAATATAAAATAACCGCCCACTCCAAATGTATTTTCTCATGAACTTCCACAAACGTGCAGTAACACCTGTGAAATCCACCAGAGTTTAGGGTTCAGGCTGAGATTTTAGGTCAAATCTATATATAAAAGTGAAATAAAAACAATGTTGTGTAGGATTTATAATTTGGTTTGGTATAATTGTTAAATAATGTTACAGAACATACTAAGCTTACTCAAGTACATACATTCATGCAAATATCATGTTTTAAGCTCCCCAAATGTTGTCTTTTTTGGAAAATTATTGCTGGTTGAGTCAAATAAAAGCAGATAAGGGCATTAGATACACAAGAGGAAGTTAATAAAAGTTAATAAAATAGCTTAATGATTAAAGATGTGCAGTCGATTAAAGAATTTGTCATAATTTTCATAATTAAAGTGTTTTATATGACAGTTTTTTCGACATTTGCTTTACTTAGTACCCACAAAAATTAACTGTTCGTTCTCTGCTTTTGTGCCTGTATTTTCAGGTGTCCGTGAGGACGGCCTTCATGGCGAATTCATCCCCATAATCAACCCAGTGCAGCAGGATGAATGTGGAAAAGACGCACTCATGCAGGAGAGAGCAGGATAAAGAACCAGTGGGATACATGAGACAGCAGCAACATATATTTTTTTTCCTATATTTTTTCATTCACACTCCTACATCTTTGCTTCTGAATGTTGCAGTCCAATTTTTATATCTTTTCCCCCTTTCATCTCACCCATTTCTTTCAATTGCTTGTCCCTCACTGTTCCCTCCTCTCGCTTCTCCCATCAAATATTCTGCTCACGCACAACTGCGGCACCCTTTCTCCAGTCCTCCCCATTAATCCACACCACAGACATCTTGGCCCACTGTCTCGTCTCTCTGTCAATGTGCACTCAAAAGTCTCAAAGTCTGGGCCATTTCAGCAGAGAGTGCCTGGCCGTTTTTCGCAGGCTATGAGGCCTACTGTTGAGCATGCTTTTCTACTGTACAGGGTGTACCGTGCAGACAGGACATCAAGCACTCCCCCTCTCTAAATATGCTAGAAAATGAAGACGACATCCCAGTGAAAGCGCAGGTCATATCAGGACAGGTGGCAACATAAATATAGCATCTATTTACTTTCATCACCACATAAAAACTAGTGGCTTGTTGCAGAAATGTTGGTGATATGTGGCTTGCTCTGCCCTGTTTCAGCCAGTTTCTAACACACTGAAGACATAAGCTTTAGTGCAGAAAACTCAATTGCTGTCACTGGAAATAAGTTTATACAGAGTTTCGGATTTGTGATGGACTGTGCAAAAAAATGTTCCTTCATTTGTTTGACTTTACTGCCTTCATAGTGCGAATCATTCAAAAACAAAAACAAAAAATTGTTTAATTTGCACTTTGGTTTTCACTTAACACATTTAAATCAATGCAGATTATAAACTAAGAGCCTTTGAAATGTGACATTTTCACATTCAGTGTTATTATTATTTTAATAAAGGTTTTGACAGATCTTCAGTTGGTGTAATCATGGTTGTACACCAGTTTTTCACCATTGTATACGTCAGCCAAAGCAGAACTGAAAAACTACCCAATGTGGCTTCTTGAAGATGATCTGCAGGAAGAGATACAAAAAAAGAGCAAGCACAATGACATAGCAGGGGTAAAGGCTGTAGGAAGAAGAAAAAGATGTAATTACTCTATTAATTACTTAATTTCTATTCATCTGAAGGATCCACTGACTTGAACTAATCACTTTAAGAAAGCAGCCAAATGCTCAATATTAACACATCTTCTGTGACAGGAAGAAGAGTGTGGGGCCTGTGAGGGGGGTTGAAGAAATGCAAAGATTTGCAGGGAAATTAAAGAAAGAAATTGAGACCCGCAAAAGGAAGGAAGCAGCTCAACGTGGACAACATCAAGGATAAAAACTCATGGAGTCTGATTTCTTTTTTTGCTACGTAAAGTGCACTTGTTCCTCCCTTTAAAGTCTACTTTTAACTGGCAGCGCACTGAAGCAAAATGAAGACGGATAGAAACAGCATTTTGAGATATTCCAGAGTATAAAAAACCCTGGCTGGATATTGAGTTTACCCCCTCCATTCTCCTCTTTTTCAGAAATAAGGGCTCAAGTTAGATTTTACAGCGGAGCTTAGAAATAGTACACAGCCCCTCATCAGCCACCCTCCTCTTTTGCCGTTTCTTTCTTTCTCTCACCCTCCACTCCTGCCGTTTCAGACCCTCATTTCCCTGCCCTCCTTCCCCTTCTTCCCCCCCCTCCTCTCTCTCTCTCATTCATTCAGTTTAATTTTGAACTCTGCACTGGGAGACAGGCAAAGAGGGTAGCTCCATGGTTACCTGGCACCAGGCCATCTCATTACACTGCCAATTGATTCTGGCCTGCCGCCATGTCCGCTGCCTACCTCCCCCACGCCCCGCACCATTTCTGCACCCCAGACTGTCTGCAGCAAAAGGAGATTTCTGAACACACAGGACAGAACGAGACAAACAGCTTCACTTACGCACATCAAACTTAACTCGCATGCATGCACCACCACATGTATGTACGCACAAATGCATACCTGCTCACAAACACACACAGCAAACTAAAAATGGGAAAATACATGTGCGTATATTTAAATATTCATATACCGTTGGCCTCCACACAGTGTACAATCAGAGTGGCTATGAGAAAAAAAATAAAGTCATAATCTCATTACTATCATTTTTAAATCCATGTGACTAAAAACTAAACATGAATCTTTATTTAATCATAGACAGAATCCTCTTTCTAAATTCTGGTGTTCGCAGATAGAAAGACTTGAACTGTGAGGAGTAAAATCTAAATTCACAATACATTTAACTGTCAGGAGTGATACTGCAATTTATAACAATAAATAATCGCAACTTTGGAAAAACAAATTAGTGCAGCACAGATGTTAAAAACCAAAGAACTAATTTAGGAAAATAAAGTCTTCAAACCTGGTTGACTGGACAAAGTGTTGTCTGACACACTGGGGTGGTTGAATTCACCCTGACTTGCAATGACTTGGAAGTATTTAGTGACATTTCTGTGTTCAGTGCAGTCAATGGAAAGCCAGAGTAAACCTCTTCTTAAAAAGCAAGGATTTTTATTTAGGTTTATACCGTAACTATAGCAAAATCCAATGAGTAACATTAACATTTTATACAGCTAAAGAAGTGTATCTGTTTAAATCTTGTCAGTCAGACATTTGATTTGTTTGTCTCTGCTATTTCAAATTTTATAGATGATCGTTAGTGTTGCTACATCTCATGTCTCACTGGATATTCATTTGTATCTTTGAATTTGAAGAATTTTTTCAGGAACGATGTTTCCTGCTTAATGTGATACTAGTTTCCCCAATCCCGACCAATCCAACAAGTTAGACACATATATTTTAAAAACATGAGCATGGGAATCCAATAAAAAGTCCTGTATGGGTGTGTAAAAGCCTTCGTTTGGGTTTAGTGATCGCCACAAATCTTTTGTATTTGTACGACTTTAAACCGCACCTTTTAAATGCTTGTTGCTAAATTTGAGTGTGATGCTTGTTTGCTTGGTTACTTCCATCTGAGACATATGCAGTATCAACTTAAACACTGCTGCTAAAAAGAAAGTCTTCCACAAAGATTGCATCTGAAATCAGCTGCACCTCTGCAACACATACCAGCAGGAGCACAGAGTGACTGACCAGGCGTTCTCTCAGGCATCTCTAAGTACTTTGTTCATCTGAAGGACAGAATTTCAACACGAGTTTAAGGTTTAACACAACTATTGCTGTCTTTTAAATAGTATCCCTTTTTAGGACACACTCAAAAAATACTGTAAAATATCACTGATGAACGTCTCAGACGACCACATTTTACAGCAGTTTTAGACCAAACAGAAACCTTATAGGGTGATCCAAATATGTAAAGCAGCTGCTTCGCATAATTTAGTGTAGTTTGGAGCCAAAGAAGTCAGGATCGATGTTTAACGATTCATCTTGCCCTGTGAGAGTTTCAGTAGCAGAGAGCTTGCTGGCAGTTTCACTGCTGAGACTTTGTCATACGCAGCATCTGTCTAGGTGTGACTCAGTCATAGCTTCCTGCTTCTTCTGCTACTGCTGGCAGATGCCAGGGTCATGGCTTCTAGCTCATCAGGGATTTGAGGGGATCAGGAGTCACTGGGATCGTAGAGCCATATGACAGTGTGTCTACTGTGCCTTCAGTATACTCATATTTAATAGCCATCCATTCATGCCCTAGTTTATAATGTAAAAGAGTGATTGTGCCTGTTTTGTATTGTAGAACAGTTGCCCAACATTGTTGGATAGGTGATTTGTAACTGTGGTTTCTGGCTTTCCTGGTTTTACAGTTTAAACCCAATATAAATAGCTACATCTCTAAACACGGGGTGTAGCTATAGCAGTTTAAGACAGCTCAGGCAGACAGCATCCTGCACCACTTACTGCATCACCCCCTTTCTCAAATGCTCCACCCCCGCTTTAGCTGCCCAACTTAGGATTTTACAAGGCATACCTACACCCAACATCCACCTGTAGGTTCGGTATACACAGAAACTGAAGTCACATCATGTATGCTTCATCTACAGATTTTAGAAGTTATCAAAGCACCATCCATAACAGGAAGATAAAATATCATTAAATGAATTGAGTTAATTATACCTTCCAATATAACTAGGTATATTTTTAGTCGTCTTTATGCATCTTTATAGCTACTGTGAGTTGTACTGCCATATCCTGATTAATTTATCACCTATTATTACTATTACTAAAGTGTAATCAAATCAGTCGACCCTAAAACATCTGCACAAATCGAACGGTGCTCCATTCATTATAATAGGTTTATGCATTTAGTTGTCCAACAGAATCATTCAAAAAACAGCTTACTGTTAATGCCAGCACATTCATTTAACCAGCTTGTAATCAAACTTGTAAGATGTGCATATTGCAAATCTTATTTTTGTGCCAGTGCTGTGACCTTGGTGATTTTTTTTTTGGATTTTTTTTATTCCAGTTTTCAGCAGTTTGGTGAATTCATGGCTTAGAGACAATTCTTGTCTCAGTAAGGAATTCTAATGGCGAGGAATTCTAACAAACCAGATGCTCTGTCCAACACACGGGAAAATATTTTAACAAGGTCTAATGGGAAGTATCCTTGTTACTTTATGCTTTCACAGCCGTAACTGGAAAAATCTTATCTTCCACGTTACTACAACGTCCCCACAAATTCTTAACTGATGACAAACTGAGCAATATACTTTTGTAAACAATACATTTCAGGAAAGCCTCAAAAAATACACATTTTTAATTCATAATCAACAGCTTTTGTTGGATATCAGTGGACTCATGATTAATTTAACTTCAAATATCGAATATCATCTGTCTTCTGGCCATTTCTTGGCTGCTGTGCACTTAGAATTTGTGTGACTATGCACCTTCAGGACAGGGCCATCAATTTCATGGTAGCAGGTGCCACCCACCCATCCATTTTAACACTGATAAGGGCTCCACGTTTGCAAGCAGGAGGAGAGCTACAGCTCAATATGAGATAAATGTATTTAAGAAATACGTAATGTATCTCAAAGAAAATTGCACCTGATTTCTTTAAAAATGCAAATTCGATTCAAAAGTCATGATGCACGAGAGCCCTTCGATTGAGATTTTCATGGGGAACGTAAAAGTTGTTATAAAGCATCACAAACGCCTTGTGAATACTGCACTGTAGGGGTCTTTCTTAAACTGTCCAAAAGGGAAAACAAAAAAATATTTGTATGTTCCAGATATTAACATGAAAAGATGCTGTGGAAGAAAAACATCTCTCTTCAGGATGTATATTTTTGTATCTTTTCTAAATTATTCCTATCAGTTGCAGAGTACATGCTAAGCAGTCGTCGTACGCACTGTATTATATTGTTTTACCACATCTGTTCTACCAGATAACACTGTTATTGATGACTGTGGTAATTAGACTGTGTGATGACTGTAGCCAGAAATAAATAAAGAGAAGCCAGTATAAAGACTTTCCAGTGCGAGTCTGTCTCTTCGAAAAGTAAGGATTAGAGATGGGCCTCCCTACTTCGGGGCCCCTTTCCTGTACATGCACACGGGTTGTTTAAGGACACAGTGAACCAGGCTACCCGATCTAGGGAAGGGGCCAGGGCAGGGGGAGCAGTGACGGGACGGCCAAGTGGAATAAACTTTCATGGAATCCAAAGAGCTCAAGCTGCTGGCTTAATGCTAGTGGGAGTAGAGGGGACTGGGAGAGGGAGAGGATTGGCTGATGTAAAAAGAAAGGGAGGAGCCACTTCCTCAGAAGGGAGAGAGAGATTTATGGAGTCCGACGGCAGCAGGGAGAGAAAAAAAAGGACAAAGGTGCCGATGAATACGGGGTTAGCAAGTGGTTTCCAGTGTAACAGTTATTTAAAGTAAAGGTACAGTAAAGATGAGAGGCACTACAAAGCATCTCGGGTTTAACCCTTAGGAAATCTGAAACACAATATTCAAAAAAGACAGGCATCCATTTAGATTTTTCCCAAACAAAACTCCAGGCTGTAGCTCAGAGCAGAAAATATTTGGGTTGGTCCACTTATAGATGGTAACCGATCACACCTGCATTCCTGGGAGAAGGGAGCTGCCAACAGACATTCTCCTGTTGCCCCCCTCGCACCCCTTCTCCAATTTTCTCTCCCCTTGTTACCTTGTCTCCCTCTTCTGCGTTCCTCTCCTTCTGTTGCTCCCCTTTCTATATGAGTGTGTCTGGGTCCGGCTGGAGAGGCTTTGTCTGTGAACATTGGAGCCCTGACTGGCCCACGGGGGCCCGATCCATGAATACCCACACTGTGAGAGCCACTCTTTCACTTCACACCACTTTCTCTACTGGAATGCCTGAGCAGTGAGGTAAGAAACACACACACACACACACACACACACACACACACACACGGAAACAGTACAAGCACACATACACATTTTCTCACTTTCTCTCTCCCCCCACCCCCTACATGCGCACACATACGCACATGCACTATACTTTACACACAAACTGAGTGAGTCATGCAGTGATGAAAAGCCACTGTTTTGTGTGCGAACCCTCTCACCCTGGACTAACATCCTGAGAGCCTTTCTCCTTCATCGGTCCCTGCCAAGCTCTCCCTCTAATTAAACACTATTGGGTCCAATAGCATTGGCCCAGTTTCCCCAGGACCATGCCCCTTCCACAGCTCATAGATGTCCTCAGCCGTGTAGAGTCTATATGGAATCTGAATGACTGTGGCGATTAACAACTTCTCAGGATTTATAATTCCCCACTTAATGATGGGATGGCCACAAGTCTCTTGCCAGCTTTACAGAAGGACCGGCCTAATAGATCTCCATCTGACATGTAATATTGTGCGAAAGGATTTCAGGAGACGATTAAGTTGTTTGGTGCATTTTCTTTTAAATTAACAGCATTACTGCTTAGAATGATCCCATTTTATCCACGGAAAACAGAGCAAACATTTTAAAATCTGCTAAAGTAGTCTGATTTTACATTTTCACCTTATAACATTGAAAGACACGACTATGCAATTTATATTTTGGTATGGTCCCACAGTGAATATTAAAACAAACAATCGAATGTCAGCTTTAATTTAAGGGATTTAACAAAGATATCACCTGTGTTTAAGAAGTAAGCCATATTTATACACCGTCCCCTATTTTCAGATAAAGTAACTGGAAAGTTGACAAGCTGTTGCATGGCCAGGTGAGGCCTGGTCCCTTGTTATCCCAAGACAGATTAAGGATATAAAAGATATGGAGCTGATTCCAAGTGTTGATCTTGCATTTGGTAGTAGTCACTGGAACTCTCAATATGAGATCCAAAGATATACAGGTGTGACAGAAGGAGGCCGGATTAGGCTAAAAAACCAACATAAACTTATCAGAGAGGTAGCGGAAAGTTCAGGAGTGGCCTTATCGTCAATCTCATATATGCAGTGGCCAGCTCAGCAAAATGCAAAAGCATGAAAGACCACAGAAAATAACTTTAGTGCTTGATATAGAATTATATCAGGAAAAACAACTTCACGACTGAGTCGAGAACACTCTCAAGGAGGTAAGTGTATCACTGCCAAGAAGAAACAGCCATTGGGTACAATCAAGAAAAAGAAGGTCAGATTAGACTTTGTCAGAAAACATTTGAAAAGACACTGCACAGCTCAGGAAAATATAATTTGGAGAGTTGAAACCGATATTAATTTGTACCACAATGATGGAAAGAGAAAAATTTGGAGAAGGAGAGCAGCTCGTGATCCGAAACACACCGCATCATCTGTCAAACATGTCAAACATGCTATGGCATGGGCATGCATGGCTGTGACTGGAACCACACCAATAGTGTTTATTGATGATGTGACTGCAGATAGAAGAAGCATCAGGGTAAATTATAAAGTGTACAGAGCAATGCTCTCTGCTCAGATTTCGCCAAATGCTGCAAAACCGATCAAACAGAGCTTCACAGTGCAAACAGATAATGATCTAAAGTTTAGAGCAAAAGAAACCCAAGAGTTTCTTAAAGTAAAGAAAGATAATATTCTCCAACATTCAAGTCAGTCACCTGACTGAGGTCAGTGAGACGCACAGACAAACAGAAACCCTTTACTACAGAGGCGGCTGTAGTCAAGGTCTGGAGCATCTCAAAGGAGAAAACTATATTTGGTTTCTAGGGTTCAGGCAATCAGTCAAGGCAGTAAAGGATTTGTAAATTTGCTCTATGACCTAAAAGCATTACATATTAAAATTGTGTATTTTATTATCTTTACAGAATTGGCTGAAATCTTTGGCTTTTCTAAACTGTAAAACTGTAAATGTTAACATATATTTATGCAGTGTGTGATTTTGCGAAACTTTATGGTGTCATTGTGATGTCACAGGGCATTACATCGAAAAAATAAAAAGTGTATCGTACCGCTCTCTTCATGCCCTCTCATATGATATATTACTCGATTTGGTTTCTTGACTTTTTTTCCAAGGTCCATGGGCGCTAACAATGTTAGATCAAGGTTAAATGCTTAGTCGTCCGAAGTATTCACGTCCTGCAGGTTCTAGTATAGTGTTGTGAAGTTTGAAGAGGATCCATAAATGATTGACCCGATTTTTGCCAAAATGAAATCAGCCTAAGATAGGGCTGTGCGATATGACCAAAATCTCATATCCTGATATAAGAATTCTATCGTCCCGATAACGATATAAATCACAAAAATGTAACACTTTCTGTAAATTATGTGAATCTCGGGCAGCTCGTCTTGCGGGAAGTGTTCCCAGCTGCGCGTCATGTAGCTGGAGTCGAGTGTTTTAACCGATGCATGAAACTATACATTTTTAGACATAAGTTGTAAAGGCCGCCGTTTTCTTTGTGAGTATTTATTACACGGCGTGCTGCGAGTTGCCTGTTCTAACGTTTGAGTCTAAGGTTTATTTTTTAGCACCTGACGGCTCTTTTTTACTTCTCATCCATAAATAATCTGCTCTTTCACATGATTCAGTTTATTTTGAAAAGTCTCAACTAGAGATGGCACGATACCACTTTTTTATGTCCGATACCGATACCGATATCATAAATTTGGATATCTGCCGATACCGATATGAATCCGATATAGTGTTTTTTAATCAACAAAACTGTTTTTTAAATATCTTGCTGCATTTTGTATAAGTTCATACTCAAGTTTAAAACAACAACTACACTAAAGCTATTCTGTTATACCTGTATGCAAAAAAAAATGTTTCATAGTTCAGCAATACTGATCAATCTAATAAACTTAGACCTACACCATCCTCCCTATTCTGGTATTTTAAAGAGTACTTAGCATAAATATTAAGCAACCTAACTAACAGGGTTCCAACTCCCAGCAACAACAAAAATAAATAAATAAAAAATAGGGAACCACCCCTCACGCTCCACCTCATGATGCTTAATCGACGTAATCAACCTTAATTTGATGCAGTGTGAAAAAAAATGCACGGAAATCAATTCTTTTTCAAGAAATATTAAATAGATTCAACATCTTTCTTCAACAAAATTGCAGACTGCACAGATGGTACCTTCCCAAAGGAAAAAGTACTATAGCTTACTAGGGTATATTAGACTTAATAGTTACTATATACAGTAATGGACTTCTATACATTTTACATCAGATTAAAACTTTGGGTGTAAGATTCAGATAAATATTAAATAATTAAAAGCGAGACATCTTAAATGAGAATAAGAAAGAAAAGTATGTCTTTGTGCCCCCTTTTCCCAGTTAATGCCCTATCGGCCCCCCTGGCTAAACTTTGCTAGATCCGCCCCTGCACAGTTACCAGCGTCAGCTACGTAGAAAAAGATCCTTGAGTAGAAAGTAATATTAAATACATTCTAACAACAGCTGATCAAGCTTAAACGTGCTGCTGTTGTTCAGCCGCTGGTTTCCTCTTTCTGGTGCAAAGTGGGCCAAAAACAAACAAGAGACACGGACTCGCGACAGAAAAGCTGATCAGCTGATCGTTAAGCAGTTTCACGATTGAAGTAGCAGCCGGAGAGCGAGAGGCAGTCGCTCGTTAAGCTTAACGCAGGAATGCTTTACAAACATTCAGAGATGGACTTACACACTTGCTTTACTTCTCTCGGGGATAACTTTGTCGGAGATGAAATGCCGGGTTGCTAGCGAAGCTCCAAATGCTATCCAGACCACCGACAGGTCCCGCATGCCACAGCCGCTCTATCACGTGATGCATACTGCTCCGACGTGCTAACGTTCTGAGGTGAGTTACGGCGTGTTGCAAGTTTTGTGAGGTGCTTTCGTGATATTTAATGGATCGGATTACATTTTTTATTTTTCTCCGATATCCGATCCAGTAATTTAGGTCAGTATCGGACCGATACCGATACGTAATATCGGATCGGTCCATCTCTAGTCTCAACAGGATCTTGAGCTTTATTGTGAAAGGCCCAAGGAGCTTGCAAAGAAAAGCGTCTGGACTTCTTTAAGTTGCTTGAAGACGTTTCACCTCTCATCCGAGAAGCTTCTTCAGTTCTAAGGTCAAATGGTGGAGAGTCCCAGATATAAACCTAGTGGGAGTGACCCCCCACAGAGGGACAAAAGGACCCCCTGATGATCCTCTAATCGCCTGAGCCAAGGTGGGAAACTGGGCGTGGGTCCCAATCAGCCAGAGTTTCGGGTGAGTTCATTGTGAAACCTGGCCCCACCTTATCATGCGAATTCCTGAGGTCAGATGGCCCAGGATGTGAAAGGTTTACGTGGAACATAAACAAGCGGACATGCGATGGTGTTACCGTCGTTGTTGCTAACGACAACGCATAAAACATGCGCTTGTCCATCTGTAGTGTGGTTATATTAAATATAAGAGAAAGAGAGAAAGAAGAAATTAATATAGCCACTACAGTGACCATCAGAACGACGAAAAAATATTGCTGTAAACAGTTTATTTTGCGACACCACAAAACAAACGATAGCGTAAAATGAAATGATAGACGTCTTTATATCGTCATCCGATATATATCGTTATATCAAACAGCCCTAGCCTAAGATGTTGTTATCTACCATCACACAACATTTGAACACTATATAATGAAAACTGTGGATGCCATACAAACAGACAGACAAACAAATGGAACCGACTGCACACCCTCCCTTTTAGGGGGAGAAAACGATTCTTGTATTTAAATTTAGGTTCTTTTGTCCAATTAATTTCGACCTTCTGAAAATGTGGAAGTGTAAACCTTTCATTTAAAACTTTGGTAAAACCTCTTGAATTAAACGTGAATTGACCTGCACTTGAATCTCATCTTGATTATTTGACTTAAAATCCACTGTGGTTGCAAACAGAGGCAAAATTACAGAAAAAGTGTCACTATCCAGAAACCTTGAGGACCCAGCTACTTTATAGATATGAATAAGCACTAGAACTACTCATTAAATTATTCTTGGTAATTTAAAACACTGTGCACTTTACACCAAGTTTCACCAAGTAATTATTACCACAGGACCTCAGCAACCAATGAGCCAAGCACATGACGGAGAGATCAATCTATCTGTGTGTAAAGTATGCTTCAGCTGTGACTGGATCTAAATTGCTCTGTTCAAGTATTATTTTGGGAGTCATATTTGTGCCACAACTTAATTTGCACCAAATGTCTCAGTGAATCATCAAGAGAGTTTGTGCAACTGTGCACACAATTATGCTATTTGGGCAGCTGCTAAAGATCATATCAAAAAAGTGGAAAAAGTCAAAGATCACAAACATTGAGCACAATAACAGTGCGTTCCTATTAAAATTCTACCCACTGTTACACGACAGAAACAAATCACACCATTAGTGTGAAAAGGATAAAATGATCACATGACACTAAATGAGGATTAAAGGTGAAGGGCTTGAAGTACTGAAGTCAGACACGCATCAAGGTGAGGATTTTCAGGGAAAACGTGAGCGACTAACCAGACAGTCCTGCACACTCAGTCTAAATCATCCAAGAACAACAACAGAACTTCACATCTACTACTTCGTATTAGCAGAGACATTACAAAGAAGACATTTTGCCATAATTTCTTCTTTGGTAATTGCCTCGCTAGTGCTCATTAGAATAGCATTTGTTCAGATATTGGGAAACATGATAGTGTCAACACATTAGACTGAGCCATTCATAAAGCCATAACCTATAAATTTGCACATGCATAGCACAATTGTAACTTGCTTTGTAAACTTTACTTTGGGTAAATTTTCCAGCCTTCAATTTAAAAATAAAAACAAACAAAAAGAAACCCTGTTAATTCTAAACATGCAGTCTTTTAATCTCAGTGACCAAATTCTATTTAATTTATGGAATTTAAAATATCTGCCCATAAAAGGCTGCTGTTAGGTGTTACCATACTGGTTGCCTATTAGCAAAGATTTCATTTTGTGACTTTTATTACAGAAAACAATACATCTTACTATAAAGATTGTAGCACATCTCCTCCATAATGGGTGTGCCAATCGGACATATAGCACTTATTAACATCTATGGGGGTGTAAAAAAAACATTTATTTGAAGTCCCAGTTGTTTTGATTTTCCTGTGTATTATGTTCACTTCATCATCCCACCTATTTGCGTTTGTTTCGCGTGTCACGTTCAACATGCGTCACCTGCACGTAACTTAACAGTCACCAAAATTCGAATCTAAATATTTAAGAATCTGAAAAAGCACAGCAGGTCTGGCAAATTCTTAAAACAGAGAGGTTTACCCTCTTAACAAAATGAATTTTGCTTAATTTTGATAAATGTTTCTGTAAGATTCAGGACAGGTGACAGACTCTCAAAGACCAATAGGCTCCTAAATCTAGAGCATCTTTCTAGTGTCTTTGTTGACAGGCAGGCGTCTCAGCCTCTCACAGTCAGTCATTATTGCATATCCTTCCATGCACCTCCTCTTTGCCTAAATTTGGGCTGGCTAACCCAGATCCTGGCATGAAAACCTCCCTTCACAAACCTGTGGGTGATGTCATAGACACTGCATCTTTGTAGCGTCTACAGCGTGTGGTCACGCCTTTCACCTCAAACAAGTTGCTCTTTTTTATTTTGGACATCACTCTCTGGAAGCTGAGTCATTTTAATAAACACCAAGCGGATCACCCTAGTTTGGAAAATGCCAAATATTACACAGACATTACCAGACTGTTACACATGTCTGCTGTGGAGGAGGGAAAGGAGAGCCAATAATCTGAACCTCTGAGATGACAGCAATTGGTCAGGAAGAATGAAAGCCAGATTAAGACAGCAAACAAGAAAAAATTAACATTTGCATGCAGGATTCCCCAGACAGCGGTACACTGACCGCAAGCTACATTCAAGGAGAGTCATGATAATTATCAGTAGCAGACTCTAAGTCATCCCTCGCTATTTTTATCCAACAAATAGGAACAGCCCTTTAATTCTAATTTTAAATCATTCACATATCGCTTTAAGACATATAGGTATAGTTGATGCCACTATGCCTTAAAAGATATAATATAGAGTAAAAATGGTCTGTAAACTGTCAGGAAAATCTCATTTCTTTTTATATGTTGTATTGTTTTGAATAGGAAGTTCTTGAGATTAATTTATTTCCTACAGGGAACTAATCTTTGAAAGCTATTCTTCTGCATGAGACATGTTCAGAGTAACATGTAAAGTTACATCTGTGTAGCTGACATATTCTCCCTCTCCCCTGTAGGACTTTTGCATTTAGTCTAATCATTTTGAAACGCCGCATTTTGGAAATGACAGCAGTAGTTCTCGGCAACCTCACAAATTTTCCTCTCTGTTTCACCTGACTTTTAATAGACTGTCTAATTCCTAAAATATAAATCACTATTCACCATGTGAGCCAGTACAGTACCATTTTTTTCTTCTTCTACTTCATTTCTCTTCGATACATATTCATCCACAGTTAACACTAAAAAAGCACAATTGCTGTCTTTTTCAAATGTCGGTGAGTAATTCGCCTGAAAGATTCAACACCGCACATCTCTCTGTAAAACAAATCCTTTTGTTTCCAAAGCAATAAATCAGACCACTTGTTGGGTGTGTCTTTCCAAACACGTGAGACATGACTCTGAACAGTGGAAAGCCATAATGAGCAAGCAAAATTCTTCAAATTTAGCAATCAAGTAACCCAACTGTGTGCTTACGGCACTAGGGTGTGTAGGCACCACTGTGGTTTCCTGTTCTATTGTGTCTCTATTTGATGACTCAGTCGCACTTTCACTTCTTGAGGCCACATGAAAAACACTGGTCATTCAACCACATTAACACCGCCCAAAGAACATTGAATCATATCCTCGATCACTAAAGTACATAGATTTTCTAATCTGTCTGTTTTTTGTACTCCTGTGCAGCGTTGAGAGTCCATGCAGGACTGTGTCCTCTATAGCCTTTTCCAGTATACTCAGACGCTCAGGCACACAAATAAAACAGAAAACACACACACAGAGTACCTTGTGAGTCATGAACTGTAGCTGTAAGGCTTGGAAGGATGGAGGCAGGAAAAAGATACACACAGTGAGTAGAGCTACTACAGTCTGCAGGCTCTCACAATGCAATTTTAAAAGAGCTGATCATCAACGTGAATACTGATGCGGTCACGGGATAAAATCAAAAACCATGTTAATTTTTGATCGGTACCTGAATACTGAAGTCGCACAGATATGCAGAAATCATTAAATATCAACACGTTCTGAATGAGAGAGTGCACTGTATATACAGACTGTCCTGTGATTGTTTTACCTGTAAAATATAACAATGTTGCTATGAAGCAATTCAAGAAATGTATTTTCTAGATGAAAAAAAGAACTCAAATTGTAATTTTGTAGCCCTTCATTTTGAACGGATTATTTACAGTCTGTAAATGAGTCATGTAAACATGCAGAACAGTGCAGAGTAATGAATTCATGCTGGTCTGCAGAAACAGTAGCGTAAGATATTACAGAGAGGTGAATCGCTGCTTATGACAAGCTCCCTTAATGACAATTTAAGTAAGAGACTAGGAGGTGTTTTTGATCTTTTAATCTAACATTTTAACTTTTTAAATACAAATATTTTTCAAACTCTGTTTTCAATACACCCAGCACTAGATCCAGTTGTGAATAAGCCTGTAAGTGCTTTGCCATTAAAACCGTAGCAGAAAGAAACTGGTTTGGCTGAAGCAAACTGAACATGGATCTAATAAGCAACTTTTTTAGAAGCTTTTTTCTTTCTTTTTTTAAATCAGTGCTTTACCTTTCATATAGACAGAGAAAACAACACGCAGACAAATAAACTTATCCTGTGGCCCAGGTATCACATGACCTTTTTTCGACGTAAGTGTTCAAACACAAAAGGAATATAAACATGGTTGTTCGGAAGATGATGATATGTCACTTAAAAGTAGATTTTATAGGTTCTGAACCAAAGGATTATTGGACCGGCTGTTGTGACTTTCGTCCCGAGAACTGAAACTTTGTTTTTTTTTATAGACTAAAAAAAAACGGACATATCGTGACTTTAAAGTAAACCCTACAAGGCTCATGGAAGGAACATTTTTCCAAAAAGTCAGGATAACAAAACAAAGAATTCCGAAACACTGATAATCTTTGTCAAAATAACCCAATCACACTCATGCTCAGGAAGCAAAAGCAAAATGCTTCTTTTTAAAAATTTTGTCATATCTCAGTGTTTAAAAATTCATTAAAAATAATCCTTGACCTGCATCCTGATCCAGACTCACAACACAAACTAATTACTTGTTTGTTTTTTTAACCACACAGCTGAACTTTCCAAAAAAGTTTGTTGAAATTTCATTTAACATGTTACATTAATAATCAGCTAAAAACTAATAACAAAAAATATCCTTTTCAAAGGTGATAAAGGCAGCGACCACACGGGATCACCTCTCAATAAAGCGCGCATGCTCACGCTGTTAATATATTACATATTTCTGAGTAATAAAAAGCAGCGTTGATTATTTATTACTTTTTAAAAATATTGTACTTAAATGTAAACCGACAGATGCCAACTAGACCACACCCTACTTACATAACACACATCACGTTGGTGAAAAATAAACGTGTATCCATCTGGTTAAAATGCAAAAATCATTCGAACACAATCGCCAACCAGCACTGCAAGATAAAAACTCAAGACAACCACCTCTCATCTAAGCTCCCAGGGAATATTGACCGATAAGGGGACTGTAACATGTGCAGTTAGGGGCACACTAATAGAGAGGTCCTCTGCCGGCTGGACACTGATATGTGGCATGTGTCTGCAGCCGTTAAGACGGCACTGCCACGCTGTGTCAGACAAGGTAATAGACCTTTTACTGCGGTAACTGACTTTACAGACTCTAAAGATAACAACCTGTATCCTGGGTTGATTCTTTAGGACGGCATTCCATATTTCTGAGGTGGTGAATATACCTAAAGGCCCCACAGATGAAAGCTTTTCTTTCCTTTATATGCATCATCATTGCTGGAAGACGGTCTCTTTTTAGATCCAGATAAGCCGAGAGTGAATCCAAGCTATGAGTGAGTGAATGATAACCAACAAAAATCAAAACCAACCTTTTCAAATGTCTCAAAAGTGAAAAGCAAACCATGGTGCTTTAGCCACTGCAGTCAAGAGTAACAGTGTGACAGGGATGTGTTGCTCATAAAAGCCTATTAATAGCTGCAGTGATTACTTTTAAACAATGTAGCATAAAACCGACATTTTGCTATCAACTACAGGCCTTATATTCAAAGACAGTATTGATTATGAATAATCCCATCTAGTAGTGCCGTGTTGAGGTTTTACGTGCTAGTTAATAACCGCACAACTTGGTTTGATTTCAGTTTTGCAATTTAGCTGTGACTTGCAAAACCTGTGAAAGCACAGGACACCGAAGACACCCCCCTTTTTTTAACGGCTCCTTCTTCCTTTGCTGCAGTGTTCTCTGATTGGCTGAATACATGTGTCAAGTCACTTCAGTGCTGTCAGAATGAGGACTGTTATTGGCTGGTAGTCCAATCCCCACTCCATCCATCTCCTCGAGCCAAGGCGTAGATCAGTAGGCAAACAGTTAAGTGCGTCAGGTGGGGCTGCAGCCGCTGCACTCCTGAAGAGGAGAAGGAGGCACTCGGGGCCACGCCAGGTAACAGAACAACAGCATGGAGGCAGATGAACGGCCCAATGATTTTCAATAAACTTCATTCACAAGTGGACCGAGTGTAAAGGTGCAGTGGAGGACTGAGGCACCTCTACTAAGATTTTTCGAGGGCTGTAAATTCATCCACAAAGAATTATTGAAATGGTAAAACTAGGTCATGTGAGGATAATATATATCTTTAGGGAAAAGTTGGATCTGTACTAAGGGGTTACCTCCCCTACGATGATCCCTGACTAGCAGTCTAACAAGAGACACATTTATTTTAATCTATAACGCGCTTTTTCACACAAGTCAAAGTCACGGCCTCTCTCGAGTCTCATTCAGCCATCTCTCTGACTCTACAGTTTCACTGACATGTTCCACACTCACTTCAGGGCAGCACATCAAAGCCCAACAGTGTGAGCAAAGCTGGCTGGCTTCACACAAAGACAACACAATGACACTGCAGTAAAGAAAAAAAGATTTAGGTCATGTCAGTGCTGTGAGTCACTTCTTGTGGTCTTCTGCCATACGCTGCTGACATAAATAGCATCAGCACCACACAGACACACAGACTATCACTCTGCTGTACTACTGATATGAAGTGGCCACAAACAATGATTATCACATCACACAGACTTGATAGATAGGAAAAGTAAATGGGAGTGGAGTCTTTTTCCAACAGGGATGTTGTTTGTGGCGTACATAGCCGTGGGTGTGACTTCCACCTGCAGGCCAGCCCAGGAAGTGAGACTCGATAAGGGCTAAACTTACCGGGTGGGGGGTAACGCAGTTGGTGCTCTCCATCCATTCCAGAAGTTCTTAGAGCCACCTACAGAAGGGGAAAAAACAATAACAATGGTCATTAGCTCATATGCAGAGTAGGTAGTACCAAACCAGCAAACTTTGGCTATTAACAGTCCTGTGACGTCTTGACTATTTTTTTGTTGCTGTGCTCCACATACGTCAGTGCTCATAAGGAATCTAACATTCTGATCAGTGCAAGAGTGACTGTTTTGCAGATTGAGGTCAGGATTTGGCTCGGAGTGTTATGTAACCTGGTATATGGGCCAGAATAATAGTATTACATATGAGCGCAGTTCAAACGGGAGCCACGGCGGTGAAAGGGAGGCTGATGCAGACTGCGGCAGTGTCTGTGTTTTTAGGCAATGGCTCAGTGCTCACAACAGACAGACGTGCCCCAGAGAGTAGTCTGAGCATTTTTTGTCTTGCCTTGTTTCATTTCTCTCCTTCCACATCAGTGTGCGCTCACCTTTCTCACCCACGCGTGGCTATTCTGTTCCTTACATTTTGTTTCCTAAAATTTCTTGATGTTGCCGTAGCTGCGGTTTAACGTTTTCTACTTTTCCCATTCGGTCTGTGATAAACCGAATGGGACCACAAGACAGACAGTAGCTAGATGAGACAAACAGACAGATAAATAGATAGATAATCTCTGTAGCAGGGATCTCATTAGGGCCTTGTCAATCTCTCATTGCCACTTTTGTTTTTTTGTTGGGTTTTTTTTTCTGTCTTGCTCTAGAAGGGTGGGATATCCGCATTGGTTGCTATGGCACCAGACAGCTCCTCATTTCCTCAGACAACGGCTAACTGTGATTGTGTGCGTGTGAGTGTGTGTGTGTCTGCATGTGTGTGTGCCTCTGTGTATGTGTGCATCCACATGTCTAACTGTGTGCACAAGTAACGCATACATGTGTTAGGCCTCTCGTGTTTAATGTGACGAGTTCCAGCAAAGCGATAATCATCACTCTGCTTCTGCAATCAATTACAAAATCCACTTAAGATTCATAAACCATGACATATAAGCAGCTGCAGCTCAGCTTCATGCTACGTTTTAACTAGGTCTTCCCTCTGACTGACTTGATTTATTCAAGGGATCTTAGCGGGGTTACAACTCGTGTGTGACTGAGAAACAGAGTGAATTTCTGTTAGATGTGGCTCTCAGTGTCTGTCTTGCTTTTCCTCTGCTGCTCAGCACTTTGTCAGATGTAAGTCTGTTTGACTTTACAAACCAGCATCTTAGAGCCTTCATCCTTGCTGACCTGCTCTTTCACCTCAATTTGCACTCCAGCAGATGGCAGTGTCTGCTTGACACTGTAGTATACGCCTCCCAAACCACATTTCACTGAATGTTTATTTAAAGCGGGGAAAGAGTTTAATCAGAAAAACAAGCTTTTTACAAAAGTAATTTTTTTAAAAATTCATTCGGTTCTATTTTCTAACAAAAATTGAGGTCAGTGTTATCAGTTAGCGAATTTGAAATACTGACTGGTAAGAGGAAAGAATGCCTTAGAGCTCCTCAGTGTCAGGGACAGGCTAATTTTACAATTAAATTCTCCGGTTCCCAAAAAAGAAACAACTAAGCCTGAAAATATAGGACTGAACAGTATACCCATGATTTTTTTTTTAACTCTACAGGAACGAAGGAATAAAAGGAGGACCAAGTACGTTTAACCAAAGAACAAGGCAGCCTGAAACCGGAGCTTGATGTCCTGATGGCTGGGATGGCAAAGAAAAGGGCCACTTGTCTTTCTGTGTGTGTCTGTTCATGTACGTGTATATGTATATGTGAACAGGCTGCGGTGTTGGGTGAAAGAGGTGTGTTTTTTCCACCCTGAGGGGCCTCAGACTAGGGCGGGCGAGGCGGAGCTCTGGGGAGGCGCAGCGTGGGGAGGGTTGTTTTAACTGAACTCAGTGCACTGTAACAGCAGTCGGGGCGGGAGGTCACAGAGTCCAGCATTCCTCTAGAGCGTTGTCTGTTTACATGACCGCCACTGCCTGGGGGAGGTGGCAGCTCTGCATAACTATAACATCATATAACTCTCATCGCTTGCCTATATGTCCATCATCTAGCAGAGAGATAAGAATGCTTTATTCAGTGTTCCTAATGTTGAAATCTGTTCAAGCTTGAGACTTCAGTCAGCCACTTCATTCTGAGTGTACAAAAAGGTCTCCAGTCACAATGGCTTCAAAGCACACTCAAACCTTTGTTTGTGCAGTAATGGAGGCACAGTAATATGCTTTCTTCTCTCTATTTTGCATTACAGGCAGAGATACTTCAACAAGCGACATTGCTGCATGTAGTTAGAATGACCTGTGAGTTAGACACGACATGCAGTACCTGCACTGCACGCCAGCGACTTATAGAGCTGAACAATTGTTAATGCTGCAATGCCTCGTGGATACTTGAGAATCCAGAGCATGAAACATATTTGAGCTTAGCCATCTGCATTTTATTAAAATTTGACTGACTTGTGTTTCTTCAGGCAATTGCTCAATCCCTGCAGTCTTTGCTAACCGGGAGTGATTTTAATTGTAGTTCATTGCTTAAAAAAGACTATAATTCACATTTTTGCCATGCTGAGAAAGCAAATTCTGCATATTGTCTGTATAGGATTATTACACTGTGGTTAGTGTGTATGTAAAAAAAATGTGTGTGAAAATGTGAAAAACATTGCAGAGCAGGATTAAGGGGCAAAAGATGATATTATGTCAGGTGGGTCAAAGGACCAGCTCAGGCTACTCTCAAGTGGCTGAACTTATCAGGTTATTTACGTGGAACAACTTCAACTTGGTTGGCTTGAGTTGCTGCTGGCCTCTCTGAAGAGCTAATGCGGGCTAAACTTTGACTGTAGCTCCTCTGTGCTGCTGCTTTTCACATCCCAGAGCCTAGAAGCCAGCTGGTCAGCTCCAGGGGAGCACAACAGAGATGGGGAGTGACATCCAAGCCCTAGAGAGACAGTGCTCTGACTGTACTGTGGACTAGGGAGGGGGAGCACGGCTGTCAAAGGCACCATTGTTTGACAGGCCTGCATGGTTTCACGTGCAGCACATGATTCTCACTGAGGGTCTGAACTATAGCCCAGTTCGATCTAAACTGTCCGGGAGGATGTAGTTGTGGCCTCCCGGGCAGGTTAAAGTGTAACTGTGTCCGTGTTTTCTCAGGAAAGTGTGTTTACCTAGAGGACCAACATGGAGGCCCTTTTGTTTAACTAAGTAGCGAGGCTCGCCCTAAAAGTAAAGCTCTGTGAAATACACAGGAACCAGGAGGCCCTTCGGTGCTCCACTAACTGGTTGGTAGGAAGTATTTTCTTGACTGTGTGTACTCAAATGTTTGTTTGCACGTATGGGGGAAAAAATGAAGTCACATGCACAGACAATTACATGTCAAACAAATCTATCAAGTATACAAAGGAGTACAAGCTGAGATTTTTTCATCCAGATAAATCCAAACAGCCCACAGTGAAAGGGTACACAATTCAGAGGTACCAGTCTCATTTAGAGACCAGAACAGCTGCAGCCAATTAAATGCAAATAATCAGGCAGGTTTAGAAAGAGGAAATTCGGGCATTTTAAACATTTGGCCTCATTCTTAATAACTTGTCGCCACTCAAATATTGGGTCCAAACAACTTTGCACTTGATACCAAACTAATCAAACCACTTGGGTAGGCTGTGGGATAATGCTGACTTAGCAGGAGATGGAGAAAAAAACATAGTTAGATGAGACATGAAAGTGAAAAAAATGTGATAAATACCTCTAAATGACCAGTCTTTTAATCTGAGAGCTTCAAACAAGAAATTCAAGCAAAAAAAATAAATTAAATTAAAAAAACCAACCCCAACATCATCAATTGAGTAAATTCCTCGCAAGACATAGTATACAGCTGACACAGATGAAGTTGTACTGCATGGGTTCAATCAGTAGCAACTCAACAGTTTTGCGTACATAAAATATTTTATCAAATGAGACCATTTATCGCACTTAGATCATAATTTCAGGGAAATAACTGGTGAAAATACTACTTATACTTATGCAAGCCAAAACAGCACACCCTCCAACGGACCAGGTAAGCTGTGCAGTATGCGTTGCCATGTCTTTAAGCTCCACGTAGCTCACTGACTCATTAACCTCACTTCACAGTACACCCCTCTGATTTAATGTTTACCATGTTCACACTGCAGCTGAAAGTAACGGGGAGATCATCGGTTAGCAGACGTTTTGAGTAACATGTATTAAAACTGATCCACGTAGCAAAATTTATGACAAACCAAGTATTTCATGAGATATTTAGCTGCATATTCAGGGGATCACCAAGCCATTAGTGATGACCTCTGGGCCAATACATGTACAAATTTTCATATTAATCCATCCAACAGATGTCAAGAGGGTGGACCAACTCTGTAACCTCATTTACAAATGTTTATTTTGTAACCTTTAAGTGGTCCGACTGTTTTTTAGTCATCGATCCAGCTGTTAACAATAAAACTGCTAACACAGCACATCAATGTCTCTACAGGTATGTCCGAGCACAAGTATGTTTACTTTGTTTCTCTCTGCCCCTACCAGAGATCAGCATGCCGACTGCTGTCAAACACAAACAACAAGCCACTCCAATGATGGAGGAGGGAAAAAAAAATCTCATATATCCTTGAAATACTTTTCTTCCTTTCAACAAAATAATAAAGTGCGAAAAGTGGATAAGTGGTGGTGTGAAAACATGCTTTTTGGTGAGTGGGACGTAAAAAAAAATTGGTTTTAACTTATTCAGTATAAATTATTATCCTGTCCCTGAAACTGTAGAAAACATTTGCCGTGAAGTTATTAAAGATTCTTTTTGGCCACCAGAATAAAAAGGACAAAGAGCTTTAATTTTAGAAGAAGTAGGCATGATTTATTTTGAATTAAAAAATAAATAAATTGATAACACTTAGAGGAAATACAAAAGGTAATAATACCTGTTTTGCCTTTGTAGTTTTCAATTTTAGTTTCTGAAATAATGTTAAGTTACTTCAAAGTACTATTATTATCTCTTTAATGAAACTAAAGGCAGTGTCTCCGGCTCCGTTTAAAATAATATTCCACCAATCAGTCGATGCATCTTAATCTAACTAAAAGCTTTTTAATGCTGCACAAACCACCCTTTGGTTGTCAAGCAAAAATGTGGTCTTCACTTTGCTAGGCCATCGTAACACTGAGACTGGTGCTGACTGCACAACTAAAACCTTTGTGGCTTTTTTAAAACCTTATGCACCAATATAAAAAACAAAAAAGGAATCTCAAAGCAAATTCTTCAGACTGGCTTTGTAATTTCGTCACTTTCGAACCAAGTGTGCAAACTGAAAATGTGTGTGCCATAGGTCTCATAAGGTCAACAAACCTGACCATGATTTGTTACATTGCAGCCATTATTTCATATACAGGGACATTAAATTGCTTTCATATAATGTTCTGATCACAGAGTGGATAAATCACTGTCTGTCTCTGTGCTATCAACTATCCAATAAAAACAAAACTGACTAAAAAATAAATATAAAGATCATGCTCCTAGTATATTTTGTCTTTTTTAAGTAAACTCCGGGAGAGTATTGCGTTCAAAAATGTTCAGTTTGACTGAAAACAATATCAACTCTAAATTCCCACATCTGCTACTCCACATGTAGATATTAGTGCTGCTTTTAATCTTTTAAATCATGGTCTAATTAAACAATCTGCATATGGATTGAAATCATCAGCTGGTACATGAATGAAAGTTAGTAATCCAAGAGATTTACAATCAAACATTAAAATTATGACAATGTAAAGTTGATCAGGGCGGCTATTTAGGACATCTGCTATAACTTACGCATTGCCATTTATGCAGATGACAGTACCATTTTTGTATCTGTTGATAATTAGAAAGAATTTCAGAAAAATGATTTGCTCCAGACCAAGAGCCTGCAGCAAACTGCTATTTATAACACACTTTATATGCATGTGTAATGTTGAGACTGACCTCACGGATACTGGGTGAACAATCTTCAATATGTATGTTTATGTTTATCTAGCCACATATTTTCTTCCACTTATTTAATTTTCACATTTTGTTTTGTGCTTGATTTTAGCAAAAATGAAATTACACAGATACAGTTTTCAAAGTATATATAGTATCCACAGGTTCTTCAGAGTAAGGATAATCTTTGGAAATGTACACTTTTGTGTTTTTTCTCCAGATAGCTTGCACACTCAGCAAGGGCATCCTGCAGGCAGATATAATGCCTCTTCTCTGGCCCAAGGGTCTATATTTCCACTCAAGATGCTGATTCAGCCAACAACACAGAGGCTTACTTTGAGAAATAGACAGTAAAGGAAAAAGAAGAAAGTTTAATTTCATAACCTAGAGCAATAAAATAAGAAGATTGTGGCAAATTGATTAACTCCTCTACTGAACTTATTATTACTGAGAATACACAGATGATTAATAGCTGCTTTATCTAACGCTAAGCTTGTAAAATTAGCAGTAAACACCCTGGTAGCTCACATATTTAAAAAACAGACTATTGTGTTAGTTCATTAGGTCATGTGACTGCATTTCCTTTGGATTAAGATTGGGACTCTGATTTTTCCTATGGTTTCCTTTCAACCATCTTGCTTATTATCCTGCACTGCTTCCTCAGCATCCTGTAAATTTTATTGATATAATTTAAAATGAACTGCTTCCTAACTGATGCAAGATGTCCAGGCTCTGAGATATCAAGGCAGTTGAAAAACTGTGCTGCTCCCAGCAACATGGCTTAGATGTGCGAGCAGGATTTTATGTGGTGCCTTTTGCATTCATATCATAGCTTTGTGGATTTTTGACAAAAAAAGCTCTTCTTCAACTTATCATCCGTCCACAGAAAATTTGTAGAACATTCTGTCTGTCTTTTACAAACTCGAGATATGCCAAAATACCTTTTGGTTTAAGGTACCAGTGTTTTCTTTCTCTTAAGGTAGAATTTCATCCTTACAGTTTTTCTTGTAGTGGTTAAATGAGCAAATGATTAATGAAGTTGTAAAGAATTCTGCAGGTGTTTTGATGTTTTTTTTAATAAGACCTGCACATTGTGTCTTTGTGTTGATGTTGTGCTTGTAGCCATTTTGACCCCAGGCTTTGACAGCTTTTTCAGCTTTTTTCCAGCTCCTTAATACTTGCTCTAAAGAACTGTAAAAGTTTTCGTAATCAAATTCCATCTTAGGAACAGAATTTGTTTGTAACTACTTGTTGTCACAAAGACATAAAAAAACAATTAGTTGTGAAGCAATCTAATCATATAGTGCTGTGTCTTGGGGATCAATGATGGTCCAGATAATCACCAATCGCTTGTCAATCATGGCAACTTTTAAGCTTGTTATTCCATTATTGTATTAACCCTTCCATGCATGAATTATGACAACCTCAATCAGGATTTTTAGTTTTTAATCAAGTATTTTTATTCATCTTTAGACATGAAAAGATGATTAAAAATACTTAAGAAAAAAATCCTGACAGGGTTAAATAACAATGATTGCAATGACACACCTCATACATCTATAGTAACATTAAACGACCAGTGGGTGGCAGGGTATGGAGTGACACATCAGTGTCCAATGTAGTGGTTTATGTGCAAGTATACCATCAACACTGACACAAATACAAGAAAAAAGCCTTTGATGACTGTCCACTGTAGTGACCGCTATGTGTGAAAGGGTTAATTTAACAGATTCATATTAAATGTGGCACATGTATATCAAATGAGAAGAAAATAAGAGAAAACATAAGGTATGTGTTGTTTTTAGTTTGGTGTGGTGTAGCCACACCTCTTCTCAACTTTTTGTTTCACTGCATATTTACCAGTAGAAGACAGAGAGCAGGAGAGCCGATTTAATTATAATAGACAGTTACTCCTAGTGCCCTATACCACTTTAGGTAATATGAAAATAAAAAACTTTAAACTAGTAAAGTTAAGTCACTAAAAGTTATGTACAAGTCACAAAACAGAACCAAAGAAAGACTTAAATTAAGTTGACTTAATTATTAAATGTTGTTTCAATATACAAAGTAGTTTACAATTAATATGCATAGAGATTTTATGCAAAGATGAACAATAGCCTCTTTAAAACGAAGGGGTTTATGCACTGCATTCATACCATAAAATCCTTCTCTACATAAGTGTCAGTGAAATTACTTTTTTGCTGACTAGACTAATAATTTCCTTGAATCAGTCACCTGAGAAAAACATGCTCTTCTGTGTTTCTTCCATGTGGCACTAATGCATGAGCATCATTGTCATCACTTTAGTCAACATTCCTGTTTAAACACTAGACAGCTGAGCAGTTAATGAAGCTCCTGCTGCCCACGCTCCAATTATTAAACCCTATCTCAGAGTTACCTAGTACTTTTCCTATTGCCATCCTATACAAAAATCAATCATGCTGAGATTGACCTCTGTATAATTGAAAGTAGCATAGTTCCTGTTATGAACAATAAAAAAACAATATTTTTTGAAAGACTGTAAGACTGTGAAAAAAAAAGCACCAGTAGAAGTAGAAGCCACTCCAACAACATAGAAAACCCCGATCACTGAAAAAATATATATGTGTAAATACAAATTAGTCCAACTACCTGATCATAATTATGATTTGTGAGCACCAGAACTCAATTCTAGACCCTCCTGCATCATAGCTCCATATGTGGAAAAAAAATGCTAGACAAACTGAAAAGTGCTTCAGACGTTGCAGAGGAGTTACTAATGTTCCTGTAACCGCTCAGGCAGTCTGAGGACGTTGAATAATGTCAACCGATACACTGCAGACACAAACAAAAATCTTGCAGGTTTGGTCTTTGCTACAGAATATGAAGAGACATCTGATAGACATTAGGAGAACATTCTATGGTCAGATGCAGATGAAACCAAGATAAATTTGTTCAGTTCAAATGGGATTCAGCATGTTTGAGGTGGGAAAAAAACAACCACAGTGAGCGCTCAGGGAGAGCACTATCCCACAACTCAAACACAGAGGTGGTAGTGTGACTTTATGTGGCTTCACGAATGCAACCAGAATGTCTGTGGATACACCAAAATGCTAGCTTACAAGATTGTTTCCTTCCACCAGAAGCATATGTCCTGAATCACACAAGAGACTGTAAAGAATGGAGAACATTTTTCTTTTAAGTAAAAGCTGTCATCCTGATGAGAATGTTGCCCAACTTGAAAAACAACTGGAATCTCTGTAACACCAGTAGTTTCCATAGCAAGGAGGCTGATGTATTAAGAGCAATGTGCAATAACCTTTACATGGCTTCACTCTGTTATACATTTATCCCTGGTTCAAATTTGCTCTCTGTGTAAATGATTTCTCTAAGTTATAATAAATGGGCTGGTTCTTATATAGTGCTTTTCTAGTCTGAGCACTCAAATCTCTTTACACACATTGCTTCATTCACCCATTCACACCCATTTATACAAGCACTTTTTCTTTGTTTTTTCTCACACATTCATACTTCAATGTGTCAAATGCATACAACTTGGGGTTAGTATCTTGCCCAAGGATATTTAGCAATCAGACTGGGAGCAGCCAGGGATCAAACCACCAACCTTCCGATTAATGGATGACCTTCTCTACCTCCTGAAGTACAGAAGTCTAACGCCTTATAAATGCTTAATTAAGAGGAACTCTCAGATATATGTTTCTTCAATGAAACATATTTTTGAACATGTAATTTTCATATATTGGCTACTAAGTTATACAATGACAAATCTGTCTCTCGTTTTCTTTCATGTGGAAGGCTGGAGGATATCCCATATGTAGCTCTGAAAGAGTGTTTTAGAATTATGAAGAAGACTCACTAATTCTTCACTTATACCTAATCTTCGCCAATCAAAACACAGGTGCACTCAGTTCATTTCAAGGTGAAGTGCAATCAATAAAATACTGATACAATTAGCAGGAAAGTCTGTGTTGCAAACATTAGTAAATTATCTGTTGGTTGAAACATTGCTCTCCATATATTTTGTGCATTGAGAAAAAAAAGTCTCAGAAAAAAATGTGCTGGTCGGAAAATCAGTTCAGAAAATTCTCCGAGTTCCCACCTCTTACACAGAATCTCGTCACATCACTCTCTCTGTAAAATCAACAGTACTTTTCTTTTTATGTTCGTTTTTCTTTTCTTTTTTACACCAAAACAAATTTTTGCTTTTTGCTGTATTAAGAAGCTAACCTTAGAGTAACTTCAAAGATTAATATACTGAAAAATCATGACCTCTCTCTTTTTTCTCTCTAACCGGCTCAACATCTGATCAGCAGGACACACAGAGCCAACTCCATACTGCATGATAGTCACATCAGCTGGAGTCTAGGACAGCAAAAATCTTAAGTGTTCACACCTGAGGGGTGCTCTGCATGAACTGCTCTAGCTCCTCTACACACCACCCCACTGCCACTTGTGCTACCTGAGGAGGATCAGGAAGACAACATCTGGATATGTTCTGGGGGCTGTAATTTTAGAAGCTCTTAAACAACCTTAATCCCCTCACAGTGTGCTATTTATTTTGGTCATGTTCTTTCGTCAATAGCCAGATTTTCTAAGAAGCAGGCAGCATTTCAAAGGGAATGACATACTGAGCCTAATATATGCAACAGATTGGAAACAATAAAAGCAGTCATTTTTTCCAGCTAAAGATTACTAATCTATAGGTACATTTTGTCTGCTTCATCCAACATTGCAAACAGATTTATCTTTTCCAAGAAACTCAGCTGAGTTCAGTATATCACAGCGTACTCGTTTTTCCAGTAATCACCAAGAAATTCAATTAAAAAGGAAAAACTTCAATATTACAGAGAAATGTAATTAAATCCCACTCTACAAACTTTTCCTAGCTTAAATACGCATTAACCCAAAACAAAAAGTTCTTTCTCAGAAGCAGAGCACAAGTCAGAAAGATCCATAAAAATGATTTCATTGCAATTCATCCCGCAAGCTGCCATAATGACTAAATTTACCACTTAATTATGCTTTAATTGGGGAATTTTCAGCTTCATTACATAAAGGGGGGCTATAACTTGAAAGGAGCAGGGAGTAAAAAGTCTCATCTGTGTGTTACCAGGTTTTTAGAATAAATTCAAAAGTGCACTAAAGCATTGGGCCACACTTCTTAATCTTTGAATGCAGGTGTTTTGAGTCTTGTCGCCACAGGTATTGTTAAATCAAGCACCTAGCCTTGCAGTCAGCCTTCACAAACATTTGTGGATGAATGGGTCGTCTAAAGATCTCACTGAGTTTGAGCGTGGTACCGTAACAGGGTTTAACGGTTACAACAAGTCAGTTTGTGAAATGTCTTCCCTCCTAGATATTTTGAGATCAGCTGTAAGTGGTGTTACTGCAAATTAGAAGAGTTTCAGAACCACAGTAACTCAGCCCCAAAGTGGTAGACCACATAAAGTTACAGAGTGAGGTCACCGAGTGCTGAGGCACACAGTGCGTAAAAGTTGCCAACACTGCTGACTAAATAGCTGCAGAGCTCCAAACCTCCTCTGGCATTAACATCAGCACAAAAACTTTGCACATTCATCACTGCATGGGTTTCCATGGCTGAGCAGCTCCCGTAGGTGTAATGAGTAGGCAGCCTGGTACTTTTGTCCATATGGCGTATATTATTAGAGACATTGCAGCAAGGATACAGTGATGTATTACTTACTCCATATCAAGTCATCATTTAATTTTGCCATTGTTTTAAGAATTCAACTAAAATTTTCATTAAACTCTTTGTTTAAATAAATACACAGCTTTCCCATTTGGCATTAAAAAGGGTGAAGTAGAACAGAGGTTAGTTTACAGCAACGACCACGTGGTGAAATGGGACAAAAGGCGAGACAAAACAGCCAGACAACATATTTGTGAAGAAACCAGATAGAAGTCAAACAGGAAGAGAGAGAAAAGGAAGAGAAAACAGAACATAAAGAGACAGAGAAAAAGACGAGCTCGTCAAACGAGCGAGGTGAAGAGTGAAAAAGGAATGTAAAACGGTCATATTTTACCACTGATAGCAGGCGTGCGGTGTGGCAGGCACATAAGGAGTTCGTTTATTAGCGTTAGTCCTTTTAAGAGGGGTTGTCCTAAAGAAAAAAGAGCCGGTTCAGACCACTGATCTCAGCCCACTGTCTTTAAAAGCATGATACTTTTATTTGACTCAATCCATAGATCTGCATGTAAAAAAAAATCACTGCATAAATAACACCTAAAGAACAAGCAATCAGCAGGAGTGTGTCTGTGTTCATATAGTCAAATTAAACCTATAAAGCCGGAATGGGATTTTAGCATTTCTTGTGTCGATTACTCAAGCTTTAACATCCAAACAACAAGCTGTTCAATTTTATAAAATTCATGGCTAACAGCTTTACATGAGCAAGACCTAATCTTACTCTTTGTAAGTGACTGCACACACTTCTATGCTAGGCTGTGATATGAACATAACAATTAAAACTTGACAAGTCTGACAGCAGCACAATTTGGATTAAATTAGTTTTGTTCATCTTAATGAGATGAAATGACAGTCATTGCAATCGCTTTGTTTAATGTAAAGAGAAGCCAAAAAAAAAGGATATGACATGTTGCATCACTGCACTAATTTACGAAACATTACCTCAGCAGACACAAGGAGCAGGGAAAGTAAGAAAAGTAGATGAAAGGTTATGGAGGATTACAGCTTGCAAAATGCCGACAAATAATAATTCATACAAAGTGTTACCCTTCAAATTTGTCCTCTCTAGTGTCATTCTGATGTGGAGGAAACTCTGATGATGCTACAGATGTTTTGTGTTTAGTTTCCCGAATACATACATCAAATCAACCACATTAAAAAATATACAGGAAATCTTTTAGGGAAGATTTAGGTAGAACATCGAAGCTATTTGTCCAAAAACCCCAGGATTATACTTAAAGAGATATATGTCCCACATTTGCAACCAGCCAAGCAGAGGTTTTCACAGACACTAATGCGTTGGTTGGCCTTTGGTTTGTTTAGGGATTACTCTAAACCGTTTAGTGAAATGGTGTGTGATCACTGCCTGATACTGTCTTTTCAGACCTAAGCCTCTTGCTGATTACCGCAGGAAAAAAAGGTGCTCTGTCACATTCTTTCACCTTCACCTAAACTTTAGTCTGTGACGGTGCTTTCAGTTTTTACATTTTCTAGGGGAAAAAAATATGTCCAGATATCCTTGGAGCCCTAAAATAATATGACCTCAGGCAAACACTTGTGATGGGTACTTCATACATTCTATGAAATTGCTTAACTACTGTAGATCTATAAGAAATAGTCCTGTCTCATCGACCACACAGTGTACTGAGCAGACACCTTTAGTACTTGACAGTTTCACAACAACAAAATCATTCCAAATAACTTAAGTAATCTCTAACTGTAATATCCCGCTATAATTAGATAATTAGAGAAGACAAGTGCACTTTATAACTTTATAAACATCCAATTTGTAGCCAGTAACGAGGCTGACTCCACCACTGGCTGTGGTGGTGTGACCTTCAAGTACGGCTGTTATTATTTTCCACAGAGATCAGCAGCTAAGAATGTGAAGCATGCAGAGCCTGAAAGATCCCTTTCTCTTCCCAACAACCCCCAACACTGTTTTCTACATTTTCTTTTCTACTATACCTATACAGTACCTTCATTTCTGTTTGAAACCAAGCACATTTTGAAGCATACCTTGAGGTAACTCCACCATCCTATATGTCCTCTGCTTTTTCTTCCTGTCCTACACTGTCAGCTGCCTCAGGTTTGTAGCACACCCTATTGTGAGCACTAAATAGGATGTCATGGTGACGCTGGTCAGTATTTTGAAGAACAGTAGCAAATCATTGGAGAGACCTGAGAAAAAAATAGGAGAGCTATTTTAATCTGTTTCCCTGCAGGATATCCTTGGACAGCATGTCAAACAGAATCACACACAACAGACATTAACTTGAGTCGAGCCATTCTGAGTGCATTCAAGCTCGTGGCATTCACAATCTTAAATTATGCATCTCAGCACTGCATGTACACAGAACCTAGAATTCATTGCTTTTAATCATCCTTAACATGACTACTTCTTCTTGTTTTTGTTCTGTAAAGCACTCTAATGTAGAGGTTACTGGTAAGTGTACAAATATAATGTAGAAAATCTCAATGAATCCCCACAAAAATTCAATGAAGACAAACTGAGTGGATGCTTCACACACTGATCCCGCCCAGAAGCTGATTTCAGCACCACCAAGTTCTGGTTCTTCCCTCATAAACACAGACATTGTGTAGAGAGTACCAGAAGAATATTTTAACATTATATGGACGGTACCTTGCTCATTAGCTTAGCTACAAACATTCAGTCCTCTCTTTGGTCGCTCTGAACAATCCAAAAGACTCACCAGTTTTTAAATGTCACTATGTTGTTGATGGGTTTTTTATTTTATTTCCCATACCAAAGAAGCATCAATTTACATGACATTTAAATTTAAGATTAAGATTATTATGTGTGGGGTGTGCTTGAGGAAAAGATGTGCATGTAAGTAAGAAAGTAAGGTAAGCAAGAAATGGGTTTGGCTGTTTAGCATCATAATAAAAAAAAAAAATAAAACTACCAACTGTCTTTCTCTGAATCTGAAAGTTATATGGAAGAACAATGTGAAGACTTTTGGGAGAAAGGGCAAATTGAGTAGCATTGAATAGTCCTCTATTACAATGCTGAGTCAGACTAGGCTCATACAGCAAAACTTCCCTGACTTTTAAGCAAATGTTCATCACCACATATTCTCTGAAATGCATGGTTGTGTAAAATATCTGCATTGAAAATGAAAATAAAAATGATTAAATCTATTACAGTGATACCTTAATATGTCTCAACTTTTTCCCACGTAAACACAACATTTGACAACCTCCCCAGTACCCATAATGATGAGTTTTGACACCTCAGTCTATATCATTATGACCATTAAAATAGTTTCTGGGTTTTTCTAAGGGTAGTTAGGCAGAGACTACCCTCACTATAACTTCTGATTTAAACCCAGTCATTTTGTTCAATAAGAAGCCCTCAAATATGACAGAAATCACTGGGTTCAGAAAAGAGCTTCAAGGATGACTTCAAGTAGCCTTTCAAGGGATAAAAAAAAATAAACATTTAAGGTCAACACACCAGGAAAATGTCTATAGAAAGAAAATGTGCCAAACCACGATAATTCATTGTGTAGTCATAATTAACAAACAGTTACTGTAGGAGCGTTGGAAAAAATACCCCACCTTGTAATGGAACGATCTTCAGAGAAGATAGCAAGTGAGAGCTAAATTAGCTGTTAGCCACCTTTAGCATCCACAGTTCCTTTGCAAATTGGGGTACATTTCTGGACACATTCCTCACAATGGTTTGCTTCATGGTGGGCAAGAGGAAACGGTGCATCTGCTAGCAGGTGTCACACCAGGAAGGGGGGGGGAGACAGTTCTGGAGAAGAGACTTAATATTCTTGAGGTACCAAAAGCGTATCTACAATCGAATGGCTAGCTAGCTATCTCATTCTAAAAGCGCCAAATGAGTCAACATAGTCTTCACTCCATGTCCTGGGTACTGGTCTTTCAAGTCATGCCCTATAACTTTACAATAGAAACCTAATTTAGCATTTTCCAGGTACTTCAGAAATTCATAGTCTTGCCTTTTCTAAAGTTTCCCAGTATATTTATTTGCCATTTCCCAATTCCATGACCAAAAGCTTTCTATGACCATATGAACCCAGCCTAGGGGTGAAAAAATATCAGTGAGGCAATATCAACTTCCTTTGCTTCGCCATTAGCTTCCTCCTGCAAAAAGTTATCAGTATACTGTCAACAAACAGCATCAATATTTTAAACACTCAGGCGGTCTAACCCATTACCCCAACAGTTTTACTTAGTCACTACTTCATGACTCCTCGTGATGGAGCTTATCAAATTAATGAATTCACAGGGGAAAATGATGGGGACAGTGTGGACACCGAGGAGAGATCAAACTCACACGTTATCAAAACAAAATGCACAAACACACCGAACTGTAAAGAACGAATCCTTAATTCCTAATTTTTCCCTCTTTTGGTACACAGATATGCAAATCCATCATATATGATTGTTTTGGTAAGTATCAAGTATTACATAATTAAGGGCAACATATTAAATAACTGTGCATAGTTAATTCAAAAACATGATGCTGACCCATGAGTTAACTGTCATTTGGTGCCACCTTCTTTAGTCATTGCCAGGTTGATCAATTCTGCCCTTGTCTGCTGGCATCCATTTAAGCTACCAATAAGTAAAATGTTTTACACTACAGTCCTTAAAGCAGCAACATCATTGGAAAAGTTAGCAGAACAGTTCTCTCTGATCCACTCCTGCTGCGATATCTTGTCATTTGTGCTCGGACTGGCCCTATGTTGAAATCTCCAAATGCAGATAATCTAGCAACAACACTTTTTTTTCCACTTTAAACATGTGAGCATCATTTCAGTAAGGGCTAATGGATTAAGGGTTTTCTAGTGAACTGCCTTAATTTAAGCCAGCAGGGGTAAATGCTGTCTGCTCTCGAGTGAAGCCGTCACATTGTCCTGTGTGCAGTTCTTTTTATTTATTTTTTATTTTTTTTTACCTCTGGACATGTGAGATGTCGCAACAAATGAAAAGCAAAAGAAGACACATCCTGAAAGAAGCAGAGCAGCTAAGATTAACCACAAACTAGACAACAGAAAATTCAACACACACCCACAAACGTGTTGGCACACACATATACACAAAGAGCACAAACAGAAGCTCAAGTCCAAGAAAAGTGTACCACTGCCACAGTCCTGTACAGTTTACTGAGGTTTGTGACAGAATTTGGAACAAAATAAACAAGGTGAAAACTTTCACAGTGATCCTGGCTCAAACCAAACAACCTGAAGTAACTTTAGCTGTTTGTGAAACTTACCCTTTTCCCCACAAGTCTGCTTGTTGTCAGTCTTTCATTCCAGCTAGGCAAGTTTGTTCCTCAGATTTCTTTCGTCTCAAGATGGAGGCAGAAACTCTCCAAACACCGTTCCTTTGCTCTGAGTTTTTGTTATTAGCAGGTCCGGTTCTGCTTCTCTCCTACTGACTGCTGCATGAGCTGCTAACATGACAACACTGATAAACAACCAACTGGAATGACAGACACCAGTGCTCAAACACACAGGTGCACGCAGACCCCCAGTGAACACAAACAGAGAAGGCATAGACAGCTTAGAGAAGCACAGTATAAAACAGCTCCTTTGCCAGCAGTTCGCCCCTTGTGTGGAACTCCAACCTTACTCCACCTACCTCCTCCTCCTCCTCCCCCTCCACGCACCTCCCCTCCCTCTCTCCTAAACAGCTCCAAGACACAAAGAGAAAGGGGCTCAGAAGTTTCTTTTTCTTCAACTTTTTCCTGTTAACGGTTCAACGCACAATGCAGAACTGTCGTCTTTTCCTGGTTACAAAAAAACCAAAAAAACACCGAACTGCTTCTGTACGACAAAGCAGAGCAAAACAGTGTGAAATGTTTGTTTTTATCCACACTTGTTTAAAAGTACGATCCTCTTCATTGACATAAAAATCAGAAACAGTCAAACTGAATTTTCACGAGCGTTTTAAATCCTTAAAAAAAAAGCTCAAACCTTTTGCTTGCTTCTGTCTTTTCAGTGGTGCGGAGAAAAAAAGATACACACTTTATATGCACAGTAATCCTTTAGCTGCTCTACTTTAAATAGCCCAGATTTCATGATCCTTTGACACAATTTCAGGTGACTCGTCACAGAGATACATGAATGAAAAATATCTGTATAATCAAAGACCTATAAGCATGGCCATATGTCATATATTTCACATGCTGCATTAATCCTGGCAAACAGCTAGAAATCTCTCACATTAACTGACCTTTCTTACGAATTTTCAGTACGACTGACTAGTTAGTTAGACTATAGTATAGTTATACTATAGTAACGGCTTGCATTGTGTGCTCAGTAGAGCAGATGCGAATGCTCGCCATGATGATGGTGAAACCTGTTTTAATAAATCAGTAAAGGTGAAGGCTCCTGGAAAAGTTTTTGTTCGGAGGGATGCTGCTTTCAAATAGCTTCTGCTAGCTCTCAAAAATGTTTGTTCATTTGCTACCACTATGATTGATGATGTTTGCGCTTAAGTCCATCCACATATCCAAAGTCGATTAATAACTGTACCCCACACTGAGAAGCACTAACACTAAGACATCCGTCAATCTGTAACAGTACAGTATATCCATGTTTTTCTGTTCTTGTACTCTGCAGGCACTTCAGCTCATCGTGATGATGTGTTATGGCCTCACTTAACTCGTGACAGCTGTGTCCAACCTTATCGCTGGTCAGAATGACTAGCTCTGCAGGAACTGGTTGCCTAATCCTAAGCTTGTGCTTCTGTGAAAAATTGACATTTTCATGTTTATTTGCTAGAGCTGCTTTGCTCGAGTGACAAGCCAATGACTTCACATTTGATGTCATGCTGTCAAGCATGACTGAAATAAAAATGACTGAAATAAAAATGTTTTTTTATAATTCTTGGTTTTGTCATAAACTAGCCAGGGCGCTACACAGAGCAAGAATTTTGACTCTTTTCCAAACTGACTTAGCTATATGTCAGGACCCCCAGTAATCTGGTTCATGTTATTGCCAACACGAAGGCCCAAGGACTTATGACAGCCACTTTAGATTCCTCTAACATGCAAACTGCCAATGCTGTTCTGCAATGTGTCTGAAGACCTTCAAAGTTGCCAAGAGACACCTCTCACAATAACTCTGAATTCCAAAAAGTTTAGACGGAGGACACAAATAAAAAAGACCAGCAATGTAATTGTGGCACATGTAACCCAGAGTAAAATCTACATTATAATCAAGCCCATAAATATTCATCAACGACAATCTTCTTCTATTATTTACAGATCACCTTAATATTGGACTGTGAAAGTCTTCATAGCACTTATCTCTAATGGAAGAAGTCACAAACCTCTGTTTTTAACTTCGTTTTAGCATTTTTCAGCTTACCGTTTGGGTTTTAAAGCTGGCAGCTCCACAGTTTTGATTCACTGCTCCCACCCAAAAACCCTTTTTTTAGTCAAAAAGCTCTGGAAAACACTTTAAGTGGTCTGCTCAAACAGCACACAGTCAAAGCAGGAAAACAGCTTGTGAACACAGTGGAGCATTTAGCAACTGAAGAGCAGGATATCTCACACAAGAGTGAGTTGAGTTTAATTTGACACAACTGCAAAATGAAAGCCAGACAGATGTGCAAACAGGTAACTGTTTCACATTATAATCACCGTAACGACTAAATTAATATTCCAGTTTCTACACTGCAATCCATGCCCAAAGTTCCCCCCAAAAACCCAAAACTTTAATGCGCTTTCACAGGAAAGAAGGACAGACTTAAAAATTCGATGTATAAAAACAGCTCATATAGTTAAGAGATTATCTAAGTAGTAATAACACAATAAGTTTTAAAAAATCATACTGATGTTTCAAGACTCATTTGATAGAAAATACATGCATAAAGGAAGAAATCCTTTTTAAAAATACCAATTCATTGTTCAGCATTAAAAATTAAGGTCTTCCAAACCCTAACCCCAATTAGTTAGTTATTCAATCTTAAGTGTAGCACAGCGGCTGCATAACTCGACGAAGGAGAATGCATACTGGGCCAAGGCCTAATCGCGCACCTCTGAACAAAAATATCTGCTCAGTTTCTGCATGCTTTCTTTGCCTGTGCTTGACCTCTGCACCAACGGAGAGGATAGAACTGTGTTTACAGACTTTTGTTAAAGCATTTCTTTGTGCTGAATTGAACATTAATTTGTCTAAATTAATTAACTAATAGACTGAGATTATTTCCATGTGTGATTAAGTTATGAACACCTGCAGAATACTTAAAGGGATGTTGGTCAAGATTGCGACTACCCTCAGCGCCTTACCAAAGAATGTATACATGAAATGTAAACCATCATAACCGAACCAGTAAGCCCTAAAAAATATCTACTGTGCTGTTTTTGTGTAGATGTTTTCTTTATGATGTGTTGATCAGCTATCATTAAACATTAGTCTTTTACACTACTTCGTAATGTATTATTAATAACAATCAAAAGCAATTGTTAAGTAATCGCTGCTAAGTAAAACAATCCATGTTTTTCCGATTCCCAATTTAAAAAAATAAAAATTTTCACTGTCAAAAAACTACATTTGACAATTTTAGATAAAGTCCTATTTTTCTTCTTAGATTTTAGTGCAGGGAACCTACAACTGAATTAGTTTAAATGCCACTCAGGCCCAACACACAGCTCTCTGAGGCAAAACAAATCAAACACCAGGATCAGTGTTAATCTACATGTTACCCGGGGCAGAATTTAGAAATTGCTGGCTCATAGTGTTCGTGAGCCTGTGAGTAACTGACTACGCGGGACTCTGAGATTGGTTTAACAGCGCCATCTAGCGTGAGTGCTAGAAGGCGCTGTGTTGCATGCCAAGAGTTTAAGTGTGAGTGAAATGCGGGCAACGCAGACAAAGATTTTAGAAGCACTCAATTTACTCCTAGTGATAATTTATATTTAAAATTCTGTAATAATTCCGTTTTTTATACAGTTTAGAACAAGATGCATATCCTTAGATAATCCCTACAGTTGTCAAAAAAGCCAGTAACAACAAAAAAAGGTTTGAGGCTACATATTTACAGCAAGAATTGAAACTAAAGGCACTTCATATGACAGTATCTAAAACACTGTAAGGCGGATTGAGCTATGTTGCTTCAATCTGACATATTTCTTTATATACATTTTATAATGTGCTAAATAACTCATGTAAAGTGCACTTTATACTGCTCAGCTTCACACAATTACAACCCTCTTGAATACGTTTTACATAGACATGCGCACAGCCTGTAAATAGCGTAGACATAAACATATGTGTATATATGTGTGTGTATACACACACTTTCTACTTTTTACTACATGTCAGTAAATTGTGTTTAATTATTGTATTTCTATTTATACTATGTCAGTATGTTTATGTTAAGTCTCTTTTTTGCGCCACCTGTAGCAACTGACTCTTGAATCTTCAATCCTCTTAACATACTACAAGATATACTGTTAATGTAATATTTGCTATACACTATATCGGCTTTAACTACTCTGACAACTAGACTATGCAATGAGCAGTAGGCCATAAATCAAACGTACCTTATATCCTCCTCAGCTTCTCATATCACGTGGAAGAGCCTGTATTAGCTAGAAAGTTTCATTTGTGGGGCTACCATGCTAATACAGTAGTTATTCATGTCCCAGGTGCTTTTCACCTGTGCGCTTTAACCTGTAGTGAGTTTAAGATATTGTTAGTGGTCCCACGGATTTAAAATAAAATGTAGTTTTTAAAGTTTCGTCACTATTAAAAGTGCATTATACTAAGCGCCTCGAACAATTAGGAGGAAATTCAGGTGAACAGGTTAGCGCAATTACTTTTAGCTAGCATAGAAGAATTATATAAACTCACAAATAATACTATGTCCTAAATTAATATTTCAGATTCATAAAATGTTGATAAATTTCACACATTAAGCAAGAAATCCTCTTTGCAGGCAGTGCAAGGTTCATAGTAGGCAATTGAAAGAAACGGAAGTCTGAAATGTTATAAACCACAACTGGCAGCATGATGTCTGAAAATAAAATGTGTGAATGGTCTAAGTATCTGCAAAAAACTAGTTCCTTTTCGTTTATGACTTGCACAAGTGTTTTTAATCAGAGATGTATGCCACTGGGTTTAAAAAAAAATAGGGTGGCACAGGGGGCTCCAGGAAATCCAGATATTTAATCAGAAATAAAGTTATCATAGAAAAGAATTATTTTCAGATTCATGCGCAGGGGTTCTGCACAAGACTTTAAATATAACTCTGCGGTGGACAGTTGTTTTAAAGTGGAAAAAAGCATTCAGACTTTTTACTTTAGTAAAAATTACAACCTTACTTGGTAGCCTAACAGTACTCAGTTTGTATAATCAAACATTAAAATACCTGAAGTACATATATAGTACAGGTACCTCAAATAGTACCTGTACTAATTATGTAGAATGGCAATTTTCAGACTCATACATATTATTATTATACATATTGTCATAATTATACATTCATGTGTATGTCTCTTTAATAATTTTAATTACTTATATGTTGCTGAATAGCTTGCTCTAATAAAATGCAATTTATCTGCAACACAAGAAAAACCTAAAGCCTTCAAATAAATGGTGTTGAGTACATTGTATCCAAAATATAGTGGTGCAAAAGCACCACACATACATAACATAAAATACAAATACATTAAACCTGTGCTCAGAGATTTAATATCAAAGTGTAAAATGAGTTTGATGTCCCTGTATTCATTACTGTTTTAAAAACAAATCAGATGTTGCAACTGGTACAGAATAAACCCTAAAGCAACTAAACTTATTTGATATGCATTTGTGCAGACAGTTTACAGTAAGGGGATATTGGCAGCACTGCTCTACTGCACTGCAGTGTCCACTTATGCTCGTTTTCTTGCTGCACGAGAAGAGGGAGTAAGGTCTTTACAGAAGACATGGAGGGCTGATATATGCTGGCCTTCGTAGCTCCACAACCTTGTTTTATTAATTTTTAGAGTATCGGTGGATTTTCAGATTCATGCAGCAAATAACTGATATCTTATGTAATCCAGAAAAAGTAAAATTCATCACGTTGTCGAAAAAGTACTGTCGTGGTCAGAGAAAGCAAGCAGAAGGTTCAGTCGATAAAAAACAACAACACAGCAACATTCTGTATATTATCATATAAATTTTCTTGGTCATATTGACTTGGTTGTCTCCAGACAAATCCCATAGGCCATGGCTTACAGCAAGATTAAATGAGTCATGTGGCCATGTAAATGTCAACACAGAAGAAAATGATATGACATTTTACAGGAATCAAACCTATAACAAGCTACCCACCTGAGCACCAAAAAACGATGAAGATCAGTTCCTCCCTGTCTGATTGTCAACATTTCTTTTGTGCTTTTTGTGTTTGTTTTTTTTCACCAGAGGGTCACAGCTACAAGTTAAATAGTTATTTTTGACCCACGGCAATATAGTTTTTCTGATACACAAGTCTTTCTCAACTAATTCTGGTCACAGTGTGTGAGAAGGCAGCAGAACACAAAGTCGTCACCCACTCCCCTCTCTGCCAAAGAGGGGCCCGCAGACACAGTTTAATGAGGCACCCTCTCGTGACATAAAACCTGATTCATCGGCAACCATCAACAAATCAAACAGCCATCTGCATTCCTCGCAGCACCTCTACATTTTGGGTTAACAAGTATATCGCTGAGGATAATGCAGCAAAGTCCCGCCCAAACTGTAACACATTTTTCTGTAATCTCCACACAAACTGTACATTCCCGTTCCTGAGCAGTGTGTTTGAATACATTTGCCTTCATTTATGCGCTTCTTTTTTGTTTTTTCTTTTTGTTTTTTGCATGATGTCTTTTGATGGAAGCCACTTTTTGTTCAGCAGTTCAAGATAAGAGAGCCAAAGAGCAAATCCTTCAATCTTGCATTAGCATTTCCCTCCAGTTGAAACTGTGATTGGGCCCGTGTGTCAGAGGCAGAATCGGTGGGTCGACCAGCTGCCACACCCCAGTCTCTCCCATTTCTTCGCAACTGCAAAATCCCAAGTAAGGAATCTGGACAAAAGAAGACACAGATGTGCATGTTGTCCAAAAAAAGCATTGGGAAAGGGAGAAGTTACAAAGGAAATCAAAGAAGCGCCAAAACTGAAACGCTACACTGACCTTTCGAACAACTTGGACAAAGTCCTTGGAGTTTTGGGGGTTGAGGCCTTGTATCTGGCGAGTGCAGGCCTCCAGGGAGGAAGCATGGGCCACAAACAGGACCGTGTTTCCTGTGTGAAAGAGGTAGAGAACATAGAGTCACATTCCTCAGATACCATAAGCTTTCTGTCCCAAACTAAGCCATTGATGATGTTTAGTTTCTTGGATACGCGTGTTTTACGAGCTAAAAAGTCTAGCTAAGAAGTTTAAAAGTACAACACTGAAAACTACAGTTTTATCTACATAAAGTGGCTGTTTTAACCTGTGAATGTTGGCAACATTTAATGCTTACTAAGCAATTACTTAAAAATCCTGGATACATGTTAATTATTATACTTTACCCAAGTTTTTGCACTCAGTCAGGATCTCTCGGGTCACCTGGAAGCTCCTGCTGATGTAGGTGTCATAGGACTCTGAAACTGTCAATTTACTTATGGGAATATGAGGTCTAGGAGAAAAACGAAATAGATACTAGGGGTGAAGTAGATTGTAGGATCAGAGAAAACAGCACAACCTCCATAGTGTTAGTGTTGCTGTGTACCTATATGTTGTGTCCACACTCAGATTAGCAGCAGCCAGCTCAGCTGGAGGGATCCAGGAAGGTAAACATGTACCTGAAACCCACTTGGTCCATTCAAACAATCCTGGCTCCACACGGATTTTTGTCTTTCCGTCCTGCTGGAGACCTGGCAGAGAGTTGAACTGAGACTTACTCTTTTTGGAGTAAAATGTAAAGGAAATGTATAAATATGTGCAAACGAGGTAACCTTTAAAAAGGATTTGCCTTTTTAAAGCAGACATATTGATGTGTCTAAATACTACGAAGGTCCCGTTACACTTTATAAAATGGACCTAGAAAAGCCTCACTGTGATAAGACCTGAACTAAAGATTTATGACTCAAAGCTAACATTGAAAATATCACACAGTAGAAAGAAGCTGAGTAGGTGCTGGTGTCAGTACACTGACGCCTGTGAAGATGAGGTCCTACCTTGAAGAATGTGCTGAGTAGTCTGAATGCATCGAAGAGAAGGAGAGCAGTAAACAAAGTCTATTGTTGTATGGCTTTCTAACAGGGCTTCCCCTGAGATAGGACAAAATACAGTGTGATTCCACAGGCAAGAATGTCATGTAGTATGGGAAATAAAACATTTCAGTCTTAAAAAGCTCAATTCTTCAGAATCTCAGATAGCTTTACACTGGTAAATGATATAAAAGTAAAATATACCAACCAACAAGACGGGCCTGTGTGGCGCCAAAGACAGTAATTGGGCAATCCTTATCAAAGTCCCGGTGCCCACCACTTCGAGCTGGGAGACTGGTTGGCATGTTGAGATTAGAGCGAATGTATCTGCCTGCACAACACAAATAAAATATAATAAATCAAGTTAAACGTATTTAATGCCATACTGATGTGTAAAAAACATGGTCATCCCCCTATTAAACCCTTACCTTTGGAGTCAAAGCACTGAGTGACCCAGTGTTTGCCAAACACCACATCCATCCTCTCTCCATGGCGACACACAAACAGCCTCATCTTGGACAGGGACGGCTGACTAGCTGGTCTTGACACCTACGATTAGAATTGTTTGAAACTGAGTCATTAAAGACAACATGCACTAATCTGGAGCCTCTGCTAGGAGCCCACGCAGTAATTATTGTCATTAACAAACTCTTTACTGGGATTGTTACAGGACAACAGTGAGGTTTGTGGTGTTTTTTTGTTTTTGTTTTTTTTTACTTTAACACGGGCTGTACCTGCATAGGAAGACAGAGGCCTGGAAGGCTGGGAGGATCCACAAGACTGTCAAGTAAACTGTCATTTTGCTGTCCATCAAAAAATAGCCCACCAACAGTGCTGCTAGAGTTCGATGGAGAGGCACAGTTAAGAAAGGAGAAAGACCTAGAGAATGAAACAAAAAACAAAACACAAATGATTTAAATTGTTAATAGTTTTAAAAAGGGCACAGCAACCCTGTTTCCCTTCCTTACCCATGGACGACCCATGTATCAGACTCATCGGCACGGTTGACGTAGTTCTCAGGCAGGAGGCCGGACAGCCCTGTACTCAGCGAACTGCCAAACACCCAGCCTTCGCTAGCGGTGCTCTGCTCCATCGGAGACATGAAAATAAAGTCTCCTTGCAACAGCTCCAGCTCGTCATCGTTCTGAGGCATGTACGGGTACATGACTTGCAGTGTCTGCGGGGGGCCAGATGATTAAGAGCCATTAAGACGGCAGCAATTTCAAGTGCCCGAGCTACAACTGAGGAGCGGAAACATGCTTGTTAAGAGATGGCACTAAATGAGAGTGTACCTCGTGATTAGCAAACCGAATATCCCTGGAGAAGAGCACGGCCAGCCAGTCACACCCTGCAGACACGTCAACATTTTTGGCTAGCTTCTCCAAAGCCGGAAGGCTACTGGCTTGAAAGTGGTAAGCCAACGTGACATGAAGCTGTTTCTTATGGGGCTCAACATGAACATCTGGATTAAGGATAAAAAAGAACAGCATATACACACCAGTTATCCACAATAATAAAAGCACTGGCAGGTAAAGTAATTAACACTACAGATCGTGTCACAGTGGGATATTTATGTGGGAAAACCTGGATCCTGGCCTTCAGCATCTTTCCAAAGCCTACAAGTACCCCCAATTCAGCCCAACCATATTAAGCCTAACTCTAATATGTGCCTTTTCCATGCAAAAGTTAAGGGTTTCTTGGGATGCACCAGTTGAAAATATAGAAAATACTAGTACCACTTCTGACCTTTAACCTTGACGATAGCATACAGCCTATCTCTCATGTTACTATTAGCTAGCCTGGCTCTGTACCATGATACAGTTCCATGGTTGTAGTTTTTCGTCAATGGCTACATGATGGACTCTCTTAACCAGGCAAAGGAACTTCCAGGATATGGTATCAACTAGCGAACCAAGCCCCAAATAATAATACATTAAGCAGTTCTGCCCAAATAATTCTAATACATGGGATAAGCAAGAGAGAATTGTATTGATCCTTTCATAAAACTCTTAGTCAGAAAGCAATTAGGCATGCAAATGTCTGTCTACTCCTTTGAACTAAATCATTGCTGCAGAGAGCCTGGGAGCATTAGTATCCAACACTGCGTCTGCAAGACAGCGTTCATGTATAACCTCTTAACCAAAGGGAAAAAGAGGACTTGAACCTGCTTTTGATGCGGCTTCAGTGGCAAAGTCAGCAGCAAAACTCTTCAGAACTTCTGCCATCTGTTCCTCCACGAAGAGACCAATGAAGGTTGAGGAGACATAGAGCTCCAGGGGGAGGGGCATAGGTATGCGACCCTTCCACTTGGCCATGGTGGTCTGGAGAGCATCGGACAGAGCCTCCACCTTCGCATCAGTACACTGAGTGTAAAGGAGATAACAACACAGGAAACTCAGTGATATACTGAACACTCTGTCATTGCTAGTGATCTCAGAAACAATCTGTACATGGGCAAATATAGAGTTTAGTGCAAACATACTTACATACATACTTATTTATTTCCACTGAATATATTTTCTGTAAGTTTAATCAACTTTTTAATATAAGCTTCTACTGTTATCCTGATGACATCCAGCTCTACCTGTCTACCAAACCTAACACCACTCTCCCACTTGTGACACCTCCAGGAAATCTGCTTTGCTTGCAACTCTGACTTTCTCCTGACTGCCCCCAAAGGTCTTCTTCTCACAGTCCCTTTGACTACCATGATGTTTACAGTAGAGTTTTCAGTTGCTCAGCTCCGCACCTTGACATCTGTGACACTCACCACTTTCAAATCCTGTCTCACAATGCACGCCTATGCATGCAAGGCTTTGAACTGGGAGAAATTGGGCTGAAATTCTACACATAGACGTAATGCTTTAACAAAGAGGAACTTGGGTCATAAGTTAGCTAACAACTGAGGGACAGATTTTAAATTTGAAGACCACAAAGAGGTTACAGGAGGTTAACCAATCCAGCAAACTCAAATCTAACATGTTGTATTTGCAAGCACTTCTTTCAGTTCTAAACTGTTCACTGCGTTCTCTGCAGCAAGCTTCACGCGGAAATGTGACAGCATACATTAAATGTTTACTGTACATTTGCAGAAACTGAAAACAACTTCCTCTGGGTGAGCACAAATAATTTAAATACACACACACACACACACACACACACACACACACACACACAGGAAGTTGAGACTGACCATGAAGAACTGGCAGAGGGTAATGTGGGGAAAGATGTTGTGTGCCTTGTTCTTGCCACAAGACAGGCGGGACTGCTTCCAGAAGTGCGTGAGCTGCTGGAGCAGTGGCCCACTTGGTCGCAGATATAACACATACTCTCTGGGTAGAGGGTCATCCAGGAAGGGGTCATCGACATGGGAAAAGAGCCTGGAGTGACCAAGATCACGTCAAGTGGAAAGAGGGAGAAAAAAAAGCTGTGATAATGGAAGATAAAAAGGAAGGAGCAGCTAATGTCCAGCAGAGGGCAGCGATGGTTGTAAATGCAATCTGATGTGTCAATAAAATGTTACATTAGGTCAGTATATTTTTGCCATGTCAAGAATATCCATTTGATTTCCTGTTAAGCAATAACAACAGGGAGCGTAAATATGAGTGTGCGCATGTGTTGCTCTCACCAGTCACAAGCCGCCTGGACGTTTTTCCCTCCTGTCGAAACCAGAGCTTTTAGGCTGCAAAACAGGAAGAGAAAGCAAGAGGGGGAGATCAAAGCACAGCCACACAAATCAATACTTTCTCTTCCGGACTGTATTTATTAGGAAGAGACTGCTGCGTCTCCGTGTGACTGTGAACAAAGAACAAACATCCAGAGAGACCAGTAAAAAGACAGAAAGCACACAATGATTCTTTCATTATTCATACCAGAGGTTCATGAAACACTCTGACTTGAAGCAGCTAGCTTCTTTGCTAAGAACTAAGAATGCACTAGGACAGTCTGGTTCTATCATCAGTTAGGTGTGGCCACCTACAGGGAGATGCATCTCCCTGTGTTAGTGTTAACTGAGGTCGAACTTGAAGCCGAGCACACTCGAGTACGGTAACAACACATTCAAATCACTCGTCTCATTGCTTAAAAATGTAGGCCAACAAAACCCCTGTGTCACGATACCAAGATCTGCTATAAATGACAGATAAAATAACGCCTTTGGTTCTAAAATGATATAAAATGAACGGTTCCTACCACAAGATTTATCTGTGTCATTTTATACTCTAATTTCTTTCTTTTTTTCCTGAAACAGAGAGCTGATTGAATGATTACTCTCGAGTGTTCAAAATCTAATTAGCATCTTTTTATAAAAGCTCTGTTATCGCAGGCTGCCTCTGAAGGGATTTGCTGATTCAAGGAGGTTTCTTCAGCTCTTAGAGGACTAACACAGATTATATCTGCAAGAGACGGTAATTTAGAAGGTTCAGAGCATACACGCGCTGCAAATCTTTGGTGCACTGTAGCATAAACTTTGCTGTTTTGTCGAATATATCTTATGCTTGGTATTACAGCCTGTAAGAGCTGGATTCCTGATAAACGAGTAAAGAAAGGAAGTAGACAGTTTCATGTTTAAACAACAGGGAATTCATGTTAAGTAACTGCACGTTGCTTTGTAGCATTTAAGCTTTAAAGCTCAGCTACAAGCCACCCAACTCCATCTCCTTTGAGCTTTGTAGGGTGCTTGAAAATAAAGCAGAACTCTGAGTCTGTTTAGCTCTCATTCATTGCAACAGATAACCCTAAAAGCAAAACCTTCAAAATAATGTCACATTTTTCTAAACGATATCTCTATTCTCACATAAGAGAGCTTTGCTTGTTGGTACTCTTAATGGCAGTTCTAATGAGCCATAAAACTGAACAAGGGGTCGTATTCTGCATCATTGTATGGTCACCATTTGACTGAATTTATAGCGTGATGCGGACAGAGTTCATTGTGCCGCCCTGATGTTCGAACTCAATGAGCTATTTTTAAATTTGTCCCAGTGAGAGGGTCCTAGATACGGCGAAATCCCCCAACCCTGGGGCAGTGCGCACTGAAAGAGCACAGCGTGCACGCTGAGAGCGTCAAGCCTACAGGATCCTAACAGATGGCTCACACAGATCTACATAAAGACTTGAGTTATATATCAGCTACAGTGAGAGTCAAAAAATTTGGTTAGTCTATGGTTAATCTATTATTTATGCTATTTTAGCACTACACCACCACTGTAAGGAGGAGGTTTTAAGAAAGAGAGTCAGTTGTCCTTTTCAAAAGATTCCACCTGGTTCTGTGTGGAGGAGGAAAAGAAGGGGATTTTCTCTCAGAAGGCATGATGGGATTACATGCAGATGTGACTGAGACGTCACAAAATCCAATCCAGGCTGGAACATTGGATTCTTGCTTCTTATCTCCTTGGTATTTTATGAGAGTGAACCCTTGCGATATTAAATAATAGTAATGCTCTTAGTGCGGAGTCACAGAGCAAACTGATGCAATGGCACTTGAATTTAATCTTCCTTTTTTTTTAAAGCTTTTCAAAGGAGAAGAACCCCCGATCCATGTATAAACAATAACACAACATCAAGCAGGATGGTGTTGCCGTTTTTTATTCATCTGTGTGGCACAGATTTTTAAAAAGGGCAATGTTTTAAACAAAAGATTTTTTTGTATGTGTGTATTTTGAAAATGTAACGCACAAGATTGGAGTTTAAGCTTAAGCTTTTCGTGGATCAGTCCACGTGAAAAGGACATCATTACCGACTCTGGCAACACTTCAAAGTAAAAACATCGATGCTGACACGTTTGATCAAATCATACGTTTCAGCTAACAGCCGATTCAGAAATATGTCTGCCTGAAACTTGTCGATTTTTCCTCCTTTATTAAATCCATGAATAAAATTCTTGAGATTTCCGAATGTCTTTTGTGAGAGTGTCCTCGACTGAAGTAGGTAACAGTAACCGAGCAGGTTTTTTCATGCCTGGAGAAACAGAGGAGCCTCTTCCTGTGAGGAAGCCGTGCTAAATACCACCAGGCTTGCTTCGTTGCAGCATGTTTCACTGTGGTTTGTGCTGTGTTTTTTTTTTTTGCTACCATTTTTCTTCATGATTGTGCTTGATGGCTCACTTTGGAATCGTTATACAGGTGGCCAGAGTATTCACACTCAAACCTCTAGTGTGACTCCTCTGGTGGAACTTGTAAGTGTAATGTTCTCACGATGAGCTCTTCCATGCATAGTTCCCTTAGAAAAGAATATCTTTATATTAAGATACTGATTAAGCAAGAAATCACATGCATGTGATGTATTCCTTCGCCAGAAGTTTAATAAAGAAGGTAATCTTTCCACAATTTTTAACGCTCATATTGGAATATTATAATAAACTGCTCCACATTTTGAAAATGAAATATCCTCATACTAAATTATAAATGTAGCAATACTTTTTTCAAAACCCCACTTTCAAATTTGGTGCCTTCTTTATTAAACTTTCCCACATTTCTAATAGTTTTGGAAAAAGAAATGAGCTGATTTAAGTATGCGTTGTTCTTGGTATTTCTTGCAATCATTTCCAAGCTGTGGTGAGGCCGTTTTCAGAAATATCTTTAACTTTTTTAAAGCCTTACTTTCATGGTCTGATTTTGACTGACATGCGGGACCACAAGGAAGTCGTAGTACACCAACAGACATGCTTAAAGGTGTCATGTATACTTTCGCCACCGCAAATTCCTACATGCCTGTCTGCATTTCATAATCTAACCTCAGACGAGTGCCTACTTTACAGAGTGGTTATGACTGATAACAAGAACTAGGCGTCGCACAACCCATGTAGATCATATCAGTGTAGATATTTGGATGCAGTCTTGGTAAAAAGAGAGTACATTTCGAAGGTTTTCTAATAAGGACAAACACCTCATACTGGTTGTCAAGCACAGTGGTGTAGGTGTGATGATTTCAGCTTGTTTTTCAGTAAAAGGACCTTAGCACCTCGCAGCCGTTGAGTCGACCACGAAGTCGTCTGTATGGCAAAATGTTACAGAGTCAGCTGAACTAAAGCGACGCTGGAAAGAAGAGTGGGTCAAACATCCTCCACAACAATGTGAGAGACTGAGACAGTCATACAGTTATCCGGTCGTTAAGTGATGACATGATGAATCCTATTTCCCGGCCTAAAATAGCTGTGTCGCTAGCGGTCACGTAGCACATCATTATATACCAGCTAGCCAAACTTCAGTAACCCTACAAACATCACTGCTGTTTAGTTTTCTGTCTTCATTTATGTTGGAAGTGATAATTTTAATTTGTTTCCAAAACCCGGTAGTCAGGACATGCTATATTGTATTTAGATAGCAGGGAGTTAGCTCGCTAGCTTCTAACTTCTAACTCCGTTGAATGTCATAAATTCCGTTTTCATGGATGCCTAGCTGTTAAACTCACCTGGGAGAGCAGAACGCTGATCATTTTATTAAAGATGAAAGACTTTAGACAGTTTTTCAACTCTCAGTAATGCCATAGTGATCGTTTGATATATGGACCTGCAGCGGAGTTTAGGCCCAGACACGGCTAGTGACGTCAGACTTAACGGCTGGATTGGTGCTAAAGGCGAATCTATAAGTTAAATAAATAATATAATGGTTACATTTAACTAATTTTAAGACCAAGTGAGGACAAGATGTAGAGTCTTGACAGACAGAATATTGTCTATTTTTTTCATTAAAAATAAATATACGCACCTTAACCACTTTAGAGTAGAATGATAAATAAAGACAACACTGCCATAAGTACAGAAAACAAAATAGTTGAACCAGTTATTCCAGCCTTCACTTACTAAAAATGTTAAATGCCAAAAAAGGCAAAGACTTTTTGACTATAGTGGTCGATGCGTTTTCTTTTACCATGAATTAATTCCATGTTTCAAATGGTTTTTCTATGTCGTTCCAGTATATATATTTGTTAGTGAACGCACTCTGGATTAGTAATAGTTTCTGTCACGCCGAAGTATAAGAGAAAGTGACTATTATTGAATGGAGCTTTAACTTAATTTGCACATGCACCACGGCTGCACGCAACACAGAAAACAGCTTTTCATGGCAGCCACACATGGCAACTGTGTTTAGTTCCTGTTTCCACATTTAAGCCCACTTCAGATAAAGTGTTGTGTTGCATGTTAAAACAGCAGTGTTTCTGGTTTTTCACACGTGTAAACATACAGCGGACTATTTATTACAGCTGAACTGGATATTTTTCCATGCAGGTTAGCTACATAAATTTCCAAAGAAGTAGCAAACCACAAATGAAGAACAGAAGTTAAAAAAAGAAGCATATCAACACATCTTAGGACACACACAAATGTGTTAAATGCTCCCAGGGGCCCCCTCCTGACTTCACTCAATAGGCAAATGAACATTTCCTGTTTACAAGCCACACAGTTTTTGCCACTTATTACAGCCACAGGGCTGAGAGGACTGATGCTGCTAAAACCAGACTGCAGCCTGAGGAAAGCCCCCATCAGGAGAGGAAAGGGGCTCCCCTTCGGCCAATCTAGCAGACTATGCAAATGGGTGGTAAGCCCACGCCAGACATGAGGCCGGAACAGCTGATTCATCATTATAGTTCACGATACATTGCCTACAAGTATCCTTATACACAACAAGGCTGATGCATTCATGCCAACAAAGCAATAATGCTCACCGACTTAACATTTCCATTATGTAGGTTTATTGTATATGTTGAAAGAGATGCTTTATGGCATTTTGTTTCCTTAGAGTTAGTGACACTAAGCCAGCTATCTGTGGTAGGATTATAAAAAGGTCCTTGCAAAATTTTCTATCAAGAGATCCATCTCTGACCCTGAAAAGTTTGAAAATCCCACTATTAAACTAGCCACATCTTTGAGGTCAATTTGCTTTGCACAAAAAGTGGAAGCAGCGCAAAGTTGTAAGCACACTAATGTTTAGACATTTGCCTGCTAACACCTCTACAGCTAATTTGTTTTATCTTGTCTGTTTAATCTACTAGTAGATGCCCGTGCATCAGTGTTGTTTGGCCTGTTTGTTCTGTTGAAATGGCTTGAAATGAAAACAATATGATGCTTTTATAAGGTGCTGTAGGTGCATAACCGCAACAAATAAATATTTTAAGCCATTGCTAGGCAGTTGTTAGGCAACATGATGACATTATAACATGACATAAAGATATATTGGTAGCTAACTGGTTCTCAACATAATATATTGTGTAGAAGCCAGGTTATATATGATAAATGATATTTCAAGTTTTAATGACACTTTCTTTAGTTTTACGGCATCTCAGCTTGTGAGTGTTTGTAGTGTTTGTGTTTGCAAACTAGAGGTGACCGCAGCAATCTGCTAGGAACCGCTAGTGTGAATGTATCTGACCATACAATCAGAAACAGACTTCATGAGGGTGGCCCGAGGACTCAGCGTCCTCTAGCGGGCCCTGTCCTCACTGCCCAGCACCGTGGAGTCCAACTGGCGTTTGTCATGAAATGCCAGGATTGGCAGGTCCACTTGCACCCTGTGCTTTTCAAAGATGAGAGCAGGTTCACCCTGAGCACATGTACAGGATCTGGAAAAGCCATGTAGAAAATTATACTGCCTCTAACATCACATGACTGGTTTGGTGGTGGGTCACAGACCTCTACAGGCTAGGCAACGGCACCGTGGCAGCCATTAGGTTTTGAATTGCAGCAATTACATTTCAGCAAAATAATAATAATAATAATAATAGATTGCATTTATACAGCGCTTTTCGAGACCCTCAAAGCGCTTTACAATTCCACTATTCATTCACTCTCACATTCACACACTGGTGGAGGCAAGCTACAGTTGTAGCCACAGCTGCCCTGGGACAGACTGACAGAAGCGAGGCTGCCATATCGCGCCATCGGCCCCTCTGGCCAACACCAGTAGGTGGCAGGTGAAGGGTCTTGCCCAAGGACACAACGACCAAGACAGAGAGAGCTGGTGATTGAACCGGTTACAAGATGAGCTTCCCAACCCCCTGAACCACGGTCGCCCCTAACCCGCCTAACCTCACTTTTTTTTCAGGGCGTCTTTGAATTCAGTCCTCTCTAAGTTGATCATTTTCGTTTCCATCAAACGTGTTCCTAAAACATTACGTAGTTCGTATCAGTATAGATATCCAGCATGATCACTTTCCCACTGAGATCTGATGATTTTTTTGAGCAGTTTATTAAAATACCAATTCGGATTTTCCTAAATCTTGCCCCTTACAAATACTCTCAATATTTAAGTAATTAAAAAGACAAACACAAAAACTAAAAATATTGAAAACTAAACAAAAACTAGCTTTTTCAAATAATAAAAACTGAAGTGCAATAAGGAAACTAAGTGAAACTAAACTGAATTAAAACAAAAACTCAATACTGAAAAAAATTAAGAAATAAATTTAGAGAATACATAAATATATATACTTTGATCTCTTGGTGTTGTACATTCAGAGCTTTCTTTAGAGCTATCAAAGCAACATTTCAGTATCACCCCTCTAACCGTACACTGCTTGCCGTACAAAGCAAGCAGTGTACGGCCCGTGACATGGGCCTCTACTCTTCATTATTTCCACACAATCGACACATCAAATCCACAAGATCTGACGGAGAAAGTCAGAGATTGACACCAGTTAATGAACTGTGAGCCGTTTGTGTTACTAAAGTTAATGTTTAGTCGCTCGCCGAGCTTTGCCGTTTGAGCAATTGATCAGAAATGCTTCTAAAACAACTAAAACAAAGTGTGCTGTTTTAGCATGCTATTTTTAGTGCCCCGTGACGTCAGTGAAATGAGTGCACAGGGCAAATGTTTCACTAAGAATATGTGAGGCTCGGTGCCAAAATTGTGACGCATAGCACAGCATTCATCAAAAGTCCGCGGATGTGTCATGCAAAGCAAAGCAAAACAGCAAATGTTCAAGAGTTGCAGTTGGCACGCACATGGATGCTTTCTGAAAGCTACAATCAGGATCTTTATTCTAGTTTGGGGGTTTTTTGGGGTTAAATTACACCTGAAAATTTTGTTTCCAGGTCTCAAAGGTCAGATTAAAATTGGCCTGTCGACAGGTTAACAAATACAAGCTTAATCTAAATAGAGTTTTTAACTGTTTACATTTCCTAAAGTTTTGCATTTGTCTACTGAGAAAAAAAGTACAGCAACTCAAGAGGTATAAAAGGCTTTTACAATGCAGAAGAGACGTGCGAATCCCCTGCGTCAGCCACCCTTCAACCCTCAAACGAGCACACTCTAAAGGTCACAAGCCACTTCCGGAAATGGGCGACTTCCTCTTGGCCGTCTGCAATGCAAGCTCAGAGTTTGTTACTGCAAGCAGCCACTAACACGTCTGATGTACTCGTGAGCTACACTGAGTGACTGCTGTAAGATTTCCTCAGTTAAACTTAAACGGTTCCTCATTGATGCCTTTGGTGCGTGTTGCACGGGAGTAAAGTTAATGCATGTAGCTGCTATGGTTGAGGCGGGAGTTATGAAACCGATGCAGGCAAGAGAACATTGTCCCACACCGACTTCCTCTTAAACAAACAAAAGCCTTTACAGACAGAAAGAACAGAAACAAAGACAGAAACGACAAATTTACCACATATTATGCTATCTGAGCATAGATACGTTAGAGCGCAGCAACCGCAGTGCCATCGCCCTCTTCACTTTAGACACACTGTCGGAAACCAACAGACATGGCAGTGCCTGAAGATAATTGCACGTGTTAAGGAATACAAAACAGAGGCTTTTGGTCAGCATTTGTCAGGGTTTATACTGGAGCTCAGAAGGGCTGCATTCTATTTCACAATCAACACCAGATTTAGGCCAAATAAACAAATGAAGGGCACATTTATGGCATTTATTATGCTAAACTGCCAGATATTAGACAGACCCAGCCTTTCAAAAGCAGCAATTTTCTTAGAACTTGTGTTTAGTTATGATGTTATATTTTCTAATACGCCACTTATTAAAACCTGATCACCTGATTACCCCATAACATATATTTTTATTTCAGATTTTGGATTCTGTGTGACAATCCTGGATGCGCGAGAGTTTATGTGACTTTTGGGATGAAGCACAGACCTTCTGACTGAGAAGTGGTCATGCTGCATAATTCATTACAAAAGCCTTCACCGCTTCTAGTTTGTCTACATCCTGTTAGCATGAAAGTAAAAGTGAGCAAAAGGGTGTCTAAATATTTTATTTACTCTTTTAATTCCCTGCTTTGCTCTTTGTTCCTGCGGTTCTTGTTCTGCTGCATTGTGGTCATCAGCTTCACGCTTCAGTTGCTCCAAACTGCCACAATAAACACTGAGGTAAGGCATATTAACGAATTAGTATGCTGGCTCATATCCTAATTTGTTTCTATTTCAGTCACATTTTTTTTCTTACAGCTGCTTCAAGGCAGGTCTGTGCTTCATGCATGGCTGACATGAAGAAGCCGCAGACACGCTGTCTGTTTCTCGTAGTTTCTCTTAACATAGTTCATCATTTGTTTAAATCAAGAGCTTAATTCCTCTCTTGACTTTCTCACGAGCTGTAAAACTGCGCCTAAATCTGCCATCGGCACAGGTACCTACAGTCAGCCGATACCATAGTTATGTCAAATTTAGCCTCAGGTAATACACTGCTCTGACGTTACACACTTATTGATAATTGGAGGTCAGAGAAAAGTCAGGATCCAAGTCAGGACAGAGGAAGGAAGACAGAGCAACTGCCTTACTGATAAAGTATAGCAGGCCGGAGAATACTGGGGATATAAACTCATGGCAAAAGTTAATATTTAACTACGGTGGCAGTAATGCAAGCAAATGTTTTATCAAGGAATTTCCCAGAACATATTGTTTACAAAATATCTGTAATTATACAGACCATATCTGGAAGTGGCCAGAAGCTTGGATATAACATCACAACAAAAGATCACCAAAAGTCCAGAAGATGGCTCGGTGTAGCTTCAAAAACAAAACGGTAGTTCTAGCCCGATACTCACAGTTGCTCCATATTTTTGGACACAAATTTCTGTTTCATGTGCAGAATTTGTTTACCCTTAAGGTGTTGACGTGGTAAACAAAGATATTGCATTTACAGCTATTTTTGCACGCACTTCCTCCCCCCACACTATAATGTAAAAAGACTCAGTTTAAGATCTTGTTGAGGATCCTTTGCACGATGTCTGGAGTCTGTGGACCTCACCAAAGATTCTTTCTTTGTCATGCTTTGCAGGCCTTTGCTGCAGCTGTGTGTAGCTGTTCTTTATTTGTACTTCTGCCTTCATTTTTGCATTCAGTACGTGGAATGCATGCTCGACTGGCCAAGTCAGTCAAGTGATCGGCTTGGCCATTTTCGGCTCTGTAATGACCTTTCTGTTCTTGAGGCTGATGAGTGTTTTGCGCCTTGAAATCTCTACGTTTTTCTCTCTTGAAGTCTTCTCTTTGCAGAGGGATTAGTTAATGATGAGCCTACATAATGGAGAGTTTCAGCACTTTTCTTTACCATAGAAAAGATGCTGTGATCATACACCAGTTGTCTTCAGTAGAGGTCCAGCCCCTTTACATTGCTCACTATGGCATAGATTTTATTTAAAATAAAATTATATTTGCCATTTTTATTTTCTAGAAAAGAAAAAGTATCCAAATAAAAGGAGCTTAACTCTATATCATGTCCTCGGTCTTTTATTATGGCAAGTCTGTGTTGTAAGGCTCAGTTTTCCAACCGTCTTCCAACCATCTGACACCATTATCGCAGAGAAAGAGAGACCACTGTCCGTCCATGTCCTATCTGATTACACAAGCCAGTTCCTGGATGACTCAGCAGACCCCTCGCTGCCCAATTAAAACAGAAAGCCCAATTCTCCGTGTTCGTGTATGCGTGTGTGTACATGATTCATGCTCCGTACTCCCTGAAAAAAAAAAAAAAGAACTCTAGCACAATGAAGCTGCTGTTCGCTTGAGCCATGACTGATAACTGATTTTCCTATTAGTACCTCTCCCTCTCACAATACCAACTGGGAGAGAAGCTGACAACAAAACCTAATAAGCAGATGTTTATTTTTGATATTTTACAGCAACGTGTCTGGCGTGGTCGTCAGAGTAGATTCTGACCGTTTGAAACACATCTGCAGAACACAGATAACTTTTAAGTGAATCGAACTACAGCCCCCAAATGTCTTAATCGTGGATTTCTCCGTTTCTGACACGAGTATTTCATTTAGAGAGGGTTACTGCAAAGCTGTCTGTGGTACAGAGACAACACTGGGACGTATTGCATTATAGCTTGATAAAGCAGACGTGACAAGCGTGTCCGAGAGCAGTTGCCTGTTTACACATCGATCAGATACAGAGCGACATTATCGCCTCATCTTTTACGTCTTTAATGTTCCACTTAGAGAAAAAAACAAATAGCTTTGTGTGCAGTTATTTCAAGACCAGAAAATGGTTAGTAAAACCTGTGCATATTTGATTCCCTAAAAATAAAATGGGATAAAGAACTGCAAGCAGTCACACATGTAATTAGGCTCCAAAAATATAAAAATGTCATGTTATATTTTGGTATCACTAGTCATATAAGTAAAAAAGGAGCCTCACACTTCATGAGGCTTTCTAGTGTTGCACAAAACACCTTTTATGTTTGTTTTCTAATATCATAAATAGGCCAGAGAGGCCAGACAGCCTTGAAGGCAGTGGCTCCTAATAATCCTGCTCCATTATGAATGTAATAGCCTCAATCAAATCAAAGTGTATCAGTCTGTCATCAATAATAGAAGCGAGCCCTGGCAAACAGGTTGCTCTGTCTGCATCGGTTCTTTGTGCAGAACGAGTGAGAGCTTCAGCCTGGAGCGATCAAAGCCGGGATGACCTCAGCCAGTTTTGCAGACGATAAAAAGGCTTAATTTTGGAGACGCTGCATCTTAAACAAAAGCGAAAGACTGTTCAACACTTTCGGCCTACTTGCAAAACTCTGCCAACTGTCACTGCTAAATTCTGACTCCTTGTTCTAAATGGTCAGACAGTTTTCTATCTGTACGATCCAGACGGCAAAACAAGCATCAGAGCTCGACGTTAATCGCGGCGCTCTCAGGTAATTCACTTTTGTCTGCTGTGGCAGTAATTTCAGCTTTCTTTTGATACCTGGGGAGAGGCTGAACATACAGAAAGGCTTTTGTGTGAGAAGATGAGGCTGCTGAAATATATGTAATGTGGGAGTCAACGGCAGAGCGAGCAATGAGAGACACTATGATTGCAGATTATGTGATTATGTGGAGTTTGCGCAGCGAGAGGAGGCTGAGATGTAAAAACCGAGCTCTGTGCAGAACTTCAAATTTGACACCTCTTCAGTATGTCGGGTTACACAAACCACATCATGTTTGATAAAACGCTCCTTTGCCCACAGGCTCGAGTGAAATAAAAGGCTCAGCGACAGAAATGTTCATAACTTTACTCACTAACAAAGCTGCGCATCCATTTTTTAAACTTCTCTTCTTTCCTGGTTTCAATAAACACATCCTTCTGTTGATTAACCCTCATTTTTTTTATAAGAAAATGTGTTATTTATATGATTTTTTTTTTTTGAGGGGGGGAGGGCGGGGGTGCAATAATAGTAAGCAGATCACACATTGTCATTTTCCAGTATAATTACATAATCCACAGACTACAATCACAAGCCAGTACTGCTTGTTTCCTGGCAACTTCTTTGCTCAGGGATGAATGAAAAAGAAGTATTGAGAGGCACATCCAGGAGAGGCCCAGGGGGTCAGCTTCTCATTAAAAAAAAAACAAAAGCAAAAAAAAAAAAGACTGCCTCAGACAGCACTAAACATCTCCTGTCATTTTTTTATTACCCTAGCAGTGGGAAGAAGACCTAACAACACACGGACAGGTGCGTGCACAGCAGCACTGAGGTACTTTGGTTTGCTGGGGAGGCAACACTTGAGCTTAAGTCATTGTTGCTGTCTTTTTTAGCTGAGATTGAGTAGCTTGCGTTCATATTGTTGGACTAAATACTTTCTGCAGCACCGCAGAAAGAAAAGAAAAAAAGTAACGCATGGCACAATAGATAAGCCGAAATCCTACTGTGTAAAGCTGCTGTAGCATTTTTCTTTACGGGAGTCATCTGAGAAGACCCCACGGGCGATAATATGTATCAATAAACACGCACAGCTGAGCAGACTCGCTGCCTCTCCTTCCAGCTGCAGAGATGCTGCTGATCAGCTGCTGGTGTTGACGCCGAAAGGCAGATAAAGGAAAACTTTGACAGGCTGCTGATGGTCAGCTCTACAGTGTTTAATGGTGTGAGCAGTGTGTGAAGCTGCGTATACTCACGCCCTGGTCTTGGGGAAGCCCATGGACAGCAGTACGTCCAGAGTGGACCCATGTTTGATGGTGTTCGGCCGGTTCTGGCGCTGTCTCCGCGGGGTCACTTTGGCATACAGTTCCTCTTTAGCTGCCATAACTCACTGCTCCATCGGTACGTCAGGTCCACCCCTCCTCCGATGTACTGTCATTTGTTGGAAGTAATAGATGTGTATAGATATAGATAGACCGATGGGTGTAGAGAGTAAACCAGAAGAAGAAAGGAAGAGGCGAGCTATTTAAAGCAGGCTGCCCCGGCTGAAGAGGAAGCGCGTAGAAATCACGAAACAGTGCGGGGAAGCGAGCATGGTGAGACTTGGTCTAAACGCACTTAGCTTGTCAAGCTGCCTCCTGACGGACTCGCACATGAACTCAACAGCAGGGGGCTCAGCCATGGAAAGTCACTTCTGCGCTGTCAGCCGTGCCCCCGATCCACATTCGCCGAGCGCGGAGGCGAAAGTGTCTGACTCCCGCTCGCTGTTCGCATCCGGTGCTCTCGAGTGAGAAAGTCAGCCTTTCCACGCCGAAACGATGTCTTATTTATGAATGAATCCCGGAGCGAGGGGAAGGCTCAGCCTGTAAACGGTCGCAGGTCTGACTGCGCGGCCCCTCTCTCTCAGTTAAAGGGGCATACGCTTGTTTGTGAGAGGACAGGAAAGCTGTTATAAACGGAACCAGGGTGAAACTAAAAGTAAAGCCCACTCCTCTGCTTATATACGTGTGCGATGAAAGTAATGAGATTACTTGAGAAAGGGTGATGTAAAGAGCCGAGGTACGGCTGGATGGTGGAAAAAGTTGGTCACACTTCCTGTCTGCGAAAGTCTGTGTCGACACTACTCCGCATGCGCAGTGCACTCCAAAGGGGATCCGAGCACCATCAGTTGCCACAGTAACCCGCTCAATTTGCCCTACATTACTACGTGAAATATAGGTACTTCTAACTCTTACGGATCGCGGTGATGTGTGAATTCCTCCTGCAGTTAAGTGAATGATTTTTGTCATTTTAAAATGTATCTGTGTAGAGAATAGCACAACTTTTTTTAATGGTAGCTTTATTTTCTTTCATATTGACAGCTGTAGCATTTCAGCTTGTGTGTGAGATACACTTTTAAAGGAGAAAATAGAGCAAAGAACTGCAATAAAAATAGATAATCATGATAATAAGTAGCACCCCATCGTGTTTGAAACGAAGCATTAATTTTTAAACTCATCTGCATGACTATGATTATATATTTGTGCACGTGTGGCCATGTATTGAAAATGAAGGGCGACATGTCTCATACAGCTCAATGGACAAAAATGTTTACTTCTTATTCAGTCCACTGCCCATCGTGTCCATCACACATACTTAGCAGTAGGCATATTTTTCCATACATCCCAATAGTTATAAATTGAAACAACAGTTAAAACTTCAGAATTATAACAAAAATGTTTTACGATGACCTGGATTCCTCGCTCCATACTCAAAGCTGACGGGCAGCATTTGCTTTGGATTGTTGCTTGGTGGATGGACGCTACTCAAAAACCAAAAGGAACACTTTTTAATCAAAGTGTTGGATTAAATTAGTTAAACATACTGTATGTGGTCAGGGAAATAACAGAGAGGGTTCTTAGTTAGTCCTATGTCCTCTAGGTGGCCCTGTGCTCACTGCTGAGCCCCTTGGAGCCTGATTGGCATTTGCCATAGAATACCAGAAATTGAAAGTACAACACTTTTGCCTTGTGCTTTTCACACATGGGAAGAGGTGACAGACATGAAAGGGTCTGGACAAGCTGTGGAAAATGCTATGCTGCCTGCACCATCGCTCAGCACGACCGGTTTTGTGGTAGGTCAGTGATGGTCTTGAGAGGAATGTCCATGGATGGAAGCAAAGGCCGCTACAGATTAGGCAACGGCACCCTGATTACCAGTAAGTATCGGGTTGAAATCTGTGGACCCACTGTAAGACCCTACGTTGGTTCAGTTGTTCCTGGGTTCCTCCTGAGTCCACAACAATGCTGGGCCTTATGTGGTGAGAGTATGCAGGCAGTTGCTGGAGGATGAAAGAATTAATACATTGACAGGTCCCATGTTCACCTGATCTAAATCCAGCTGAACTCCTCTGGGACATTACGTTTCTGTCTATCTAATGCCACCAGGTTGCACCTTAGACTGTCCAGTCTAACTCCTGAGTACAATTCTAAGTTGCTACAGTGAAATTTTAGTAAAATGTACTTTTAATTTTAAGAGTATCTTTGAATCCAGCCCTCTGTAGGTTGATCCTTTCGTTCCTAACACATTACCCAATCTATATTAAAATAGAAATCCAGCATGATTTTCCCCCACACATATGATATAAAGTGTTCCTTTATTTATTTTTTGAGAAGGGTATAATGAACTTTCCCCAGTTTCAAAAATAAAAGTGCTGTTCCACTGTCATTTTAGTCTATACATGGCAGACAAAAAAAAATCTAACATGCGGCAATAGGCTTATAAGGAATTGATGTACATGTGCTTTAACTTTATTGGATCAGCATGTATTTGCAAGTACAACTAATTTTTATAAAAAGAGCAGTATTTATAGGGTCAGTGAGGGTTGGCTAGTCAAACAGTCAGTCTGTAGATGACACAAAAGCTAAATATTACCCTTCCGAGACAAATGTAGACCTATTTTAAAAGAGTTTATTATAAATAAGCACACAGAAAAATTATACACTTATACAAAAAGGACAAAACAACATCCACTTAAATATCGAATGCCATCAATATATACTTGGATCTCATCACACCACTATCTAAATGTTAGCGTCCAGAGGTATACAGCATTTCATTAAGATATGTTGTGTGAAAATTGAATGTGTAAGAAGCAAGTAGATCCAAGGCATTGACTTCATACAACCTTCTCCATGAATCCTATTCACAAAGTAAACTTTTACCCCTTTTCCACTAACAGGAAATCGGTTCAGTACTGGCTGTACACCTAATCTTGAAGCCTTCAGAGCATTCTAGCCAAAAATAAACTGGTTGGGACCTGACAGTCGGTCCCTTGTTGGAATAAAATGGATGTTAAGTTTTTCCAGTGTGAATCATGGTGAAATCGGTGGGTGTGCTAGCTTACTGCTAATACTGCTTTAGGGTTGCGCACTCTCAGCATTAAGTCTCACCCTTCCTAAACAGGCTCTATGCCAAATAAGTGGAAGCCTTTTTACTAAGCAGGAAAGGCATATTCTCTCACACTCACACGCACACACACACACACACACACACACAAACATCACAAGGAATGTAGCAGTTCATGACTTTAGTTGCCAAAGGCGCACAGACGCAGACACATACCCTCTAAAATAAACTGAAGTCATTATGTGAATTTGGAAACAGTATTGAACCATTTTCCTGCAGTGAAAGGGGTATAAGAGTGACCATTTAATCCCAAGAAGCTATCCAAATTTTAAAATTAGTTTTATTTACAAAGAAAGAGAAAAAAATTATCATGTACATTACATCAGATCTGTGGTTGGAAAAAGAAATAAAAAAAAAAAAAACCAAAACAAACAAAAGCAGGAAAAACAAAAAAATGAAACACCTTTAAAAACGTGGCTGTGATATTGAGGCTCTGTTAACATTTCAGCTAACCCACAAAGACCGATAAGAGAGTTGTGCTAGCGGAAATGAATGTGATGGGACAGCAAATATAATAAATGCAGCAATATACGTCTGTCCTCAATGTAAAGATAACAAATAAATATATTTATTCATTTACTGCTGCTGGTAGTGGTGTAGGGGTACTCTAATTAACCTTGTTTTCACAAGTAAGCGCATATCTTTAAAATCTTGTTCTTCATAAGACAGAAGATAAAAAGCACACAGAAAAGCACACATCGGTGATGAGCAGAAAATTGGTCTCTGCTGAAAATAGGTCACTAGTGGCCACAGTTCATTTCAGTAAAGATAGATACAGTACAAGGTTCATTAGTTATCTATTTCCTTATTTCCTGTAGGGTGTTGCTGCATGAACCTCACGTGTTGATGCATTTGACAGACTACTGTAGCTGGCTCAGGTTAAAAAAAAATATATATATATATATTGCAATGGTCTATAAAAACTGCATTGTACAAACTTTCAAACTCCTGGAAAACCACACACTTAAGAGACATCTCGCTCAGAGCGCTTGCTGTCGCCACTGCTGCTGGTACACTATACCACAAATGATGACTTCTGTGTGAAATCCGCCTGAGAAACAAGCATATCAAACAACACAATCAAAATAAAGCTCTGCTTCATCCATTTTTGCACAGATACCATGTTTTAGCCCTGTATGCAAAGTGTATCACATGTGACACATGAGTTAGTTTATGCCGACTAGTTGCACAAAAAAAAAAAAAATACCAGATGTAAAATTTAACCTTCGATAAAGCAAACTGATATTTAGTTTAGCTTAGAAGGTTCAAGTAACACTCCAATTTTTAAAAAAAATTCAATTTTCTGGCAATTTCAAAGTTCAAATATACCAAGCACACTTCATTATAACGAGAGCTAGAAGTACTTATTATAACAATGAATCCGCTAGTGGAATGAAAGGCAACGTTGTACTTACATCATCACCACCACCACTAGGTGCTGCTTGGTAAGACTGGTTCATCTTTGAACTGCTGCAAGAAAAATGAGGGGGGGAAAAACCCAGTATTGACATCACCAAATATAGATCGCTATCATTTTTACATTATTAAACCAAAGGCATTAATGTTAAGTAACATTTAAATGCATAGAAATATGCACTTACCTTTCTTTCTTTGCTGTAATAGGAAGAAAGGAAAGAACATCAGCACAGAGTACTTCTTACAGATACACTTTTTAGACCTCTGCCTGCCTGAATCAACAAACTAACTTTTCGCTGATCATCGTCAGAACAACGAGGACGGTAAAAGTCTGATTTGAATATAATGTGGAAAACTAACCAGGCAGATATCCTTTCTTTTTGGCAAACCAAACGGCAAATATCAGTAGGGCCACAAGCAGCAGAGCCACTATTACACCAGCGACAATTCCTCCGGTGTTTAGGTCGCCTTGAAGAAAACACAGGGAAACATAAAAAGGTGAACCAGCACACTTTCTTTGTGAGGTAAGGAAGAAATGGCTCAGGCGAAAGCATTTTGTGGAGTTTAAAGTGTGAAAGGAACTTACGAACTTCCATCTTCATAGCTCTACATTTCTGAGCAGGGCCAGCATCGTTGACAGACTCACAGTAGTAGTCAGCTGTATCAGTCTTGGCTGCAGCAGGAAATTTCTGTGGCCACACAGGTATATTTTAAACTTAAAGGCCAACACACCATATCAGTCATAGTAAAGGTTACACATGTAACTAGCTAAAGCTTACCAGTTCGCCACTGGTTGAATTCAACTTGTAGGTGGCGTTTTTGAAGCCAGCAACGTTACTAGGGTTATCAGGCAGAAGAACGTTGTTTTTGTACCACTTGTATGTGGGGCGCGGTGAAGCGCTTTCATCAATGCAATACAGGATGGCTGTGCTGCCCGTTGTTACCGATGAGGGGACTTTACAAAATGGCACAGATGGAGGCACTGTAGGACAAAATGTTTAGTTTTTATCTGGACCACTTATAAATGGCAACATACGGTCTTCATTACAGCAAGTAAATGTGATACATAGTCTTACCCAGAACAGTCAGAGTCACTTCTGTTTCCCCAACTTGGGTTTTGTCAGCGCTGGTTATCTCACAGGTGTACACTCCAGTATCTTTACGAGTGACTTTGGAGAATCTCAGATTGCTACCACCATACACATTCAAACGGTCAGCATACGGCGCTGTGGAAGAAACGCAGCATTACGTAACCAGCATGCAAGTATTCAGACACCACATTCAGCAGATGGGTTTCAGGACAGGTTATTTGGTTGGTCACAGAAAAAGGTTTTTTCTAGTGTTGTCAGTGTTAATCTAATTAAAATGACGTTAACGCCATAACTGCATTAACTCGGCGAGCGCCGTTAGCTCATCAACGTGTTAGTGCAGTTAGCTCGTTAACGCCGTGCAGCCCCACGCATGGGGCGATCCGCGGTAACTCGCTAACAGAGATTTTCCGCGTTAATGCAGTTTTGGCGTTAACGTCATTTTAACGAGATTAATGCTGACAGAACTAGTTTTTTCTTTTAATCTAAATCTGGATCTGTCAAATAAAACGGACCATGGCAGGCACCAATGTGATCACCGTGACTGATATTGATGATATTACATTCACCGAATTTTGTCAACAGTGACATCAAAATAGAATTTTTGGAAAATTGTGGTTTTATTTCACATGCATCATGTGTTTTTGTTTTTTAGTTAAACTAATTAAAGTGTCAGTTAAAAGAAAGAAATGTCAAACTTACCTGTTGGTTTCCCATCGTGAACCACAAACACCTGAGAGCCTTTTCGGTCCTTAAACTTCCATCTAAGTAAAATGTTTGAACCAAAGTCTCCTGAAAATGAGCATGTCAAATCCACATCTGGAAAGAGAGAGGGAAATTTGTGTGGTGACACCATTAACCTGCATAATTCTGCAGTCTATTATTTAAATGCAGTTTTGTCTTATTATATGACTTCATCTTGAAAACCTCTGAATCTGTGATTTTAGCAGACACATCATAGACAGTTTGCAATTTTCCTGGGTAATCATTCACAATCCCATTTTTTGTTTTGTTTTTTTAAATTCTCTATTTTTAACATGTTTGATTTCATTTTCTGTTTATGCTATTTTTTATATGAACAGCACTTTGTGAACCCTGGTTTATTTTAAAGTGCTTTATAAATAAAGGTGGTATGGTATTCAAAATTTTGTTTTAAAACTCACCTGTGTTCTCTTCCGCTCGTACATTTGCCTTTGAAGTAGTGACCGAATATCCACTTACACCTAGACACACAGATTAAAATAAAACAAGTAAATAAATAGAACACTCAGCATCAAGTGTCAAGTCCAAAATACTCACTTCCTTTAAGCGAACCGGCTTGTAGCCTAAAGGAATATAATGCAAGTGAATGCACGGTCATGATAGAGCTACCATTCTTTGTCTCTGAAATAAACTACAAAACAGGGAAAGCATAACTTGTGTAATGGAAGGTTTGATATGAGTGATCGGTACAAGTGTTGAAGTGGACATGTAGCGATACATGACTAATTTACTTCATGGAGCCCTGTTCATAAAAGCTGACATGGATGCAACTCTGTCTGTGAAGCTTATTTAAGAAAGAAGTGGTTAAAGTAAAATTTTTAAAAACATGTTTAGCGTCATCTTCTGTCAGCACGGAACATTTCATCATCAGGTTGGTTGGTCGGTCGCAGCCAATAGTTAACTAACATAAACTAATGTTACTAACTCGTAACAGAAACAATAACTTGGGGGCCTAAGGATGATAGTCATCAAATCTTGTTTGGTTTTCATATTTTTAGTGATATCAACTTATTTTCTTTCTTTTTTTTGCTATATTTTCCAGGTAACCTATATTTGACCAAAGCATAATAAAACCAGAAATTCTGTTTTTTGTTGTGTCACCCGAATATTTTTAGTGGCCCCCATATGGCCACGCCTATGAAAACATTCTGGAGGTGCCCCTGGTTCCATGATCAGCTGTAAGTGCTATTATTACTGTGTGGAAGCAGTTACTGAGTCACCAGCGATCCAAACCACCTCTAGCATTAATATCAGCACACACACAAAAAAAATGTGCACCAGGAGCTTTACAGCATAGGTTTCCACAACTAAGCAGCTCTTGTATGCGTAATATACAGGTGGCTCTATACTTTTGTCTATATGCTGCTTGTGTGTATGGCTGCATACGGGCCAAGCACTCTTGAAACGCAAATGTAATTTATACACGTTTCATTACATGTGCACTGTCAGTGTAAATAAAAAAAATACATATATACATGACCAAAAGAGACAACAACATAATATTAAAATAAGCCAGTGTATAAAATACAATAAGCTTACTGAATAAACCTATAAGCAATATCCTTACCATTTACTTGGACACACACAGACCCCATAATGGTTTATAAAAGAAAAATTAAAAAAAGCTTATTGATAACACACACTAACAATAGGCCCTGCAGGATAGGAACCTTTTGGGTTTAAAAATACTCATTGTGTACTCAATGTACTCTGTGTAATCTAACCCAGCGGTCCCCAACCTTTTTTGCACCACGGACCGGTTTATGCCCAACAATATTTTCACGGACCGGCCTTTAAGGTGTTGCGGATAAACACAACACAATAAAACTAGTACTGGTACCGAAAAAAAGAAGATTTATTTATAACACACGTGAAAAGACCCAGGAAAACCGAGTAAACGATAAAAACGATAACAAAATAACGCTGAAAACCGATAAAAACCCTGAAAACCATACATTTCACACCTGATCGTCAACTCTCGGCCCGGTACCAAATGACTCATGGACCGATACCGGTCCGAGGCCTGGGGGTTGGGGACCGCTGGTCTAACCTGTCTGAAAAGTGAAGCATGGCGTGAGTAGGAAGTTTGTGCCAACCATTTGCGGAACACAAAAAGCAGATTAAAAAAAGAAAAGAAAAAAACCCCTACACACATGCACAGATAGTGCTCTGCTTAAGCTGCTTTGAAAATTGGGTTTTAATAAACCCAGTTTTAACACTCCACAAACATGGCATGCAGGAATAGGTGAAGAGACGCCAGGAGGAGATTTTATTACTCAGGCTTCAAAAGGTAACATCATTTCAAAGTTAATTTTTTTTTGTACTTTGTTTAACAAAAGAGACCTAATGGTGTCTAAAAATCAATCGAAGGTTTTCATTCATTTAAATAAACTAAAATAATCATTCTAGGCTGACGGCCACGATCAGAAAACCCAAGTCCTCCCTCTGTATTACCAGGAAAATTATAAGGTATTCCCAGTAGACCACAATCTTCCATTATGTAAATAATCAGGCATACAGCACTGAGGATTGAAAAACACACCCTTTGCCTAAACACTTGGAGCATGCTCAGAAGCTTTCAGGGAGTGGTCAAGCAAAACATCAAAACAAAAGTGGCTCATTCCTGTCTGCTGAACCAGGAAGCTTCCGGTGAAACTATCGGCTCTCTGGGTGAAACTGGGTCTTTTCAGGCACGTCAGCGGAGCTTCGGGGACACTAAATCATTAATGCAGCCAGTAAAAAGCTTCTCTGTCACACCACATGTCCATCTGTTGCCCCACTCCACATTACACTGCACAGCTGCCATTACTTTAGAGTTACATGATTAACCACTGCCCTGTCTGCTAAGCTTAGGTAGCACAGAGAAGCTTCAACTACAGCAGAAGGCAGATAATTATTAACTCAGTGCAAATTCATTCTGTGAGCATTCATCACGTTTTTTTACAAGGTGCTGATAAAAATAAAGCTAAACTTCAGATTAACATTGATACAAATACACTGCTGGCATGTGTTTTCATGGCAGACCAACCTAAAGCCTGTGGGCATTTCTTATAGGCAATCTCAACCGAGATAAGTTTGATGGAAAAATAAGGTAGGAGTGCAAACTGAAAGAACACACCATGACTTCCTTGTTTGCATACTTTTAGAGTTTCGGTGTACATACATACTGAGAAGTCCTGACAGCAAATGTACCTGAGAAGTCAAACAAGTTTTAAAGGAACTCGTCTGACAAGCCAGAGTTTGATTCATACAGCAGAGTGTGCTTATTGTATTGCAGAGGAATGGTAGGGGATGAAAATCCTCACTTCGTTACAAGTTTGTGGGAGAGTTGTTTTATTTTTGTACGTAACATACACACGTGATAACCTGAACAGACTTTGAGTTTACTAACTGTTAATACCAATCCATAAAAATTAATGTGAAAATACTTGACATCTTGCAAGCAATTCAGAAAATCTGAGACAGTATAAAGGATAAAAAGCCACTCAACATGTGTATAATGACAAATGTGAAACTGTATGCAAGACAATCACAACAACAAAAGCAGCAGCAGCTCCATATTAACCTTTAAAAAAAAAAAAAAAAAAAGCAAACAACACAAACTTAAAACTGATAACTACACTATTACACAAATGACCATCAAGCAGCACAAGGAAACTTGGAAGGAAAATACAGAATAACGAGGAGATGACATTTAAATTAAGGCGGAAGTACGAATAATATTACAGATATTGTTCAGGTCTGGGGGTGTATCTGGATGAATCGCTAAACTAAACTGATTTTTGTCCCTGATCACAGTTTTCTTATTTTTACGATTAACTTATCTTTTCCATAAAGAGCTTTTTTTTCATGAAGATTCACCTTTTTTGTTTGTTTGTTTTTCTGCAGAGATGATTATCAAAAAGCCGAGCTGTATATAAAACACACTGCACCTCACAGAGAATTACAACAGGACAAATGATGCTGACCGATACCTACTGACCCCTTTAGAGTGGGCATGTGACAGGAAACTTAAGAACTTACCAAAGTAAACATTTGATTGAATATGGCCTCGCTAAACATCTTTACATTTGTGTAAAAGTAATGGTGGTGTGGAAACGGAAGGTTAAGATGTTTTAAGAGTAGGACAATTCCAGTCATGTAATAATTCAAAATGGCCTTTCATGGTTCTGCTCAAGACTAGGGCGTTGTAACTGAACCTGCCCATATTTTTAAAGAACCGTTAAGCTTATAATTACGGTTTGGCAAAAACTACTGCAAAACAAGATTACTATCTTCTTTAAAAATGAAAAAACAAACAAAAAAAAAACAAAAAAAAAAACAAGACACGGAGCTTCAACTGTTGAATGGCTACAAAGACTAAAAGAACAGCACATAAATAAACATTTTTTAAAAATTAATAGATAACTAAAAAGAAATCCCAAGTTTTCTCACCTATTGCTGCGCCAGAGAACAAAAGCAGCCAAAGGACTCCTCTCACAGTCATGTCGGGTTTCTTGTTTATTATTCGACGGCGTTCTCCTTTAAAAATTCTCGAGTAAAACAAGCCGAAAGTACGCAAAAATCTTCTTTGTGTCGAATAAAGAACGAATGGTCTCCGTTTCACCGACTCCTATTTCTCTTATTTCGACGTTTCCAGCTCGAGTAAACACCTCTTGTTACCTAAAGAATCAGCGCAGGTGACTACAAACACCTAACTTCCGGTAATAAGATCCTGTCAGGTGCCGCCCAGAGGCTGATGGAGAAAAACAGGTTTGACTAGAACACGCCCAATAGAAACTACATCTCCCCGATAGGAAAGCATGTGCAATGGCTAGTTTGTCAATACTGTAGACATTTCCAGTCTTTTAACCCTCACACATTCTCAGCTGTGTGGGTTCTGCGTGAAACTGATGTGCGTGTTTGTAGGCCATGCAAGCGCTTGCAGTTAGGTCCTGCCGTGGTGTTTTCCAGCTGAGTCAGAAGTGAGGAACAGAGTAGACTTTCGATGGCACTGTTTGAATAGATTCGTACAGATTCTTATATTTTTTTTTACCTTGTTTTAATGTTTGTGTGTGCTTCTTGGCCCCTTTTTTCTTAATGCATTTATGTGAAGTACGTTTTAACTTTGTTAAGAAAAGTCCTGCATAAATAAAGTTTATTATTAGCACCATTACATTTCATTTTAATCGGGATATAGCTTAACATTATAATCGCAAGCTTTGCTGTCATTATACTAAAGGTACAGCCGAGCTGTATGCAGCACAATTCAGTCCTAAGAGAGCAATCTGTCTTATTAAACATATGTACAGAGATTAAAAAGAGAATTGCTAATAAACACACCAATATAAAAAATACATATTTAAGCATGTGTGTTTAAATGCATGTTTATTTTAGGTACATTAACTAATGAATCCTTATTGAAACAGAAACAGAAAAAAGTGGATAAATGTGAACCAAACAAACAATGAAACCACCTCCAGTAAGCCTGGTTTTACTGCTTTTGCAATCTGGACAAACAATGAGAGTCAAACTGCTGCCTGACTTTCTGTCTGCCATCTGTATTCACCTTTCAAAATCTATGAATCAGATTGTATTTTTAGCTTGTGTGTCTCTTATTTCCTCTCATTTTAAAGGCAAGTTCCCCTGCATGAGTAATTGTATTGGAATTTATGTTTAATCAATTAGTAATATTTAATTCATGATTTAAATATAGCCCACATCTGGCTGATATGGACTGTTTCTTGCATCATAATATTCAAAACTTTGTCATATTATCACTTGTTATTTGTAAGATAAAGTTCACAAGAAGTGCTGGAAAGTAAAACTGTGCAAATGATTCATCAGTACATGATTCGGTACTTTGGACCCCGAGATGACACCGTGCTTTGTTACGCAACGCCAGCATGTTACTGAGTAATTGTTCAAATAATGCTCACAGGCACACGGGATTGGGCAACACGATGACAGGAGTTACTCGGTTCGTTTGGCACTTCAGTGGAAATGTTGCTGTTTAACCGCATGCTGATAACATATTATCAGATCTTCTGCTCAATCGTAGGAAGACGCATTTTTAAAATTGCCTGTCGGTGTACAATGACATCATGCAGCCAAAGGTATGTGGGCATACAGACACCACATACTTGTGATCATGAAATGTATATGTGCATTTTAACAACGTTATTTCTATTTAAAAGAGAGTTTAATGATACAACTTTATAAAAAAATGTATTTTATAAAAGAAAATCCATATTATTTCTTTATTCTGTATACAGGGTACCAGTACTATAGACTAATCATCTTCCTGTTTTGGCAGAATACAAACAATCAGTAAAATCATTTTTTTCAAATGGTAGTTGGACTGTATTTCTTGTTTACAAGGACTACTTTCCAGAAGCTGAACTCAAGTGTGAATTTTATTCATTCATTTTATTATTCATTCATTTTCAGTTAAAGGATGCAATTTCAAAACAGATCCTGTCAGTCACAGATTTTTATAGAAACGAGATATTCTTTTCCTTCTCTTTCACTGTTGCTTTTCAACACCTTCAAATACAATTTGACTCACTTGGCTCAGCCAAAGGATATGCGCCTTTAGTATAGTATGAAATACCAGACACTGTATACACTCACTGGCTACTTAATTAGATACACCTTTCTACTACTTGACTGGACCCCCTTTTGTTTCCAGAATCGCTTCAGTTCTTAATGTCACAGATTCAACAAGGTGCTGGAAACGTTCCTCTGAGATTTTGGTCCGTATTGGCACAAACTGCTGGCTGAACATCCATGATGCAACTCTCTTGCTCCACCACATCCCACAGCTGCCGATGACACTGAGATCTGATGACTGTGGAGGTCATTTGAATCCTGTAAACTCATTGTCATGTTAAAGGAGCCAGACTGAGATGATCTGAGCTTTGTGACATGGTGCGTTATCCTGCTGGAAACAGCCATCAGAACAGGCTGACCTCAGGAGAAAACACTGCACCAGTGAAAGAATTTTTAATGTAAATTCATAAATTCATAAAGACTGAGTATCTGACTTAGCTTATAGTTTCAAACATGTACTAAATAAGCCTCAGCCAAACATGGCTTATGTGTTTTAGGCACACGTGAAAGGCAAAATTTAAAAAAACTGTGTTTGGGTGTCTTTGCAACTGTAGTTGAGGGACTTGATACAGACTATTGATCCTCTCCTCAGAATAGAATAGAACACGATAGAATAGAGAAACTTGATTGCATGCAATAGTAAGTCAAAACATCATTTGAAGCTTACATTAAAACCCTGTCAGCTATCTTCATTGCTCCATCCAATTTCTATTGACAAATACACAGCACGGTCTCCCGTTAGTGGGCCTGTGCAGCACAAGGTCACTGCCATCTGCTGTCATTTTTTGACAGCCAGGAGGAGACACTAGGGACAGATTTCAGTCAGGCAAAATAGATTGCTTACCTTAACGAGCGACGTGACTCAGCAATAATTCACATTGGAGAGTGCAGCGTTGCACTTTAGAGCTGTGAAGATTTCACTCATTAGATGGAACAGCAAAACTAGTTTCCATCCCTTCTTAAAAACCCTCTAAATCAGACAGTTTTTGTCTTATTAAAGAAGCAATCTGTCAATATCTTTGACTACATCTGCTACAATGATAGAATCTAGATAGTGAGCACTGCAGAATCTAGGATTTCAATTTTAAATCATGCTTTTTTTCTCATTAACCCTACTGAAAGTCTGCCAGATACAACAGGTAACTTATAGCTTAGAGCTAATATTAGTTTAGAGTATAGTGTATATGCAGCAGTATGTGTGCTTAGTATTGAGTGCATAATGCCAAGTGTGCAAGTGTGTGACATACCAAATATATACTGTGAGTACATTCAGTTTAACTTATTGCACTTTGTGCATACACGCAACTTCGGGGGAATACAGCATCAGTGACCAGATGGTTATGGTTGCAGTGTTAAGATATGCAGCAGTTTGGCGCCTTCTTCACAGCCAGTGAATTTCCAGCAGCATGGGAAAGGTCATCAAGGTCAACAGTAGGCCACTGCAGCTTTGTAATAGGACACTCCATGCAGAACAGGGGAGGAGGAGCTCTGCGATAAGAAAAAAGCAACACAGGTTCACAAGGACGCGCGTTTTGTTTGTCAAGCTCACATGTTCTATTCTTATTTGTAAAAATAACAGGAAGTGCACATATGGGTCAAACGAGCATGAGGATAAGCATCTTACTCTTCTCGACTACCGAAGTTTTGGTCACAGGGGCCGAGTCGCCCACTTTGATGTTGCAGGTGAAGGTGGACTTGCCGTTGGGCAGGTTCTTATACAGCAGGCGACAGATGTTGCCTGGGAAGATGCGGGCTTTGGCACGTTTCTTGAAGGGGGCGTGCTGCTCCTCTGATGGGTCAGTGGTGTCGAAGAGGCGTTCACCGTGCGTGTACTTGCAAAAGACTTCTGATGACTCAGAAGGAAGTGAGTATTTGCAGTCCATCCTGAGGTGGTCCTCGTCTATAGAGCAGTAGGACAACTGAATCACCTTCTGAGCAGATGCAAAGCCTATAATGAAGCAGGAAGAGATGATCCGAATTAAGAACACAAACGTATACATTTGGGGTTGCTCACGTGAGGATGCGTGTCTTACCAAAGAGTAATATGGTGGTAAACAAAGACATTCTCCCGAGGTTCCTAAAAAACAAAACAAAAAAGAGGAAGTTAAGAGTTTTTTATTGTGTTTGTCTCGACATTAGCTGGATTCCAAATAAATCTGAGTCAGCTGTAAAGAGTGGAGTCAAGTCACTTCGGAGACATGAACATCACACTTCTGCTGCTCTGTGCTAAACCACAGAAAAGTCGCTGTACCCTTAACGCTACACAATCGATCACAATCCAGCCTCACGGTTCACAATGCAAAGAATCGAAGTACAAACTTTACTGACACATTTCCGTGCTTAACCTCTTTAGAGGATACCAGCTAATTATTCACGTCCTCGATATGTAGAAAGAATAGACTAAGCACTTCATTTTATTTGCTTGATGCAAACCAACCCTTTCCTGCATTCAAACATTTGCTTTAGAGCAGCTGGACCATATACTTCATCCAGAATAACCGAATGACAGAAATGCATTGTGCATGCCACGGTTCGATATTTTGCCATTCAGATTAAACAGCATGCACAAACATAGCGCATGAATCCCTCTCACCTTCTCTGATGCATTTTTGAGTCTTCCTCAGTGCTCTGCAGTGTGATGCTGGGGGTAGATACAGTAGAGGTCGGCTTATAGAAGAAGCAGGGGAGAGAGGGAGGGCGCGAGGAAGGGAGTGGAGGGGGGGACACAGAGAGGGGAGGGGGAGAAAATGCTGCTCCGGTGGACTTTGGGGACATTTCTTAGGACTGTGTACGGTTTTCTATTGATTTTCAGGCTGTTTTACCAGAGGACGGAGGATCACGTGTCAGTACACAAACCTCTGGTTTCATTCTGAAAAGAATGAAGGAGGCAGATGAATGAGAAGGGATACGTGGTGACGAGGATTTGATTAGCTGGCACACCTCCGCAGCTGATCTACTCAATATGTGCAAGCGCTATGTGTGTCAGCAGTTTCTCTGCTACTTTCACCAACATGAATTTTAAACACAGAGATGTGGAGATTCGTTTACGAAGAAAAGGAGACAGAAACCACGAGATCACGAGGCTGATGACAGGATCATATAGTAGCTTTCTGCTGATACTTTATCAGCAGTCATTTAATTAACCTGATAGCGAATCATGTGGGAGGATAAATCTGCAAACATTATTGGAAGTGGAAAGAAGAAGCTTTTAAAAACCAAACAAGAGACCACAGCTTCCACTCCTACAACCGCACTGTGCACTAAGTTAAATCTGGTAAAGACCCATATCATGTAAAGCTGAATTGCTGCCATAAATATGATACTACACACCTACTTTTTCAAAACACTTTTAATGGTAACACTTTAATCAGGTGGGGGGTTGTAAAAATTGTATCTAACGTCCAACATCATCTTATACTGTCTAAAATCCTCAACACCGTCCAGATTTTGTTAAAGTTCCCAGAGCCAAACCCACAGTGTGCCCTGCATCCTCATCACACTGCTTATCCACTTCATCAAGATCCTTCCTGAACAGCTGCCATGCTGAAGCAGTCTCCCTGACAGAAGTGTTGCAGAGGTCTCTGAAAGGCACAACCCTCAGCAGTCTCTGATAGCAGAGGATGCCTGCTACTCTCCTCCCTTTTAATATTCTGATGCTATGTTTTCTTGCATTTTCTTATTGTCTTCTCCTTTTCGAATATAAATAGCTGAGAGTGCAGGCTGTGATGATCCCCGCATGCCAAAAGTATTCATTAGAGACTCTGTAGCTGTGAACCCTGCTGGTCCTCTGCTGCTAATACACTGCAGATGAAAGACGAGCCCTCGCCTGTTCTTTTCCAATAAGTATTTTCCTCCTTTACTGTTGCCATACCATATAGCTAGTATTATATTATCATCAAGAAATTGTTACTAAATAACAGTTTTATGTTATGCAGAATATGATACATGCTTCTGGTATCTCTCTTCCACTTTAGGAAACTTAGCATTATTGTTCTTGGTGTACAGAGGTATGCCTCCTGGGTCAAATGTGTATTGTGTGTTATCCTTTCCAAGGAAAGAAAGGAAGAAACTAAAATGGTAAATGAACTGGCTCTTATATAGAACTCAAAGGACTTTATACAACATGCCTAATTCACCCATTCACACTTATTCATACAAACACTTTCTATGCTTAAGTGCTTTCTATTCAGCCTTACAAATAGTGGATAACCTGCTCTGCCTCCTGAGCTACAGCGACCCCAAAGTAAACTTTGAATGCAGGTGTGTGACAGTGGATAGGCTACATACATCTGTCTCTGTTAAATGTCACATTTATATCTAAAAATGTAATGTCCATATATGAAAAACTACCTCGTTTTCCTTTTTTATTTTTAAATGTTTTGTATATGCTCACCAGTCACTTCATTAGGTACACCTGTTCTAATTCTTGTTAACACAAACATCTAATCAGCCAATCAAATGGCAGATGCTCAGTGCATTTAATATATGCAGACATTGTCAGGATGCCCTGCTGAAGTTCAAACTGAGCATCAGAATGGGGGGAAAAAAGCTGATTTTAGTGACTTTCAACATGCCATGCTCCTTGGTGATAGACAGGTTGCTGATCTACTGGGATTTTCTCAGAGAACCAGCTCACAGACTGGGGGGGGGGGGGGGGAAGCCCCAGTGTGATTAACTCTTGATGGTGTCAGAGGTCAGAATGGCTAGACTACTGATAGGAAGGCAACAAAAACTCCTTTCAGCCAAGGTATGCAGAATGCCATCTCTGAAGCAGCAGAAGAACACACCAGATGCCACTGCTGTCAGCTAAGAACACTGCTCAATGGACACTTTGGGTCCTTCACTACCAACTGAGCACCGTTTAAACACTACAGTCCATCTTGACAACATGGACCAAAATCTCTGAGGAATGTTTGCTGAATTTATGACTTTAAGATTTAAGACAGCTCTGAAGGTATAAGAAGGTCCAGCCCAGTATTACAAGATATACCTATAATAAAGGTTATTGTTTATATATATTTGTCATATGTATGTCTTAAAGTTTAATAAAATATAGCTCTATATCAGCATCTTCAGTTGCTAGAATGTCTTTCTCTTTAGTTTAGGTGTTTTATATAGTTTTACCAACAAACACTGATCACACCAGACTAGAGCATGAAGGGATATTAATACTATAGGTACTCTATTTTACTGAAATGCCAAACTCATTTTACTTGTCCTAAGAATTTAAAGGCTTCTTCTGCCACTTATTAGGGTTCACTGCCTGATTTGACATTTAGTCCTTAAAAATATAAGGAAGTCAGTATTTAGGGGAAGCAAATATATACAGTACAGTGCAATAACAAACACCACCTCTACACATTTACTTGTCCGTGGGTAAAATGTTTTTTAAGACTACTGAAGTGAAATGATGTCAGCTATCAGTATGCTTAAAGCTCCCCTGAGTTTGGATTCAGCATGCTTCCCCGCGTGTACTTGCAGAGAAGTGACTGCTGTATTTCTCGGTTGTGCTTCTACTTTTTGACCTGCAGGGGGAACTCTTGTTTTGCGGCAAGAATTCAGTTTTACCCGCCTGAAACGTGGACCGCTCAGCAGTCTGCTGCAGTGCACGGACACCGCAGGGGCGTAGTCCTACCGGCATTCGGGCTGCAGACAGAGTCCCACATCCAGGCCTGTTAGAATTACGCTATTAGAGGCTACAGGAGGCTAATAGGTGCGATTTGAAGGTTATCCCACCTTTAGGTTGCATGCTCGTATATGTGTTTGTCTGACATATCTTGTGGTGGCATTCTGCGGCAGCGTAACTTTAACGTTTTGTCCCATGATGAACTTTGCCAGGCTCCGGCTGGTGTGAAGGTTGATCTGATCCGACAGATAGCCTGTCTATCGCCATGGAGCTGCACCTGTCCGTCATAGGCTGTCTCCTCTTTGGCAACATAATGATAACGCATCAGACGACTCACAGTATGTCTCTTTAATTACTCTTTTTGTTACCATCCATTGGCATCCAGCCCCGTTTTAAGTGGAATTTATTACTAGGACGAGAATGCTGATAACACGAAAGATATTATCTATCTATATATCTATATAGATATATCTATATATCTATATATCTATATATATATATATATATAACCGTTACTGAAATTTAAGCTCCACAGTCCTTGTGATCGAGTCAAAAATCTTTCTGTGTTACTGCAGTGAAGATGTTGTTGCTCAGTTTCACCACAGAGATCAGTAAAGATTCATATAGATTATGTAATATACAAGGAAAGAGTCTTTTATCACAAATTATTTGTTATAACTTTTGACCTGAGTGGACAGGAGAACACACAGGCACACATGAATAGATATAGTTAGATATATACAGAGAGAAAGAGAGAGCAATGTTCAAAATAAAAACGGCACTTAATAAAATAATCATTTAAAAACTCTATTTTGTATTTATTTGTTGTCTTTGTCTAATATTATAATTAGTTAATGAATAGGCTGTACATAAACTATATTTTTCAAGCAAAGCTGTAATAAATTTGGCTTTATTTCCCAATGACACTTTTGCTGTCCCTGCCATTTCTCTTTTCAACCAGTCAAGAAGCCCGCAGCTCTCTTAAGTTAGTGTGAACAGCAAAGCTATTTCTTCAAAATAAACTAATACAAAATAAAGAATGTAAATTATCAAATAATTACAATTACTTTGGCCCAACAACAATACACATGCCAGCTAGCTTGTTGAATATCTTGGCACATGAGCACTTTGTTCGATGGCAGCTGACATTCATTTATTATTCAGAGTTACAGATATTTGAGGGTTACTTTTAATCTCTTCATCTGAGAAAGACGCACAACACTGTTGTGTGAATGAACTGGAATGTGAATAAAAACATTTGCGGGGTCATATTTTATGTTTACATGCTAAATTAGCTTGTTAGCTAGCTCAGTGAGTAGCCTTGTGAATGATGGCCTCTGTATCTTGAAGTGAAAAACATTCTACTTCAGTTGTAATGTTATAACACTAAGGGTAATGAAATTCTATTTCATAATAATTTGTTAATAACAGCTTGAACTCACTGATTTAATGATCAAGATCACACCAAATGTGAAAACCGGTAAAAACTTTGTATTCATGGATCGTCTTCAAACTTCACCGCAATATATTAGCGCCTGAGATCAAAGGTGACCTTGAAAAAAAGAAGAAACCATAAGGTTAAACAAATTAAGAAAAAGCTTTTATTTCCGTTAGACTATCTCCAAATTTTAAAAGTAATATTGGGGGAGATAAGCACATTCTTTGTCTGAGCACTAATTATTATTTTTTCAATACAACATTATATAACTTCACAATGACACCAAAAGATTAATATACTACGCTCGGTCCGTATTACCACTGCTGACCTTAGCATAAAATATCAAAGTTTTAGTATAACCTTTGACTTTCAGGGTAATTGCGCTCTCTGTGTGTTCTTGTCTTAAATTTGAAATCTTATCGTCTTATCTTAAAAATTTCCATCACAGAGCAAACATCCTGGCTGCTTCTGTTTCAGTGAACCCGGTGACTACATTCCTTTTTGCTCCACGTGGGCCCCAGATGTTTCCATGTCTCACCTACCTGGAGCGAAATGTCAGGGTGGACTGTGAGTTCCCGGAGACCTACGAGGTCCCCGGCCCCTACTGCGAGTATCGGCAGGACAGCCGGCTGGTGGGGACCACCTTCCCCAACCAGGTCATCTACGTGTCCATAGACGACCGTAGAAGGAGCAACGTAAGCCTGGTCCACCCTAATCTGTGCCGCCTCACCTGGGCGCCGATGGCCGATGAGAAGCCGTACACCTACACCTGCAGGGTTTATCAGGGGAGCACTTGGAAGGAGAACAGCATGGCCGTTCATCACAGTGAGTAGCGTTTACTCATTATCTGTTTCCCACAAACACCGGTGGAAACTAAACTTAAGCTTTTCTCCTTTACAGGGCTTCTTCCAATCTGCTCTGCAATCAGTGTTATGTTCAAATCAGCACCTTGGCTTTTATCGCTGGTGTTTTCACTTCCTGTGGCTGTGGGTCTTCTGAGTCCTTGATCTCTTGCTTTCACAGGATAGCAACTCAGTGGGCCTTTTTTAGTACACGATTTATTTCTCTCTCTGGCATGATGGTTGTGCATTAAATCAAGTTATAGGCAGAGAGTAGAAGCTCTCTAAATGAAGACTGAATAAAAAATTTTAAATAACCTCTCCCTTAGCATTGGACTACTCTTCAAAAATGTACCGCTGATGTGTAAGAGATTGTATGTATTAGACCTCACTGTCACCTCAGTACCTTGATCACCTTTGTTTCACAAGGGAAAAGAATTCATGACAAGTGGAAATGGCAAACACGGCAAATGAATGCAGCGCTAAAGGGTGTTCGTTCTCTTTTATGATAAAAGATTTCTTCCCTAACAAATCTTTTATGATTTGTTTTAAATCAGATTTTTTTTCCTCACCCCAAATGGTGGGAGTACGTAATCGGTTCCGTTTGTTTGTCTGTCTTTATTAGGTCTCTCTTGTAAATAAGTTTTGGGATATACAAATATTTTGTTAATGAAATTTATTACAAATACGTTTTATCATATTAGAGAAGCTGACAGAAGAAGTCTATATATGCCTATATTAAGAGTGGAGGTCATCTCTGAGGGCTTTTGTTCTTCTATCATAGAGACATATCTATAAAAGAATAGAGAGTGCGCAAGAGCTCATACGGTCTGTAAACCTAAAGATGTATTCATGTGGCCGCTATGACATTTGAATGACAGTAATACATAACTGCACTAACACTGCCTTTCCTGCTAGCACTGGACCTCTTTGACCTTTAGCTCATTTAAATTAAACCTGGACACTGGATCTGCACAGACGGCCCACCTGATAATAAGAAAATCACTCAAATAAAACCTTTTTTTGGAGAGCAATAACATAGCTGGGACGATTGCTCCTTCCCTCGAAGATCTCGGAGAAGATCTTGCAGTCACTCCACCGCGTTTCAGTCTTTACTTTAAAGGATTTCTCATGTTATTATCATCATCATTCCACCCCAAAGCTCAAAAAGACACGGAGTTGGTGTAGCTGTTTCGACTTTTGCAGCTTTGCATTGATTAAATAAAAACTTAAATAGCAGCAGTCCAGCAGAAACACATCTCCAAGATATGAAACATAAGCAATAGATATTGGAAGTGTAACTTTTTGCATTTCAAGTAATCGCTGCAGCACACCTTGGGTGTTTAAACGAGCTATTGCTTAAAACATTAATGTGCATAGTATTGGCAAAATATGAAAGTAATATTAGAGTGTTTCAATTTTATTATGTTATCTTTAAAATGTACTCACCTTCCATACTATCCAACACCAACGTTTGGGGCCCTGCTAGGCTGTATTTATGCATTTCTTAGTTTTAATGATCACAGTGTACGAATAATTGTGTCTGCAGTTTTTCTCCGTTTAACTATTTTCAAGGCACCTTTTTTCAGTATTATTTAGAAAATGATTCTTGGAAGACGGCCTGATATTTTTCTTCTAGTCATCATTTTTGATTGTTTTACTGTAACACTAAAGGTGTACTAAGGTTTGCTAAACTATATTGAAAAATAAAGATAATGAATTATGAACGTTACCTGCATTTTCTCTGCACAAGTCACTATTTTGAAAGAATGTGTTTTTTAATTTATTGTGTTATGGTTTGTTTTTATTGCTTGGCCCTGTGCCGACTCATTTCACAGAAATGAAATGTATGAAACAAATTAAAATATAGTTGGAGGACAAGAGGTGAGTCTTATCTCGCACTCGTTTCAGGTTAGGATAGAAGAACACGTGTACACATGTCTAAACACTACCAAAACAAGTTAGCCATATTGATTCTGATTCTTTTTGGTTTTGCTACCTTACTATTTCTGTCCAGTAGAGAGAGCACTTTTGCAATATATAGAAAGCCATTATATGTGTAGTATAGTATCCATAAAGACCTATACATAAAATGCCTTTTATGACTTAATGTATGTAAAGCACATTCATTGTCTTGGTATTGAAAGGTGCTGTAAAAATAAACTTGTCTCATATTGTATTGCCTGTGGGTCTTTGTCACCGGCACTACACACGGCTATATTACAGGAAATCTCAGGTGTAATTATTAATATTATCAACATTAGTTTTTGTTTTTTGGGGGCCCAGATCTTTTGTGTCGTGCATCCTGATTATAATTAGTGTGATTACGAGTTGGTGGAACATAATAGATTTACATAGATTTACATAATAGATCATAATACAATAATTATAGTTCTACAACTGTTTATAACTTGTATAGTTCATATATATCAATATATTTCATATTTCTGTATAGTTTTCATATTTATATCCTCTTCATAGCCTGTACATAACTTGTACACTCACTACAGCCTGTACATACTTATAGTTATAGCATATTCATAACATACCTTCATACCGTGTACATTGTAACATACCTATAATAGACCCATATTTGTAATATAGCTATATATCTATATTATTGGTAATATATATTTTGTAATATGTCTATATTATTGCTAAGCACTTTCTGGATGGATGCAAACTGCATTTCGTTGCCGTGTACTAGTGACATGTGCAATGACAATAAAGTTGAATTCTATTTTATTCTATTTAGTCAGAGTCATATGCATGATTTTTTTTCTTGGCTGTCACAGTGAGACCTCATTTTAAAGTGGTAATGTTATGATTCAACTAATATGTTCACATCTGCCGTGTTATTTTTGGAGCCAGAAGTGCCCATAATTAGATGAGAGAAATACTGCATCCACTGATTGTGCCTCACCCAGAAACAGATACCTACTATAATTAGTGATAACACACAAATAACACACTAAAAAAGGAGAACTTTACTTGCTAAAACTGGAGCAGAGCATTCTTGGACAGTCTGTTCATTAACAGGACAGCAAGCCATGTTATTTCTTAGTGAGACACCAACAGAGCTTTGACTGGCAGCTGGCTAAAGGCCTCGATAGAGTTCAAAAGGGCCAGTTGGGTATTTTAGATATAAAGACCAAAGACATTTTTTGTAACACGCTATAAGTTGGTATATTCACATGTGAGCATATTGGGATTGACTCATTTTTGGAGCCACCCTAAAGTGGCCGCTCAGGAAACTGCAGGTTTGGGCACAGCCCTAGCTGTGCAAAAAGGCAATTCAGCTGTGCAGCACTGAGTCTTTCGTCATTTTTTCCATTAGACACCTCCAAATCAACTGAAAGTGTGGTTGACGATAGGTGGTTATCTGATGTTTCAGCATTCAAAAAGGTCATAATTGAGTAATCTTCTCGTTGTGATTGTTCACACAGGCCTAAAGCTAAGCCCTTTGCAAAGCCTCAAAACTTTGGTGCAGACGCACTAATAGTAAAGAATGACGGTAAAGGTGATGTCACTTCCTGTAATAATAAACATAGATCAGAAAAACCAGAGGAAATGTCTTCTGTCTAGAAAGGGCATGGGTTCTTAGTGTAGTGGAAGAAAGACTTCCAATTTACAGTGAGAACCTGTCAGGGTCCTGGGTCTCCTGACCCAGCGTTTTAGTTCTTTGTGATTTTTGTATTATTGTACTTGGTGTGAGTTTCTAGTTTCGATCCCTTGCCCTTCATGTTTCTCTATGTCCCCTCTGTTCTGTGTAAGTCTGTGTCTGCATGTTTGATTTCCCCTCTGTGTCTCTCGGTTCTTAGAGTCCTCTGCCTTATGGTTTATGTCTCTGTGTTTCTTAGTTGCTGTCTCCACTGTGTCAAGTTCGCGTCTCTGTGTGATCCTTCCTGTTTTACTTTGAAGGTCCGTGTCTTATGTGAATGTGTCCTGCTTTGCTTGTCTCGTCAGTTCTAATTTCCCCCAGCTGTGCTCTCCTTCTGTGTCTCATTCTCCTCGTTACTTCCCAGTGTATTTAGTCCCTGTGTTTCTCTGAGTCAGTGTTGCGTTGTACCCTCAACAAGCTGTGTGTGTTTTGCCTCTGTGTTGCCAGTGTTTTGTTTCCAGTTCAGTGTTTTGTGCTTCAGTGTTTTAGTCCACCAGCGTTTTTGTTTGTCTTTTGGTGAGTTTAGTTAGTAAGAGGTTTTCCAGCATTAAAGCTGCGCTTTAAGTTGAATTTCTGTGTCTGAGTCCTGCATTTTGGATCCACCACTTCTGCTTGCCCGCCTGCCACACAGCCAACCATGACAGAACCAACATTGACAACACTTTTAAAGACAAACTGTTAGCTCCTCTTTTAAACTTTGCACAAAAAGTAAGAAGATTTGTGTTTGGTTTATTTCTTTGTTGTAACAATGCTAGTGGAAATTGTTATACTGTTGGACAGCTTGTTTATTTACCTTTCAATGGAGCCACATTTTAAGGAAAATGCCAGAGGTGGGACCAAGTCATTGATTTGCAAGTCTCAAGTAAGTCTCAAGTCTTTATCCTCAAGTCTCAAGTCAAGTCTCAAGTAATGTCAGGCAAGTCAGAGTCGAGTCTCAAGTCACTGGTGTAAAAGTCCGAGTCAAGTCACAAGTCTGAAACTTTGAATTTCAAGTCCTTTCGAGTCTTTAAAAAAAAAAAAAAAAAAAATGTTGCAGTTATGCTAAATGTAAATATTAGACCATGTAATTTTAAAATCTGTGTTTTTCTCAACACATGACAAAATAGTGAACTTAGAAAATATACACAAATTGTGAAATTGCACCTCTTTAAAATGCAGCTCAATTAAACCTAGCTCCAAGAATAATTTTCACCGACAGTTCTGAGATAAGCTGCATGTTATTCTTGGATGCGGTTGTAGGACCAGCTTTAAAATCGCATGACAAAAATATCATACATATTAAAAAAAACTGCATCACCAACGTAGCCTGGACAACATTTGCTAGTTAGATGAAGTCAGCTATCTCATCTTAGCATATTTATATGCATATTTATAATTATACGCTTCTTGGAGTGAGTGCATACACTCATGAAGTTTAGTAACTTCAGGTCACTGCAACAAGCCCAGGTACAGTTTACTGACGGATGGGTGCAGGACCTTGAAATGCACCGTGTAGAACGAAAGACCATCGTACGTATCATAAGTTTACCAGTCTCACAAATCGTCGTCATAAATACACATTCCTTAACCGTTTATTAATAGGACCTTTGAGCTCAACGGTAATTAATTAGTAGTGGAAATAATTTCTGGTAGCATCACAGAAATGTAGCAGTGACAATAATATTGTATGCTGTAATCGTACTGGGCAATTAGTGATACAAACCTGTTTTATCCTGTGAATAAAAGTATATGTTTTTGTCAATGTACCATAATAACAGAAGCGAAACGCAATATTGTGTCAGGACAATTCACTATTTATGCACAATAAATAAAGGAGCATAGCATGACAATTTCTGTTCAGCGCCAGACTTGCTTGTAACCTATATCACCAATTATGTTAAGAAAAATGACGCATTAACTACAACAGCAGACTGACCTTTGTGTAAATGCTTGGAGCAGACTAACCTGTGAGCTGGAGTGTTCTGGGACGTTATATTTGGTCTTTGAATGGCTGCAATCCAGGCCATCCGTCGCGTCTTTGTTACTTCGGAAACATGGCTCGAACAATTTCTCTTCAACGACGTAATCCGATAACAACCGATCTCTTTACCCGTCGGCTTCCCGTGGCTGTCATGCGACCGGCTATTGCAGTTAATAATACAACAGCTTCTTGACATTTTTGTGTTACTTTTTATCGCTGTATAACTGATTTTAATTGAAAGCCTAGTACCGCTTGCCACGAGTTCCCAGAATCCTTTGCGGTTCTACCCGTGAATGACGTCACATTTTCAATCTCTATATAATATGCATGTTAAATTTTATATTTGGGGTAAAATATCAAGTCTTTTCAAGTAAACCGGTTCAAGTCCAATTCAAGTCCCAAGTCATTGGTGTAAAAGTCCAAGTCAAGTCACAAGTCTTACAACATTTTTTCAAGTCAAGTCTAAAGTCATAAAATTAATGACTCGAGTCTGACTCGAGTCCAAGTCATGTGACTCGAGTCCACACCTCTGGAAAATGCATTTGTGGGTTGAGCAGCAGAGTTGAGTCTGAGGGTTACAACCATGAAAAACTTGCCATATCTTCCTTGCAAATGCCAAACAGCTGATTCTGCTATTAACTGTTTGGTGTAGTTTATTGAATGGGGTGAAGTTTTAGGAAACTTTGTTTATATTGCACCAAATCACAACAAAATTTGCCATCAGGCCGTTATATTGTAAAATAAAGACCCTACAATAATACGGAGGAGAAACAAGACCTATTGGCAATTTAACAATTTATTCATTGACAAACAGGGGCCTGAGCAGCATGTGGAGGAGCCATACACAGCCACAACAGTCTAGCAGCTCCTCCTCATGTTGATCAGCAGCCTGGTCACACTCTGCTGTGGGGTGGCTTCCCATTTCTTCAACCAGCATTTCAGTCAGTGTGGTTGTGTTTGTTATACATTAGCGGTTTGGCATTGGCTCAGACGATTTGTCAAGTTTTTCATGGGCATGACCCACAGACTCAACTCTGCTGCTCAACCCAAAAATGCAATTTTTCTTACAAATGTGGTTCCATTTAAGAGGAAATAAAAAGGCTTTGCAACAGTATAATATTTATTATCAAGTAGCTTTTTTGCAACAAATAATCAGCCCAACACAAATCTGACTTTTTCTGGTAGGTTTAGTTTGTAGATTTGTTGAGCGTAATGTTAAAACACATGAAGCTACATACCGGTTTACACATATTACACATACCAGTTTCTCAAGGCAATGTAATATGCTGGGCTATTTCAACAGACTATTATCCAAAGTGAGGAATATCCAAAGGGAAATTTTAACTAGTATCTCCAGCATAGCTCCTAGGCCTTTTGTTGTATAATATCATGTTTAACATGAGGTCATATAGTTATGTTTAAAATGAAGGACAGGTTTGTAGATCTCACTGACACTGAGTACTCATGGGTTAAATAAGATAAGTATACACATAATGAATTCCCAGCCACCACCCTCATCCTGCAGTACAGGACTCTTAGTCAGTGAGAAGCCTAAATACAAACCTTTGTAAAGGCTGCAGCACAACACATCACAAACCAGATTTATCTCATGACACAGATGTGTTCCACTACCCCTGACTTCTCCCGGTTGAGGTTGGTAATTGCCTCATTGAAAAAGCAGTACAACTTCTATTAATATCTGCACCGAGTGGAAGATGAATGTTTATATAATGTACCTCAGAGCTGATAGAGTTTATTCCTCCCTTGCCTGTAAAAATAAGATGGACCTTTGGTGATAGTTTCTCTCAAAGGGGGGAGTGGGTGGCATGGAGGGGCGACACAGGGGGCTGGGGCTTGGCTAATTTATCTGTGCAGTGCAGGCACAAAGCCAGGAAATTAGGTGGTTTGGGATTTGGGACTTCGGCTAATATAAAACACAATATGCACACGCACACCCAGCGTCAGAGACGCAGCGCATGTCGAGATCTCTCGGGAGGAGGCCAAAATAAATATTAATTCATGATGAGATTAACCTGGTAGCTGCCTGCTGATCAGTCCCATCACATAACGTTTAAAGAGGGCACAATGGAAATCAGTTGGATCACATAAGTGTAAAGCACGCCTGTGGTTACCTGTACCTCAGGGCTCAATCTTCAGCCAGGATGACATTCTTATGGGCGCCTGCAATGTTCCAATAAGATGTAGCGAACAAGCTACAGTTTTGTCTGTGATTTCAGCCACAAACATAGAAGACTTGAAAGTTATGTGGCATACATCTTCTCCGTCAAAGGTATACAGGCACACAGTAACTTTGTTGTAACAAATTGTCATTTGAGTTATTGTGCCTTCCTATCAGCTCAAAGCATTCTGGCATTGTTACCTAGAGAATTCCCACTTACTGGATATGTTGTTTTTCCAGACTATTCTCTTAACTAAAAAATGCTTGTGTGGGAAAATCCCAGCAGATGGCCAGTTTCTGAAATACTCAGACCAGTCTGTACGGCACAAAAAACCCAATGCCACATTCAGTCAACCAAATCACCTTTCTTCCTCATTTATTCTCCATCTGTTTGAATTTCAACAAGTCATCATGACCATGTCTGCATGCCTAAGTGCACTGAGTTGCTGCAATGTGATTGGCTAATAAGATGTTTGCATTAACAAGCGATTGAACAGGCGTACCTAACAAAGTGGCCGGTGAATATATGTGCATTTGTGAGAAATAAACAAAACAGCTTCATTACTGATTTTTAGTGACTCTGCTACATTTAAACAGATCATTCAAGCTGGAGACGCCAGCAAACAGCACCTCTCACAGGCCACTTTGCTTTGGAGAAAATGGAAAAGTCAAAGTGAAAATATTTGTATATCAGTATTTGCCAAACTCATATGAAACTATAGATATTTTTATAAGAAACTTTTAACTGGGCCTGGATATATATATGGTCTCTCTTATCAGTTTCCAGGCAGAAATGCCCTGTTAGGTGTATTCTATACATACACAAAGTAATGTATAACAATGTAAACACCTCTGGTGTCTACATACATCTCTTTTCAGAACTATTTAGCTTCTATATTTATAGTTTCCTCTTGTTCTTAAAGCTGGCAAAATGTTTGCCATTCCAGTCACTCATCACACAGTGCGAGCTGTAAAGCCAACCAAACACAGTTCCCACAGAGAGTGAGAGGACTGTAAAAGCCTCGGTATGAGTCAGAGGAAGTACCTGCCTGGTCAGCACTGGATATGGGGAGCTACAGTCAACAACTTTCTGAAACCGACAGTCTAGTAGTCATTACTACTATGTGTGTGGAAGTGAGAAAGAGTGCCAGTTTGAAACTTTATCAGTTTTCACATAACAGCTTCTACAACACTGTGAGTGCCTTCACAGAAAGCTTGTCCACAGATCTTGGATATTATAAACTGTTGTATGAGACTCCATGTTGTACAGAGTGCATTTGTGGCATGCTGAGGCCTTGGGGGAGTTTCGGTTTGTACAAACTAATGATATCTGGGAAATTTTTAGTTACCTACTTATATTCCCTGATTGTGATCAAAAGTTTTGGAAAAACCAAAGATCTTTAAAGTGAAGCCATGCCCCGAGTTTGTCACCTTGAAACTATTTTGCTTACACTATGCTTTTGTTAGCTAGTATGGCGAGAGCAACAATACCATTTATTGCACTTTCCATGAGTAAATACTCAACATCTTTTCTGAGTACATGACTCAAAGGTCTGCTGGTGTTACAGGAAGATATATGGACATACACACTTTTTAAAGTGATAAAAGTGAAATATTACTCACTAGTTCAAAGAATCAAAACAATCATCAGCTCCAAATTAGCTTTTCTTTGTCAGAAGTGACATATGGCTGTAAGTGTACTTAATTTCTTGCGAGACAAACTACTTCTCAGAGGCCACTGACTTTTTCCATTTTCTCAAAAGCAAAGTGAAAATATTTATAAATCAGTATGCTTTCCATCTTATTCTATGTGGCATATTCATATAAAACCATAGATATCTTTATCACCCCACACCATCTTTTCTGAGTACACGACTCAAAGGTTTGCTGGTATTACAGGAAGATATGTGGACTCGCACACTTTAAGTAATAAAAGTCAAATATTACTCACTACTTCAAAGAATCAAAATAATTATCAGCCCCAAATTAGCTTTTCTTTGGCAGAAGTGAAGTATGGTTAAAACTAAGTGTATTTAATTTCCTGAGAGACAAACTAATTGTATGACTCATAGATACCTCACTTCTTTCTAAAGACTTTTTAAGGTAGTAAAGTTACAGTTTGATTTTCTGAATAAACTACAAAGGTTTCATACCACAGTAAGAGCCGTCTATAGACAGCAGCATAAACTAAGATTAAAAATGAATGTGAAGAAAGCTATCACAGAAAATGAGAGCATTAAAGGTCCCATTTTGTACCAGTTTAGCACATGTTCATATTGGTCTTACATGTCCCCCAGACAGTATATTTTGGGTTTCAGCCCCAAATACCACACAGTTCATTTTTTTGTTTCATGTCGATATTCTCCTGGTTTGCAGCTCAGTATCGAATGAGCTATTTCATTTTCTGTAGCTTTAAATTGAAAAGGAAGAACAGTTGCCCATACTTTACACTTTGAGTTTGTTTGCTGAAGTTTAAACTGAGCATCCACTGGGAAAGAAAGTGTGACTTAAGTGGGTTTGCTTTTAACGTGGCATGGTTGCTGGTTCCAGAAAGACTGGTCTGAATATTTCAGCACCTCTGAATGCACAACGCACAACCTTGAAGCAGATGGGCTACAGCCGCAGAAGACCACACCAGGTACCATTGCTTTAAGCTAAGAACAGCAAACTGAGGCTACAAATGACACAGGCTCACAAAAACTAGACAAAAGACTAAACACAAGACTAAACTAGACTAGAGGAGGAAAATGTTGCATGTTCTTATGAATCTTGATGAAAACAACAGGAACCTCATCATCTGGCACCAATAAACATAGATCTACTAGATGTACACACAGCTATGACTATACATTATACGCCAATTCAACAAAAGGCTTACCTGCTTCAAACATAAAACCATAACCAATCAATGGTCTCAACCTGATCTCAATTTCCTGTAGATTTCGGTGCCACTGGTTTACTTTGAGCAACTCCCAGCATCATATACTAACAAGAGAAACCTAAGTTTACCTACCTTGTCTTCGGTGACATGCTAGGCTCGAGGCAACTTTAAACGCAAACTCGAGAGCGGGCAGCAGACAAGAGATGTGGGGCAGCACAGCCACCCTGCTGAAACGTACTAAAGAGAGTTAACTCAATCAGAGTAAACACCTTAACCATCACTCACCCACTAAAAAAACCCTCTGATGTTTAGTCTCCACAAAAATATCCAAAATAGAGTCCAAAATATCCCGGACGAGCCCCCATTTATTTTATGACCCGCCTCAAAAGCCAAACAGTTGGTACCATGAAGATCATAAAACCAAAACTGGTGTGCCTCCACAGCCTGCCTCAAGCATGCCTTTATCCACATGCCATGTGTGGTCAATTGGCAATTGAAGACTCAATTGACAACTCTTTGCACTGCCACTGCAAAGAGAATAGAGGTTGCAGAGGGGCGTAACAATGGCAGGAGTGATAATAATAATAATAAGTGAAATAATCTAATACATCTATGAAATGACAAATCTTACTCTTTTGGCTGCTCTTTTTAAGGGGACACCTCAGCAGATCATCTATCTCTCACTGTCATCATCTTGCCCTGTCTCTAGCATCCTGGTCTGTCACACAAACACTCTGCAACACTCTGTCTCAAAACTGCCCAACCTGAGCTGTCCCTCTGATTTACTTATTTTTTTTCTGTCCATTTTGGTCCGTCCCAGTGAAGATCTTAGCATCTTTACTTGTGTGAACTCCAGCTCCTCCTCCTGTCTTTTTGTCTTTTACTCTTGCTGCTGTCATTCTGTCACAAGCCACCTGGGCACTCATTTCCATCCACTGCACTCTCTTCTTCACCTCTTTTGCATGCTGCCCATTCCTTTGGATGGTTGACCCCATTAAATCTACTCATTGGATGTATAAAATAACAAACATTCACACTTAAGAATCAAGTGACGCACTAAAGCAAAAAAAAAAAAAGACACATCATTTCAGTCCTGCCTTTGGCGATGTATGCATTTAATGGATTACATAGAAAAAAACAGCATTCTTTGAAAAATATCTGGACATGAATACCAAAGATATCCATATATGTTTATATTTCTATAAGATATTTCTATTTACATGTTTGAACTAACACAACAACTAAATCAATCAATGAAAAAATAATGCTGCATTTTATTTATCCTCAAAAAAACACATTTGCACAGAAATGTGCACATTAATTTGTGTTACACATAAAAAGAAATAATACCCTTTTCCTAATTAAATATAGCAGGCTCAAAACATTTCTACAAAAAATCTTCATAAGGTAATGTTAAACTATTTAAACTATGTTAAACTAGTCCTGGGACATACTTATTTTGATATGACAGAAAAATGATAAGAGACCTCTTAATCAACAACATAATTAAATTAATGTGATAGAATACTTTTCAGCGAGTTTTGTCAATGATAAATCTTTCAAATGACTTAGGTTTAATTAATCCTGATGTTATATAGAGAGATCCGTAAAGAGGTCCCCATTTATATAACTTGTTGCAGAAATAATGAAATATGAAAAAATATGTACAAAATCAAAACTTTGAGATGAAGACAAATCAAATACACAATACTCAGTGAAGAAAATTGGAAGGAAATGTTCCTTCAACACTTCAGAGGTAAAATTTTGAGGTATGAGTGTTCATATAGCCACTGATATTGTTTGCACTGTGATATGTAAACAACCTTGTCTAACACAATCATACATGCTGTATAAGGGTTCAGTACTACAACAATTAAGAGGTCAAAATACAAAAAGAAAAAGTAATACTAAATAAAATATGTACAACAGAAGTTTGCGAGATGATGTTAACACAATAAATTGGCACTTTTTTTTTACAATGTGTCTTTGGTGACATATGAAGCTGCCTGGAAGTAAGCAGCAAACACTTGGTTAAGTTTCATCAACCATTACATATTTCCAGCTATTTTAGGATTCCACTACTACCGGCCTTTTAATCGACCTCACATTCCCAAAAATATCCTTTTGATCTGAGAAAGTCATGAAAAACACATTTCACTCTTTAAATTATCCAGTACAGTTTTTACAGAAATGTTTAACGCATGGTAGAATTTACAGTGTCCATGTAATCCTGTAAAAAAACTGAATATATGTTGCAGTGATTGTTACACTGATAACCTTTCCCCCCAAGAGGCCAAATAAACTTAAGAAGCATTAGTATTTAGAGGTATTTCCAAACACTAAAATTCTCTAGAATTGTTTTAATGCTGTTAAAAACTGCTTTAAAACAACATTAACATAAAATAGAACATTTGCATTGGTGGAGATCTATATATGAGCCTTCTCTTAGATTTAGATTAAGAAACTGCAGCCATCTCAATACAATACATACAGGATATTATACAAAACATATGATTCACAAAGTTCAAAATCGAGAATTAACAGATTACAATAAAGAGCAAAACATGCAGTATATAAATTTCCTATTTATAGTTTCAGGTGGGGCTACAACGATGACATAATCGATAACATCGACTTTAAAAATTCGTCGACGGTCATACTCTAGAACCACGTAAATATGTTTTTGCAACTGCAATACACTATAGGAAGCTATGGGGGCAGTGTCGCCTATATGGGCTGCCAATACGGCATTTAGTACTAACGAAGAAGAACGTAGCGCGAAAAGTAAAACAGCTGGCGTGGGGAAGAGGGGAGAAAATGCAAAAAAATGTGAAAGTTAATTGCAGACTGTGCAAAACCTTTCACGACAGCACTACTGCAGCACAAGAGCATGTCCGTCAGCACCCTGGTGCGGTGACGTTAACTCTGAACGGGTCAGTTTTAGAGAGTTACGTTAGTGCGTCGCGTTGATACCTCGTTTATGTTTATGTTAATGTTTGTGTTAGCTTGCCTGTCGGAAATTTCTCATGGAAGATGCTTGCTAAGCAAACACCATTTCAGTTGTGTTAGCTAATGAGTGAAATGCGATGGTAAAAACATTAAACAGGAGTAGCAACACTCTCCCTTTTTTCTTTAACATTAATATTAGCGTTTATTTCGAATAGTAAACCTCTTCTAGATGTTATTTTGGACTGGAAAATAAAATCTTTTTGATTTAATTTGAAGCTTTATTTGAACTTACGGAGAGACGTTTTTAGTTTGCGCATTGTTTTTTTGTTTGTTTGTTTGTTTGTTTAAATACTACTAGCACTTTAATTTGTATTGCTTTATTTTTATTTACTTCATTTTTATTCTGTCCTACTGAGTAATGTTAAAAATAAATTGGATTATTATCATATTCATATGTTTTCTGTGTCATTACTTTCATTTTCTTTGGGTAGAGGCAACAGGGTGGGCAGACTTGAAGTGAAGTTGAGAGTTATTGAAATAATTGCTGACTAATCAAAAAAAATAAAATTTGCAGATTCGTCAACTACTAAAATGTAGGTCTGCAACAATTTTGGTGTAGCTCATGTTTCAAGGTCTAATCACATCTGATAGTGAGAACATATAGCTGATACTGTTTTGACAGAAGTGTATCACAACATCATTTGATTCATAAACTTGTATGTGGTGATTATGCAGAGGTATATTTTTGTGGATATACACTTTTTTCCAATACACAGCTTTTCCTCTATAATGTAATTGGTATTACTGATCAGACGATACACTACTTTATCTATTGATTATCAGTTAACTGTAATGATTTCTCCTGGTTGACAGTGTAATTGTTTTGCTGTTGATGGCTGGTTCCTAAAACACATTTCTAAATATAATCCCTAAAAGCTGAAATACTTTACTAATTTGGGTCATAATCATATACTATACTGATTACATGCTATCAAGTCCTCTTTTGAAGAATCTGGTGCTAATTTTCCAAATTGTTCTTCTAATTTCAAAAAATTGATCAAATGCCACTACTTGATAATGTAACTTATTTTCAATGTGGAAAGATTCATCTTGGTGAAGATGCCTCTTTGTCTGTCTTGCCTTCATAGTTACCCTACATGATGCTGTCTCCTTGCACCACAGGGTAGCAAGTGAAGAACTATTTTTAAATCATCTTTCAAGATCTACAAAGTAATGTGTGTTGGAAAATAGAATTATTGTGTTCCCAGTGTACCTTTTAACAAAATGCCTCTAAACAGCTTTTACACTAATCATGCTAGAGTAAAAATAAGACTGCAACCTCATTGCAACTAGAAAGGAATGGTAATTACCTGGTGATCACACAGATTTTTTTTTTACTGTTGAAAACCAATTGCAAGTACTTGTGGTAACTAAGTGGCTGCTCAGAGGTTCAGCACTCAACCTCTCGGTGCTTGCAGTTTGCCTGGTGGGAGGAAATCTGTCACCAAACAACCATTGTCGGACTCTAACTGCTATTACTCTCACGGATTGCAGAAGGTTTGCAAATAATTGTTATCTGATTTATAAATGCAGACACACTGACAACATATCATAATCAGTTTGAGTCAGTCTGCACTGATGAGACACAAATCAGTTTCTTTGCAAAAGAGGACTAAACCCAACTGGTTCTAGTCTTGTTATGTTCCTATATAACAGCAAGGTTGACAAGCACCTATGTCATTTCGCAATTAAATTGCAGCAGCTACATCACAATTTCTGTTTCAAATCTACGAGCTTCTGGCTTGACTCTGAATGTAAGTAGTTTGTGTAAAAATCTGTTTAATGTAGACAGCAACAGATTTATCACAGTTAATTACCATATTCTCGCAGACAAATTGCATGTAATTGCCAGCTTGACCTCCTCCAACCTGATAGCAAACTGACTCCATCTTATTGCCATTTACGGCTATTGGCTGCAAGTGGTTGCAGACCTGGTGCCTGTCTCTGAAGCAACAAATTCAAACTTGAACTTATTCACGCGTTCGTTGTACACAGTTGCAGTAATCTTGGTCATTCTGCATTCTGCAGTCATTGTTTCCCCGTGTGTGATTGTAGCACAAAGACAAATTCGTGTTACGCTGGTTCCTTCTTATGTATTATAACATACATACTTTTGAACATACATACAGTTTTTGATAGTTCACAAGTAGTTCACTTATGCAGGCTTGTCTCTCTGTTTTATATTCACTGCAGTGATGGTTGCGTCTTATTTCTGCGTCAGGACATGACTGATAAACCTCTTCTGATCTGTGGATAATGATGGTGAAAGCTTCTTTGGATTCCACTCTCTGAATGAAGGTGAGCAGTAGAGTGATGTGGAGAAAAACCTGCGGGGGTGAATGAAATGGAAAATGTTCAGGGATGACAAACACTCTGAGGGTGTTTATGTTTGTTATCTGTAATAAAATGTAATATGTATAAGAAATTAAGGGCAGACTAATGATCAGTCTCACCTCTCTGCGATGCTACCCTGACACCCAGTTGTGTGTGGTCGTCTTCACCCTCTGGGAAAACCCATGAGGCCCAGCTGCTGGATCAAAATTAAAGTCCAGCCCCCCACCATCCATGAGTGTGTCATGGAGGACGGACTCCAAGTCACATTCAAACCTTTCAGTAGGCACACTGTCCAGATCACTGGGTAGGTGCTCTTGATGATGATGACTGTGTGGGTGTACAGAGTTGAGTTCTCTGTAGCTGTTGCTGCTGCCGTAGGTCACTGAGGCATCATTAGTGTGTGGAGGGAGTCCGAGGGGGAGCTGCATGCACGTCCTTGGACCAGCCATTCGAAGAGAGGGCCCTGAATGGCTAGTCAGGCGTATCATGTTACAGCTATTCAAGTCTTGTGAGGCAGCTGGACCCTGGCTATGCAGAGTATGTGGATTTACACGAGGAAGTGGGTGACTCTGAGAGGGATTCATCATTTTTACTCCATTATGACCACCCACATGGCTTTGGCTGCTATAAGTAGGTATTGGACAACTTGCCCTCCCAACTTCAGAGTGCATCATGTCCCTTCTGGTGTCTGGTTCTCCTGTCAGCAGCCCAGAAGGGAAGATATACTGGTTCTCGTAAGCCCCAAAGCTGGGCTTAGTCTCTGGAAGTGTCTGCATAGGAGCAGGGGACAGGGAGTGCATTCTCACCTGACTATACAAGCACTTCTGGTAGTCTTGCTGCTGGTGTGGGGTCAGTCCAGTGGAGTTATAGGGGCTACTCTGAAGCATGCCGGCGTTTGAGGAGCGCGGGGAGTGTGAGGAGTCAGAGCTGAGCTGGGAGGGTTTAGGAGACAGCAAGTTAAGGTTATCCAGCAGATCCATGACCTTTTCTGAGCGATGCTGGCCCATGGATCCAGACACCTCAGACAGGCTGGGCAGGGTAGAGGTTATCTTAGCACCAGCAACTCCAGGATACATTATGTGGCCATCGGACTCGCCCACATCATCCTGTTCAGAAGGGAAAGGTGAACGGCGACCACTCAGAGTACTGGCATCAGAGCTGGTACGCGTCCTAAAGGTTTTCCAGTTGTCAAAATCTTCATTGCTGTGGGAGTTTGGACTTCCAAGCCAGGTAGAGTACTGGGAACTGGGGCTGCCTGCTCCTCCTTCAAGCCCTTCCTGTAGAGCCATCTAGAGATAGTAGAACACAAGAACACTGAGTACATGTAATCTAGATTCAACAGAATTAAAAAAACAAAAAAACATTTGGCTGAAATATCTATGAAGGTTCAGTTCAGGAGCAGAGACCTTTTTCTTTGCGGCTCTTCCTCTACTCTTGACAAACTTATTGCTGTTGTCCATGGAGGTAGCTCTGCGTCGAGGTGACTTTCCATTCTTTCCTCCTTCTGGGTTCAGCATCCACCAGGAGCTTTTTCCTGTTCCCTCGTTCTGTATGCGCACAAAGCGACTGTGCAGGGACAGGTTGTGTCTGATGGAGTTCTGAATGGGAGAAAAGTGATTCATTTGTAAGTTTTCCCTCACACAAATATCATGGTCAGTTTAATAAATCAGTGCCTGTCACTGAATATGATACTGAACAAAATAAAGTATCGTCAGCAACATAACTTAAGAGACTCTTTTCTCCAGAAATACAGGACCTATTCAATGAAAGAGGGAAGCGGTGATAAATGTTGGACACAAGTGTGACAAAGATAGATGACAATTCATATTACACTATAGTATAATAGTGCAAAATTTGACCAAAGAAACATTTCTCGTTAGTTTCTTCACTCGGTCTGCTTTTTTTTTTTTTCCTTACATTTTTCCTGTTTTCTGAATACATTCTGACTTTTACGTTGTATTCATCAGTTTTTCTCATGCTTTAACTGCTTGTATTGTTTTGAAGGCCCACGAGAGAGCTTACTAGGGTGTCCATCTTTCCTCACTGCGGACTATAATCATGTTTCCTGTGATTTCCACTGACTTTAATCAGCGCAGCCCAGCAGCAGCAACAACAACACCGTTCGCTTTGGATCCAAAGTGAAAAACAACAGTGAAAAAACAAGGAGAAAAACAACAACAAAAAACAGGGTAATTTGGAAGACACGTTACAGAAAAAAAACCATCACTGCTTAATCTTGCCTGTGCCCATCATCGAAAATTACACCTCTGAAAGAGCTCATTGAGATCACTGAGCTGCTCTCTTTTTTTGTATGTGGTCAAATTTGTCCTCGTCCAAATATGCACACACCTAAAGCCTTATTCAGTAGATTTTTAATGCCATGTTATGTATCCCAAAAAGGATGCAGTAGACTCCTCCTGTGGTAATGCTCTCAGGAAGAAAACCAGTGTCGGTCGGGAGGTCATGAAGACAGTTAGACATGGCACAGACACACTGTACAGACTGGTCTTTCTGTGACACTAATATGCAACTTGCTGAGCTTGATGGGGGGGACAATGAAAGACTAAAGTGTAACACAATACGTGCAAGTATGGAATTTCCCCCTAAACACCCATGTGAATAAGAAAGCAGCTCCCTGCAGTTAGTAAACCCAGATGTTCCCAACCGCAGGATTCAGCAGGGATATACAAAGCACTGAGATAAAGATGTTCTCATCCAAAACAATAGATGGATTGTCTCAGTGTGTCTCTGACATTTTGGGGTTAAAGTTAAGCTTCTGGCAGGAATATGACTTCTAATCTATAAAACTACTCTCAGTGAAAGTATTATTTCAAAGTGGAAATTATCAAAGTAGATTCAAGGAATAAAACCAGAAAAAACTGCAAAATTGGAACAACTTTGACGCTTTTCAAGTATTCTTTTTTGTGCCGTCGTCATAAGAAGGTGCTGAAAGATGAGTTCAACCTCAAACTGTAAACTGACAGAGTGAAAACAGAGAGCGGTACACAAGTTAGATTTTTTTTTTGTTTTGTTAAACAGAAACTAAGAGGAGGTCACAGAGTTCGAAGCTAAGTTGGGGAGGGCGACACTGTAGGATGTTATTGCCGGCAGTGAACTCAATGAGTGAACTCAATGAGTTCACTGTGTGCTAAACACGAGCTGCTCATACGAGCTGACGGGGACATGCAAACAGGTTGGATGGCAAAGGAAGAGCGAGGAGGAGAATCATCAGATGTGACACGCTGGGTAAGACCCGCTTCGTGAGACTCACCAAAACAGCTTCTTTGGACTGCACCCCACCACCAAAACCAGACTCCTCCCTTCTCCTCCAGTGACTTTTAAATGAGGCTTCCTGTGTCAGAGGACATCCTGCACATGTAGACTGAAGAGACCTGAGGTTGTATGGTTTCAAAATGCAATTCAATCATTGCATTTTATGCTCATTTGATTTACGACCCTTTTCTCTCCATTTTCCTTTTTTTAAATGATCTCCTGTAACTAAAGACAGGACCGGACATCTTAGCAGTGTGCTGCACAGACTCAAGCCTGCAAACCAACATTTATTTCACTAACCAAATGTGAAGTCTCGCTCACGCATGGCAGAGATCACTGTTGATATGCAAATCTCTACAGCCTTTGATTAGCACCTACTACGGATCGTGCACTGCAAGGCAGTGCTGTGGAAAGGGAAATTTTCTTCTCTGCCTTATCTTTGACAAACCTCAACTCAACTCAAAGACAACAAAAATTCCCCTTCCTTTTTAGTTCAGGAGGTGCCCCACTCAATCATTATTTCTTTGAAAGAGCCGCCTAAGGTCCAGTCTTTTTTTTTTCTGTTGTGTTACGGCATATTTTGTAGTAGTAAAATGTGTGCTTTTGTGGTTGCAAAACATTTCATGAGAAATCTATTTTTTCCTCCGCTGACCTGCTTTGGCAACCAGGGTAGTGACGAGGTCCAGATTAAAGAGAAACTTAAGTGACATAAATGTTTAAGAGCAAAGATCCTCTTAGAGAAGTGATGCCACACAAGTCTGCAGAAGAGTATTACAAAGAAATCTGCAACATTTTCTGCTCTACACTTGAGGACATTTAGTAGTGCTGCCCCTGAAACAAACCGGTGCAGCACGGAAGAGACATTAGACAGCTTATGCAAGAAATCCTGAAATCAGGAAAGACTGAGTTGGGACAAAATCTACTTTCAGTTCGTCCTCAGAAATGGGTCATTAGGCTTCCCACATGAAAGGAGAAAACAGCACCTGCCACAACTCAGGTGAGATACCCGGTAGAACACCTGAGCTGGAGTAAGGAAAGTCATCCATCACCATCATCCATAATGCAGCATGAAATGACTCCTCCTACTGGACTTCAAAACAATCTAATTGACGCAGCTGCTGTTTCTTGTGTAGTGAAGCATGAGGCTTGCAGTAACGGTCGCAGGGTAAGTAAACAAACAGGGCTCGATTGCAAGAACAGGTGCGGCCTCAGTGAAAGTGGCCTCAGTTGCAATTGGTCTATGCATTTTACATACAGCGCCAGCTACAACCACAGACAGGACAGAGGATCTCCCAGGAGGCTGACTGCTGGAGACCAGCTGCTTCTCAAATCAGTAACTTGGTTTTTATCTCAATGATGAAAGCTTACTTGTAGTTAGTGATGGGGAGGGGGGAAGGGAGAATGACCTTGTCTTCCCATCAGTAAATTTCCCAGGCAGGAGAACGTGAGAAAATATAAATATAATTTTTTTCTTTGAAGGCTTTAAAAGTTAAAGTGTACTGTGACTTTTGATGCTAAATGTTAGCTTAGGTTTTCAACCTTTAGATATTGCAACCCTGTAGATAAGCATTTGTGTTTGTATTTGTGCCACTGCTATATTTTTTCATTATCTTTTACACAGTTAGCAGCAAAACCTATAAATGGAAAATAGTGCAGTTTTTTGCTCATCGCTGACAGTTATTCAGTCCTTCTCATTGGATTGCTTGATTTCCCAGTAAGAGAGCCAAGAGGTACTGTCCTAATCTTTGCTAACATTCGCTAACACTAGCCACGATAAGCTGCAAAAATGCCCGGGTAAATAATGGTGCAATTTGTTGCTCACAAATTCAACTGTTTTTATATATTCAACCAAATATAAATGCTGTTAGTCACACCTGTTCAACTGCTCATTAATGCGACTGACTAAGCAGCTAATCAAATGGCCACAACTCAATGCATTTAGTGATGTCGATATGGTCAAGATGACCAGCTGAGTCTAAACTGAGCATGGGGAAGAAAGCTGATTTAAGTGATTTAGTAAAATTGTATGGCTGTTTGTACGAGACAGGCTGGTCGAAGTGATTTATAAAATGCTGCTCTGCTGGGATTTTCCCACACAACCATTTCTTGGGTTTACAGAGAATGGTCAGAGAAAGAGAAAATATTCACTGAGCAGCAGAAAAAAGGCCAGCTTGCTTTGATCTGATCGAAAGGGAATAGTAGCTCCAATGATTTTTCGCTACAATCAAGGTATGCAGAACAGCATCTCTAAATGGACAACAGTGAACCTTGAAGAAGACAGGCTATAGCAGCAGAAGACCACATCAGAAACCACTCCTTTCAGCTAAGAACAGGAGTCTGAAGCTATAGTTGTTATAGAGTAGTTATAGAGGTTGAGCAAAATTGAACAACAGAAGATTGAAAAAACATTGCCTGGTCTGATGTGTCTCAGTTTTTGGATGATTTGGTCAGAATTTAAGATAAACAACATTAAAACTTTTAAAATTTTGTATGATGGATTATGTAGAAAAAGTAGAATTGGGCTGAAAGATCTATCGCTTTATCACCTATTCAGGTTGTAAATCGTGTTTTTAAAAAACACGTAACTAAGTAATTAATTACTTTTGAAAATAAGTAATCAGTAAAGTAACTGGATTACTTTTTTGGGGAAGTAATCAGTAGGACTAGAAAGAGAGAGCATATTTCTCCTGTTTTGGCTTCCCTTCATTGGCTTCCTGTTAAATCCAGAATTGAATTCAAAATCCTGCTCCTCACATACAAGGTCTTAAATAATCAGGCCCCATCTTATCTCAATGACCTTGTAGTACCATATCACCCTATTAGAGCACTTCGCTCTTGCTCTGCAGGCCTACTTGTTGTTCCTAGAGTATTTAAAAGTAGAATGGGAGGGAGAGCCTTCAGTTTTCAGGCCCCTCTTCTGTGGAACCAGCTTCCAGTTTGGATTCAGGAGACAGACACTATCTCTACTTTCAAGATTAGGCTTAAAACTTTCCTTTTTGCTAAAGCATATAGTTAAGGCTGGACCAGGTGACCCTGAATCCTCCCTTAGTTATGCTGCAATAGACATAGGCTGCCGGGGATGCCCATGATGCATTGAGTTTTTCCTTTCCAGTCACCTTTCTCACTCACTATGTGTTAATAGACCTCTCTGCATTGAATCATATCTGTTATTAACCTCCGTCTCTCTTCCACAGCATGTCTTTTATCCTGTCTTCCTTCTCTCACCCCAACCGGTCGCAGCAGATGGCCGCCCCTCCCTGAGCCTGGTTCTGCCGGAGGTTTCTTCCTGTTAAAAGGGAGTTTTTCCTTCCCACTGTTGCCAAAGTGCTGCTCATAGGGGTCATATGATTGTTGGGGTTTTTTTCTCTGTATCTATGAAGCGCCTTGAGGCGACTTATGTTGTGATTTGGCGCTATATAAATAAAATTGAATTGAATTGAATTAATTAGTTACTGATTACTTTTTTCAAGTAACTTGACCAACACTGGTTATACCAGCAGAAGCTCAGCTGTTCTCAGATAACCTACACAGTCACAAGACAGCAATCCACTGGAGCACCTTTGAATTGTGGTAAGATGGGAGTGTCGCATTATGGATGTGCAGCAATTGTGTGATGCTGACATGTCAATATGAACCAAAATCTCTAAAGAAATGTTTTCAACAGCTTGTTAAATCTATTCTATAAAAAGCTTGAAGGCAAAAGGGAGGGGATCAGCATAAGGTGTACCTCGTGTTTTTGTCTTTTTAAGGCATACATTTCAACATTTTACTGACCTCAGTGATAGATTCCGCTGCACTCAAACAAAGTGCTTGTGCTGTGTCTGCCAAAAGGTTTTCAAACAAAGTTGTAGAGAATGAGGAAACTGGAAGAACAATTGTCTATTAATCAAGATCACATTAGCAGGGAAATTAGGAAGTGTGCTAATCTATGTAGCTGCCAGTGACTACAAAGAGCTCAGCAAAGCCATTTTACTGCTGTCAAACTTAATTTCAAAGCAGGATTTTAGGTAATACAGGCTAAAAGGTTAAGTTACTGGAAAATGTATTTGATACTGCTTGACTTCATGAGCATGGCCAACACCCTGCTTCTTTAATTTACATTAAAATCCAGACTTGACTAAATCGGAGTGATTTTCTGCTAACATGTAACTACCACTACAAAGCAGTTATCTGGTAGAAATAAGAGAATAGGAAAAACGAGCACTTGCAGAGATTACGGTCTTCCTGTGCTGCCTTCCTGTGCACCCCTCCCCCTTTCTCTTATGACCTATGATGCACAAAGCTGTGAGCATAGGGCCTGGGTTTGCTTTAACAAGGCGGCAAAAAGGTGAGAAAGCCTGCAGAAGAAGAAGAGCATGCGAGCCTGGTGCAGAGAGTGCAACTCTTTACAGCTCCACATACAGTATGCAGACTACTTAATTAACAGTGAGCATCAAAGGAAGTGACCTGTTTCTGCAATGGCATCATGAAGACGAATGGAGAGATCTGCAATTCAATAATTTAAGCACAAACACTGCACTTCAATCATATTTGAATATTCAGAAATAACAAGACTATCTCAGCCAATTATTGTGAATGAACCGCATTCTTTGCACACTTCATCGGGTGAAAAGGTCACCTTTTTAAAAAAATGTATTTCTGTCATCCTCTGACCCCGTCTTTTGTATTTTGCATAATGGATTAGAGGCCAAGTACATTTTGTGAACATAATATATTTGGAGCTGATTAAAGATCCACATGCCACAGATTCCAGCGGCTCACACATGTAGACAGCAGACAGTACACAGGCCTCAGCCCCCAGCAAACCAGTCAGCTGATTGCTCCCCTCCTTCCCTTAAGCTATGGCCGTTCCTCTTTGAAAGCCCCTGCCTCAAGCCTCCTTTTCTTCATGGGGTTACTTGAAGCTTTTAGTGGGCCTCTTAAGTTTGAGGCAGACATCCCTTTTTAACCTTGTGATCCCGAGACAAATAGCTGGCAGTTACTCTTTTTTTCTCTCTCTTGCTTCTTTTAATAGTTGCTACCAGTTTTCAGGTCAGTGTCCTTAACAAAGTTCACAAGGCAACAATGAAACAAAGGTTGATTAATAAATTAGATGATCCATTAGCATCTAATGCAGTGAATGCTCCTTGTTGTGATTGTGTTTGTTTTCGTGCAGCCCACATAGAGTCATGTGAAAAAGAAAGTAAAACTAAGTACACCCCACAAACATTAGTAGATTGTGGAACCAGCTTTGGCAGCAATAACTGGAAGTAAAAATTTCTGTATGACTTTGTCAGTCTTCTCTCCTCACTGTGGAGAATTTCTGGCTCACTCTTCTTTACAGTGTTGCTTCAGTTCTTTCAGGTTTGCGGTCATTTGTTTATGCACAGCACTATTAATATCTCACCACAGAATGTTAGTCAGGTTGAGGTCTGGACTTTAACTGGGACATTACAACATCTTGATTCTTACCTTTTTTTCTTTAGTCACTCTATTGTAGATTTGCCGCTGTGCTTGGGATCATAGTACTGTTTCAGAACCCACTGTCAGACAGACACCCTCACATTTGACCTCAGAATACTTGGTATACAGAGAACTTTGTGGTCAACTTCATGACTACAATGTGCCTAGGCACCGTGGCTGCAAAACTAGTCCAAATCATCACCCCTCCACCACCGTGCTTGACAGTTCGTATGAGGTGTTTGTGCTGGTATGCTGTGTTTGGTTTTTGCCACATGTGGTACTGCATTATGGCCAAACATGTCCACTTTGGTCTCCTCTGTCCTAAGGACTTTATTCCAAAAGTCTTGTGGTTTAATCAGATGCAACTTTGCAAAACTAAGGAATGTTGCTATTTTCATTTTACAGAGAAGAGGCTTTTTCTGTCGAGAGTTTTAACATTTAACATTCTAACTGAGGCCTGTAGAGTCTGAGATGTAGCTCTGGGTTTTGAGCAATTTCTCTGAGCATTGCACAGTCTGATCTTGGTGTGAATTTGCTGGGACGTCCACTCCTGACATGCTATAAACACCTGAATGCAAATAGCAAACTGTCAGAGCAACTGCTTTTACAGAAGTGCTCACAGTTGCTGATGCTCAGTTAGTCAAATTCACTGATTATCAGAACCTGGCTGCTACTTTTCCTCCTGATTCCTATGAAAGCAGTATTGGGTTGTTTTAAGCAGCAGGTGAAAGTTTCTACTCAGTTTCACTTACAAAGGATGTTGTTTGCAGTTCCAGGTTTCATATCTCAGTGTTTAGCAACATTTTAATCTTTAATGTTTGTATATGAAGAAATAATATTTGGGGCCATCAGGGATGTTTTTTCTTAACTGCAGAACTGTGAATGCCCGCTGACCACAGCATTTCCATCCAATAGTTCAATAAACATTTCACTCAAAACCACAAATGTAAACCTCCTGTTATCACTCACAGAGTCAAATCTCTCATAGCAACCCATCCAGTAGATTCTGTCGTGGACAAAACCAACCAATGTTTGTTCTGGATGAAAATTTCCATTTCTTTTTGTTTTAATCTCTACAATAAATGTAAAAAGGTTTTACTACACAGACATTTTTGTGGCCTTACTATGTGATCCACTAATGGAGAATATTACAAACTTGGTTAAAAACTGAAGCCAGTGGGGAAGAGATTTAAATTTATAATGTCTAAAAAAATGTCTTAAATTAACGTGGCTCTAGCTTTTCATTCAGGACAGTTCTAGTCACAGAAGCTGGAAAAAGGAGATTCACTACTCAAACTGGGAAACAAATCGAACAAATCTTGTTATAGCACTCAAGCAAGTGTATGGGTCACCGCAAAACCTGCCAAGAACTTTGGTTTGGGTTTTGCCATCACTCCAGTCCCGCTATTGGCTCTTATCGGCTGTAAGTTGAGGGACGATGACCTTTACCACTGTGCCATTTGGCTCATCCTGAAACCTTCAGTCTTGTTTGTCACTGGTTTCCAGAATGGTCATATGCATACATCAGGCGTGAGACAGGCAAATCAACACATTGCAGATCTGTAGGCTTGGTGACCTTTTGACCCCCGCGCTAGATAACATAGTGCGATAAACCTCTTCACAGGAGACAGTCACTAGACTCAACTCTGCAGGCTATCACCAAAGCAACCCAACGAAATATTCTTTCATTTGCAGGGCAATGTTTTCAAAAACTTCAAAAAACGGAGGGGGGGAAACGCTTTTTTGTAATCAACATGTTTTTGGGTGACACCTCGGAACTTCAGCGGCAGTTAAACTCAAGAGCGTCACTTCCTGTTCCATTATCTAATGTCACAGTTCATTGAGAAAAACAGTGGCACTGCCAGTAAAACGCTAAAAGTACGTTGCAAGCTGTTCACTGCTACTCACAGACCCACCAGTATCCCAGGGGAAACCAGTCCTCCCCGAGTTAACGGAGGGGCCCTCTGTTGTCCCAAAGGCATCATGATCACTGAGCTGCCACACAATATTTAGAGGGGAAACCAAAAGAATCTCCATGACATACAGTAGACAGAAAGCTGCTGAGGCAGTGCCTTTCCCCTTGCCCTGCGCTCCACCTATCTATACTTTTTTAGGTGTACTGCTACAATCAAGCGCAATGCCCTCCACCCACTATTAGATCCCTGGCTTATCTTTGTGCATCACTACAGCAAGAGACGAAACTGCTTTGTTAATAAAAATGTCAAAAAGCACAATCATAACAAGTAGACCAGCAATTACGTTTTTAAGTGGCACAAATGTTGAAATGATATAAAAGTGATTTTGCATAGACTTGGATTCACACAAATGCTGTGTATATGATCTCTTATTGATTCATCCTCTTTTTCCCCCCCTGCCCTGACCCTCATGTTTTGCAGGGTGGGGATGTTAACACATGGCACTGTTTTCCATCCACCGGGCAGGAAATGCATCATAGTTCATTGTGGGGGAACCGCCGTGTTTTTTTAACAGGAAAGTGTAAAAATAACTATAAGCCAGCAGTTCCAAGGCCTGGTGGGCATGCCAGCATTCAGGAATGGCGAGGCTGAAGCAAAGATGTGTTGATTATACGTAAAATATGTGAATGATCATGAGCTTTTGCTCTTGATAGAGAACTGAGAAGCGTTCGCTGCCTCGCTGAAGGGTAACAGAACCTTTCTCTTTGTTCTTTTTCTTTATCTCTATGACTAAGGAAGGGAAAGACATTCTTCATAAAGACAAAGTGCACCAATACAATTATTTATCTCCCGAATTTGTGTCTTAAAGACCCCCCCCAAACAAAAAAAGCAAAGGCCTTTAGTAAAAGAAATCTCAAGGTCCTATTGAACAAGCACAAACCCTGTGAGCAGAAACCCAAAGAGAGAGAGAGAGAGCAGAAGAAAGAGATAGGATGAAGAGCAGCGATCCCTTTCTCCAGGCCGTAGCATCCGCTAAGGAAACTCTAGAAGACAGGGACACAAAGATATGAGCACACAACTCAGGAATGGAGGATGTTTGACGTAGTTCCCAGCATCCCCTTCTGCCAGTCCCTTCCCCTCGAAAACACTCCCCAGCACTGATTGAGCTGTTTATGTAGCTTCCAGTTATTTCAAACAAAAACAGGCCGATTCGTCAGTGCCTGTACATTCAAGAGTGTGCAGATTTTTAAAAGAAGTAGGTTTAACAAAGTCTGTATATATAATAATCTGTGACAAAGCTTTTCAAGTAGGGTGGTGGTGGGGGGTTAAAACAATGGGAGCTATATATGACTGAGGTTTCCCAAAGGCATTTCCTGACAACTTTCAAATCACCTCTCAAGAGAATGCAGGGGGTTACAGAAAAGGCTGCGACACTGAAAACTCAAGCAGAATACGTTTTGTTGGGCGTGTGCGGGCTTTAATTGGCGTCTTCTGTTGGTCCACCTTTGGCTTTGTCTGCGGGCTTCTGTCCATCACGAGTGGAGTGACATCCTCACTGGCCGGATCAGCATGTTTGTGCAGGCATTAGGCAAATGTTTTCACAGCTCGTCCCCTGTACTTAATATTTCCAGGTCTGCACATTCAAATTGCAGTTTTCAGGGAGGTAGCAGGGTTTCCATGACTGTGGAAATGCTGCGCAAGTCAATGTGTTTTGTGATAATACAGGTTGGCTCCCACATAGGTGTGTTTGCGGGTGGGGGTGGGGGAATCCACAGAGCATACCTACACATCTTTATCCTCAGTCAAAACCCAATTTCACATCGCTGTTTCTGCTTTTTATAGAGAAAAGCAGTCTTGGTGGCATCTATGGGATGTTTACAGTCAGACCAGCTGGTTTGTCCTCTGCTGCTTTAGAGCTGCATGTGTCCTCAGTGACAAAGCAGAGAGGCATGTGCTACCACTGACAGAGGAAACCACTCCAAAACTTCAAAGGTTACTCAGAAGCCAGAAGTCAGCAGCCCCTCTAAAAGCTAACCACCATCGGACAGGTTTGAAATCCCACCATGGTGTTAAAAGAGAAAAGGAATGGGTTACTCCTGTTATTACTTAACTGCTAATAAATCCTGAATTAAAAGTTATAATCATATTTAAAAAATGTGATGGGTTGCTTTGCATAGCACAAATGTGAGTGCTGAGTGAATATACTAAACCAAATGCGTTGCACTATGTGCACACAGTGAAAGTGAATACTGTCACTTTCCTGAAGCAAACCAAGTTTTCTAGATAAAATAAAATCACAGGTTTAAGAATTTAAGGTGTAAATATCCTGCCACGACGTCTCTAAATGCGAGTGAAACAGGGCTGGGTTTTTTTTTTTTTTTTAACTACAAAGGCAATTAATTGCACATCAAACCTTTGCATTTCCTGCTCAGCAGATTGTGCAAAACGCCTTACAGTGGCAATCGGTGCAATAAGACGCTAATGAGGATGTGGCCTTGATATGTTTTGTGCAAGTTTCCACTGTCTGCATATAAAGTCTAGCACGTTCAAATGTCACTCCCTAACTTTTCTTGGTATCATGATTTTGTCCAGCTTTGCTGCTGGCGGCTCTTTTTTCATTGGTGCTGCTTGCTGTGCTGTGGTGGTAAAGATGGTTACAGCGCATATATGCATCTCAGCTCACGCACACATCCTACTGACAGCGAATGTTCACGTGCACGCACACACTCACCTTCCAGCCCGCGGAGCTGGTGCTGTCTCCTTTGTCTTTGAAGTAAGGCACGCTCTTAACCATCCAGTCGTAAATCTGAGAAAGGGTCAGCCGCTTCTCAGGTGAGCTGTCTATGGCTTTGGTGATCAGGTCTGCGTAGGACATGTTCCCCCAGGCGTTTCGCCGGGACGAGCTGCTCTTCCTTTGCCCGGGTCCACCCAAAGGTGGGACCCCAGGATTTGGCACCTGTTGCTGGGACGACAGCTGTGGACCCGGGACCTGGTGCTGCTGTTGGAGCTGATGATGATGGTGTTGATGATGATGTTGGTGGGGGTAATGATGCACACAGTTGCTATCCCGGCACTGAAAAGCATTGCAAAGCGGCTTCTGCTCTGAGTATTCTTTATAGTCCTCCTCCACCAGGTCGAGGTTTCTGATGAACTCGGCGTTTGCTGCTGGCTCCTGCTGCACAGACGGTGCTGGGGAGGATGTGTTGGAGCTGGCCGGGTCGATGAGCTCCGGCCGGGGCAGCGGCCAGGTGCAGGACCGCGGGCGAGAGAGAGGCTCGAAGTCCGGGTCTATATCGCCCGGCTGCGGCTGTTGTGGCAGTAACTCAGCCATGTCAGGGTAACACCGATCCTCTGTCACATAGATGTTCACTTAAAAAGAATTCGCCAAATTGTTAGTAAAAAATATAAAACGGTGACATAAACATCGAGAGGCTAATAATGAGTCATCAAGACCGAAAACAAACCCTAAAAGAGAAAGAGTCGTTTGTAATGTAAAATAAAGAGATATCTAAAACTGAAGTTCACACCATACTGTGTCAGTTAGCAGCAACTCTCAAGTCTGCCGCTCTAACAAGTGGTAGACAGTACCACACTCCGGTGCTGCCTTCACGGCTTACTCACAGGCTCCATCCTCCGAGCTTTGCAACTTGAAGGTGCGTTCAAGTGCTGTCCTGTTGACAAATCACGCCAAATGGACCCTCAAATTTGCAAATCCACATCAAGGGTGATTTAACTGCCTATTTGATGCTACAGTTAATAGTTTGGGCACACTTTCTCATAGCATCGTATCTATGTATTTGTTGGTGCACTTGAGTTTAAAATCTTATTCCACGATTTTCTGTGCTTGGTGCTATGAGTGACAGTCATCTCGACAAAAATAAAAAGTTGTCGTTACTCAATACCAGTTTTAAAAATATGTAGTGAAAGGGTTGGTTAGTCAGCTATCTCTTTCAGTTCGCTTGTCATTCAAACACATTTTGGCGGGACTTGAATGCACCATACAAGCTGAGAGGGCATGTTTTTAGTTTCAAAACGTTCTGAGGGGGGGCTCAGCTGATTCGAAACACTGCCCTAAGCTTAAAAAAAGAAATATATTAGGGCCATTTGTACAGGTTTTTTTTTATTACTTCCATACAAATATAGCAAAAAATGTTAATGTACTCCTAAACTTTTTTTAGTTGAAGTATCTGGATGCCATCTTTAAAACTGTGGGGAATCCTAATGTAATGCACAACCACAACGTTCAGTAGCGCCATCTAGTGGCCAAGCCTTAACAACTCTACATGAGTGTCTCTCCCCCCTACTGCACTGTATGGCCCAGACAAACAGAAACCAGGAAGTGTTGCCAACATCTTATCATGCCAATCACTCTGTTTAAGGAAAAGTGAACAAAATGTGGAAGTGGGGCACTTTGAAACATCAACCTGTCAGTTTCCACTTTCTCAGACAATAGATCGAGCAGGGTGTTTTTAGACCAGAAAGGATCCGTGTGGCACGTTGTTAAACAGGTTGTTTAACTTTAAAAGCACTTCCTCTGAGAAGGGGTACAGGGTTCACGGTCTGATTGTGTTTTCTACTGTAAACTTGATCTCAGATCCTCAATACCGCTCACAGGTTATAGTTCTTGCAACCGGTCTGGGAAAACACAATCACTCATGACTGCAAGGTGTTTGTATGACCTGTGACACTTAAAGAATACAAAAATATTTTCATCTGCACATTTTCTTTGTCACACAAAGGTCATTAACAATCCATTCAGCTAAAGTGTTACTTGTTTTTAAAGTAAGTTACTCTAATGACCTTTTATAACAATATTTCAGTGTAACAAGAATAAATCAACACAACCATTTTATTTACATCACTTAATACCACTTGTGAATCACAAAAATATTGCATTGACTATGTGTGCAGCAACATTTCACTTCCTTTCAGGGCATTTTTCTCAATAGCATGACATCCAATATCTCCACTAAGTTCTCTCCTACAAGAGTCAAGAAACCAGGAAGGTTTTGACTGCCGCATAAACTGTATGAGTAATGATCACGGTGGCAAAGTCTCGCTTTAAAGTGTTGGTTTTATGTGACCACAAAGAGCAAATGCAGACATATTAAACCGTGCTAAGTTTATTCAAGGTAAACATCAGCCTCCTTAAGCACTTCCTCTTTTTGATGGAAGTAGTCCCTGAACCAGGATATATGCTCCTTCTTCTGCTGCACAGTCAGATAGGGGTTTCTGGACAGGCCGGTCACTACTAGCTCCATGAAGTGACGCACTGGCCCCTCACGAGGGAAGCCCTCCTCCAAGTGCTTCTCTAAGAAGATGTGCTCATGGAATGGGACCTTGGCTTCCTCTTCGAGGCCTAACACAGCAAGAATGAACAGTCAGTTTCTCTCTCAGAAAAATGTATTTTCCCCTCTTTTAAAAATAATGAAGTCAACCTTCGTTACTCACCAGCTTCATTGTTTACTGGGTACTGCCATAGTTTCCCTTCTTTGGTCCACTGGATCATTTCCTCAAACCCATTTCGAAGCATCTGATTGGTCGATAGAGACAACTGATTTGCAAAGTCCATGTCCCACAGAGTCGGCTTAGCTGAAAATATGATACAATGACGTTAAAAGCAAAAGATTTTGCAATGTGACATGAAATATGTTTACGGAGTGACAGGCATTAAAAGCATCACAGTCTTGACAAGCATTATTAAAGCACCATGCTTAACATGTTTGATACTGTGTCATGTTTCATCAGTTTAAGCTTGAAAAATCAACTGTCACTCATGACTTGCTTACTAGAAGTCTTCATGAGGAAGACCACTGTTAAGTCAGTGATCTTCTGGTGTGGTGCATACATTTTGAAGACAAACTTTAAAAATGTTTATTTTTAGGCGTTAACAATGAGACAAGTAACACCAAAAAGTGGCCTCTGTGAGCAAACATATGAAATGAACAGTAAGCTTCAAATTGAAAAAAAAGAAAGAAAAGAAAATCTAAATCCATCAATACCTGCTGCTGGTTCAATTCCATCTTCATCAGCAGAGGAGGTGAAGATGTTAAGTCTTTTCCCTAGCAACAAGTTCCTCCTTAAAAAAAGAAAGACATTAGACACAAGATCCATTAAAAACAACAACAAAAAAAACACAACAAAATTAGTGTGAAGAGCTGATAAAAATATTACCGTTTCCGAACACTGGACAGCTCGGAAGTGATTCCTCTGTAATGTGTATATCCTCGCCCGTCGTCATCAAACCGGATCTGATCGGCTGGCCAGGCATTCTGCCGGTTAGGATTCTTGCCTACTTTCATTTCAGCGATAATCACTCTGAGAAAATATTGTTTGATTATTTTTTGTTAAATAAGCTTTTCAGAAAAGAAAAACGGGGGGGGGGAGAGAGTAACAATCTCATTAACTACAGTTATTGGGGACATACCCGAGGTTGTTAATGTCGCCTTTCTTCTGAGCCTCAGCGATTGCCTCGTGCTGCCTCAGCTGCCTGAGCAGCTCAGATTCAGCCTGGCTGTGGTTAGGCAGAGTGGAGGCAGCAGAAGATGCTGCAGCAACCAGATCAGGATCCAAAGTCTCACTAAAAACACAACCCAGGGGGGCACAAAATGAGTGAATGAAATGTGACAAAAGTATAGCTCCTAAGGTTTGGTTTTTAATTGTATGGACATAAGTATTGGGCTACTCTGAATTCAGGTGTTTTCATCTCCAATCAACCACTGATCCATGCAGTATACCTTTACAAACATTTGTGAATGAATGAGTCATTCTAAGGAGTTCACTGAAATCAAGTAGCTGTAATAATATGCAACAAGTCACATTAGTGGAGTTTCTTCCCTTCTAGAGATTCCACACTCAGCTGTATGTGGTATTGTTGCAAGGGAGAAACATTTTGGAACTACAGCAACTTAGCCATGAGCTGAGTCACCAAGTACTGAGGCGCACAGTGCATAGCACAGACTAAACCATTACAATCAGCACAAAAACTGTGTGCTGGGTGCTGGATGGCATAGGTTTCCATAGTTGAGCAGCTTGTGTAGGTCTAACATCTAGGTAGCCCAGTACTTTCCATGTGATGTAAGTAACTATAGATGAAATAAACTTGAAAGAGAATCATGTGGAGTGACTGCTGTTGTCATCTTACAACTTTATTGGCCAATGGTGTGAATAACACAAAAAACTTCAATAAGGCAATACAACCCTTCTCCAACTTCTCTCACCTCTGTGATGAATCATTCCCTGTAGCCTTCTGATACATACTGATGGTGCTCTCCATAGGTGCCGCCTTCGGCTTATATTGTGTAACAGACTCATAACTTTGCTTTGCCTTCAGGTTTTTGAGCTTCCTTTTGTTGGTGACTTCTACTTTCATGGCTCCAAGAAGATTCAGGAGACTCTCCTTCCCACTCTTAGCTGCATCATTCTTCGTTTTCGCTGGCTGCTTTGATGCAACCTGTTCAGTTTTAACATCTGTCTGCTGCTGTGTGGCGTCTCCATCATCTGCCTTTAACACCGCTGGCTCCTCCTTCAATTCGACCACCTCCGCTTGGTCACCCTCTTTAACTGCCTGTGTTTTCTGGTATTGGTCATTCTTCTTTTCACAGAGCGAGCTTGAACTTGTGCTGAAGGTTTTTACCCCACATTTATTTGTAACCCTGTGTCGAGAGATAAACAGATTTGTGCATCAGAAGGAGCCAAATCTGAAAAGGTCACGATTCAGACTTTTGATAATTATTACATTAACACAATATCATCAATATTGAACGTAATAAATGCAAAGGAGGGGGCAACAGTGTCTGGAAAAAATAACATTATTATACATTATAGATTTGTATGCAATTCCATGCAGTTTTAATCTACACCATTTACAAGCATACCGCTTAAAGACAACATGACAACTTGTGATGCTTTGCATATATTTGCCGGTTCGAGCCCCGGCTTGGACAGTCTCGGTCGTTGTGTCCTTGGGCAAGACACTTCACCCGTTGCCTACTGGTGGTGGTCAGAGGGCCCGGTGGCGCCAGTGTCCGGCAGCCTCGCCTCTGTCAGTGCGCCCCAGGGTGGCTGTGGCTACAATGTAGCTTACCATCACCAGTGTGTGAATGTGTGTGTGAATGGGTGGATGACTGGATATGTAAAGCGCTTTGGGGTCCTTAGGGACTAGTAAAGCGCTATATAAATACAGGCCATTTACCATATCTTATATAATATACATATTAGTCTGTGCATCTATACGTGAATCAAACTTTTTTTTCAGGTCCGTGCGATTAACTTCACATACACATTACCATGGAAACAACCGCCTGAAGAGCTGTCAGTCAAGACGTCCATCCCCCTCTTTAGGCTAGAATAAGCTAGTTGCTAGCCACATGCTACTCTTGTTTAACGAAACAAGCAAAACTCAGCATATTTCGTTTGTACTTTGGCAACCTGTTCTTTGACATTAAGAAGCTCGGCAGCTGAGTCTCACGGTCATTAGTTACTCTGTTTCACAGTGTGGCCCGTTCAATCACAGCTAACAGTCACATGGTTACCTCACCTGAAAACCGTCTTGTCACATTTAGCTGCTAAAACACACGAGTCGTAGACATTGACTGAAGAACTTCGAGGCGCCAACAAAGTCCGAAATATAATTCTGTACATTGTGGCTTGTTGTGATGTCCTTCCACGCTCCTGTCGTTTACCTCCGTTGTTACCACATAAGGTCACCCCTGTAAACTTTAAGAGAATGACAGTTCCGTTCCAGGATGTGCAAAGACTCGATGTTTGCTCTTCAACGTAAGAGTGCCGAGTTTTAATTTAGTCTGGATTTATTTGTAACATTGGCAATCTCAATATTAAAGTAAATTTAATTAATTTCTTTAACATTTTAGTTGATTTGATTTTTAAATAAACTTTAGGCGGTTACTGTCAGTAGTATAGTCTCGCGAGACCGCAACCGGAACGTGAGTCAAAATGGCGACGAAACACAACCGCTCATTCACGAACTGAGGTCTCAGCTGCAGTCCGCGAATTAGTTTCTTATTTGCATCAAGAGATGGATATTCAGAGAGAAGAAATAGCTTCGCAAAATCAGCATTTTTGTAAACATTGATTGTTTTTATTCGCATAAGTTCCTGCTTATATTCAGAGAGGAGAAAGCAACTTCACACAGGTAAAACGTCAACGGAAGCTAAGTTATTAGCATGCAAGCTAACATGCTTAAAAATTAGCTTACCGCAAGTTAGTGTGAAATAAGTATATATTTATTCAGAAGCGTAAAGTTACCATAATTTCTTTATTTTTCACTGATCTTAGGTTCCAGTGAATATATATAAAGTGTGGCTTGTGTGTTACATGTTGTAGTTCGCTGTTGTTCCGTCAGTGTGAACAAACCCGCTCCTTGGAGCTCAGTGTGTTTGTTTACCTACAAAGTATTTGGAAAAGAGGAACTTGGACAATCTTTAAATCACTTAACATTATATTAAATGTGTAGTCTTCGCCTCCACATTAAGTTTCACAGTCTTTTTTTTAAGATTTTAGATTTTATTTGATGGGTGTAATTACAACGCGCTAGCTTTGCAATACCTCCAGTCCTGTGAAATACCGTGGACTTGTTTTCATGATAACGTTGTATATCATCTTAAGAACAAGCTCCAAAGACGTAATTGGTGTAGTTTTAAAACACGACTTCTCTCCTGTTGAGGTTTTGTTCGGTCTGTTATCGTTGCATTTACGTTAACAAATACATGCGAAACTTAGAGAATGTGTCTGACAGCAAATATGCTGTTGCTACCACAGGATCTATTATGAATAAGTTTTGTTGTGCTTTAACATTTGTTGCTGACCAGAAAGTTACTGTTGTTTCAGCAAACCTCCAAATAGTTTTTCATGTATTTGAGATTCTCTTATAACCCCTGCCAATCACCAGACGAGATTTTAGATCAGTGTTTGGGTCATTGTTGCACATCTCTACTATATAATAAGCCGTTATTGTATGCAGTGTCTTGAAGGGGTTCCTTTTGTGTGATTATCCACCTTAATGGTTTTGTCGTAGGGACTGCCCATCATTAATGAAAAGGGTTTTGGATGAGGGTCTCCTTGGAGATGTGTAGCTGTGAGGGTTTTTTTTATGGTGAAACGCAATGGGACAATCTGTGTAGTTATTGCATTGAGTCTCGGAAACTAAAAGCACTACAAAAATGATCTACAAAAGGAAATATCTATAGTAAGTGAATTTAGCCTAAATGTCCTGGTTTGGTGGGTATGTAAACAAAGAGGAAAGAACATTGTACTTAGATCTGTGCAGGTATTCTGAGGAATATTCACTAAGCACCTCTAACATTCCCAATATACTTCAGGCCCAACAATAGCCACAGTAATCACACATAAAACCAATGTAAGGGAGCTGGGTTATCAGAACAAGACTCAGCTGTACACCTGCACTTAAAGGAAAAAGTACACTCTTTTGAAGATACTAATGTTCACATTTTGGATAGAGAAGCCACAAAGTTTGAAATATGAGTAAAGGATGCTTCCTATGTGCACCTATAGCAACTGAGGTGGTGGACTATATAACAGTCAGCTATAATGCATTCTTGAGATCAATTCGCACTCACACCTTGACCCATGTCATCTTAATGGCTCACATGATGGGCAGGCTTAGCTGACATGTTACAGAGAATTCACAGCATGGCATGTGACCTTAGTGTGTCACACCCTGAAACTTGTGACCCTGATGACACGAAGACAGAGTGGGTCAGTGACATTCAGGACCACCTTCAAGGTGGCAACACATTAGAAGTTAAATACCTGGGAATCCTCATCAGCCTTTAGAACTGAAGAAGCCTTTTCAATGAGAGCTGAAATGTCTCCCAAGACCCTACAAGAACAAGTCCACTTGCCTTCAAAGGAAGCTTTTAAGACTTGATTATAAGCTATTTATAATCAGAACTCTGTCAACAACATAGTATCACACTGTGATTGTTACTTTAAGTCCATTTGAGTATCTACAATTGGCTATGAACTATTAGAATTTTGTGTTTTAGTTCTAAGTGTGATCTTGACTTTGTGTGTGTGTCTACGAGAGGTTATATTTACAGACCTGTGTGCTTTCTTATGTCAGCCATGGCGGAAGAACGTCGGCAGAAGCACTGTTCGGTCGTCCTGCCTACAGAGTCAATGAAGGCCATGGCAGAGTCTGTGGGAGTGGGGCAGTTACAGGAGGACAGCTGTGTAGCTCTAAGTGAAGAGGTCAGCTACAGAATAAAAGAAATTGCACAGGTAAAGTATGAATTATCAGAGAAAATATTGCCTTTTATTTATGTGGAAGAAAAATGCTCAAAAAACAGTTACTGGAAAATCCAGATTTATATTTAAATCCTCTTTGGTGGTTTTTTTTCTCCTTTTACATAGGATGCTTTGAAATTTATGCACCATGGGAAGAGACGTAAATTAACCACCAGCGATATAGACAATGCTCTCAAATTAAAAAATGTGGAAGTAAGTGAGAACTTGTGTGTTTTTAAATTAAGTACTTTTTGCTGGCTTATTAAGTGATTTGATGGATGCAGTTGGAAGGCAAGCAAGTCTCAATTAATTCCTTTCGGTACAGCCCCTGTATGGCTTCCAGTCGCAAGAGTTTATCCCTTTTCGTTTTGCGAGTGGCGGTGGAAGAGAGCTTCATTTCTACGAGGAAAAGGAAGTTGACCTCAGTGACATTATAAACACGCCTCTTCCCAGAGTCCCACTAGATGTGTCTCTTAAAGGTATTCAGAGAGTCAATTTTTTTTGTATATTTTTGTCCAGTAGTATATTTAACTTGTACTCTGTGCTTGTTTGTTCATCACCAGCTCACTGGTTAAGTATTGAGGGGATGCAACCAGCTATTCCAGAAAATCCACCACCAGGTTAGCTCTGACCAGATTTTTTTCTATTAAAGTACAAAGTTAAATATCTGGAGAAGAAACGTAGACACATTAGATATATTTTGTTTCCTTTTTAGCAACAAAAGAGCAACAGAAAGTTGAATCTACAGAGCCTCTCAAAGTAGTCAAACCTGGTCAGGAGGAGGAAGGTACGATTCAAGGCAAGGGTCAGGGCACAACAACTCCTGACGGTAAAGGTCAGTGTCTTGTTTTCTATTTAACTTTTTTTTCTCTTACATTTCCCTGCTTTAGTTCATTTCAGTTTTGCCTTCACAATGCTTGTTGATAATGTTTATCTGTATCCGTCTTGTTCAGGAAAGGAAAAGGGTCTAATAAGGTTGAAACCACGCAGCACTCATGAGCTTTCTGTTGAACAGCAGCTCTACTACAAGGAAATCACAGAAGCATGTGTTGGATCCTGTGAAGCTAAGAGAGCTGTAAGTTCTGCCTCTACTTTATATTAGTATTTTGTATTATTGAACATTTTAGTAATGGTTTTGTTTTATTAATGAAAACTACAAATGTATTATACAATAAATATATATATAAAAATATAATATAACTTAAACTTGTGCATAAAACAAAATGCCCTTCACTGTTTTTTCTTGGAAGGCCAAAAAAAAGAGTTCTGTCTGAGTTTAAGTGAGTTTAAATGAGTATCTGGCGATTGCAAAGAAGAAAAGCGAACATATCCACATTCTCTGCTGTCAGCTTTCAGCAAACTGCCTAATTCTTCATGCCAGACTAAGTTAACAGGTCATCTGCACACATTCGAGTTTATTTACAATTCGCTGTCCAAAACTGACAGCGGTGGATGGAGCAGCTACAGAGTAGAGCAGGGCGATATGGCCAAAAATATTTATCACGATATATATTTGAAAATTTGCGATAACGATATAACTGACGATATAATTGATGCGAGACAAAATACAACTCCACAACATTACTAGCGCAAAAAGACAACCTTCCATTTATTTTCACGTAAACAAGAAGCTGGTTTTTATGTACATTAAAGCTTTATAAAAATGTAACAGTGCAAATGCAAATTCCTTGCTGAAAGTTTAACCCAAAGGCATTTCCAGTAGAAATGGGCTGACATATCCTGAGCATAACCATGTATAATATCCACTGAAGTTAAAAAGAGGTGCTTTGCAACATTAAACTGCAGTGTGCAGTACGCATTTTTCGGACCATAAGGTGCACAGGATTATAAGGCACATTAAGCGAAACAAAGCAGTCAGATAAATCAAACTTTATTAAACTCATTCTTCTTGCTTCCTCCACTTCTGTACCATTGATTCATTAATGTTGAATTCTCTGGAAGCTGCTCTATTCCCATGTTGTTGCAGTATATTAATGACTAACCTCGTATTGTGGATGGATTATCTCAGTTGTTCTCCTGACTGAAGTTTGGTCCGTTTACAGCATCCTGCCATGCGATTACATTTGTCTCTAACCATGAGGAACCTTCACGTTAACTTTTATAAGTGGAAAAGTGTTAGTGTTCGTCCTCCAGCTTCACTGTTTATGTTATGCTAACATAGCTGTGTCGCTAGCGATCACGTAGCACATCATTATATACCAGCTAGCCCAACTTCAGTAACCCTACAAACGTCACTGCTGTTTAGTTTCCTGTCTTCATTTATGTTGGAAGTGATAGCAGAGCTGCACGTTTGATTTTTTTCAGAAATCTCTCAGTCAGAACATGCAATATCATGCTTAGGTAACTAGCGAAACTAGCGAGCTAACTTCCGCTAGCTTCCTGCTAACTTCTAACTCCGTTAAATGTAATAACTTTTGTTTTCATGGATGCCTGGAAGTTAAACTTCATAGTTACACCTGGTAAAGCAGCAATGCTGATCGTTTTATTAAAGATGAAATAATTTAGACAGTTTTCAACTCTCAGTGATGCTGCAGTGTTGTTTGACCTGAAGTCAAATATACTGAGTTTGGGACCCAGATTACTCCCAGATTTAAGAGCATCTTAGTCCGACAAATACGACAATAACAACGGCCGCTTGCATGTTCTGCAAAAAAATGTGCTTTGTTGTGTATCTGACGGACAAACACCAAACCAGTTCCACATCATGGAAGTTGCACCATTTTTACAAACCAATTCTGGTTCCTCAACAATCGGTCATGTGCGTATGAAAACAAAGGCACTGCGCATGCGCGTTTTACTCCCATTCTATCGCGATATTTCATTTTCCTATCGTTGCCTAACATTATACCGGTATTACCGTGAACGGTATAATATGGCCCAGCCCTACTACAGAGCTCTCTTTTCTTCATGTTGGAGCTTGTTGATCAGGTGGTTTGATGAAGGACTAAAGCTAACTTTTCCCAGTGAAGCTTTTAATGGTAAGCACAGAAACATGTGCTGCTGTTTTGGATGCCTAGAAAATCTAATGGCGCAGCCTCTGTGCACTTTGTGTTTGTGTGTGTGTGTGTGTGTGTGTGTACAGACTGTGGCCCCACATTAAACTACTAACATGGTGATAGTTGAGTCCTACAGAGTCATGGATTTCTAAAAGCATTAAAAAAAAATGTCATCTGGGATTTTTTTTTTTTTATTTAGTTGTTTGTGTTACTTATTCTAAAACGGGTTGTTGTTGTTATAAAGTAAAATAGTAGTGCAGTCTAATTCTGTCATACTATCAAAAAGTTATTTCAGGCCAGTTTGTCACCTGACTTCTCTTTTTAAAAATGTTTGTATATATTTCGCACAGGAAGCCTTACAGAGTATTGCTACCGATCCTGGACTTTATCAGATGCTTCCAAGATTCAGCACATTTATTTCTGAGGGCGTAAGCACATTTCCAACATCTTGTCTTCTCAACCATTTCTTTACCTCACAAAAAAGCCCTGAGCATATTTGTGTTCAAAGTGCTGACCTTAGGCTCTCTTCAAAGGTGCGTGTAAACGTGGTGCAAAACAACTTGGCTCTCCTGATTTATCTGATGCGGATGGTCAAAGCTCTGATGGACAACCCCACCCTGTATCTGGAAAAATACGTAAGTGATGGAAACAAATACAATGTTGTATTATTTTATGAAGCTTGTAACCCAAAACATACTTTCAATGTGATATTCAATTTTTTTTTTCTCTTTTTCTCTCCGTCTACAGCTCCATGAGCTCATCCCGGCTGTGGTAACCTGTATTGTGAGTAAGCAGCTGTGTTTGCGACCGGATGTTGACAACCACTGGGCTTTACGGGACTTTGCTGCTCGTCTTATGGCCCAAAGTTGTAAAACCTTCAGTACAACAACCAACAACATTCAGTCTCGTATTACCAAGACTTTTACCAAGGTGAAGTTTTTCTTTGGTAATAAATATGTTGTTCCCATATTGAAGATGTTTTGATATTTTATATATATATAGTGAAATGCACAGAGCAGTTAGGGTTAGGGTGATTGGCAGTAATAAATTGGCTATAGGTGTGAATGGGTGTCTGTTGCTCTCTTATCCTTACGAGAGATTTGCAACCTGTCCAGAATGAGCACCAACTTGTATCTTATGATGGCTGGAATAGACTTCATAAGAGACTAAATTGGATATGTGGAAAAGGGGGGATGGAGGGAATCATGCAGAGCAGAGGTGTGGACTCGAGTCACATGACTTGGACTCGAGTCAGACTCGAGTCATTAATTTTATGACTTTAGACTTGACTTGAAAAAATGTTCTAAGACTTGTGACTTGACTTGGACTTTTACACCAATGACTTGGGACTTGAATTGGACTTGAACCGGTTTACTTGAAAAGACTTGATATTTTACCCCAAATATAAAATTTAACATGCATATTATATGGAGATTGAAAATGTGACGTCATTCACGGGTAGAACCGCAAAGGATTCTGGGAACTCGTGGCAAGCGGTACTAGCGCACGCAGGCTTTCAATTAAAATCAGTCACACAGCGATAAAAAGAAACACAAAAATGTCAAGAAGCCGTTGTATTATTAACTGCAATAGCCGGTCGCATGACAGCCACGGGAAGCCGACGGGTAAAGAGATCGGTTGTTAACGGATTACGTTGTTGAAGAGCAATTGTTCGAGCCATGTTTCCGAAGTAACAAAGAGGCGACTGGATTGCAGCCATTCAAAGATCAAATATAACGTCCTAGAACACTCCAGCTCACAGGTTAGTCTGCTCCAAGCATTTACACAAAGGTCAGTCTGCTGTTGTAGTTAATGCGTCATTTTTCTTAACATAATTGGTGATATAGGTTACAAGCAAGTCTGTCGCTGAACAGAAATTGTCGCGCTATGCTCCTTTATTTATTGTGCATAAATAGTGAATTGTCCTGACACAATATTGTGTTTCGCTTCTGTTATTATGGTACATTGACAAAAACATATACTTTTATTCACAGGATAAAACAGGTTTTTTGTATCACTAATTGCCCAGTATGATTACAGCATACAATATTATTGTCACTGCTACATTTCTGTGATGCTACCAGAAATTATTTCCACTACTAATTAATTACCGTTGAGCTCAAAGGTCCTATTAATAAACGGTTAACGAATGTGTATTTATGAAGACGATTTGTGAGACTGGTAAACTTATGATACGTACGATGGTCTTTCGTTCTACACGGTGCATTTCAAGGTCCTGTACCCATCCGTCGGTAAACTGTACCTGGGCTTGTTGCAGTGACCTGAAGTTACTAAACTTCATGAGTGTATGCACTCACTCCAAGAACCGTATAATTATAAATATGCATATAAATATGCTAAGATGAGATAGCTGACTTCATCTAACTAGCAAATGTTTTCCAGGCTACGTTGGTGATGCAGTTTTTTTTAATGTGTATGATATTTTTGTCATGCGATTTTAAAGCTGGTCCTACAACCGCATCCAAGAATAACATGCAGCTTATCTCAGAACTGTCGGTGAAAATTATTCTTGGAGCTAGGTTTAATTGAGCTGCATTTTAAAGAGGTGCAATTTCACAATTTGTGTATATTTTCTAAGTTCACTATTTTGTATGTGTTGAGAAAAACACAGATTTTAAAATTACATGGTCTAATATTTACATTTAGCATAACTGCAACATTATTTTTTCGTTTGTTTTTTTTTAAAGACTCGAAAGGACTTGAAATTCAAAGTTTCAGACTTGTGACTTGACTCGGACTTTTACACCAGTGACTTGAGACTCGACTCTGACTTGCCTGACATTACTTGAGACTTGACTTGAGACTTGAGGATAAAGACTTGAGACTTACTTGAGACTTGCAAAACAATGACTTGGTCCCACCTCTGATGCAGAGTATAAATTTGTTTAACTCTCTATCAAGTATTAAACAGGCTCTCTGGATGTATTTCATAATTTTGGCTGTAATACTTTTAAAATGACAAAATAATTCTCTTCTTTCAGCAACCATTCCATTTATCTCTGTTCTTTTTCTCTTTCATTTTCCCAAATAGTACTGTGAAGTGCACATGGTGTAGTGTAGGCGGTGTTAATTTGTCTGTCAGAAGTTAAACTAAATAGCTTCACAGTTTCTCAAAATCTAATTGATGACAGTGTAAAAATGCAGGTATGCATCAAGCTGTGTTGTGCAAGTATGTCTTAAAATTATTAATAATAATAATCAGTAACCAAATATGTCATTGCCAATTTGTAAAAAAACAAACAAATTCTAGTTGTATTTTAATGTTGTTTAAGAGTGTATCTACCCTTTTGCTCTTTAGTCTGATGGAATCTTACTGGCCCTGTTTTGTGAGCGTTGTTTAAGCAGGTGTGAACTTGGTAATCTCCTGTTGCGACTGAAGCGCTCTGAAGCTTTTCTTTGTGCTTTGCATTCTTACGTAGTAACAGTTCGATAATAAACCTTTACCTCACAAATGTATCCTCTAGTCCAGGACACAACAGTTGAAAATTCTCATGTGATTCACAGGGAGGCTTTGTAGCTTTTTTGGACTGATTCAGAACAGGCAGTCAAACACCAAGTAGGAAAACACAGCAAAACACATGAATCCACTTTTTTTTCTTCTTCCAGAGTTGGCTGGATGATAAAACGCAGTGGACGACACGGTACGGCTGCATCGCTGGACTTGCAGAACTGGGACCAGATGTGAGTGGGGTTTTGTTTCCTCTTCTTCTTGTTCTGTCTGTTGCAGTGAAACCAACCTGCTGTTTTTATCTTTTATCCTCTGTAGGTGATAAAGACATTGATAATTCCTCGGCTTGCTATAGAAGGTGCTCGGATCAAAGCAGTGATGGAAGGACCTGTGATCTCTAATATCGATAAGATAGGAGCTGAACATGTTCAAAGCCTCCTACTGGTAATATATGAACTTTTCTGAGTCTCATACATTAGTTTGTAAACTAGAGCAGTCCAAACAGATTACATAAACCCTGAGATTGTTATTAAAGTGTTTTGTTTTCCCTTCTCCTTTTTACAAAGAAACATTGTGCCAGTGTTATTGCCAAATTGCGATCTCCGCCTGACAACGTGGAGCAGTATCGCACAGAATATGGTTATCTCGGACCCATGCTTTGCTCCCATGTAATGAAGGCCAGGACTCAAGCAGCACTGCAAGCTCAGCAAGTCAACAGAACGACATTAACAATCACTCAGGTATAACTTACACCCAGTTATCACCAAAGTATCCTATACCATACCATCATTTATTTATATAGCAATTTAAAAACAACACACGGCCGACCAAAGTGCTGTACAGCAGAAATACTAAAAGTATATAAGTAAAACTATATGAATAATTATTATTATTTTTAATTTACAATTAACAACAAAATAACAGTGTCAGTTACCCGCTAATTCAAAAGTGAGGGAATGAAAATAAGTTTTGATTCTGGATTTAAAGACCACCACTGAAGAAGATTGCCTGATGTGAAGAGGAAGATGATTCCAAAGCTTCGGGGCAACAATAGAGAATGCTCAGTCTCCTCTAAGTTTCAGCCAAGACTGAGAGCAACAGCTGCTCAGGCTAACCGGCGTGAACGAGGGGGGACATAGGGCTTCGGCAGGTCGGACACATATACGGGCGCCAGACCATTTAAGGATTAAAAAAAACAGTAAAAGGGTTTTAAAATGGATTCTAAATTCAATTGGAAGCCAGTGTAAGGAGGCCAGAACTGGAGTAAAATGCTCAAATTTTCTTTCACCAGTTAAAATCCGTGCGGCAGCATTTTGCACCAGTTGCACCAGAGTTCCCTGGCTAACCTTTATTAAAAGGGAGTTAGAGTAAACCAAGGGTGAGGTTATAAAAGCATAATGGCAGTTTCCAAGTCATGCCTGGGGAAAAAAAGGCTTAAGCTTTGACAGACGTCTGAGGTAATAGAATGAAGATTTTCACCACTCCATTTACGTGGCTGTTAAAATGTAAATGAATGTATATTTAAAAATACTTATCTGTAATAAGAGAATTCAAAATTAAAATGGCATATTAAGATTATTACAAGTGCTATTGGTAACTAGTACGTTTGCCTTCGTTTAATAATGAACAATGACACTTTCTTTCAGCCGCGTCCCACCCTTTCAGTCTCACAAAGCGGGCTAAGTGGGTCATCAGGTCCTCGCACTCCCAGCATCATTAAGGTCCCAAGCTCCCTCACACTGATGTCGCCACGACCTGGTACCCCATCACAGCCATCTCCTCCAGCTACTAAGTACATTGTTATGGCAACCAGTGCAGGAGCTGCCTCAACTCAGCAGGTGATTTTAGTTTTTTACCACCACTACAGGAAATCTTTATAAACTGTTTTTCCATAAAGGCACAAAGCCTTTCTCATATACTTGACCTTCATATTGGCATGATAATGTGCCAGATTTGACATTTTATAAATGCTTAGTGTTACAAAATGGAAACGCAGTGACAAAACTTACTGAATAAAGATTGCTGTTGATGATTGTGACTTCTAATAAAATCTACAACTGCTTGCATGTTTTTTGTCTATCGTCAGGTCATAACTCTCAGCTCTTCACAGTCAGCTTCACCAGTAACTAGTACTGTTCCCAGTGCTACATCTACCTTGCAGCCTTTGGTAAAACTGGAGCCTGGCAGTGGCCCTGGACTGACAGCTTCACGACCTCTGCAGAAGTACATAGTCGTGTCTCTTCCCTCGTCTGCCTCGTCGTCTTTGGAGACTAAGAGCTCTGTGCTACCCACCTCAATCTCCTCAAGTTCACTAGATGGAGGGATGAAGCTGGAACGGTCCGAGTCTCCTGGAGCAAGCACACAGTCGCCACACTGAGACTTGTATGAGTAGTGGAGATTCCTATCAAGTTGGAGCACCTGAGCACACAAGGAGATTTGTTTGGGCTGAACTTAATGGGGCAACCTCTGAGGTGATATGAGGGGGCAATATCTGAACTCTTGACTGATTGAGAGAAAATGTGACCAGAGGTAAATATGTTGATGCCCGATGAAAACCGACCAATCTGTGACATCTTCACTGTTTCAGCCTATATTCAAATTGATTTCATGTTTCTTTTTTACCCTAAAATAAATGATTTTTTATTAAATCTTTCAACTGTATGTGATTTTTACATTTCTGTTGTCATTTTAAGTGATTCTTTGGTATTGTCATTTTTGGTATGGATGGCTCTCAGAGTTTGTAAATTGCTGCCAACATCCAATATCTGAGCTTGCAAAACAATCCACATGGGCACCAAGTCAGTGCAATAAATGAAAAAGGTGCAGTACAGTGAGGACAAACAACAGAAATGCTACAGTAGAGGGATTCTGCTCTAGTCACATAAAAACTTGGCTATTTTAATTACAGCTTGCCAATTTTTTTGTACTCTTTATATTTTCAGATGAAATTTAAATATATAACTCCAAACTTGCATTAAATTTGAGGAAAATATGTATGAATTTGTATAAATCAAGTTTGCTGCTACATTGTTGTGTGTAAATGGGTCTAATGTGTAATGAAAGGCAGCTTTAAGCCCAAAGGTTATAAGATAACCTGCAAAAAAAGACTCAGCCTCAACAAAACTTAGTTTGAATTCAAAGTACCCATAAAAAAGTTTTAAAAAAAAGATTCAATCCTGCATTTGAAATGTTGAGCGAAAGGTCACTGAATGCAGAATGATTTCTGTCAGCAAGTGAAAACTGCAGAATAATGCCTTTTGTTTTATATACTGCAATATTTATAGAGATGACATATAGTGTTACTTTGTGGTAAATATGAATTTTAAAGGCTTTTCTTTGCTTAAGTCAATAAAGAAAAATAGAGGCCACAACTGCGTTGTTTTACTTTTATTAGACCTTTGAAAGTAAAAACGGTGAAAGAAGTACAATTCTTTTGCAGCTGTTAAAGTTTTCAAATACAGTGAAAATGAAACGTTGAGGCAGTTCACCCCCAAAGTAAAAGCTGCACCTATTGGAATTCTTTCAGTAAATTTAAGAGCTGAACCACATACACAAGCAAATACAGTAGTTTAAATACTGGACACTTTTCATATCTTTCTATTACTTTCACACAGCTAGTCTCCTGTGTTGTGTGATGAGGGTTGTGATTCACGTGTACATATACATAATCTTTTTTTTAATGTTTTTGGGGTTGTTTTTTTTTTATGTTTTTGACTGAGCTCACTTGTCACTTCGGGTGACTATTATCACAATAGGAGAAAAAATTTCAATATTTAAATTTCTTGAAGCTTTTAACTGTACCATAAATAAAATAAGAACATTAACATTTGTTGTTTTAGTTGGAAAGCCATGTATGGCTGAATGGTTGTAATTGTCCATGGGTTATCCATAACCTTTTTGTTGAGCCTTTAAAGGGGGCTCAGTGTATATAGAAAAAATAGTGGGAGCTCACTCCCATTAGCTGTTTTCACAAACTTTTAATTTCAGGGTTTTTTTTTTTGTTTGTTTGTTTTTTTAGGGCCCCATAAAGCCTGTTGTGTTCTGACGTGTCATATAAGTTGACAGGTTAAAAATCCAATATCTGTCAACTAAAGAACAAGAAAAACCAGTAGTTTAACTTTTTAAAAATGATATTCAAGAAAAATGACTAAGCACCCTAAAAACAAACAAACAAAAGTATAAGTACGAACTTATGAAATTTGTTCATATTTAAGCAATTTGCTCATTTATGTGGTTCAACACTTACTGCAACTTTGGAGGTTTACTTTTTACTGTCTTTGTGTGCGGTTTGTTTGAAAAGGAGCAGGCGGATATTTTTGTACTTGTACTATTTTAAATGCACGTAAGTGCTCCTAATTGTGCGAAATTTTGTTGTTGGTAGTTGTAAAATGGGGCTCATATAAAGACTTATTGCCTTATCCAAATCGAAAGGCATACAAAACGGTAATAATAATAAAAATCAATCAATCAATCAATAAATAAATAATACATTTTTTAAAGTTCCAAAATTATTTTGACCTTTATTTTGAAGGCGGAAGTATCAAGGCGTAGCCGCTTCCTGTACAGACTTTTTTTTTTTTTTTACCGCGTAGCTTTTTTAGAGCTGAAAACTGGCAAAAAAACCCCTGAAACTCTGCAATTACTGTAGACATGAATTTCAAAATACGGCGTGCTGCGAAGGAAGACTGCAAAGACATATCGAGGATGATAATGGTGAATTATAGTTAACTTATCTCTGTTTTTCCCACTTCGCAGTACTTTGATAGGGCTCTGTTAAACGTTAGCTCAATATCTGAAATGTTAGATTTTGTTTCCTAATAATTCTCCAGAGTGTGTTTCTCAGTTGACATAACGGTAAAACGGCATTTTTCAGGATTTGGCGATTTATGAAAAGATGCCTGACCAAGTGAAGATTTCGCATGAAGGTAATTCTCCCATTAGTTAAATGTTACGGAAAGTAAAGATTTATTTGTCTAAAAGCATACCGTTTTTTTCTGTATAACTTTTAATGATGACTTTTTAAACCGACTGCAAAAGCATATGTATAATATGATGAACCATTGTTATATAATTTTGTTATATAATGACTGGCAGTCAGACCACAGTCCTTAAATCGAGTGCAGCCATGTTTACACTTAATAAGTAACTAGCAAGGGTTAAACTCCCAACAATCAGATTGTCATACTCAATCATCATTATAAACCCCTCTATTAAAAAGTAAGCACTTTAAAATCATTAAACATAAATATCAAAGTTGTGTATTTATTCTTTTTATAATTATATAGTCAGTGGTAACTTCATTGCCCCCAATGGGAAATCGATTTGCAGTATGTCCACACATCAAACAACACAAATAACAAAAAGAGAGAGAACAGTTAAATTGTTTATGGCAGAATATGAAAGAAGGTTTTCTGAGATTGTTGTAGAGAAAACTTTTATTTTCATTTGTTGCCTCAACAGTTTAGGGACACACAACAATAATGCAAATGACAGTAACTGTCACAAGTCATGTTTATGTCATATGAAAGAAATGGAATAAGGTATAAACATTCCCAGCTCCAAACAGACCTTTCCAGCACAAATAACTTGGGTGAATTTAATTATTTTCACAGTGTCTGTGTCCCATTTTACTTTTCTCATGAAGCCAGAGAGATTAATGACATAGAACCTGGCAGAATTTAATGTTTTAAAGGTACAGCTAACCACTAGATGTCAATAGATAGCAGACTTCATCAGTTGAGTTGTTTTCATATGCTGCTCAGTTCAAGTGAAAAATCCTAGCTATGGTGGTCGCTGTAGGACAAACAACTCTTGCTGTAGTTCTGCTGTAGTTCATCTCTGTTGTTACCTCAACTGTCAATATGTTTCCACATTTATTTATGCTGGAGAAGGTTGTAGAACTTGGTGAAAGGAGTTTAAGATGAGTCAATGAGTGAGTGAAACATTTGTCCGATGACAGTGAGAGTTGAGTTGTAGAGCAGTTGATGCTGCTGTAGTGGTGTCTCTTTCCTTTCTCTGATGAAAAAACTATAGGTATGATCCATCATATCTTGATTTTGAAACTTGCCTCCACAGCAGGTGAACATCTAAAAACAAACAAACAAACAAAAAAAACTAACATTATACCAGCTAACGTTAGGTTAGAGTGTCCTAAAAAGAACACTTTCCCTCTGATAAACAGAGGCTGGCCTCAAAGAATTTCCTGGCCAGTCACTGTATTCAAGATGGCCGGGCAGCATGGTGGCTTCACCAAACCTGATGCCTGTTCTGATGTATTTTTAGCTGATGAATTCCAGGTTTAGAATTGAACTTGGAATTAATCTTCCAGAAAACATTAGTTCGTTAGAAGATGTAATAACACACTAAACAGTATTTATTCATGGGTACAACATTCTTTTTTTTCTTCTTTTTTTGCTGTTAAATAATGTAAAAAAAATAAAGAAATGAGCTTCTTTACCTTTAGTTAAGTTGGTATTTAAAATGTGCTGCCTTGAAGGATGAATTTATATATAACTATAAAATTCATATATTAGATGCAGTTATTAGCTGAAACAATAACTGCAGCTCAGTGAGAACGAGTGGTAATTAGTCCAACAATGATTAACTGAATAAGATTAGGATTAGGTCCCTTAGATATAGGTGTATACGGTCAACTGCAATTCTTCATGTACTTTTCCCTATCAACTGTCATGCAGCTTCTTTTGAAATACATCCAATCTCTCTTTTATTATAAGATAAAGATAGCTGGATTACTAAGTGTCTTTAAAAAACAAATACAACCAGATTGTTTTGATATCTTGTGTTTTTCTATTGTGCTCAGAAGTTGACGACACACTGTGATCCCAAGCTTGACACAAAAGCATCCTTTTAAGTAAAAGCCTTTGGAAAAATTTACAGTAGAGGACTGTCATTCACAACTGGCTTAATAGAGACCCTGATGCTTCTCCTACTCAGAAAATGTTATTGTCACTACTTACTATTAATGAAGAGACAATTTTAAAGAGAATTCAGTTTCTCAAATGTATGTTTTTGATGTTTCTTCTTGTTTGAGAGCTTTTTATTGCTGTTAAAATAGAGATTAAACATGTCTATATGAATAACTTTTTCTTGTGCAATTTAGAGTTAGAGCGCGATGGTTTCTGCCAGAACCCCCTCTTTGAATGCCTCGTTGCAGAAGTACCAGAAGAGCATAAGTCTAATGAGGGTAAATGTTCAATCATGGCCTTTTGTTTTTATTGTAGTCTTCCTTGTCTGCCACACTTGATCTTATCAGTATAATAAAAGGCTTCTGGCCTTGCTGTTTAGATATACATGTCTGACAAATTGTGACTGAACAAGTGTTACCTCATAAATCAACAGTGGCACATGAGGCTATTCTTCCTAAAATTAAGATAAGCATTGTTCTTTCACGTGTTAGAAACAAACATAAACCTTGCTCAGACAAAGCAATGCTGCTAAGTAATTAGGAACTTCCCAGCTCACGTCACCACAGCTGCACAGTCAGCATTAGATTATTTTAGTTTAAATTTAATATCTTTAGTCCTTATTAGCAATAGCGGTCTTTTACATTAGCAGTCCACATAAAAGTGTAGTTTAGTATAAGGAAGAGAGAGGTTTTTCCATGATATTTGTCGTAATGTTTACTTCCCTTTGAAATATTTGCCTCTTTTTGTTCATATAGGATTCACAGTTACCGGGTACGCCCTTTACTTTTACACTTACAGTACATGGAAGGGACGGGCAGTATATTTGGAGGATCTGTATGTGATGCCAAAATTCAGAGGTACAATATTTTTTTTTGTGTGTGTGTGTGTGTGTGTGTGTGTGTGTGTGTATGTGTGTGTATATATATATATATACACACTTATATATTAGGGGTGCAACGATACAAAATTCACGGTTCGATATTTTTTCGATACAAAATAAAATGTTCATGCCTTTTTAATTTGTCATTTATTAAAATTATAAATATATATTTTAACTCAAAAGTACAGTTTTTAAATTTAACCCTAACCCTTGTGCGTGTTTTTTATTTTGACAGCGAATGCGCACCTGCGGACCACTTATGTGCAGCCCTGGTTATTTAGCTCGTCATATTGCAGCCACAGAAATTCTTTTGTCCATGAAACCATAAAGCTGCACTTTCTTTTTGCCTTATAGTCTGATTTGTCATAACTTTTCCGTTTTGTGGTAAGCTTTTCTTTGGCTGTCACTTCTTCACCCTGACCTGTCTTATTTGGCTCAGCAGAACTAAAATATAAATCCTGCTGCTTTTACACAGGCACTCACATAAGCTCAGCGATTCTCTGCGCGATCAACCTCTCACATGTTTAAGCTTGCTGCGGGAGATTTCACTTGTCATGTTTGCATAGTAAGCTAACGATTGATAAGACGATGTCAGAGGAATTGGTGCACAAATTATCATCACTCACCAATCAGTGCTGTCGCTCTCTATACACAGTTCACGCGATTGCAAAGTGAAAGCAAAAAAACAAGCGCAAATTCAAACGCGATTTCAATATGTCACATATTGACAGGGGCTCACCGATGCCAATGACATAATTACCCAGCTACATTTCCGAAAGAATGCAAAAGCATTGACATATATTTTTCCTTCCTACAATAGCCCGACGGGCAGGGCAGAGATAGATTTTGGTAGCCCGACTGGAAAAATCGCTAGCCCCAGGACGTCGGGCTAGCGATATTGCAAGCCCTGTATCTGATTGAGGAATCACTCATCTTTGGAAAAGAGAGTTTATTACAGAGAAATGTCTCTTTCCAAAATAAAAGCTATACTATCCGCTTCTTCTGGGCTATATTCTCAGCAGCATAAGGAGAATCATGTGCTAACAGCTGTCTAAATGACTCGGCTAAAGTTAGTAGCATGCTTGTTGTTTTTGTCTTTGCACTAGGATGATGTCGGCGTAAATGTGCAGTCATATTCGTTGTGTTCCCACTAGTGCTTTCAGGTTAATCTCGTTGAAATGACCTTAACGCCACAATAGGGCTGCTCGATTATGGCAAAAATGATAATCACGATTATTTTCACTGAAATTGAGATCACGATTATTTGACGATATTTATTTAACCCTTTAAGACCTACTATAGAACCAAGTCCACCAGAGCTTATATTATTTTTTTTTTACATGTTGTAGTGCCATTTGTGGGAGCATTTCAAGTTGCTATACATCAATACAACTGTTATAGCCCATATTTTAATAATATGTATGCATTAAGTCCATAGTAATTACATAAATTGCAAAAAAGTGCAATAAACTACAAAAAAAATTGAAAATCGCTTTTGTTTTGTTTACATATATTTCTACTTGGAGAAATTTAAGAGGTTTATCCCTCAAAACCTTAAATACAATAAAGTTGCAAAAAATAGTTTACAACAACAGGAAATTTATTTTGAGTGTCTTCATAGTTTTATTTTGGAGATACAGTTTTTATATACTGCAGGAAAAACAAAAAACAATCCTATGATGCAAATTTGCAAAGAAAACAGCAGGTGCATCATTTCACTGTGGGAAGTGTTACGAACAGCTGATGGATCGGCAAAGCGTGTTTCTGGAGTATTATGTTTTTGTTCCTGCAAGCGCTTTTTATGCAGTTTTTGCAAAGCTATATGTGGAAGGAAACCGTGACCGAGGACAAGCTGATGGCATAAGTTGTAAGTACAACTCCTCCGGTTTCATATGCAAAACAAATTATTGCGCTAGCTTACACGGTTCAGGTTCTACAGGGATTTAAAAATAGTTACACAACACGGAGCGTGCTGCTCTGACCGGATTTAAAGGGTTAACAATGACTTTAAAAAATAATATAAAATAGTGTGCAACACCACTGAAGTTTTTTTTTACCTCTCTTTTCAACCAACGGCAGTCACTCTCCAAATAACTTCTGCTTAGCTTTCCGGGCTTCCCTCGGGTCCTCTTAATCAGCGGTCTCCAACCTTTTTTGCGCCACGGACGGTTTATGCCCGACAATATTTTCACGGACCGGCCTTTAAGGTGTCGCGGATAAATGAGGGAGGGGCTAATAATCGGCTCAGTCATTTTTAATGATCGTTGAAAGCCCAGATCGTAATCGTGATTAAAATTCGATTAATTGAGCAGCCCTACGCCACAACACGGCAAATCTCCGTTAACGAGCTACCGCCGATCGCCCCGTGCATGGGGCTAGACGGCCAACACGTTAACGAGCTAACTGCGCTAACACACTAGTTCCCACCCATGGAATTGAGCATTGCATGGCACATCCAACATACTGTTTTACTTTAGTCCATGACTCGCTTACCTTCAGGGTCATACGTCACATGAAAACCAAAATAATTCCAAACGCCAGATCTGAATGAGAGTGGGGGAGGTCCATGTTGCAACTTCTGTCTTGCTAGCTTGCCCTGCGCTCTTCCTTCTGACTATGCTGTCTGTGTTGAGCGCTCAGTGGATCTGCGCTAGACAGTGCAGCCTAGGCGGAGTAGTCGAACGCAGATTCACTGAGCGCTCAACACAGACAGCATCGTCAGAAGGAAAGTTGATAAAATAAATTACAAATGTTGTATTGTTCGATACATATGCGTACCGAACCGAAAGCACTGTATCGAACGGTTCAATATCGATACGAATATCGTTGCACCCCTAATATATATATATATATATATATATATATATATATATATATATATATATATATATATATATATATATCTCAATCTAGATGTATTTGTTACTTTATCATGTTTATAATGGTTTCCCCTGTAGGAAATGGCATTGGTACAGCCTTATTGAGCAAAGTTGCAGAGGTAAGACTGTTTTTGTTGTTGTATGGAAAACCTATTTTTTTTTTATTTGATTTGTTGCATTTGGACGCTTTTGATTTTTTTCTTCTGTTTTGGTTAATATCAGCTGTTTTGTGTTATAGCGAGGTAATAGTGCATGATTAAGAGCAGGACAATTTTTTTATTTGTTCAGATTGGGAAAAAGAAGCAGTGTGTGCGGCTGCAGTTGTCTGTGCTAAATTGGAACACTCCCTCTCGAGACTTTTATGCTGCTAAAGGAGCTCAGGACCTCACTGTCACTGAAGGCTGGCACGCTATCCGCTTTGATGGACAGAACCTGGACAATTTAGCAAATGAAGCACCTAAAGATTGACAAGAAAACTATGCTCTTTACCCTTCTGTGCAAAATGGTGCTTGTTTTAAAACGTTTTTGGTATTTTTCTCCATAAAACAGCCTTAATTATATCTTGTGTGTGTCCTTGATTTAACAAATTAATTTACAGGGGGCGAAGGATGTGAAATACATATGAATTTAGTATTTTTGATGTGATACGGCTATCCCTTTTGATTTCTTCTTCTATAGACTTGAAATAGTATCGCTCAAAGTCCCATAAACACAGACCCCTGCTAAATAAAACACTGAGTAGCATAAATCAGTGGTTCGGTACATTTTTATGTTTTCATGTACGTTTCTGAGGAACTGAAAACCCAGTGTATTACTTTCACTCTTACAGTGATGCAGCTACTGTGACCAATTAAGTAATGAAAAGGAAGAGATATTAAAACAACCTGTTAAGAATGAGGCTTTTAAGAATGTTAAGAATGCGAATTTTTAAAGTGCTGTACATGACTTTATGCTTTAAATGTTATATTTTAAACTCTTCCTTACATTTAAATTATTTATCACCAATCAGCAAAATGTTTCTTGACTCTCATTGGGTAAACCAAATCCCAGATGTGACATCACAGCTTTCCAGCAGGTTGCAACTGTGAGATACTCCAAAGGTGATTTTTTGTTCCTGGAAGATGGCATTTTTAAAGTGTTGAATCTGTATTATGTGAGAATGTAAAACACAATGTGTCACCAAACTAAAATGGGCATTAAAGAATAAAGTGGGCCCTGAGAAAGTACTGTTGTTAAGTGGGTTATATGACAAGATTTGAGCTCTGAGCTTTTTTTTTTTTGTTGTTGTTGTTGATTTAAACATTCAAATGAAAAGCTGCTGTGCAAGCAAGTTCTGTGAATGTCCTTTTTTATTTGACTGTGTAAAGTAGTTAATAATGACAACAACAATGTCACCTGTGCTAAACACCGCTGAGCATCACTAGCAGAAATCATAAACATGTTAACATTCTCATAATTTAGGGCATTCGATTACTGTGAAATGGTAAATAACTGGTAAATATATAGTAAAAAACCATGCAAAAATCTTGAGAAATGTATAAAATCAACAAAGTGACATGTAAATATACTCTGTGCTTATGATTGTTTCATTCTTTTTACTCAAGTGGCTCCTGCAGAAAAAATAAAAAACCCAAAACAAACAAAAACCGCACTGGCTGAAACCACACGTGTCCTGTTATTGTGATAAATTATGTATGGGACCATTAGAAAACAAAATATACCAACTGTGTGCTTAGTTGGAAGTGTGACTTTTGCATCAAAATTTACTTACTGTAACAGATTTTGTCCTGGAACCTATGACCGTAATTGATATTATACTGTCACAGTTTTCATTATGTCCCCTATAAATGATACCAGATTAATTTTTTTTCCTCATTGTCTCTTTCAGAAAGATTCTGAAAAGATTCTTACTTTTCCGTCTACACATTAACTTCTTAGACATATGCGTTTCTGTCATAGTTGACAGACTGAGAGGGTGCCACAGTTGATCGCACGTGTCCTCTGGAGGATGGTTGGAGTGGATACGGTCTAAAATACAAAAGGCACGTTTAATTTTATTATATTAATTATACACCTGTTATATGTATAATATCTGGCGAATTAAACTTTTCAGCAACAGTTACATTTTTTCACTGTCAGTCATAATTCCGCAGGAACACAGCAGGCACGAGCCTCCACAAATGGCAAGCGTGCCTGAAGCCCAGCCAATATAAAGCGCCTCTCCAAGCTCATACCTGCAAGACAATAAGATTTATTTATATGACATTTTGATTGTGATATTTATTTAATATTAACAATTTTTAATCTATGTTATGTGCTTTCAGCTGATGCAGATTATATTGACTTACTTTGTCCCTTGGTAAAGAATGTCAAAGAACTGCTGGGTGATGTTTGCTGCGTACCAAGACACGGCAATCATGGTGCAAAGCCCTACAAAATGCAAAAACAAGTTAAATTCACAGAGTAGTGCACATATCTTTATTAAAAAAAAGTCAAGTTTAAAAACATTAGGCCAGTTGTGCAACAAAAATGCTATCTAAATGTTGCATAAGATTTTTTATATTCCTTTTTAAAAACTTTACAAGTTGTAGTTCAGTAAATCATATTAATTATGTAAATTAAAAATATGTTGTTAAATGAAAAATGTATATATCAAATATAGCTTTTTCAAATACAGGGGAAAATACTTTTTGGTCAATGAGATGATCCTATAACTGGGTTCACACACTGTTTTTTAAATGGGGTAACCAATAGTGCTGTTGAAATGCATAAACTCTTATTAATGACGGTCCTATATCAGCAGGTTTGTTAGCGTAAGGATAACCTTTTGAACTAGTAAACCATTATATAATGGTGATATGATAGCATGTCTTGTGAAAAGTAGAAATCGAACCAGGCATGCTTATATTTAACCAGGTGTTCTGTGCAAACATTCATTTGGGAGTGTGAACTGTCTTAAATCTGTCACATGACTTTATGGAGGCTAGGTTGCATTTCTCAAATTGTAAGTCTGGTTCAAATAATCAGGCAAAAATTTCACATGTAAACACTAAAATGCTTGTTTTAAATGAAAGTTTTTTTTTCATTCCTTTTTTTCATAGATCTTTCATCCACCCCCAAGTCTTTACCTTGCAGTAAAAAAAACACTCCTCCAACTGCAGCAATCTTCCCCTTTAGAACATAGTTTTCTCCACCTATTTTCGAGCACTTCATTCCTACAAGCGTAGCCACCAGGCCAAACGACCCAAACACAATTGAAGCAATCATCAGTGCTCGAGAGGCCTGAATGTAGCCTGTGTGCAAATAAAAGACAGAATAACATATTGATTTATACGTTTGTGTACCGTATGGTTATATCTAAATAAGTAACAAAGATTTAAGCAGTAAGTTGGTAAGAACTTTAGAAAAAGCTTTTTTTGTTTGTTTCTATTAAGCTTCATATAAAAAATTCTTGCCCTCAGATTTTCATTTGTTTCACATTTCAGTGAGAGGCTCCACCTTGAATCTCACAGGACAGACACAATGATATGAGTTGATTAAGTTCAGGCAGACCACAAATATTTTCAAATTATTCCACATTTCACAACTGATAAAATAGTCAGCAAATTGTAAAAGTATCTGTTGTTTCAGAGAACAGGAAATGTTTATCCTTTCAGGTCTAGGCAGATCTTGTGACCGGGCTGTACAGCCCATCTTGGGTCTTTTTTTAGTACCAATCAACCAGAATACATAGTATAGAAATGTGTGCCTCAGGATTGTAGGCAAGACTGATAACTGTTTGAGTACTACAAAACTCTTTCTCTTTGGATCACTTTGATATGGTGAATATTTATATGTCACTTCGCATAACTTGATTCTTAAACAGTAACTTAAGAAATACAAACCAAAGTAGATGCTAATTGCTAAATGGGCATTGATTAATTATAATTCAGTCAAAGTTTTTATTGCATTTGTTTTTTTCTGGATTTTCTATTGCAGTTACTCTGTTCACCAGTACTTAGTACAGTAGAAATTTCCAGACAAGTAAACAACCGACACACCCTGAACAAGTAAAATGTTGATGAAAACATTCATAAAAAGGATCAACCTTTTTTACCGTTGTAAAGACTGTTTAATTATTTGTTATTAAGGATTTTTTTAAAGTCCTCTGTTATAAGAGCTGATTTTTACAACATAGTTTAAGATGGTTTCAGATAAAATCTTACTTGGAAAGTCTTGGGCTTGAGTAGCTAAGCCAGATGAATCCTTAATTGATTAATTAATAAGTACTTAACTTAATAAAACTAAAAAACAAAACAAGAACATTTATGTGTTGACCACATACCAAGCAAAGATGGGAAATCACGGCAATAATTAACGCCTGTAGAGTCAGTTGCACAGGACATCCAGAGGTTTTCATTGTTGATGGGGTGAGATAACATTACCATCAACTGTAAATTCCTTCCAGTATCGATTTGGAAGGGCGACCCTGATCATTATCCAACTGTGAAAGCCCAGAAATGAAGCAAAAGCTTCCACTATTGGGTTTATAACGAAAAATAGACGTAAACGTTCATCTCCAAACTATGTTCCCACACAATCTTGAAGTTGTTAGCCACCGAGCCTCAATGTGTCAGAAAATTTTCCTGCTAAGATACTACAAAAAGTACAAATTAATAATTAATTCCAGCTCACCCACTCAACATTCCCTTTATTCTGAGTTCTATTCAAACTTTTCAAAGACTCAAAATGTTACCCAACTTACGGGGCCACAGAGAAGTGCATACCAATGTCTATAGATTTAAAGCTACATGTCACCTTTTGCCATTTGCTTTAAGTCCTGTGCCAATGTTATTAACTATTTATTGATGGGATTCAAGCCATGCTTTGGCTCCTCATTTCACTCTCTCTACAAGGGATGATGGTAACAGCTGTGGTAATAGGTGATGAGGATGCATAGTTGCATTATGACCCTAAGTCGAGTCTGCTTGCCTGTCTGCAAATCAGACAGATTCATTATTAGTCTTTTAGGATCCCAGCATTTGGTAATGAATAAAAGAAGCATTTAACTTCAAAATGTACTCTCTTCCAAACAGTTTTAAACTAAATTGCCTAAAATGAACATGTTATCTCTGAGCATTGCTAAAAACAAGTTTTACTCGTTCTGTAATGGAGTGAAGTACCACCAACCCTAAAATGGTTTTGAACATTGCGTTTACACACATGACAAAAATAAACTTACATGAGAAATTTGGCAAAAGGTTTGTTTAGATTGAACAGATGCTGTTTATTTTTTCTGTCACGCCTTCAGATTACAGCCTGTGGCAGATATTGTACTTTTTTTTTTGGCTTTTATGAAGATTATTTGATTATTATTTCATATTAAGTTTAAAGCATTTCTTTCAGTATGACTGTAAAATTTGCTAAATCATCAAGAGAATAAAAATACATATATGAGAATATGCAAGCTATGCATATAATCCCAAGTACTTTTATATTAGTTACCTAATTAAATTATTGTAAACGGCGTATTTTGGAAGATGAAAAAAATATTATGTAAAAAATTAAAACTTTACTTACCTGGAAGAGCAAAAAGGGATGGAAAGTCACGACAGTTATAGTTCCCCGTTGAATCACTTGCACAAGACATCCATAGGTTCTCATAGAGATTAGAAGTTAATATAACACTGCCGTCTTGACTGGATTCCCTCCAGTGCTGATCTTCTAGTGTTATAAGAGTCAATATCCAACTAACAAAACCTAGAAAAAGTGCTACGACTTCAATGAGCGTGTTCATCTTGGCAGTAATTTTTATTAATAATTAGTAGAAGTAATAATAATTGGAGGAGCTCTAGTTGCGACTTCAGTATCTGATACACATTTTGGGAATGTGAGAACTGACTCAGGAATTTTTTTCCTCATGCACTGGTACCTGGACTAATATCCGCGTTGCTTTATAGCCTGTAGCTACAATATAAGTGTGCTAATCCCGCCCAAAATACATGACATTACACATGGTAGGCAAGTTGCCATAGAAATGTGAGTAAACAAGGAGCATGTTCATAAAACATTAACTGTTTGTATTATTAAGAATGTTTTGCAGCAGTTCCAGTTTTTTGTTAATCTCTGAATCTTGTCTTTCTGTCTGTGTCCTGTTTCTGAGGAGTTGGTAACTTTCAATTTTAATGAGGCTATTTCAAGTTCCATGGGCAAATACTTAGGGGGGAAATGCTGAATTAACAGTAAAGCAAACACTTGAAGCTGCTTAGGTGATTTATAAAGGACAGAAAAGTATCTTTTTGCGGCACTAGTTAAACATTAACAATTTTGCAGCAGGAAAAAAGACCTGCTTAAATTCCTAACATTTGTAAATACTTTTTTTAAGTGATACAGCATATCGATCCAACAATGTCTGTTCTGTTGAAAGATTAGCTTGAAAAAGTGCAGAGCTGTCACCTAAAAGAATCTGCACAAAGGCCTGACTGCTACAACTCAACCTTGTAATTCATTAGTGTCTACACATGAGAAAAAATGTATGGAAATGTAAAAAAAGTCCAGAATTTATCTATACTGTACAATATATATGAAATGTATGTTTGTTTTAAATTAATTTTTTGCACGTGCAAATCTCCCCGACTGTCCCTCAGAATGAATGGTGATGTGTTTACCATCTTTGACTCAAGCAATTCTTAGTTTCTAAGAAACTTCAAATCACCCCTTAAAGTCTGTATCTTATCAAATGGGAATTCTCTTTTGCTGCCAGCAATCAAAAGCATAGTTCAAAGTACTGTCATATACTTACAGTACTGAAGAGGAATTACACTTTTAATGTTTTGTTAATCTTTTATCTCCCTGCCCTCCTCTCTATAAATTTAAATACTGATTTACTTGTGTCCGCACTGACCTCTTTGCTTAAAGGGAAAATTGAACTGAATTAGACAAGTAGCCGGACTTGATGTTTAAAATCAACCCTAACTCTAATCCCTTCATTTTCTTATTCAAGACAAAATAATTCAAGATACAATTTTATTTTTATTATTTCAACGATTTTAAGTGAAGGTGTTAAATTTCACCTAGTTATAGCAAGTTAATTTACTGCAAGCGTTGCATATCCCTTTCACGTTTCAGCTGTAATTACTGGATATGTGCCACGCTTTTGTACCCCTGGCTTTCAACTCTGCTCCAAATGTTGTTTCACTGTCAATGTTTTTAAATCCAAGTTAGCTTCTAGGCAGGGTTCCTATTCCACACCGTTCCTAGAAGAGATCTATAAATGTCATAAAGAAGTAGTCAATGAGGAGTAGCACAACCATTCAGTTAATGACAAAACTACTGATAAGGTGTAAACGAGACATTCCTTAACTTTATTTCTGGATGATTATTTTACATCTAAATATAGCCAAAATCAAAACATAGTCATTGTTTCTGACTTGTGTATGGGTGTGTAGTGATTTATATCTGGTACATTGTGGTTATCTAATGATTAATTGACCTGTAATTAATAAGCTGCATTGCACAGATTGTTCCATGCTTCTCCATAGCTAGCCGCGCCAGCCACCATCTACTATTAGTAATATACTGACATATGGATGAATCTGCTCTGAAACGGTTTGCTTTGCTTCAAGTAAACTAGTAGGTAAGGAAGTAAATTCATTTATAAAGAAATTTTGCATAGAAGATGTGACTGTAACAGTAGCTTCTGCACAAAATTCGCTTGAGACTATCTGATTTTCTTTGATTGTCTATTTAAATGACTTTCATAATTGAAAATATTACTTAACTGAAGAAAACTTTTGAAAATATCCCCTGTTTCAATTTTAGAGGATGATTCATATGTGGTTTGGTAATGTAATAAATTCAGCAAAAGCCATTTAACAATGCAGCATATTTAAACCTCGGTCAGGTTTTGTGTGCTGAAGGTAGCAGAAATTTGATGAAGTAACTGCGTCAGTACTGGTTTTACTAGTACGGTACTCGACATTTCCCCATCCCTCTCTTTCTCTTTCTCTCTCGCACATTTTTTTTTTTTTCCACAGGCAATCACCATAACCAGACAGCATGTGTGTCTGCGTGTGGGTGCACTTGTTTGTTGATTAATTGCTAAACTTATGACAGCACAAAACTTCCAACATAGTGGTAGGTTCATCGTCCTGTCAAGCAACATTTGCTATGTAAAATTAAAGTTACAGGGTGATTGATTTTAAATTTCTTTCTCTGTACAAGGTTAAATTGCCTCTGAAATACGTATATTCCAAAACTTATAGCAAAAATTGTGGAAAATTTGCATGTTAAGGTAACACGCAATCCATTTCAGGAGCATTACATTGCAAGATAGAACAACAATTAATAATACATGAATTTCCAATTATCTTGTAAAATATCACATAGTTGAAGTAATCAAAAGCAGAACATACCTGTTTGTTTGTTTGTTTGTTTGTTTGTTTGTTTGTTTGTTTGTTTGTTTTTGTTTTTTAATGAAACAAGAACTTTTCACGAGGCTTAATTAGAAAGGAAAGTTATGGCAGCGGTTTTTAAAATATACCTTCTCAATACCATAGTTTTTAATTTTGTACAAAAGAATAGAATGTTCCAGTTGTGAAATTTTAAAGTAACATAGTTAAATAGTTTATAAAGAACAAAGAAAAACTGAGATACAAATACAGTACTATTGCCTTAAAAGTACTGCCCAGACAATGAGTGGCTCTAGTGGAGATCTGCACTCTCTGAGTACTTCTGGTCTTTCTCTTTTATATTGAATTGTTCACAAACAATTGTTTTTTTTTTTTTACATTTTTGATAGTTACTTGTCCTCAATAAATGGTAAGCTGCATTAACTGTTAGCTTTTGCATGTTCTCTCTCTGTTTTGTGTTTTGTTTTTTTTCTTCTTCATCTTCATCGGTGTCCTCTTGACCGAAAACATGCGAGTTTGGTTAATTGGATGGATAAGCATGGATTTTCATTAGAAGGAAAATCAATTATTCGTATCCTGCGTTAATCAAGGTAAATGCAACAGGAAAAAAGCATTTGAGTTTCAGAAATGTAGATAAAATAATTGATAATCTGTTGCTGTAGGGTTTGATTAAAACATCAAAAAGAAAACAGATTTATTGCAGGTTTGTTCGGGGAACACGTCATCATGTCATGATTTTCATCATTATCAGATGGTTAATAATTTATTTCAATAATTACGCAGAATGGTGTAATTAAGGTCAGTATCAGTAAGAAACGTGTTCAACTCGAGACAAACAAGATAAATGTCCTTCAATAACATACTGTTCTGACCAACAGTGAGTCATTCACTTTTTTCAACTATTCTAGAAAATCCTTGTCTTTCTTTTCTCAGTAAGAACAAGCCGCCTCTTTGTAGAAGTGAATAAATAATCAGTGAAATGTCAACACAGTTTTGCTGCAGCTGGTAAACGTGCAATGAAATTTAATCTGCTGATTTGGTCTCGTCAGTACTGTTGTGTTGGTTAACAATGTAACCTTAGAGGAGGAAGGTCCTGGGTTTGATTGCAGGCTGGGGCCTTTCTATGTGGAGTTTGCACCTTCTACCTCTGACTAGATGGGTTCACTCTGGATGCTCTGGCTTCCCTCCCACAGTCCAAAGACACACTGATGGATAGAAGATTTGGTGTTGCATTCACATTGGCAAACAAAGTAATTTTTTTGGCTCTTCCACATTTTGTCATAAGCACAAGCTGGACATTTGCTATATATTTTATCACCATGTATATTCATATAAATTCAAATGCAGGCCAGAAAGTTACAAATGAAAAGAACCAACTCTTGCCCTTCCGAAGGTTTTATTGATTGCTTTTAACTCTTCTATCTAAAATGTTTCCTGTAATAATTACTTAAATCCTGTTTCTTAATAATAAATACATAAAGAATAAAAACATATTACTACAGTGTCAATACAGATTACATTGCATGTGATTTCTATACAGTTAGCTTTTCTATAATTACTGAATAAAAATCTTACCAATGCAATTAGTGCAACATATGTTTTGACAACTTTATATTTCAGCTATGTGTTATTTCACCATGCTGTACTTTTCTATATATTCTATAAATACTATAGATATTACATCATAAGTAGATAAAATATTTGCATGCAAATTCTACATAAATAATAACAATATAATATAAATTAAATACATCAACAACAGATTGTTGTACAAATGACTGATCTTAAAAATTAGAAGTATATCTGTTTTGCATCCATCTAAATTCAAAGCATTACACATCCCCCCCCTTTGGCTTCCACATAATTAGGGTCAAGGTCATTGGGCAACTTCCCCTTCTCTCCCCAGATATTCAGCTCTCCAAACACACCAGTCTCAATCATTTCCTCCTGCCAGGGTATTGGGACGTTGCCGGACGCAAAGTCATTGTAGAACTCAGCGTCCTTGTCATCCAGGACCACACCTTTGATTGTGCTGAAGGCACCCACATCATCAATATCTTTGGCATAGACCATTTTAGGATCGGGGACAAATGGTGGAGGTAGCATTCCTTTAGATGAAACACAAGAGATAAACAAATGAGCATCTTTTTGTTGCATCGTTTTCAATAGACATGTAATTAGGAAATACGTGCGCTTGTCGATGATATTTTTTCATCACCTGCTTCTAGACGTCCCCAGTTAATGTCTTTGAAAAATGGTTGATTCTTGAGCTCTGCGCACTCGTTATTTTTGAAGCCCAGTCGTTTAGTCGGGTCCTTCTCCATCAGGCCCTCGCAGATGTCTTTGCATTCTTTGCTGAATTTTGGTGTGTAAGAAACTGGATCATTTAGAATTCTGCGAGCTACCTCTTCATTCTCGACCTGAAGAAACAACATTATATACATTTTATTAGGCACAGAGAACCGTCAAGAAGGACAAGCAGGAGAAGAGAGGATGTATGTAAAGCACCTTTTCTCCTCGTACTCTAAAAGGTCCTTTGGCAGCAATCATCTCATACACCGTGACTCCCAGAGTAAAGTAGTCCACAGAGTAATCATACTGCTTCTTCTGAAGCAGCTCTGGTGCCATGAAACCTGTATTAACATGTAACACAGTTTCACACACAATAGTCCAGAAATGCAATCTACGTGTTGGTAAAGAGGTTTGAGCTGGCAGCATTAACCTGAAGGCTACACGTTTTTCTCCAATATGATAGTTTTTACCCCTCAGCCCTGAAAGGCTTATGTGGGCAGATGGGCATTCACCCAAGTTTGTGAATGCACAAACCCGAGAACAAGGGAACATAAGATTTTAAAATTGATATCAAAGGTTTATCTAAGGAGGCTGATAAGTGCAACTTTATCTTCAGGTATAACAGGAGTTAAATGACTTACCTGGAGTCCCAGCATATCCAGAAGTTGTATCTTTTCCTGGTGGAAGTTCAACAGCCAGACCCAAATCTGACAGGCGGACATGTCCTAAGTAAAAAGGCTTTGATTACAGCAGTAGCATATGGACACAAGTTTGGACATCATTTACCTACTGGTCATTTAGGGCTTTGTGATTGGGCGCTACCTGCATGTGATTTCTCTTTAGGGTTGTTTTTTTTGTTGTTTTGTTTTTTAATCTCAGGACAGGTTTGGACAGAGACTAAAAGATTTTGGCAGTGAACTGACAATATAAACAGACAAATGGAAAACAGATTAAGTGTTACAGTCTTAATTCCTTACCTGCATCATCAAGAAGTACATTTTCTGGCTTCAGATCTCTGTATACGATTCTGTGCTGATGAAGGTGTTCCAGCCCACAGATGATCTGAGCTGTATAGAAACATGCTCTCTTCTCATCAAAACCAGGATTTTTTTCATCGACGTTGTACATGTGAAACCTGCAAGAAAGGAAATAATATTGACTTTTTTTTTTTACAAACTTATTTGTCTAGATGAGGGGAGTGGATCCTTCACCCGTGTTAACTACAGGAACTAGCACGTCATAGTCTAGCAAGTCATAGTGTTTAGGTTGATGTGTGCATATTTTTGCTGTAACTGATTTTGATCTAGCACCTTAAATCACCACCATTCATGATGGTCATAACCAGGCAAAGGTCTGTCTTGGTCTGGAAGGCATAAGCCAGCGTCACAATGAACCGACTGTGAACTTTTGCAAGGATGCGCTTCTCCACAATTGCTCCCTAAAGAGAAATTAAACATTAGCAAACATGATTAACGCAACAAAACCAAGAATGTGCAATGTCAGGAGGCCCTACATCTAATGTCAAGCCAAACAGATAATTTGTATTATTTTACTTCTATAAATTAATAATAGGTTGTTATACACAGGTCCATGTAAGCCAGAGAGATTCATTGCCCTTTTTTCTCCGTATATGACATTCTGTCTTACTACTGCAGGAAACCTAAGAAGCAACAAATACTATTCATAATGGCTTTTGTACACTTCAAAGGACGCTTTGAAGGTTAACTTTCGGATTCTGATTTCTTGACACATTGCAGGTAAAGTACATAAAGCTATGTGCATGTGCAGCCTGTGCTGAGAGCAAATCAACCATTGCTGAAAACAACTGTTTAGCTGTATATGTTCATTACAACTCTGAATGCTTTCTTGAAATAATGAGCCGCTTTGTGAAGTCTTAGCATTTTACCTCATAGCCTTTGCGTTTCTTCAGCCTCTTTTTGTCTAGCTTCTTGTTCGCATACATTTTGCCTGTTGCCTTTGCCTGACAAGCAAACACTTCGCCAAAACCTCCTTTACCCAGTACCCGGAAGTCCATGAACCACTCTTCATCAAACGGCTGGCTCTCCATCCATTTTAATTGAGCAAAACGCAGGAAGTACATGCTGTTCTTAAAGCCATCCACGGCCGCTTTTTCCAAGTGCTTGAGCAGCTGTTGTTCACTCTCCTTAAATAAGTCACCACGGACATTCTTGAGGTCTTCTTTAACTCGAATGATGGCCTTTTCCTCTAGGAAAGTGCAAAAATTCTTTGAAGCTGATTGATAGTATTTATTGACTATCAATTGAGCCTTCTGCAGTCTGTCCTTCTCTTGGCACACGACATATTCTTCAATGTCTTTCCACAGCTCTCCAGCATTTTTATGGGTTGCATCACTCTCCAGATATTGCTGGAAGAGACGCTTGCCGATGGGTTGCTTGACACACATGCTGTCAAAGGTGGTGTCTAGTGTTGCTTTCATGTGTTCACAATTTCTGATATGTGGGAGTTTCAGTCTGGCACGCATCTTTTTGTCACGCAGCGCAGCTGCTGAAGCTCCATCCGTGCTGCCACGGGCTGACACATAGGCAGAGTTTGCCACTACAGTCTCCAAGCCACCGATGTCCATGGCTACACCTTTGTCTGGCAAATGAAACCAAAAATGTCATTAAAAGTGCTGATAATAAGATTTTACTACATTAAAGGGGTAGCTAATGAAGATCAGTCTCTTTTGTAACACTGTCTTGAAAACTCTCATATCATTCACTAGACTATATTACAATTCTGCACAATTTTAAATAAATATTCTAACAAAAAATAGAACCCATATTGCAAGTTGCAACAATGTTTAAAATACAAATAAAACAATGCAATGATTTTCATACATTCATAAACCAATATGCATTCACAATAGACCAAATAAAACATCAAATGTTTAAACTGAGAAAATGTACAGTTTAAGAAAAAAAAACTGAGGCAGATATAGATTTGATGGCACACCTCTATTGTAACGCTGTAATAGATGCAGTATGCAGTTTAGGACTGTCCTACTGAAATATGCAAGACCTTCCCCTGAAAGGACACCGTTTGGATGGAAGCATTTGTGGTGCCTTTCCACATTTTCAAGCTGTTAATTCCATAAGCACTAATGCACCCCAGACCATCAGAAGTGCTCGCCTTTAAACTGAGAGCTGAATACAAGCTGGATGGTGCCTCCCCTGTTCACTCCAGAGAATGTGACATCCATGTTTTCCAAAAGATCATTTCAAATTTCAATTTCTCTGACCACAGAACAGTTTTGCATTTTCCTTGGTCCATTTTAAATGAGCATTGGCTCAGAGAAGAAGGTTACTTTTCTGGATCATGTTCACGAATGGCTTCTTTTTTGAGTGATGGAGCTTTAACTTGAAGTATGTTCACAGACAGTGATTTCTGAAAGTGTTTCTGAACCCAGTCAGTGGTAATGCCTTTTTTTAATGCTATGCTGCTATGGGCCTGCAGATCACAGTAATCCAATATTTGTTTTTGGCCTTGTTCCTGGCATACAGACATATCTCTAGATTTTGAATCTTCACAATTTTTCATTGAGGAACATTATTCTGAAATTGATACACAATCTGTAGTCTCTTGCAAATCTTGGAACCTATGCCCATATTTACTTCTGAAAAACTCTGCCTAAGATGTACTTTTTATATCCAATCAAGTTACTGACCTGTTGCCAGTTAACCTAATTAGTTTTTCAGTGTTTAGTCAGCTGTTTCTTTTTACTACCACTTAATGCTTCAGCATTTTGTTGTTCTCGTCCTAACTCATCACGATAAGGTTGAAGCGAATCAGAATAAGTTATCTTATTCCTTTGTAAGCTGCCGGGGTAGTGTCGGAGTAGCTGTGTGCCATCTTAAATTTAAGTAAACGCTAAACAATGATCCTAAAAATGTATTATCTGTTTCTATATCAATTTAGGTATGTTGTATGTAGGTAAGAATCATTGATGGTGAAAATATTAAAATGCTGTTATATGCTGCTCCCTGCTGTTCAAATGACAAAAGTGAATGATGAGGACTTCTGACAGTGCTAAACTTGGGGCGCTACAGCTGCATGACGATACAGTCACACAGGCAAAGGATTTCGGGGACCTGCATTTTATATAGACATAAATCTCTATATATTATAGAGTGATGTAGATGGTGTAGATTTATGTTAGGGGTAACATGAACTGCAAAATATGCTTTATGGATGCAGATATTAAAATGTCATATTAAAAGTATGACATTATTATTCCAAACATTCAATAGATTTTTTACTCTATCAATGAATAAATCTATGCCCAACTGAAATAAGAGTTTTGAGAACGACACAGATATTTGGTGATTTAAAAATCCAATTTTCTACACCGGTTTTCTTTCACACACATGAAGCAAAAACAGATTTTGCTAACATTTGGTATGGGTTCTTATTTATTTACTCATATATGCTCTGACTGGCTGCTCAGATGAACTCATTCTTATGTTTGTGGCGGTGCAAACATTTATGCCCTCTGGTGGACAAACTATAAAACATCAACACTCATAACACGGTTGAAGCATGTTTCTTCTTCCCTTTCTTCCTTTCATCCATCCATCCATTTGCTTTCGCCTATCCTTTCCAGGGTCACGGGGGGGGGGGTGCTGGAGCCTATCCCAGCAGTCATAGGGCGAGAGGCGTGGTACACCCTGGACAGGTCGCCAGTCTGTCGCAGGGCCTTTCTTCCTTTATTATTTTTTATTTAACGGCTATCATAAATGCTGATAACAGTACATCGGCGGCAGATAACTAACATCAATCAGTAATATCAGCTTGTTAATAAATTGAGCTCTAAATGCATTAGATGTATTTACTCTACAGCAGTGGCGGAGCGGGGGGGGGGGGGGGGGGGGCTTACTGGGCTTAAGCCCGGGTTGCTTTTTCAGAAGCCCGGGGTCTTTTGGGGTGTAATTTTTTCATAGTTAGATGCCTGGCTGACAACTGTATAAAACAAAAGTTTGACCAGGTACCAAAGAAAATCATTCGTACTGTACAAATAATGTAAATATGACGGTGCATCACAAAAGATTGATATCAAACTGATCACTTGACCCATATTACGTTACTTGCTCTTCAAGTGAATCAACAAATGGCGAAATGAAAAGCCGAACAACAACAATGCTGTTTCTTTAGAAAGTCTTAGCTTACATGTGTGTTTATTTCATATTTTCAGTTGTTACCCTCCACGGCTAAATAAATCGGTTTCAGTAATGCACTGATATACAAGAATGGACATGAGGTGCTTCTTTCAAATAAATAACTCTGGTAGATGTTATTTTATATATTATGCTTTGTATGTTGTTCAGTATATTCCTATGCAAAACAAGAGAAATTTCAATATACAGCAGTATAGTCACAGTTTAAACCAGATACTTACATACACTTTATGGAAAACAAAAAACATTTTTTTTACTGTACAACATCAAAAGAGAGAAACAGAGAGAGGAGAATGAGGACAGAACTGAGTGGGAACAAGAGCAGGTGAGACACACATGTTAGTCAAATGGTTGTTTACCAAAAGTATCACCGTATCATAGGTCCTCATGTATCTCGTACCTAGTGTTTCTTTTTAGGTTTGTTATTTTTCAAATTCTATATTTATTAAGTTTTGCAGGCTTGTTTGCACAACAAGGCTAAATAATTATATAAACTTTTCTCAATCTAAATAGTGGACTTTGGTAGAATTAAACAATAAGTGTAGTGCAGGTCTATGATGATTTTTAGTGCTACTATCATCTAGTTCTGTTTCTGATTCTGTCTTGGTTAAGTCCTAAGTAGTCCTGATTTTGAACTGTTGTAGTCCTGTTTTAATTCCGGATCAGTTCTGGGTCTGGTTGAATTGGTGTGTAGTCCTCGTGTCTTGATACAGCCCTGACCTTGTTCTGCCTTGCTGCTTAATTAAAAAACTACGTAGTTTAAGGTGTCCTGCACATGTGATATATATTTTTCCCTATTGAACAAAACTCAAAACAGAGCCTATTAATCTTTGTCATTTCTAACCCCCCCAATCCCAATCCCACATACATACTACCCTTTAGGGCTAAGCCCCGGGTGTATCAGATGTCTGCCTCCTTAATCTTGGTTGTTGATACAGGGGATTTACTTATGCATGACCTCCTTGCTCTTAAACAGTTCTGTTAAGTAAATGTATGTAGCTATGCATATGAGGAAGAAACCCCGATGGTGCCAATACAAACTTTTATCTGATGATTCTGTACAGCCACTGAATAATATTTCTGGCCCATTTAATTTTGAATGTAGCTCTTTCAGTGCTATTTATAATTACTTTTCAGGTTTTAATTATTTTTATGCTTCAGTGTCACCAGCACTGACTTTTTAATGTACTGCAAAAGCAAATGTATTAACACGATAACTCAGAGACGGGAGAGGAAGTCATGACAGTATTTCAAATTTGGTCAAAAGTTGAATTGATGTTACAAATATTTGGTGCTTACCTGGTAAATTTCTTGAAACGACACAGATGTACGCCGCAACTTAGCTTGTAGAAGCAAACAACTGGAAGAAAGTAATTTTAATGTATCATGTGACAGTTGAACAAATCTCATTAGGCTATTGTCACAATCAAAAAATGCACAATGGTTAATTAAAAAAAAGATTTTACTTTATACCTAGGTACATGATGAACTCCAACTTACCTTGTTTTAAAGCAGCAAATTAAATCAGAGCTTGAGGCCAACAAATTAAATCCAATTGAACGCCATCCAACTTATATTTTCCTACTATTTTACCTGTTTGCCTTCTATTAATTAGAATATAAGCACTAATGTACAGCTCTGGCCTGTCGGTGTCTTGAATAAACCTGCTCTCTCCTCCTCTCGTCACTGTGTGATGTGTTGGACAGGTCATTGTTTCAGGTTAAGGTTTACTTTGCACCTGAAATCCTCCTTCCTGGTGAGGATTACACCCTGACATTATTGGAGTGAGCAACTTGGCAGAAGCCACTGGTGAGTATTGGGGTGAGCATTTCAGACTATATTGTTATTTATAACTGTCCTGTTTTCCTTGTCCAAGGTACATTTTCATATGTGAATCATACCAATGAGAATTAGTGAATAGCATCATTACAAATTTCACAACAACAACACGGTGTATTGGCAGAAGAAGCAGGCTGGAGAGAAATAAAATGGATTATCTCCTCGGGGTGTATGCGAGAGCAAAACACCGCAGCATTTGTTAATACAAACTTTGAGGAATGTTATTTCTGTATGACCTTAGCTTCATCAGTAAGCGGGATTTATACTCATTATGTATGTGAATTCAGATCTTTGCAGAAGCATTTTAATGCGCTCGAACAGGTGAGAAAGAGATTATGTGGGCACATGGCAGGTGATAGGATTTGGCAGGTTGTTGAGGAAATGGAGAAGAAGGATTTAGATCATCTACCTAAAGAGGACAGAATAAATAAATGAGTTGCTTGCACAGTGTAGCTGTTGGGAATATCGCCTTTGATTGAGCAGAAAAGTTAGTGTGTTGTAATACTATTCTTGTAATGTTGACTTAACTACACATTCACTACATTATGGGACTGCAAGCAGTTGCATTTCTTTTATTACAAAAGTATTTAATATCAATATAAAAACTGTTATCCTATTGATCTTTGTGCCAAGAACAAATAAATGCATTCAGCCTTCCAAAAGCTTAATTTTTTAATTGTTAATTTTTTGCATTATATGGGAATGGCCCTTTATCCCTTTATTTGATGAGATAAGCAGAGAGGAATTTTTACAGTTCACGATCTGATGTGGTGGCATAGTGCAGCCACCACAGCACTAGTTCTGTACGACTATATAGTGGCTCGATAAAGAAATAACAGTAATAACAGAAATTCTGGGCCTGTTTGGCTGTTTTAAGTCTCACTGTGTGCATCAAAACGCCCTCGGCACAAATCCTATTTAAAAGGGTTTGAGGTGAAACCGTTTTTACTGTCACGTCTAATCCAGCTCTGTGATGAAAAACAAACAAACCCACCGACCCAGACGGGGAGGTTAATCAAATTAGTCCAAAGACCGTGACAGTCTAGAGGATCTGACCACTATGTTTTCATCTGTGAAATCAAAGTTGATGTCACAGAAATGATAATCGTCTGGAAAAACATCCGTCTTATCCGGGTTTTATGCTCAATCTTCCATTGTCCTGTCACGAGACAATTTGATCAACTACTATATATTCAATATTCAATACTACACTAAGACCATTTAATTAATTTTGTGTTAAGATCTCATTATATTTGCAGTGCACACACTTTGGAGCTGTTAGAATATTCGTGATCCTCACGCAGCTGAGCAGTAAGTGTTCTTCATCTGATTAAACAGAGATGTGATTAAAAACAGCAGTGGAAGTCACTGTTCTATCTCACGCAGTAATCTCTAATTGAGCTCAGCGGAGCTGCCCTGGTTACCTGGTGTTTCTAACTTTAACTCAATGACACACATTTTACAGTGAGGTCAGTGTCCTTAACAGAAAGGTAAATCTGTGTTTGCTGCAAAAATTCTAAAATGTAAACATATAAGTCAAAAGAGGATTTACATCCTTTAATGTCATTAAATATGTTGCCTAAAGTGTTCACTCAGCCATCCAAATCATTGAATTCAGGAGTTCCAATCCCTTCCATCAGTCACGTAGGCGTGCAGACTGCTCCTGAAAGCATTTGTTAAAAAAAATGGGTCACTCTCAGGACCTCAGTGAATTCCAGCGGGGATACCATGACAGGATGCCACATGTCCAACAAGTCCAGTTGTAAAATTTCCTCACTACTAAATATTCCACAGTCAACTGTTAGTGGTATAACAAAGTGGATGTGATCGGCATAAACATCAACTCAGCCACAAAGTGGTAGGCCATGTAAAATCACAGTGCAGGATCAGTGAATGCTGAGGTGCATACTGTGTAGAAGTCACTAACTATCTGAAGAGTCAATCACTACAGACCTTCAAACTTTATGTAACCTTCAGATGAGCTCAAGAACAGTGCATAGAGAGCTTCATGGAGTCTGTTTCCATTAGTACCGTATTTATTTATTTATATAGCACATTTAATTACAACAGGAACGTTGACCAAAGTGCTGTACAAGAATAAAAAATACCTAGTAAAATAACCTATAATATTGATACCAAACATCAAATATGAATTAACAAATAACTCCGATGCTGTATTAAAAGCCAGTAAATACAAATTAAGATAAGATTTAAAAAGATTGACAGTAGGAGCCTGTCTGACGTGTAGGGGTAAACTATTGCACAGCTTAGGCGCTACAACTGCAAATGCTCGATCGCCCCTATGAACCAGCCTCGACCTTGGTATGGCTAAAAGCAAAAGATCTCTTGATCTAAGACATAGGTGTCAAACTCTGGCCCGCGGGCCAAATTTGGCCCACAGCCTAATTACATTTGGCCCGCAAAGCCATAACAAATTACTATTAGAGCTGGCCTACTGGTATTATACAGCTAATATATATATATATTGTTTAGTATTAAGCTTTGCTTGTTCCATATTCACATTTTCAGCAAAACTTGTTTGAGTCCATAAGAAAAGATTCATTCTCATATCTGGAGGAATAAATATATTTCAATAAATATTAACGTTAGCCCGCGACTTTGTTCCAGTTTTGAATTTTGGCCCAATGTGTGTTTGAGTTTGACACCCCTGATCTAAGAGATCTGGTGATATAGTGAAGCAGCTATATCACCAAGCACAATGCAACGTTTCAGATGCAGTGGTGTAAAGCATGCCGCCAAAGGCCTCTAGAGCAGTGGAGATGTGTTCTCTGGAGTGATTAATCATGCTTCTTCGTCTAGCAATCTGATGGATAGGTCTGTGTTTAGCGTTTGCAATAAGAACGGTACTTGTCAGAATGCATTATGCCGAGTGTAAAGTTTGGTGGAGGGGAGATTATGGTGTAGGATTGTTTTTCAGGAGTTGGGCTCAGCCCCTTAGTTTTAGTGAAAGGAACTCTTTCACAAGACATTTTGGATAATTTCATGCTCCCAGAAAAATTCCCATAAACACACTCCTAAACCTTGTGAAAGAAAGACTTGAAGCTGTTATGCCTGCAAAGAGTGGGGCACATCTTATTAAACCCTATAGAACCTATAGATTAACAATGGGATGCCACTCAAGTTTATATGCATGTGAAGGCAGACAAGCAAGTACTTTTGGAAATATAGAGTACATTTAGAATGGATGGAAACCTTTCTTGTAGTTGTTTTTTTTTTATACTTTATTGATCCCCGTGGGGAAATTCCTCTCTGCATTTAACCTATTCACTCAGTGAAGCAGTGGGCAGCCACTGGGCGCCCAGGGAGCAGTGTGTAGGGACGGTACCTTGCTCAGGGGTACCTCAGGGTAGCTGTTCAGGGAAACAGCTTTCAGTTTGGTGTATCGGACATACTATAGTATGATAAACCTTCTGAGTTCTGAAGACATGGATATTAACCAGAGCAATGACCTTAGTTATAGACACTATTTGAAGAAGCATTAGGATAAAGTCAAAAAAGTTGGCCTGAAGTTCTTACAGATTTATTGCCAATAATATAACACATACACAAGTGTTCACAGCCTTTGCCATGATACTTAGATGTATCCTGTTTATACGGATCATCTGACAATTATTTCTACAAGCTAACTGGAGTCCACTTGTGGTAAATTCAGTTGGTTGAACATTAGTTGGTAAATGCACATACCTGTCTATATGGGGTCCTATCATTGACAGTGTATGTTAGAGCACCAACCAAGCCATGACGTCCAAGGAATTGCCTGTAGACCTCAGAGACAAGATTGTATAGAGGCCTTAATCTGGGGAACTGTATAAAAAAAAAAAACTGCAGCACCGAAAGTCCCAATGAGCACAGTAGCCTCTATCATCCACAAATGAAAGAAATTTGGAACCACTAGGTCTTTTTCTAGAACTGGCCTCCCAGCCAAACTGAGCAATTGAGGTAGATTGCTCTGAGATTGATTTCTGTTGTTTTAGTGTAAGACTGGGGGCTGTGGGAGCACTGCAGTTTCAAATTCCTGTGTATGACCTGAACAAATGGTTTTTAACAGTAAAGCTGACTTTGACTTTAGGAAGGACCTGTATTGGGGAGGCAACTAAGAACCTCATGGTCACTCTCACAGAGCTCCAGCATTGCTCTGTGGAGAACCTTGCAAGGCAACTGATGGACTCTCAGACCACAATAAACAAAATCTGGTCGGACGAAACAAGGATCAAATTCTTTTTCCTGGCCAATATCATCCCAGCACCACATCTCCATCTACAATGATGGTAGCATCATTCTGTGGGTATGTTTTTGTTTTTTAGCCACAGGAACTGTGAGAAAAATATCAAGGTTGGAAAAAGGAAGGGAAAAGACCACAGACTGGGTCAAAGTTAATCTTCAAACCACCTTAAACACAGAAATAATAACAAAGGAGTGACTTTGCAACCAGAGCCAAGATTTGAACCCGACTGAACATCTTTGGAGAGATCTCAAAATAGCTGTGGAACAACACTCCCCATCAAACATGATGGAGCTTGAGAGGTGTTGCACACTTGAATTAAAATGAATTGAAACCAGTGTGGCTTTGTGAGTTCGCCTTTACTGCATCTGCAAATATATACATGGACATAGCACAGCGTTACACACTTTTGCAGTCTCACATAACGCTTATAGGCGCACTGCCTTATGGGTAGTGGCTGGCTTCTTTACTCCCGCTAGAGCTGCTCATTTTAGGGGATACTCCCTCTTGTGGTGTAACGGAGGAATAACTACGCTTCCTGCACTATGTCATTTTTGGAGACTGGGGCACACATTATTTTACCACAATCAAAGAAAATACAGATTTGAACAATCAGACCATTTAACTAACTACAATATTGTCACTAAAGATTATGGGGGGTGTCTTGTTTTGTCCACAATGTCTTTCTTGTCCTTACAGAGGTTCTGCAAAGAAGAATGGGAGAAACTGGCAAGCTTGTAGCATCATACTATTTAAAAAAAAAAGTAATTGATGCTTCAACAACATATTGAACAAAAAAATCTGAAATTAACTGTTAACTGTGTATTAGGTCAGTGTTTCCCAACCACCTTTCCGCGAAATGATCAGATGTGCCGTGGAAGATTATCTGGTTCCACCTTAGTACTGTAAGCAATCGGCGTGAATAATGGGCAGAACAATTACATTCTCTTCCACTAGAGGGCAGTGTAACTACCTTCTCTAATTAAATGGGTTGGCAACTTGCAGTAAAACAGAAGAAAACGAAGAATTAAAAAGTCATTCTGTGAGATGACGCAGTGCATAATAGCAATAGATAAAGTAGGAAAAAGTAGTCCGTCTGACCTGGGTCCTGGAGAAAATTCCGACCCAGATGAAGGCCCTTGCATGAGTAGTGTTCAGAAGAAAGCATAAAGGTATACTGTGGGGACAAACCGAGCCAGTTCCACTATACCTCGTGTGCGGGAAAAAATTATTACATGCTTTTTGTGACATTTTTGTTTGGTGGTGTGCCGTGTGATTTATTTTTCTAATGTGAAATATGTTGAGAAACACTGTCTTAGGTAATAGTTCTTATTTTTTCCTTTTAATTGTGGCTGGATGCAAGTAGCTCTGATAGGATTTATCCAAAAACTATCACATCAGGTAATTCAAAACAATGGGTGAACTGGTCACCTGGTCGATCCAATCTAGCGCCAGCAATCGTTGATCCAATCACGTCTGTCTATTGTGACTGTTGTTAACCGAGCACAAAGATTAAGGACCAAATTCAGTGGCTGAGTAGAGACGCGTTACATGAACTACGTAGCACGCACCAGTAGAATCTCTAACGTGAGATGTTTAGGGGCCAGAAAAAGTGTACGATGAAATTTCAAGGCAACAACATGCAACTGATGGATAGATATTTAACAAGTATGGTGGTAACTAATATGGTATTTAACAGCATTCTGTTTATATTTTTTAATGTCCATTTATTTTATTTTAATTTCACTGCGCATTTATAAATCTCCAAATGGTTGTTGTTGTGTATAAAAAAAGAATTGGTAGCACGGGTGAATATGATTTCACGGAACAGAGAAATAAAATGAAATCACGCATAAGTTGAAATTCTCTAAATACCGCAATTGGATATGTCTGCTTTGTTGCTGCCTTCAGCAGATGAGCGATTTTTCTTATTTCGTGTATCGAAATTTTGAGATTACGAGGCGCATTGAAGTACTCTTATGTCTTCTTTGTATTGTACTCAGCTGTCGTGGTTTGTACGGATGTACAGTATGTGGGAGGGGGTAGCTGCTTAGCAAACGTCCAGTGATGTGAAGAACGAGACAGACTGGAGGCCGGTCTCAAGCGTACATCTGTCGGCCCGTCGGTGGTCACTCGGTCGGTCTATCGCGATGGATTTCGTGCTGAGCGGAGTGGCGGCATGCGGCGCTTGTGTGTTCACCAACCCGCTGGAGGTCGTCAAAACTCGCATGCAACTTCAGGGAGAGCTAAAGAGCCGCGGATCCTACCATGTGTATTATCGCAACGTCTTCCACGCTTTTTATACTATCGGCAAAGTGGAAGGACTAGTGGGATTACAGAAAGGATTAGTACCCGGGCTATGCTATCAGTTTTTTATGAATGGAGTCAGGCTCGGGTCGTACGCCATCATAGAGTCCTCGGGTTACATCCACACCAATGGAAGGGTCAACGCTGTCAAAACCACAGTAGCAGGGGCTATGGCTGGAGTGGTGGGAGCTGTGATGGGCAGCCCCATATACTTGGTCAGTAGCTGGCTTTGCCCACTTACCTTGTGAAAAGTTATTCAGGCGTGACCTTAAAGTGAACTGTGACTTTCACCTGTGGTCAATGATAAACTTAAATTGTCTCCACTGACAGGTGAAGACTCACCTGCAGAGTCAGGCCACCTCCTCTATCGCTGTTGGTCATCAGTACAAGCACCAGGTAACCTGAGAAAGTGAATGTGCGAATATGAGTGGGAGGCATCAACAGCGTCCTAAAATGCTGCTCGTCTTCACCACAGGGGATGACCCACGCCCTGGTTGCCATCTACAGAAATCATGGCATTCTGGGACTGTGGAGGGGCTCTAGCGCTGCAGTGCCGAGGGTCAGCGTGGGGTCGGCCGCTCAGCTGTCCACCTTCTCCTCCTCCAAGGAGCTCGTCATTGACCTGCAGGTTGGTGTGTGGCTCATTTGCTTTTGACATGAAAATGAGGTAGAAGGCGGCTCACAGAGGGAGTTTTGTTTCTTCACTACTCCACCATGTGTGCATATTTTCCATATGTCCACACTGTTTAAAATAAACATGACTGTTTTTTAGAGTCTGCTTGTATAGTGAGTGTCGGTTGGGTAACACATCTGAACACTCCTTATTTACATTCTTGTCTAATTACAAGACCAAAACAGTACTAGAGGCTTGAGAAGGTGATTTACAGTCAGTAGCTGTTTACAGGCTCCTAAAGCGCCCGCTGTAACACTGACAAAGCGCTCTGTATTCCACTCCCCTGGGATGGAAATTCGACACCTTTTATTGGCCCCCTGTTGAAAACACAAGGCTTGCGTAACTAGAGCATCAGTCTGCATGATGTAAATCAGTGACCCAGCTCTAGTTTTAAAAAAAAAAAGAGTTCCTTAATAAGAAATTCCCAAAAAATTATATTAGCAAAAATCCTTACATTTGTGTATACTTTTAATTTACTACTTCCTTGATTTGGCTGACTTACTTTACGCTGTCCCAACTGGTTGGTTGTGTGAGTAAGAATGGAGGTGGACTTGAACATACCTCCCATCATCTCAGCCATTACCTCATGCATAATTAGCTTTATTAAACCAAAGAAGAAGAACTTTGTATTTAGAATAGAAAATAAAATTGCCCTTTGTTGTCATTGTACGTGTACAGCAAAATTGTGGGTGGTCCACACTAACTGTGCCAGAATAAAATAACTAAAAATGGAAAAAATTGGTAAAAAGTATAAAATCAAGAGCGATAGCTGAACTTCTATGACTAATTTGGGTGTTATTGTGGTCATTGGGCAATATATTGTCTTTCTTTCCTGTCCTCGTCAGTGAGTCGTGCTTTCCGTCTTTCACAGTGTGCTTCATAAGGATGGACAAATTGGCTAATGATTTCAAACAGGTGGTGGGAACTGAAGCGGTGCATGCGGTTTTGGATTTGTCAAAAAATAGAAGAGACAAAATTATTGCCGTAGAGTTAAAAAAAAAATGCTGACATGCTAGATTTTGAGTCAGGACATTGCAAGGTGTTGTGCAAAGCTCCCTCCATCATATGGGTTGTGCTACAGCCGGGCTGACACTATGCATTGACAGCTCTCTCTTCCATCATCATCAAATACCAAATAAGGGGATATCTTTGGGGAGTCCAGAAATTTCAGCTTGAAACATCAAATAGTTTCTAGATATTTGTTTAAAGGGTGTGCTTAAATATGGGACTGTAATAGCTTTATTATATTGGATGGTAAGAAAGACAAGTGAAAATGTCAGGCTTTTGTCTTTAACTGTTTTCGAGAAACTCGTGTTAAAGATTGCCTCGGATTTCAAAGTGTGACAAAACTTTGAAATGTATCGACGGATGATTTTTAAATTACAATATGTGTTAAACAAATAAAATTTCATATATCCAAACGTTGGGCTGTATTAGCAGGTGAAGCGGAAGGTGCACGGTAACTTGAGATGGAATGACCTCGATAATAATAGAGCCTCCTTCCTCTGGTTCGCTGCACGTAACCGTGCAATTATGAGGAGTTAAAATTAGAAGTGGCTGCACACATGCTGCTATCTTGATAATGACTTATTCCTCTACTTCTACTGCAACCGCAGGCCCACGTGTGCACGCTCTCTAAACCTGTCCATCCTGTAATATTATTTTCTTCTGTTGCCAAGGTGTTTCCAGTGAACAGCTGGCTGGTGGCCCTCAGCGCCGGCATGATCAGTAGTGTGGTGGTGGTGCTGGCTATGACTCCTTTTGATGTGGTGAGCACGCGGCTCTACAACCAGCCCGTGGATCATTTGGGCAAGGTGAGCACAGGGGCCAGACTGGGGAAGTATGAAGTGAAGGGAAGATCCTAGCTCACGGCGTGGTTGATATGTTTTCATTGTATTCATCCTCTGTGAATCCCTCATTGTGTCATCTCCCATTTGTGTGGGAGAAATTGTTGGTCACTTGGCTCCAGGTTTAGACAAGAAAGATTGCTTGAACAAAAATACAAGGTGGGTGTAGAACAAGAACAATCACTCTCTTGTTTTTTAGGGTCAGCTCTATAAAGGATTTACTGACTGCTTTTCCAAAACCCTGAAGAAGGAGGGATTGACGGGGCTTTACAAAGGCCTGGGAGCGTCTTATTTCCGACTCGGTCCACACACCATTCTTTCGTTGTTTTTCTGGGATGAACTGCGCAAATTCTACCAGCCGTTCAGATAACACCCGGGACAAAGACACTGGAAAATGGGTAACTCATTATGTTCTTAGTGCAGAGGTTAAATGAATCGTCGTTTAATGAGTTTATGATTATCCGGTGGATGGAAACACCTGAAGGTGTTCTAGAGCAAAGGTAATGTTTTACACTCCAGTTAAAAAAACACTTTAGAGTCAAATGTGTCAAGAATGAAGGTGAAAATGTTAAATTATTGAGCTGCTGAAGGATATATTAACTGCACTTGTCACATAGAACCATACAGTATGCTGTATGTCCTCCAGAGGAAATTCAACACTGTACCTTTTCTCTAGCTCTTAAACTCCTGCGTACTGAGGATACGAGGTCAATGTCCTATTTTTATTCTGTGTGTCTGGGAATTAGGAAAATCTGATCGTGATACAAATTCCCTGCAGCAGCATTGTGCTTAATCATTTTGGCCTTTAGCAATTTCCGTCAAGCAACTTTGCCTTTGACTCATTAAAGCCAATGAGAACCAGTTGAAAACCAGTTGAAAACCAGCTGACTCACCAGTGAGTCAGCTGGTTGCAAAACCAAAACTTCTTTAAACTTTTTTTAGGTCTATGTGGAGTTTCCTAAACTTTCTAAAGACTGCAAACATGCCAGGCTCAAGTTTTGTGAACTGTATATAATTGAGCTTTGAGTTTGAGTAGGTCAAATGCATCCTAGAATATAGTTACTGTCAAACAGTATGTGGAGAAAAATGTTTCCCAGCCTTACAAAAGGATAAATATGTAACGTGGTTAAAGGCAACTCTAGGACAAAGGCTTTGTTTCAAAATGACTTCTGCAGTAGACAGATTTCCTCTTTAGGTGAAGAAAGAAAACTCCACTAACATGAAATATTTTAGGCCTCATAAACCAAAGCGAGTATCCAGTGGATCTGCCAAAAAAAAGGATGTGAAAGCCAATGCTCTCCCTAAGCATGTGGTACTGTATAATAGCAGGAGCCGTTACTCTTAATATACACATCAAAGCGGCTCCCTCCATTAAATTAGACAAACAACAATAACAACAAAAAAAACTGCACATTTTTCATTGCCATACATGACACATTTCATAAAAAGTATTGTGTTTAAACACTGATGGAGACTGGCCCCTTTTTTCTAAATGTAAATGGATTTATTGGAGTTTTATTCTATAACTGCACTGGTACATTTGTTGAGTGTGCAAGCGCGGGTTAAAGTATTTCATTGTCATATTAATTTATTTGTGACGTTGACAAAACATTCAATTAATTATTGCCCATGAGTTAGAAACCTTACTGCTGCTCTGCTAAAATGTCTTGGTTAATAAGCAAAAATCTGTTGGTGAAGCTAGTTGGTGAATAGTGTGCCTTAATAAACCTTTAGGAATAAAAGCGGTCTATTTTAATATGTTACAGACGTGACGTTTATCAGCTCGTCCACTGACTCCATCTGCTTGAGTTTTGGTTCTATGAAGTGTTCATAATTGAGCCCAACAGTCAGATTGCCATGAAATGGAAACTGTTGGTAACATTTTGAAGTTCCACAAAACTTTGTGGATTTTGATGCTTTCTTAATAAGTGTAGGATGCCCATGATTTTATTTATATGAGCATTATTAGTTATTCCCGACCACCTTTGAATGCAACAGCACAATGTGACATGTAACAAATGTACTGTAGCTCTACGAATAGAGTTCCCTGAAGTTTGTGACAGAAGGCAGGAAACTGTTATTTAAGTTTATTAAATATTATGAAGTTTTGAACTTCAAAAGAATTGAGTTTTGGCAATTTTTCTGTTTTTAAATGTGTTTTTCTTGATATAATTATGCTCATTTGTTCTTTGTATATGGTTCCTTATGGAGTTTTTTTTTTTTTTTTTTTGTAAGGGAACATGATTTTTTTAATTTTTATTTTAATTGTTAAGGTGGTATTGATAGTAGAGATGGACCGATCCGATATTACGTATCGGTATCGGTCCGATACTGACCTAAATTACTGGATCGGATATCGGAGAAAAATAAAAAATGTAATCCGATCCATTAAATATCACGAAAGCACCTCACAAAACTTGCAACACGCCGTAACTCACCTCAGAACGTTAGCACGTCTGAGCAGTATGCCTCACGTGATAGAGCGGCTGTGGCATGCGGGACCTGTTGGTGCTCTGGATAGCATTTGGAGCTTCGCTAGCAACCCGGCATTTCATCTCCGACAAAGTTATCCCCGAGAGAAGTAAAGCAAGTGTGTAAGTCCATCTCTGAATGTTTGTAAAGCATTCCTGCGTTAAGCTTAACAAACGATATATGGAGCGACTGCCTCTTCTTGCTGCTACTTCAATCATGAAACTGCTTAACGATCAGCTGATCGGCTTTTCTGTCGTGAGTCCGTGTCTCTAGTTTGCTTTTGGCCCACTTTGCACCAGAAAGAGGAAACCAGCGGCTGAACAACAGAAGCACGTTTAAGCTTGATCAGCTGTTGTTAGAATGTATTTAATCTTACTTTCTACTCCAGGATCTTTTTCTACGTAGCTGACGCTGGTAACTGTGCAGGGGCGGATCTAGCAAAGTTTAGCCAGGGGGGCCGATAGGGCATTAACAGGGAAAAGGGGGCACAAAGACATACTTTTCTTTCTTATTCTCATTTAAAATGTCAAGCTTTTAATAAATAATTATCTGACACCCAAAGTTTTAATTTGATGCAAAATGAATAGAAGTCCATTACTGTATATAGTAACTATTAAGTCTAATATATATACCCTAGTAAGCTATAGTACTTTTTCCTTTGGGAAGGTACCATCTGTGCAGTCTGCAATTTTGTTGAAGAAAGATGTTGAATCTATTTAATATTTCTTGAAAAATAATTGATTTCTGTGCATTTTTTTCACACTGCATCAAATTAAGGTTGATTACGTCGATTAAGCATCATGAGGTGGAGCGTGAGGGGTGGTTCCCTATTTTTTATTTATTTATTTTTGTTGTTGCTGGGAGTTGGAACCCTATTAGTTAGGTTGCTTAATATTTATGCTAAGTACTCTTTAAAATACCAGAATAGGGAGGATGGTGTAGGTTTAAGTTTATTAGATTGATCAGTATTGCTGAACTATGAAACATTTTTTTTGCATACAGGTATAACAGAATAGCTTTAGTGTAGTTGTTGTTTTAAACTTGAGTATGAACTTATACAAAATGCAGCAAGATATTTAAAAAACAGTTTTGTTGATTAAAAAACACTATATCGGATTCATATCGGTATCGGCAGATATCCAAATTTATGATATCGGTATCGGTATCGGACATAAAAAAGTGGTATCGTGCCATCTCTAATTGATAGGTGTACTAGGCAGCAGTGCGGCATATCCAAATACTGATGGAACAATTTTAGGGTGGATCAAAATATAATGGTGCTGTGGTCTTTGCATGGAGCCCAAAGGGAACATGGATTCTTCCACATCTGTCACTTCAGTGGTTTCATGAGATTTCTGTCAAACAAAAGTTGTGCCAAAAGTTGTGTCATTAACAATTACCAATCCAGCTCGATTTTATTACACCGCAGTTCAATACCTTAGCTTTTAGTTATGATAAAGTCAGATTACAGCAAACTGAGCTGTTTGAATGCAAACCTGTATTTGGACTTTTCTCTACAGTCTCAGTAAATAGAAAGATTAGTTGATAGTTTTAGGAAAAAAAACTTTAGAATTGATACAGAGGCCTTGGAAAGGGAGCGATTTGATGCTCAAACACTATAAATGCAAAAAAAACGTATATGTATCAACACTTTTGTTTGGAAATCTTTCAGCTCATTTCTCTGTGTCTCTATTATACGATATTTGCCAAAGTTTAAACCTCATGACAGTTCTAAAAGTTATGTGTTATCGGTCATTTCATGGAGCAGCTTGGTTCAATTTCATGAATGTTAGAAAATAATTTTCCAACATGGTTTTTTGATATGTGGAATGGAAGTGAAGAGCAAATAAACTCAGACTTTTATTGTCCAACAGTGTGGTGGTTACTTACTTTGTTCAACAGTGTTGAAAATGTAAAATTTCCTGTGTGTTATTCTCAAACTTTACTGCATATGTCTTGTAGTACATTTATGTCATTTTCAAGATTTCCCACCATTGAGCAGCAGCAGCAGCTAGCTGGAGTTTCTTTTCCTTAAAAGAGATTAACTCACCGCTACATTGAAGAACTGGTAAAGTGATGAAGTTTCCCATCAGCTGGTAGAGAACAGAAAGTGCTGGACAAAATTTCTTAAATGACAATATCGCTCTGCTTGGCAGGTGACTTAAGAGGACTTATGAAGAAGTATGCTAACGTTTTCTAATTGGTAATGTTACAGTAGTTATTACTGGATATTTTTTTCTGCGTGACTTTCTTTGTGCATGACTGGATGTTAGTTGCACCTCCAACTGGAAGTTAAGGTTAACCTTTCTGTGAATGCCTGATATCATAGTTATGAAAATCACCTGTGTCAACCTGCAACGTGACTCCTACTGCAGGAAGTAGAGATAATTATGCCTTTGGCATAAGGATGACTGAAGGTGGCGTGTCTTTAATACTGTACACTTTTACAAAAAATGACTGAGAAAAACAGTTGACCAATATTTCACAGTTACACAATACTGTGCAAAAGTTCATGACAACCCTTATTTCTTCATATTTTGCTAGTGAAAATCAGGAACTCGCATGAAAATCCAGTGTAAAAAGCAAAAATAGAGTTTGTACAATTCTAACCTCGTCCATACATATTGATGATCTGAACTAAATAGAATATCGAATTTGATTTCATCTCTTCATAAGACCTGCTGCCACTGATTTTTAGTCCAGTCCTTGTGTAGTTTCGGATACTTATCACATGCAGAACTGAAAATGTAATCTACATGATACAGTGCCTATGCAATAAAATGAATATAGCAGAAACATCCTGCCCTCTGAAAGATCGAATTAATGAACACAGATGTTCGATCAAAAGGCTTGATCTAACCAGCCCTGTTGCAAGACACTTCAATGATAAACATCCAAATTCACCATTATTGTTTCTATGCATTGAAGCCATTAAACTAAACCAAAGAGGTGGTAATATTAACTTTATCCAGAAAAAAAGCATTTTGGATATTCCGCTTTAAGAGTCTGCACCCCAGAGGTATGTATGAGGATTTTTCTATCAATGAGTTTTTGTGAACTGAACCTTTTTTATGTTTTTTTCTAATTTTATCGGTTAAATTATTCTCGTATGGGTAATGTTTATTTAATTAATTTTATTTATTTTTTCAGCCAAAGGAGTAGCATTCTAGACATCTCATCTTAACTCTACATTTTAGAGATTTTACATTTTAGAGACATAAACTAGGACCTTTTAACAAATGTGTTCCTATGGGATGATGTCCTCTTGTTTTTTAATTCAACTGCTAGATGAACCTCTTTTTATTATTAAATACTGCCTTGTCCCTTTTTTTTGTGTATTCATAGTATTCTTCTTATGTATTTCACACATGTGTTATTTTGAGACAGGTGGGGATTATGTCTCCTCCCCTCCTCATCATTAATGATCTAGTCCAGTATTTACTTTTGCGTGACTTAACCAATTAATCATTACCTACCTGTTATATGTCATCTGATCTATCTATGAAGTTTTGATTGGTTAATTTTAATTTTTTTCTTTTTCCTATCTTGTATTTAAGCAATTTTCTACAATGTTTTACTATGACCCTGATGAAGGCCACAAGCCGAAACGCGTTGGTCAGTTATTAAAGTTGTTCATCTTCCCTTAAGTCTTGCTGGAGTTCCTGCATTGTGAATTCTTTCATCCTCTCCATGCACCTTGGAAGTAGGTGAAGTTGTGCCAGAAATTTTTGCTGTAGTTTCAGATACCTCAGCCAAACGAAAGTCTTCCTATAAAAAAGGGATGAGTGGCTCAAGTGTTCAATTTGCACTACATTTAAATCCATACTGAAATAAGGAACCTCATAAATTATAGTTATTAAATTGTTTATATAATAGGTTTTTGTGTTCTGTTGTAAAATAGTAAAGTTAGGAAATAACTACCTGAACAAAAACAAACACTGGTGGCTAAAAATACCTGAAGATCAAGTTAGATTACTAAACACTGTAAATATCCTGCAGATATGAACTTAAGCACTCTGACTGTGAGCTTACTGTGCGAGTGCCTCGGGTAAAGGGTACAAATTTTTGGAGACGCTCAAATTACAACACAAAATAATGAAAATATGATCAATATGTGATACCAACAGGAAGAGCAAAATCTATCACAAAAGTAATGTTTTTCTATTTTGTAAAACATAAAAGTAAAAAAATAAAAGTATGACCATATGAATATTCCTGTAATCTCAAAGTAGGGACTAATAAGTGATATTCCAGCAAAAGCTTCTGTATTTGTTCTCTTCAGCCCACTTTGAAATGGTTTGCGGTTTACTCAGCGAGTTTAATCTGGTAAACTTTAGTTTGATGTTGATGCAAATTTGAAATGGCTCAACAGAAAGACACAGAGCTGCCAGATTACTTAAAAATATTTTGTCATAGCCGCAGACAGTGAAAATTGTTTCTGTGAGAATAAAGTCATTTTATTTGAATCCCTGGTGGTCAACAAAGTATTTTTTCTATCCCCTTAGGTCACAATAACCTAAAACAGACATAATATTTCACACAAAACACGTGACAGTGGCATTTGGACATATTAAAAAGGAAAAATCTGTAAACATTTACTGCTACTTTGGCTCCGTACTTGACAGGCCAACCTCAGGCACAATATAATAACAGGCAGCATCATCACTGTGCTCTACACTGTCTTCTTTGTAGTGCTGACAGCGCCGGCCTTGTAGCAGAGGATCTGAGCCAGAAGGACACAGCTGAGACAGGCTGACAGTATGTGTGACAAACTCACAGGAGAGTTTCCATTTTCCTATAAAAAACGTTTCAAGTTGTTCCAGTTAGTATAACCACAACTATGCGGTTGTGCACATATGTCTGCTAGTAATTCTTAACTGCATACCTGTAAAGAAACAAAGGCCACACCCAGACAGCCTGCAAATGAAAGCAACACTGACAGAGTGGATAGTTGACCCGTGTGGCCGTTGTGATAGTTTGTTGTAGCCTGGAGAACCTGTAAATAACAAATCCACTAAATGTGTTCACCGTGCACTTAAAAAAGAAAAATTACAGTTCAGTGATCACATTTATCATAGAACAGCTCATAAATGAGGCAAGTTGATAAGTTGCTACCTTGCTTGCAATGAAAGCCGCCAAACTGGAGGCCTGTATCACTGAGATGACTGCTGCTGCTGCATAGGAGCGCAGGAGGAGCATTACACCACAGAGAGCAAAGAGGAGCAGAACTCCTGCAACAGAAACAGAAACCACAATTATATATGAAGAATACAGCAACACCACAAGGTGGCGCTATTTGAAAGCACAGCCACCCTGTCCTTGAGGGACTTTGTTCAAACCCTACAATCACTACATCACTGTGTTGTTTTTTCCATGTTCAGATATAACAGCTCCAAATATAACACTTGGAGAATCTGGCTGATTCTGCATGACCACAAAAAACACAGAGGTTCTTTAATGCAATTCAGACCCTGCATGACCGCAGCTGATTCCTTAAAGTGTCACTCAAAGTTCATTTCTGTGAAGAAGCAGCCAAGTGCTGGAGATTTCCAATAGTTTCACATTCAAGTCATAAATATCATGCCTTAACCCGCTGATTAACTCCTGGAGTCAATCCAGATCCGGGCATTGTTTTAATTAATCCTTTACCCCTGAGAAATAGGGCCAAAAAAAAGCAACTGTGTGTTAAATCTCCAAAAATCAGTATCAAATTGAAAACATAAAAACTGGGGGACACTGTCTTAACTGTCACTGTCACCGCTTAATTATTTGTATTAGTGTGGAGGGACCTGCCTGCCTCGGTGAAAGTATGTCATGTTGGACTGCTCTTTGTACTCTGCCTCTGCAAAATCTGCAGATGCATGTGCTCACCTCGGACCGTATCACCGCGATAATGGAGGATGAGGAAGACGATCGCCACTGTCTGGGCAAGCATGAAGAGCCTATCAGCCCAGGCACTGTTGAACAGTTCAAGTGAAATACATTTAAGGTAGCACAGAAAGAAAAGGTAAAAAAATTAAGTCACCCACTGTGTTTAAGTTGAGAGGATTTGGGGTGTGCCTATGCAGGGCTTGAGCAAGTGAGTCATGCATGATGAACAGACTGAGAATTTGAACTTGAGTGGTGTAAAGCATGGCATGAATGGGAAATCCTACGAACGGTGTGATCTGCGCATCAGCTTACTTACAAGAGTGGGAAGTTGTTGGCCATAGCGTACACAACAGGACACGAGAAAGCATAAAGCTGCAAGAAGAAGGCGCTAAGACTCAGACCCTCTGCACTTCCTCCCCATAACATCTTTATCAACTGAGGCAGTTGTGCTGCATGGAAACAACAGGGAATCAGGTGACATTTGGTCATTAGAGGAGAAATTAATGGTCCATATCTGGACCAACATGAAAAAGACAGAAAGCACTCATTGCAAGTCAAACATCTGAGTCAGTCAGCGTCATTCTAAAATTGGGCCAAAATGCAGACGCAGAGAGGTAAACGGAAATAAAGAAAAAAACGAGCCGCTTATCAACTGTTTGCAGGTCGTCATAAAAGCAACACACGAAGTCAAAATGGGGAAACTCAAAACGATACACTAGTGAATCATAAAGCTTGAACACACACACTGGGGGGAAGTGAACAGAAACTCTGATAAAGGACAATCACCTCTCTGTGTGTGATTGAGGCAGAGAGGAGACACGTGGGGGGGACACAACTAATCCAGATCACACAGGAGGAGACAAGGAAGGCAAAACTAAAAACAAAACATAAGGAACAACTAACTAGGTGAGATAACTAATCGAGGGGAAGAGTTTTTAGACTAAATGTGCTAAAAACACACAAACCAAACATGAACATTAAACAAACTAGGAATCAAAGAGAATATTAAAACCTGAAAGTCTAAAATCTTAAAAATCCCCAGGACCACACAAGTGGAATGACCTGTGAAAGTCAAGGATAAATGTAGTTCTATAAATAAAGGAGGGAAACTGAAAATATTTTGTCTTTTTTGGTAATATGAGTAACAGGGTTGTATTGGTCAAAAGGACACACTCAGTGTGGTCACAAAAGACTAGAAAAATACTGGCACTGAAATTTGGTGTACCCATGGTGTTTGTACGTGGGCTTGATCATGTCTATTTATACTCTTCATTTCCCAGACTAAAGAGCAGAGGTGGGACCAAGTCATTGTTTTGCAAGTCTCAAGTAAGTCTCAAGTCTTTATCCTCAAGTCTCAAGTCAAGTCTCAAGTAATGTCAGGCAAGTCAGAGTCGAGTCTCAAGTCACTGGTGTAAAAGTCCGAGTCAAGTCACAAGTCTGAAACTTTGAATTTCAAGTCCTTTCGAGTCATTCAAAAAAACGAAAAAAAGCATGTTGCAGTTATATGCTAAATGTAAATATTAGACCATGTAATTTTTAAATCTGTGTTTTTCTCAACACATGACAAAATAGTGAACTTAGAAAATATACACAAATTGTGAAATTGCACCTCTTTAAAATGCAGCTCAATTAAACCTAGCTCCAAGAATAATTTTCACCGACAGTTCTGAGATAAGCTGCATGTTATTCTTGGATGCGCTTGTAGGACCGGCTTTAAAATCGCATGACAAAAATATCATACACATTAAAAAAAAAACTGTATCACCAACGTAGCCTGGACAACATTTGCTAGTTAGATGAAGTCAGCTATCTCATCTTAGCATATTTATATGCATATTTATAATCATACGGTTCTTGGAGTGAGTGCATACACTCATGAAGTTTAGTAACTTCAGGTCACTGCAACAAGCCCAGGTACAGTTTACCGACGGATGGGTGCAGGACCTTGAAATGCACCGTGTAGAACGAAAGACCATCGTACATATCATAAGTTTACCAGTCTCACAAATCGTCGTCATAAATACACATTCCTTAACCGTTTATTAATATAACCTTTGAGCTCAACGGTAATTAATTAGTAGTGGAAATAATTTCTGGTAGCATCACAGAAATGTAGCAGTGACAACAATATTGTATGCTGTAATCGTACTGGACAATTAGTGATACAAACCTGTTTTATCCTGTGAATAAAAGTATATGTTTTTGTCAATGTACCATAATAACAGAAGCGAAACGCAATATTGTGTCAGGACAATTCACTATTTATGCACAATAAATAAAGGAGCATAGCGCGACAATTTCTGTTCAGCGCCAGACTTGCTTGTAACCTATATCACTAATTATGTTATGAAAGTGACGTATTAACTACTAAAAAACACTGACCTTCGTGTAAATGCTTGGAGCAGACTAACCTGTGAGCTGGAGGGTTCTGGGACGTTATATTTGGTCTTTGAATGGCTGCAATCCAGGCTATCCGTCGCCTGTTTGTTACTTCGGAAACATGGCTCGAACAATTTCTCTTCAACGACGTAATCTGATAACAACCGATCTCTTTACCCGTCGGCTTCCCGTGGCTGTCATGCGACCGGCTATTGCAGTTAATAATACAACAGCTTCTTGACATTTTTGTGTTTCTTTTTATCGCTGTATAACTGATTTCAATTGAAAGTCTGTGTGCGCTAGTACCTCTTGCCACGAGTTCCCAGAATCCTTTGCGGTTCTACCCGTGAATGACGTCACATTTTCAATCTCTATATAATATGCATGTTAAATTTTATATTTGGGGTAAAATATCAAGTCTTTTCAAGTAAACCGGTTCAAGTCCAATTCAAGTCCCAAGTCATTGGTGTAAAAGTCCAAGTCAAGTCACAAGTCTTAGAACATTTTTTCAAGTCAAGTCTAAAGTCATAAAATTAATGACTCGAGTCTGACTCGAGTCCAAGTCATGTGACTCGAGTCCACACCTCTGCTAAAGAGGTTACAGTAAGCAGGTTGCGCATGCATTCTGGGACACAATTATTATTATATTAACTAAAATGGACCTATGTCAACAAAATCAAAACAAAAAACAAGCAAGCAAAGAAAAAAGTGTATTTACTCAACTTATTTTGGCTTATATTAAACATGTGAATTAGTTTTAAAAAGTTGGGAGAGTAGATAAAGATGCAATTTTGGTTTGCAAGAGGCATATGCATTTTAAATAGCATACTGGAACCATTTGTTCAGCTAGATTTACATTTTGCATCAGAGCAGTGTTTTATGCTTAAGAATTTTGTGCATGGATTATTTCTAAATTCATGGGTGGGACTGAAAATGTCCTGCAATTCTGATTGGCTCACCTGTACTGAGAGCTTCCTGTGACAAATTTAGAATTTTTGGAACCGTCCCCCTAAAAAAAGCCACATGGTAATAACCACATAAATACGCAAATATTCATGTGCATTGTGCTGTGGCATGAATCCGTTTCCCGCCGTCATTTGTTTCTGCATTTTGCATGAAGACGACATGCTAATGCGGTGGCTTAACCGCTTGGCCAGATGTTATGTTGATTTGATTATTATCCATCATGATTATCGTGTAAAGGGAGGTTAGAGGGAGGAAAAATGCGATTGCGTTAGTATGTCTTTTCTTGTTTTGTTTCTTAAATGTGAAACTGCCCTGTTAATGAACCTCGTTTGTCATTGATACAGTATGCTGTGATCTGCTTTGAAACACATGATTAAATCACAGCGTCTTACCCAGGAATGTGTCCAGTATGATCCAGAATCCGGCAGTTTTGTTTAGTACGAACTTTAGGCATGGCACTGTAACACAAAAGAAAACTCTCAGACAATGAAGATGTACCTCCACGTCAGATCTCCAAATAAGTTTGCACTGTAGGTGGCAAAAGGCAAAAAAACCCAAAAAAACCAACATCTTTACTTTCCCTCGTCCCCACGCACCCTCTGCCCAGCCCCCGCTATCACTCATCTGCATCTGGAAAAATTAAGTTTCCATTTCACCCGGTCGGTTGAAAGTGTCAGCCGGAAGCCTCACCGTGAAAGTGAAAGTTCAGGAAGAGCTCGTAGTAGCATTTTTCTGGCATTAAATAAGTTACAAGAAACTCTTTGATGGTTGACGTGGCCATAGTGGCTCAGCCGTAGCCGGGAATGATCATCAGCAACAGGGGGAGTGGTCCAAAGGTTTCCCAGTGTTTACAGTGGAGTCCAAAGAGGATAAAGAGCCAGACGTTTGACCTCTGAGATAAAACCACAGTTTCCAAGAGAAAAAAAATGTTATCCAGCTTTTGTAGTCTTTGTTGTAATGGCAAAGAGGTTACTATAATTATGGGATGTTTCTGGAGAACTGCACAGTTTGAACATAACTGAATTCAGTTGTGTGCAAAGTACTTAACTGACATCTACTTCTCATGCTCTGCTAAAAGCTCTGAAACAAATTTCACATTTTTTATTTCATAGCTGAGCTACAACAGTGTCTTCGTAGGAGAGGGCATTATCTGCGGGTGTACTGGAGGGTTGACCAAAACATGTGACGTACTAATCCTGCTTGTAGCCTCCCACACATCTGGAATTCCGATTACAAGAAAGCACAGAAAATCTCCCCAAGTATGAAAAAACAGACTACAATCATATCTGGTTTTCATCCCAGGGTGTTCTCGCTTAAGAGTAGCCCATTTTTGGTGGGGGAGAAAATCAGATAGAAAACAGTCCTAAATGAGGAGGTGCTGAGACTTCGGAGTAGTAGTTTTTATTATTGCTCTTTGTTGAGTCTTTGTAGCAATTTATTTTGGTATCAAAAGTAGGAAGCCTCCCGCTGGTGAAAATTTGATAACTAAATCAACAAAATGTGAGTTTAACAGATCAGTGAAACAGATAAAGGCTGTAGATTTTATATAAATGATCACAAATTTGTAGAGGTTTTATGCCCAGGTGTAATTAGTTAGGCCTTTTGTTTTCCCTACAGCGGATACTTTGAGCGACCCTACCACTGAACCATCATCATTATGACACCACCATTAAGAAACCTGCGATTTTCACAGGGGATGGATGTTCGATAAAGACGTTCAGTTTTGGCTCAAAACTACTCTACCAGCTCCCTATTTTTAATAAAATGAAGCCACCAATGCAAATACGCTTCAAACTTTTTTTTTTTTCATGTAGGACGTCTTTCCTCTCAAAAAACAGAAGACCAAAAAAACCCAAAAAACAGGAAGGATGTGCACTAAAACGTGATGAACAGAAAGTCTTTAATCACAGTTGGTTAGTTTTCTCTGTGACAACATGTGTACTGGAAAATGCTCGCGTATCATTGCCTATACTCTGTACCCGATGGTGCTTCTGTCCATCATCTGCAACATCATGCTGTTCTTCCCCGACCTCAGCACAGAGTATGTGAAAAAACAGCACATCACTGGAGAGGTCATGTACATGGGGGGACTCATTGGAGGAGGTTTATTGGTGAGTTTTCACTTCTCTTATGTGCTGGATTGTAAGGGTGGGAGCCAAGTCTTTATTATTATTATTATTATTATTATTATTATTATTATTATTATTATTATTATTATTATTATTATTATTACATCTAATAGATGGTCTGATAGATGGTGTAAACTATAAAATATATTGTAAAACCTCAATTTGAACAGACTATAAATGGTTTTACAGAATAGTTTACTCCAAGTACAGATTTTGTGCGTTGGTTAAAAGAAAAAAACAAAACAAAAACAAACAACAACCTGGAATTTGTTTAATCTAGAAGCTCTTCAAATCTTACTGAAAATTTGGTGCTATTTAAAGGCTTAGAGTGGCTGAACTTAACTTAAGTGCTGTTGAACTGGTTTCTTGTTGATGATGCATGCAGAGTAGTTTAACTCTGTGTGTACCACCACAGGTTTTCATGTCAGCACTTTCCATTCACTTGACTGGAGAGCACGGGTGCTGCGCAAATCGCTTAGGGGTGAGTAACTTTGAACACATTTCTGGTGACAGGTACGTCTCAGTAACTGGTAAAGGAATTGTAGTTAAATGACTACTTGCAAGATCAGGAAGAACTGCCAAAGTCTCTATATAAAGGATAAAAAGTGTCCTGTATTCACAAAACCTTAAAGGCCTTTAAGCAAAAACTGCAACAAACAAAACAACAACAACAGGGGACAGTTTTCAAGTACACATGGGGGCGCTATCAACATCATCGCGTTCGAAGAAAAATGATTGTACTACTTGGATTGCAACACTTGGATACTTGGAATTCAAAATTATCTGGAGGTGATAGCATCATGTGGTGCGACTGCTTTGCTATAAGATATACTGGTAGGATGGCAGTATGAGGAAGGACATTAAAGCAGATATATTCAGTTCACACGTAAGTGTTTACGGGTGTGCGACCAAGCGGAGAGACACTTCCAAAAAGAAGAAATATGTTTGGTGTTGTATCATTATTACGCAATATTTAAGTCCATGTGAGATAAGACAGCAAATTACCACAAATACTAACTCAATTCATTTCTTCTTCTTTTTTGCCAAACAATTTGCCAAATTAAACAATAAGCTTAACGAAAGATTTGCATCGAGAATAGAACAATGCAATGACAGTTAAGCAAAACAAAACACCATTATGACATGCACATGCATGCACAACTGTGAGTCTTGACTAGAAACTATTATCTTGTTTTAATAATAGAGGTATGTTGGGACGTCAGTCTGTAGTTCGTGATAGGATAGGAGCTAGAAAGGACATTGGACAGTTATTTGGCTTTTCTTTCTTAAACTTATAAATAATAGTTTCACACAAATCTTAGAAGAACAGAGGTGAAATATTAAAAGCTGCTCAGAATTCACTGTTAATACCAAATATCTTAATCTGCAATAGAAATGTTTTTATGACCTGTCATTGTCATTTAACTCTGGCAGATGTTCCTATCTATTCTGTTTGCTGCACTGGGTGCGGCGGGTGCCGTTTACAGCTTCATCGCAGCATTTCTTGGCTTAACAAATGGCCCCCTCTGCAAATCTGAAACCGGTGATTGGCAGAGACCTTTCCAAAGCAGGTGACAAGCAGAAGCAGTTTTCCAAAGACACTTGTTAAAATCCTCAATAAGTTCTGGTTGCTCATAAACCTCTTTTCTTCACGCAGCAATATGACCTACCTGACTGACTATAAGTCGTGGGCGAAGTGCAGTGAGCCAAAGAATGTGGTGCTGTTCAATACTGCGCTGTTTATGACTCTGCTCATAGCCAGCTGCCTGCAGGGGTTGCTCTGTGCCATGCAGATAATCAATGGCCTTGCCGGCACTCTGTTTGGAACCTGTGACAAAAAAGAGGTGAGGTAAAAAGACCACACATTGATGTTTCACATAAGTTACACTCACCAGCGGCTCCCTCGTTTTATTGATGTTTGTTCTTTCAAATTACAGCATGCATAGGTTTCTGATCAGGAGGCTTTTGACTGTTTGCATTTACGCCACATCTGAAGAGGAGTCTAAAAGAAGTGTTCCTGCCTTCAGTACATCTGTAGTGTATGCTTGCTCTAAAAGTATTGTTGGGGTATTTTAATATGCTTGAGGCTGCTGTTACATACACACATTAGCGTCCGCTGTGAAACGAGTACAGTATTGCAAATAATTCACGCTAATCATAGAGTCAGATATTAATAAACTGCTTGAAAATAAATGCTTCTGGTCCACAGCTACACATTTGTCTTGTGTTTTGTCATTACAGTCACTAAAAAATATACTAATACAACTGCAGTGATATTTGAGAGTGCACCTCTTTGTTTCACTCCACACAAACTTTATTCTGTCTATCTATCCTGTATAAATGCGATTTCATATTCCAGATGCATTAACAAACTTCACGGTTTTTCTAAAAAGAATAATCAATCAAAATACAATCCACAGCACTCAAAACATTGCTGTGTGTGAGGAAGGTGAGGAAGGGAACTTCAGATCTCATGATAACCTTTATGGCAGCTGAGTAATCTTGCCTCACCCTAAGTGTTGCCCAGACACCAAACATGTTTTGTTCAGCATGAGTTTCTCTCTCGTTGTCAGTACAGTGCCTAGATAATATACTAATGTACTGATATATACTAATACATATGCCTTCGATTTGCTTGATGCCCAATATAACTGCAGAGACATTTAAGCCTAGAAATTACAAAAGTATACACACACACACACACACACACATATATATATATACATGTGTAAGATAACAATGTCATACATCGACACTGTTATTGCATGCTCAACACACAGCTTTGTTTTGCCGCTGTGTGCGGCAAAACAAAGCAAAAAAGTATATATATATATATATATATATATATATATATATATATATATATACATATATATATATATCCATAGGTCCCTCATCCTATGATGGTGGCTAACCAACCGGACATAGTGGTGGTAGACAAACAGAAGAAGATGGCCGTAGTGATCGATGTAGCGGTTCCGAATGACAGCAATATCAGGAAGAAGGAACACGAGAAGCTGGAGAAATACCAAGGGCTCAGAGAAGAGCTCGAGAGGATGTGGAGGGTGAAGGTAACGGTGGTCCCCGTGGTAATCGGAGCACTAGGTGCGGTGACTCCCAAGCTAGGCGAGTGGCTCCAGCAGATCCCAGGAACAACATCGGAGATCTCTGTCCAGAAGAGCGCAGTCCTGGGAACAGCTAAGATACTGCGCAGGACCCTCAAGCTCCCAGGCCTCTGGTAGAGGACCCGAGCTTGAAGGATAAACCGCCCGCAGGGGCGTGCTGGGTGTTTGTTATATATATATATATATATATATATATATATATATATATATATATATATATATATATATATATATATATATATATATATATATATGTATGTATATATTATCGGTACACAGCGGCAAAACAAAGCTGTGTGTTGAGCATGCAATAACAATGTCGATGTAAGACATTGTTATCTTACACTGCTTTTTGAACATGTCTCTCACACTAAGAAGTGGTGGCTGTTATACATTCCAACAACAAAAGAAACTCACTCGTTTTGAATATGTGTAATTGACAAGAAAAGATAGATCACACATAGACTTTGGGGGCTCTTAAATAAATAAAAAAGTACAATAAAGAAAATAAAAAGACATGTCTGAATGCACCATCACACTGTTAGCAATCAAAGCTGAATCCATTGCTGAGGAAGGAGAATCTACAGAGCTTGACATACACAGAGATAAAGCGAAGACATTATATGGTTTCGACACGTTTAACAATTCGTAAAGTTGGTCTTGAGTAGCAATCAGACAATTCTATTCTGACGCTTGCCGCACTTTAGGATATGACCCTGCAAATTTCATCAGATCCAGGGGTTGGTGTCCTGGTCACCCTTTTACCCACTTGAGACTTCTCAGAGTTCTGGTCACACAAATGTTTCACCTTGACCTGCGGCTTTTTTAGGTTCTGTTTTGTCAACTGACCTGCCCTATAGTCTGCCGCAAACCATTAACACGGTCTATCAATTTCACAGGTGAGTCATCTGATAACCACTTATCCCACTGCTAAAGGTCCTCATACCTTTTGTCTGAAGATCATAAAAGTCATTAGGGCTTAACCCTGTATTCTCTAACAGACTTCTACACCCATCTGTCATTCAGAATAGCAGACTTAATGGGTAACCAATTTTCAGCCAAGACCCAATTTCCAGCCAAATCATTTCCCCAAATCACCTCTATGCCATGGATAGGTAAAGCAGACTGAACCCCAGTGAACCCCAACGTGGATATCATCCACAAGGCCACACAACAGCCTGGCTTTATTCAGTGGTGGGTTTTTTCTGTTAATAATAAAGACAATAAAAACAACTTACAATGGACAGAAGAATAAAAGAAAAAAACACCACTCATAGCAAAGAAACACAGACAAGTGGTCTAGTTATATTCAACACTCTGAGAATATTAAGCCATCTCTAAAAACCATTACTAAGCAAATATAGTTCAAAGAATAGGATCTCATCACAAATGACCAAACCTGAGACTAATGAAATCACAGACTTCCTCCAAAGGCAAGTCCAAAGAGACAACTAGCCAAATTTTTCTATGCAAGTGGAAGATGCAGAGCACTAAGTGAAACCTTACGAAGTGATACAAACAAGCGTTTACGTAACTTACTTCAAAAATCTTACAAGGTCAAGATTACTCTGCAGACGAGCCCCATTTGCCCTGCGTCTATCTTTTTCATGTAACTGGTGGTTAGAGCTGTCCCAAACTTAGAAGCAGAACACCTGAGCAGTTCAGACTCAGGTACACTGTAAAAAGCCCTGCCAGAATATCCCTTTTTCTGCTTCTCTCTTCTTTATGGATGCTCATTGACTGACATTTATTTATTTATTTTTTTGGCACATTCTCACTCTTTTTTTTTTTTTTTACCTGATTTTTGTTTCTAAGAAAAATGAGAGCCACATATGAGGATATTCATTTAAAATTTCAATAGAATAGTAGCAGTATAACGTCCTCATAAGTGGATCTCAGGCCATGTAGAGCAAAATTGAGTATTTTGGTCTAAATAACCCAAAATGTGATGTGCACACACCAGGTCCTGGGAGGATAAGCCATTTTTGGTATCGTTAGCCTAAGTCTATGTGTGGGCTCCATATTTCTTGTCGCATACTCTGAGCTGGGTTCTGACATATAAACATGTGTCTCACACTAATCTAGTTGTGCATTCAAGCAATGTACAAGAAACTTGCTTGTATTTAATCCCAATAAGCATTTTGGAACTCTGATCATGCAGCTTATTTCTCAGCAGTGACATGCTCGGCACCAACATGTGTCAATAAGGGGACCAGTGTGTAGTTATAAAGTTGACCAAACAACGTCGTTATCTAATCATGCCAGCGAGTGAACAACACAAGGCTTGTGTCTCTATAATTCCACAGGGTGAGTCACACATCCTTCCGCAGCCTATCCCATATCTTTTCTGTCACTGGTTTTCACTACACCTCCCACATCCTAACCTCCCTCCCACTGGCTGCTTTTTCTTCCCCAGTCACATTTAAGTGGAGCCTCTTTCGACAAGCAAGAATCATCTGAGCTCAAACTTTGCTACCAAGTTAGTAACTTTCTCCATCTGCAGACATGTGCACTGGAAAATGTTCCCGTTTTATTGCTGTTGCTCTGTACCCACTAGTAGTCATATCTATCATCTGTAACATCGTGCTGTTCTTCCCTGATGGGGACGTCACTTATGCCAAAGACGGACATATTACCGAGGAGGTGAAATACATGGGGGGACTCATTGGAGGGGGTGTAATGGTGAGTGGTCTTTTTTTTATTTTTCAGTCTGTTGCAGAAATTAAACATTTTTATTCTGTATATTTGCAAGGTTGAAAAGTCAGAATGCACTTGGTGCGCACTGCTTCTCAAAACACGAATGAAGGCTCATGTTTGCATGTTTACAGAGTCTTTTAAATATTCCACTAATATCCGACTGAATATTATGTCCTATCACCTCCTTTGTCCTTCTACAGGTGTTGCTACCAGCATTGTACATTCATTTAACTGGTAAACAGGGTTGCTGTGGAAATCGCTGTGGGGTGAGTCAGACATGAGTACAATAAGATGTTGCAAGTGGTCGATTAGGGAGGCTTGATTAAGTTTAATGATTAATGCATCATATGCAATCTTCACTGAAAGGAGATTTGAACTCTGCAAATTGTCAGTAAATAGTTAAAAATAACATCAGTAAGATCAGTGGAAATACAAATAGCTATTGACCTGAAATGTTAAAGTATATGCCACAAGGTCACTCCAATGTGTGTCATACAAACTGGCCCAAAGTGATGATTATTTTATAAAAATTCCTTGTATAGTTCAATCTTTATTTTCTCCACTTTTGTACTGAGGCTAAATTCAAGTGAAGCCAAAAAAAAGAAGCCAAATTTGCTGCAATTTGCAAGCCACAATAGCATGTCTTTTTAGGTTCCTAATTTACTTAGATGTCATCCTAATTTAATTAGACATCATGTTGTTTGCAGAGTCTCCTTTCTTGATCTCGAGAGAATGTTTAAAGGTTGAAGACACAGGAAAAGGCTCACTGAAATGTTTTTGGACTTAGTGGTACAGAAATGCATTTTAATAAAAAACAAAACTTCAAACGTACAGCAATCCAGCGAAGGCCTTTTTGTTGATAGAGTTAAGCTATGATTACATTGTAAAAATTAAGCCTGCAACAGAAATAGAAAAAGTGACTTAACACAGTACCAGCAAACCTGTTTTTGTTATGTTTGGTTTAGCCTGTACTTAATTTTAAGGAGATCTGTAGTCTATGGGAAAACTAAACAGAGTGCTTGTCCCTCCCTAAATGTTTCATTTATCAACAGGGGGGGGAGTTGTGTCTTTAAACTGTATCATGATTGCATTTGACCTTTATCATTTACTCTCTCTGCAGATGTTCTTATCAATTGCATTTGCTGCAGTGGGTGTGGCTGGAGGCCTGTACAGTTTAATTGTTGCAGCACTTGGTTTGCAGAATGGGCCTCTCTGCAAAACTGTACTGATCTGGACAACGCCTTTTAAAGAACTCACAGGGTAAAAAAAAAGCACAGGAGTGACTTCCTCGTGACACGTTTGATATGTTTCTTAATTCTTAGTCATTTATAAATCTCCTGTCTTGCACAGTGACAACAACTACCTGAAGAACGATAAATTGTGGAGCTTATGCACAGAGCCCAAGAACATTGTGCAGTTTAACCTTGGACTGTTCGGCACTCTGCTGGCCACAAGCTGCCTGCAGGTGATCCTCTGTGCCATACAGATGATCAACGGGCTCTTCGGCTGTCTGTGTGGAACCTGCAACAAAGAAGTGCTTTGAAACTGAGTTCGCCTTAAAAGAATAATAGGTGAAAATAATTACATCTCAAATGATTTGCTTCTCAGATTTATATAGAGAGACTTAACTTCTCTTATCTGTATACTTATTATTTATTCATTCCTTAATCTACAGACACTGAGAGTTCCTGACAATTGATGGGCGCCCCCTGCTGGATGAATGAGGATAAACCTCTTGTCTACATCTGCATAAAACATTCTCTTTGATTTTTTACTATTTAAAAAAAAAGAAGAACTTTTTTGTATTTCATGCTTCACATATTGCAGAAAATTTTAATTTACTGTTGTGCAATCTTTTTTTAGTAATAATAAATCCACGACATTAGAAATGAGTTATGCTAATTAGATGGCCAGTTTTATATAATCTGGCTTGAAACATTGCAGCTAAAGTTTTACTATGTTTTTTTTTAAAAAAATCTAAAAAGTATATCTTTTGAATAATTGTGTTTTACACCATTGATAGGTTTTAGTGGCTATTACTAATATTACATTAGTAGTGTACTATATTACTAATATCTTACTATAATTAATGTAATAACCTTCAGAGCAAAATAAAATACATGACAAATGTCTTTTTACTATTATAATAAATACCAGCCTTGATATACAAATATTTCAGTGTTATCTCAAATTGTTAGCCAGTCCTAGATAAAATGACACATAATCAGGCAGTTTTGGTTTCACTGACGTACATGAATAAATAAATAAAAAGGTTACACAAGAATTGAAAAAGATTAATGTTGGGGACTGGAGAATCACAGCAGAGAGTGGACACATAGCTGCCAATGATTCCATAATGAAAATATTAATTTAGTTGCTACACCAGGTTTTATGTAAGTTAAAATTAAATAGCATATGCCACTTTACTATTTTTACATAGTCTTTAACCTCCTAAGACCCGAACTCTTCCACGACATGCATTTTTAATTTCTCTTTGATATTTGGACTGATTGGGACCTGATGAATGTAAAAACAAAGAATTGCCAGATTTTTATTTTATTTATTTATTTTTTACCTATTTTTTGTTCCTAAGAAAAATGAGGATATTCGTTTAAAATTTCGATAGAACAGTAGCAGCATAATGTCCTCGTAAGTGGATATCAGGTCCTTGTAGAGCAAAATCGAGTATTTTGATCTAAATAACCCAAAATGTGATGTCCACATATGTGGACGCCAGGTCATAGGAGGTTAAGCAATGACCTACAAGTGGCGCATGTGAAGTGGATTGTTATGATTTTCAAACACCACCAGAGGGCGCTTTCATAAGAATTCTCCTCTCGAGGAGGGTAAGTAGACTAACATTTGAATTGCATTCATTTCAATTCAATTTTATTTATATAGCCCCAAATCATAACAACAGTCCCCTAATGGTTGTCATGACCACTAATCAACAACCATGACAAACTACACATTAATGATCAAGGAACTGATCTCACAGCCCATTGTTCTTTTAGTTAGCTAGTTTCAGTCATTGTACAAATGTACTGTTTATAAGATTGGGGAAACCTGCAGTCAGCTGAGACTGAAGAAGTCACTTGGATGAGTGACGAAACGTTTCTCCCACTGAACACGCTACATCCAGATGAACAGATTCAAATTTTGGAAGAAACTCCCACCAGAACCAGGTTCAGGGAAGGGCGGCCATCTGCTGTGACTGTCTGGGGTTGAGAAGAGGGAGAAAGGACAAAAGAAAGAGAAAGTCTATTTTCTCTATAAAGAATGTACAGTGTGGTTTATAATTGTAATGTGGACATGTTTAACCATAATGCACAGCCCCACATTGGATGAAAATCAAACACAATTCCCCTCCATGAATCGCCACCTTATCAAGGAGAGGTTTGTGCCCCCCAGTGATCCCAGGAGCGATGTTGTTCAGGGCAGTTTCCCCCTATTAGGGTTTCCCATGGGAGATTACCTGGCCCCTCACCTATGATCAAAGAGAAAACTGAATTAGAGAAAAATCAGAATCAGAATCAGAATCAGAATACTTTATTGATCCCTGGGGGAAATTATTTTTTGTTACAGTGCTCCATTTTAAACCAACATTAAGACAAGACAGACAATACGCTAACTAAGAATAGTACAATATATACATATATATACATACATACATACATAAGTCACTTATAAATAAATATTTGGAAAAGAAACATGTGTAGTTGTAGCAGCAAACAGTGTGTTAAGTGGATGCGTTGTACAGGGAGATGGCCACAGGCAGGAATGATTTCCTGTGTCGTTCAGTGGTGCTTTTCGGTAATCTCAGTCTCTCACTGAACGAGCTCCTGTGACTGACCAACATGTCATGGAGTGGGTGGGAGGTGTTATCCAACATTGTCTTTATCTTGGACAGCATCCGCCTCTCCGACACCACCTTGAGGGAGTCCAGCTCCATCCCCACAACATTGCTGGCCTTACGGATCAGTTTATTAAGTCTGTTGGCATCTGCGACCCTCAGCCTGCTCCCCCAGCATGCAACAGCATAGAGGATCGCACTGGCCACCACAGACTCATAGAAAATCCTCAGCATTTTCTGGCAGATGTTGAAGGACCTCAGTCGCCTCAAAAAATAGAGACGACTCTGGCCCTTCCTGTAAAGTGCTGTGGTGTTTTTAGCCCAGTCCAGTTTATTGTCAATGTGTACTCCAAGGTATTTATAGTCCTCCACAATGTCAACACTGACCCCCTGGATTGAAACAGGGGTCAAGTGTTTCCTGGTCTTCCTGAAGTCCACGATCAGTTCCTTGGTCTTTGCCACGTTGAGCTGCAGATGATTCTGCTCACACCACGTGACAAAGGAGTCGACCACAGCCCGGTACTCTGTCTCATCATCCCTGCTGATGCATCCAACCACCGCAGAGTCATCAGAAAACTTCTGAAGATGGCAGGTCTCTGTGCAGTGGCTGAAGTCTGTGGTGTAGAGGGTGAAGAGGAAGGGGGAGAGGACAGTCCCCTGTGGTGCCCCTGTGTTGCTAATCACCTTGTCAGACACACACTGTGGGAGACGTACATATTGTGGTCTTCCTGTCAGGTAATCAACAATCCAGGACACCAGAGAAGCATCCACCTGCATCGCTGCTAACTTATCACCCAGGAGGGTCGGCCTGATGGTGTTGAAAGCACTGGAAAAGTCAAAAAACATGACCCTCACAGTGCTCGCCGGCTGGTCCAGATGGGTGTAGACACGATTGAGCAGGTAGATGATGGCGTCCTCTGTTCCGAGACGAGGCTGATAAGCGAACTGAAGGGGATCCAGATGTGGTCTTACTATGGGTCGCAGCTGGTCCAGGATGAGCCTTTCCAGGGTCTTCATGATGTGGGAGGTCAGTGCCACGGGCCTGTAATCCTGGGGGTCACTGGGACGAGGCGTCTTTGGTACAGGGACGAGGCATGATGTCTTCCACATCACCGGGACCCTCTGCAGACTCAGACTCAGCATAAACAGTTTATGAAAGACTCCACACAGCTGGGGGGCACAGGCCTTGAGGACGAGGGGACTCACTCCGTCTGGTCCAGCAGACTTGCCTGAGTGAAGTCTCCTCATTTGCATCTCAACCTGGTATTGAGTGAAGGTGATGGGTGGGGGAGGGGTGTCAGGAATCTCACAGGAGGCAACATGTGAAGAGAGAGGCTGGCACAGTGGTGTGGCTCTGGATTCCAGGCTGACTGCAGGTGAGGTTGTGGGGGTGGGAGCAGACACTGTGGTGTCGAATCTATTGAAAAACAGATTCAACTCGTCGGCTCTATTCTCACCTCCCTCAGCTCCCCTGCTGTTGGTTGGCCTGAATCCAGTGATGGTCTTCATGCCCCTCCACACCTCTCTCATGCTGTTCTGCTGGAGTTTCCACTCCAGCTTCCTCCTGTAATTGTCCTTAGCCTCTCTGATCTTGTCCTTTAGTAACACCTGGACCTTCCTCACCTCCTCTTTGTTGCCCCCTCTGAAAGCCCTCTTCTTGTTGTTGAGGAGGGCTTTGATGTCCTTAGTCACCCACGGCTTGTTATTTGGGTAACAATGAACAGTCTGAGCTGGAACAATGGAGTCGGTGCAGAAAGTTATGTAGTCTGTGATACACTCAGTAAGCCCATTGATGTCCTCGGCGTGAGGCTCACAGAGTGTTTCCCAGTCGGTCACCTCGAAACAGCCCTGTAGTTCCGCTATTGCCTCCTCTGACCACCTCCTAACAGTCCTGGTGGTCACAGGTTCCCTCCTCACAATTGGCACATAGCGGGGGGTGAGGTGAATCAGGTGGACGATCTGATTTCCTCGTGTCAGCATTGTTCCCACATCATCATAATTAATGTTGTTCCAGGTTCAACATTGCAAGTGACCAATCACCTTCTTGTGACGTCATTCCTTTGCGACTTCGAAATACCCGCCTTCGAGTATTTCGAAATACAAGTGAAGAAGCGAAAAACCGCCGCCTGTCCGCCGAATTTGAAGTCAATTTAGGATACTTTCCTTTAATAAACGGTAAGCATTATACATATGTTCCTCACTTGGCTTGCTGTTTGTTTGCTAGCGATAGGCTACTTGACAACAGCATTAGCTAACCAGTGTTCTCTAGACCAGCGTTCCCCAACTTTTTGGGTGTTTCGTGGCCCGGGGGTTGGGTCAGGCAAAATTGCAGTAGCTTCCCTGATCATTTTACAAACATAAGTGAAGAGAATCTGGACTAAAATGCCTAGACTTATGGTTGTGTGCTGAATCTATGAATCAAACTATCACCTGGAAACATAATTAACTGGTCCATAGCTGTGAAACTGGACATGAGTTCTTGATTCTATGGAGATTAACAGTAATCCAGAAATTTACAAATTTGTCCTGGTACATCGCGTAAATGTTGTCTCAGGGACATCGCGTAAATGTTGTCCCTGAGACATCGCGTAAATGTTGTCCCTGGGACATCGCGTAAATGTTGTCCCTGAGACATCGCGTAAATGTTGTCCCTGGGACATCGCGTAAATGTTGTCCCTGAGACATCGCGTAAATGTTGTCCCTGGGACATCGCGTAAATGTTGTCCCTGAGACATCGCGTAAATGTTGTCCCTGGGACATCGCGTAAATGTTGTCCCTGGGACATCGCGTAAATGTTGTCCCTGAGACATCGCGTAAATGTTGTCCCTGGGACATCGCGTAAATGTTGTCCCTGGGACATCGCGTAAATGTTGTCCCTGAGACATCGCGTAAATGTTGTCCCTGGGACATCGCGTAAATGTTGTCCCTGGGACATCGCGTAAATGTTGTCCCTGAGACATCGCGTAAATGTTGTCCCTGGGACATCGCGTAAATGTTGTCCCTGGGACATCGCGTAAATGTTGTCCCTGGAACATCGTGTAGAAGTTGCCCTGGGACATCGTGTAGAAGTTGCCCTGGGACATCGTGTAGATGTTGTCCCTGGGACATCATGTTAAAGTTGCCAGAGACATACCATATGAAAGTTTAGCTTCTTTTAGCCCCTGTTTGTTTTATATTATTTTATATATATATATATTTTTTTAATATTATATTTAATATTTACATTGTATTGCAAAAAACCCCAAAACAAGTTAAAATGAATTAATGAATATTGACTAATTAAACCTTCGTTATTTTTCCACCAGAAATGGACGACATAATTAGAAGAAGTGTTCTGAATGACGAAAAAAAAAAAGAACTGGAAAAGACACACAACTTTGTGTGCATGTGTCACAATGCCAGGAGGACCCATTCAGTGTTGTGTTAGAAAAATTGAACTCATTAACCCTTCATGGACATTATAAATGTTTAAATGTTGCCTCAGGTAAAGACAGGAAAAGAGACTATTACAAATTCAACTGCATCAGAGCTGGGGAAAAAAGTCGAAACAGCTACAGAGCAGTGGGCTGTAAGGCCTATGTTTCATTTAAAGTACTCAAATGTTGGAAAGACCACACAGTCATCGTGCAGCGTACATATGATAAGCATGATGGGCATGATCCTTCGGACCCAAAAGACGCACATTTCAACAATATTTCCAGTGATTTGAGGAGGAAGATTGAGGAACTGCTTTCCCTTGGAACTAAGCCAGCCATCATACTAACCGAATGTCATAAATGGGCCAAAGAACATGGACACAGAGATCTTCACAACAGAGAGCATTTTGTCACACCACGTGACATTGACAGTGTTAGAACCTGCATGATGAGGAAGAAGCACTTTAACTGTGGAGACAGTCAATGTGTACATACCTTACTTAATGGAAAACATCAAGAACATGTTCTCTTCTATCAACCATACACATCTGACCAAGAACTAATGATTGTTTTGCAGACACCTGTAATGAAATCAAACATGGAGAACTATGCAAAACAGTTAGTATTTGTTGACACCACGCACTGCGTTAACCAGTATTCATTTCCCTTATTCACACTTGTTGTAAGAGATGATCATGGGCATGGAGTCCCTGTGGCCTATGCTATTGTCAGCAACGAAAGTCAGAAAACCCTGGAAACTGTTCTTGGAATAGTTTGTGAGCATTTCCCAACTTCCCCGAGGTAAATAATACATTGACAGCTATTAATTTTGAAATAATTCCTTTTCAAAAAAGTTATAACATGCCAGAATCTAATGCTATAGCTGCAGCATGGGCTGCAAAAAACTTTCCTTTCCAGTTGTTAAAGTTATTCCTATAGGCTGTATGCAGTATTTTATATATCTACTTGTGAGTTGAAATGTTTAATTTGGCATTGAAGTGGTGCTTTGAGATAGCAAAAACATTTTCATACTGTTTAATCTCATTTAGTGTTTTCTTTTTTTCTGTAGAGCATTTATGGTTGACAAAGACTTTGCGGAAATAAATGCTTTGCAGAAGGTTTTTCCAGAGTCAGCTATCCTTCTATGCTGGTACCATGTCTTGCAGGTAAACCACATTGTTTTCTTTTCACGTTGTCTAAGATGCACCTGAAACACATTTTTACAACAGGGTCCTGTTGTTATGATTTGCCTCATTGTGATATTCACCTACTCAGGTTAATGAATATAAAGGGATAAAATGTTGAGTGACTATGTCCATCCATTTAAGACCACAGTGCACTCATCTTCTGGTGGCTGCTTCCCAAAGATCTTTTTGACATTTAAAAATATGTTTGCCTGGTTGATTTCTGTAATGCACAGGTCCTCTTGTCCAGTGAGTGACAAAGTTATTTTTGGACGTCAGCTTTCTTTTATGCTTTTTGTACAGCTGCTCCTCTGTCTCTCTCTCCAGATTAACTTTTTTTCTCTTACATTCACAGGCTGTTAATCGATGGCTTTCAAAATCAGAGTCCGGGGTCCATGGGCTTTCTAACACCCAAAAGAGAAATGAAATCATTTCTTTCTTTTGTAAGCTGAAAGCTTGCACATCTGTAAGTGTAATTTGTCTATTTCACATTTTGATTTCTTGATTACACTAAGAGCATAATAACTTTCAGTTGCTAAAAAAAGTTACAGAGAGATACAAAATAGATTTTTGAAACAATTTCTAAAACTGGCTTCTTATCTTGCTTATCAAAACAAGTACTTAAGCTGTGCAGAACATCATTGTGTCACCCACTGTGCAGTAGAACTTGTGAGTGGGATTCTTTCACAGACAGATGCTGAAACCAAATATGCTTATAGGTTTAGTGTTCCTTCTTAGCCATTGTAAGGGAAGAAATAATTGCTTCTTAATACAAAAACACGACATATTATTAATAACTTAAAATTCTTAATGTTATTCAATAAAAGGAAAAGGGCTTCAATACATAATATTAAAGATTTCAATAGGTCTGTTAAATGGATTGAAATATATTCTGTTGCATCCAATTCTCTTAGGAGGACGACTTTAAAGCCACATCAGCAGAGTTCTGCCAGACATTTAAGCAATACCCTTTGGTGTGCCAGTATTTTCAGAAGCACTGGGAAGGCATTGGCCACATGTGGTGTGACTACGGCCGTCGGTTCAGTCACGCTCGTTCTGAAACAAACAATGTGATTGAAAGGTATGATTTATTATTTTGACCTCATTCAATTGTATTGCTGAAAAAAAGATATTATGCTTTAATCCAAGAGGCTAAACTGAGTAGGTTCGTCATGTCATTGCCAGAACAAGTTTTAGGCAAATCCTTTAAATTCTAGCAGCGTTTTTTATGTTATCACAACAAAAAACAGAGTAGGTGGATTTGCCTAAATCAGCTAAACCGGCACAGAGCATTCCTTTATAAAAGACGTGTGCAATAGGTTTTCCAATTTTTTAAAAAATAATACAGTCTTGATTAAAACTTTAAATTCCTTCAATTACAGTTACTAATCATTTCAAATAACTGTTTTTCAGATTTTTCCACCGCCTGAAATACCAGTTTTTATCTGGCTACAAGAATAGGTGTCTGGATGATCTGATTGAAGTGCTCCTAGGGAAGGCCGACGACTACTTCTCAGTCATAAAAACCCTGCAAGATGTGGGCCGCATGAAAAACAGGTTTGCTGACACCTTGTCTCAAGTTTCAGACTCTGCTTCAAGACTGATGGAAAGTGGTTGGGCTCTTAAAATTACAGTCAAGAACAGCCATGGAGTTAATGCATATCAAGTCCCATCTGAGTCAAGAGAAGACATGGTGTATGATGTCTGCCCTGTTGAGTCCTACTGCAACTGTACATATGGCTTACGAGGACTTCTTTGCAAGCATCTAGTGTTACTTGCAAAATTAGCAGAGGCTGACAATGACATCTATCCAAACATGGAAACAGACCTTGGCAAGAATTGCAGTGAAAGAAAGGCATTACTTTGTACACTGTGAGGACTTGAAAGTGATAAAAATGCCAAGTTTGTTTGGAAATCTGTGTTTTTTTGCATCGGCTGAAACACTTCAGTGCACTTGTTGTACGTTCTCTCACTATAACACATGTGCTTGCCTGAAGGTGGCTTGTAGCCATTTTAAACAAATGAAAAACTCTCTGAAAAGTCCTCTATCAACTTTGAATGACACTCCTGTAGTTGAAAGCACAGACAAAAAATGCACAGAAGATGCAGTTTGAAAACTAAATGCTGTTTTAGACACAGTTAAACAGTGGGCATTCATTCCAGAGGGTATTACTGCAATGATAGATGAACTGCATACAAATGTCTTAAAAACAAAACAAGTAGGCAAAAGTATATGCCAGTACGAAATAAAGATGACAGATAATGCACGCAAAATTAGGCCATTGTATTCTAGCAAGAAACGTTCGGCCAGCATCGACATTCCAACAGTCTGAAAATGAATGTGAACAGTCGATAACCACTGAAAGAGAGACATCCTCTGGAGAAAATGAAAACCTTTTGGAATACAAAACAAAAAAGAGAAGAGTTAAAGCTAAGTATATGCACAAGTAGACTTTTGTGTGACATTTCAAAGGGACTGCATCCATTACTTCTGTTTATTGAAACCTAAAGCTGAATAGCTGTCTTAACTTTCTGCCAAGGAACAGATGAAAAGAAATTGTTTGGTCTCTCAAGCAGTTGTTATTTATGTGTGTTATTCATTACTTTGGCTTGGTTGCTGTTTTTGATACAAATTCATCTGTGCCCATTGTAATATTTTCATATGTTACTATTTTTATATTGCTATGCATTATAAATAAAGGATTACTTATTACTATTAAAGGTCTGCATTTGTAATTGTTGGTATTATTTATAAAATATGCGCTCTTAAGTTTTTTGCTCCATAAAACGATACCTGTCACTTTTTGGACATAGAGTATCAGCTGTTGAGAATCCTGGCTCATACAAAATAGAAGTAAAAGGTTTCAACATCCAGCCTTTTTATGATTAAATACAAAGTGTAATAACAGAGTTATTGGGGTGTGATTTTGTTAATAGTTAGTCTTAAGTATAAGTTTAAGAGTAATGAGTAAGAAAATATAGCCAGAATAATGGAATGAGACTAACACCTGACCTCACACTGAGATTTGGTATGAAGTGGCATGTTTGTGCTAATGCTGACATTGGGGCTCAGAGTTCCTCTGTGTGTATATATTTGTGAACGTTAACTTGGCTAATGTCCAAGGGTTTGACTGCTTTCCTGTTGGATTGTATCACAAAGAACAGGGATAAGAGCACCAGTGGCCGTGCACACCCTCATCTCTCTCCTTCACCCAATCATTAGTGTTGGAAACCGGCATTAGCTCAGAGTAGATTAGACTTCAGTATAGTGCAAGTGATTTGATTTTATGATTATTTGATTCAGTTTTTTCTGTGTTCAAGCTCAATTACTTTAATAAAATATGTTGAATTCAAACAAATAAATAAACAAATAAACTGTGGACATTACCCTTTTAAACCTTTCTGAAACAAGACAGGTAAAAACCAGTGTATAAAAGTTTACATAGGTATAAATAGCTCTAACACTTTACTCCAGCCTGGCGTCCACACATGTGGACATCACATTTTGGGTTATTTAGACCAAAATACTAAATCTTGATCAACAAGTGCCTGATATACAGTTATGAGGACATTATACTGCAACTGTTCTATCGAAATTTCAAATTAATGTCCTCATATGTGGCTCTCATTTTTCTCAGAAACAAAAATTAGGTAAAAAAAAACAAAACCTGGTAATTCTTTCTTTTTACATTCATCGGGTTCCAATCGGCCCAAATATCAAAGAGAAATTAAAAATGCATGCCATGGAAGATTTCGGGTCTTAGGGGGTTAAAATGACCAGACCCCTCCGGCCTGTTTTCCAGGCCACTAAATTAAACCCAGTCAATTACCAATTGAACAGAATAAAAACCTACGAGGTCCACTAATAGTCCAAAAGTCCAAATCTTTAATAGAAAAGACAGGCAGAACTCAAACAAACAATAATCCAAACGAGGAGCATATATACACACTGGAAAGTAAATAATTATAAGTTATTAAATCAGACTAATTAAATACAGTAAAACTAATAAGGGAAGACGAACACACGGGAAATAAAAATAACAGTGTAAACATACCAAAACTCAAAATAAAACAGGAAAGCTACTACAAACCGAGTGTGACACAATTACATTCATATTGAAACATGTGTGATAATTTTCTTTCTTTGTAGCATTTTTAAGATATGTGTTAGAACAGTCATTATGCTGTTTGGATTAGGAACCAATCATTTTTGCCAAATAGTTAACACAAACTTAGAACAACAATGAACAATTTTCAAGATTCTGATTTACAGAACAAACAAAAGTCACAAAAGGTTTCATTATTTAAGAGACAAGATCAAGTTTTTCACACAGGAATGAAATGACAGAATCCAGTGCAGCGGGGCCAAAGGTGTGTGTCAGCAAACTGAAGGTTGAGGAATCAGTCAGCTCATGTTTAAGATTGTGTTGGATTTTGAGAAGAGTCTGTCTGTTATTAGAAAGTAAGATTAACAATGTTACACCAATAACCCAAATACGGGGAAATGACAAATAATACCAAAAAAGATACAACTTTCATATTGTTTTACTAACTTACTTTGTCATATCAGCACTTGAATGGTCGATGCCTTTACAGACCATGTCTGTTGTGACATCGCAGGCCAATCTTCCGGCAAACCCGAGGGCTAGCTCCCCAGCCTCCTCTTCACTCAGAACACTAAACACTGTTACTTTAGTTTTGGCCTTCTTAGGCCTGTCAAGAATCATTGCGGGCAGTTTGGCTTTACGGCCCTAAAAAAGAAAAAGTGCAAACTAGGGCTGCTCGATTATGGCAAAAATGATAATCACGATTATTTTCACTGAAATTGAGATCACGATTATTTGACGATATTTATTTAACCCTTTAAGACCTACTATAGAACCAAGTCCACCAGAGCTTATATTATTTTTTTTACATGCTGTAGTGCCATTTGTGGGAGCATTTCAAGTTGCTATACATCAATACAACTGTTATAGCCCATATTTTAATAATATGTATGCATTAAGTCCATAGTAATTACATAAATTGCAAAAAAGTGCAATAAACTACAAAAAAAATTGAAAATTGCTTTTGTTTTGTATACATATATTTCTACTTGGAGAAATTTAAGAGGTTTATCCCTCAAAACTTTAAATACAATAAAGTTGCAAAAAATAGTTTCCCACCACAGGAAATTTATTTTGAGTGTCTTCATAGTTTTATTTTGGAGATACAGCAATTTTTATATACTGCAGGAAAAACAAAAAACAATCCTATGATGCAAATTTGCAAAGAAAACAGCAGGTGCATCATTTCACTGTGGGAAGTTACGAACAGCTGATAGGAACGGCAAAGCCTGTTTCTGGAATATTATGTTTTTGTTCCTGCAAGCGCTTTTTATGCAATTTTTGCAAAGCTATATGTGGAACGAAACCATGACCGAGGACAAGCTGATGGCATCAGATGTAAGTACAACTCCTCCGGTTTCATATGCAAAACAAATTATTGCGCTAGCTTACTCGGTTCAGGTTCTACAGGGATTTAAAAATAGTTACGCAAAACGGAGCGTGCTGCTCTGACCGGCTTTAAAGGGTTAACAATGACTTTTAAAAAATAATATAAAATAGTGTGCAACACCACTGAAGTTTTTTTTTTTTTTAACTCTTTTCAACCAACGGCAGTCACTCTCCAAATAACTTCTGCTTAGCTTTCCGAGCTTCCCTCGGGTCCTCTTAATCAGCGGTCTCCAACCTTTTTTGCGCCACGGACCGGTTTATGCCCGACAATATTTTCACGGACCGGCCTTTAAGGTGTCGCGGATAAATGAGGGAGGGGCTAATAATCGGCTCAGTCATTTTTAATGATCGTTGAAAGCCCAGATCGTAATCGTGATTAAAATTCGATTAATTGAGCAGCCCTAGTGCAAACACCAAAAGAGCAGAGAGAGACACACACACGCGCACAAAGTTAAATGCTTTTGTTTACATGGTGTAATTGTGTATATGTTGCAGCAAATGCATAATTTCCAGCCACATTGTCACTTCATTGATACGAGTAACCTGGATTTATTTCAGGTGACATCAAAATCACGAAATGTATACCTACCCCAATCAAACCTCTGAAAACATGAACTGACATGTTCTCTGCGTTGATTCTGCGCTTGATCTCGTCTTCTGTTATTGTGTAGGTTTTCTTTTTTGAGCTTGGTACAGATAAGCGACCATGCACTCTGTAAACTGTACTAGTTCCTTCTGAATCAGTTTGGAATTCTGTATCTGCATCGATCCTGTCAACATCATCAGCAGCAGCATTATCTGTACTCAGACTTGTGCCGTATACTTCTGCTTCTTTTTCGTTGTCTTCAGTCTGTGTACCTTCATCTCTGACTGTCAGTCTTCCTATCTCACTGTTACTTGTCGATTTGCTGCAGATGTTCTCTCCCTTAGGAACTTTTCCTTTGTCATTCGCTGCCTGATGCTTTCCCTGATGACATTCTTCACTGGCTACTTCTATTGCTCCTCCTGTATAGCCACCCACTATGCTGCACAACTCCTTTCCCTCTGCTGTGCTGCACTGTGCTGTTACATAAAGAAGAATGATATAAACAGCACTATATCAATTTAATTGTGAAGAGAAATCCCCACAATATGACACAGTTATGTCTAAAATAGTTTTGTGTAAAAACTGGATCTTGAAACGTCCACTTTAATTACACAGTCCTGGTGTGCAAAGGCAAAATTACGAAAAAAAATTTCACTTTAAACATTTTTGGACATTGTTTAGTTATATTGTGACTTACTCTCACAGAAGATACAGATGCCACAAACAGACTTTGAACAACGCATGTGCTTGTATGCACCACATTTCTGGCACTGCACCTGTGAATTAAAAAAAAGAAAAAAGAAGAAGAAATAAACAAACAAAAAACAAATGAACAAAGTCCATTAAATAAACAATCTATATGGCTAAGGACATGTCATAGTGTACCCGGTCTTTGGCTGCAATCACACACCAGCACTGACTGCACTTCCTAGTTCGATCTGCAAAATATAATTTGTTTAAGTACAAGTTACATTTTCCAATGTTAGAGAAAAAGAAGGCAGCTAATTTTATCTTTACCTATTGAGGAAAATAAGTAGTGGCAAAGTCGGGACCTGAGCTTTGTGATTTCAGTGTTGTACTCCTCCACTTGTGTTTTACCGTCAATGAGAGATTGGGCAAACTAATAATTGACGAAGAAGAAGAAGAAGAAAAAAAAAAAAAAGAACAAAAAGAATTAGATTAACAAAGAAATGTTTGTTTGTTTTTAACCCCCCCACCCCACCCCCCGAGAAAAAAAACAAAAAACAGAGCAACCAAAGCAAAGCATTACTGCTGAAATGGTTCAATCTACAAAAAAAATTGAGATTTTACCATCCTGCCTCTAAGGCTTTAAAAACTGAATAGGCAAAAATGTAAACATTACTTATATAGGTTAAAGCTATAGTTTTCAGTACCATTATGACATGCACTCCACATGAGTTCCCATCCTGTTGATGTGGGTGGCTCACATGTGACAAGGTCCACTCTCCAGCGCAGCCTCTTGCTGAAGCAAATGAGCTGAGAGATCGCAGTTATTACAAATAAAAAGCATATAGAGAAATCAATAACCACGTTCGGTAATGATTTCAATTAAATTAAATATGTTATGTTAAATATGTTAATTAATTACCTCCAGTTTTTCAACACCGCACTTTTTCTGACCTCCGACTCGCCAAATGAATTCATATAGACTATGGTCCTCTTGGGTATATCACAAAACTGTTTTGTAAAAAGATGGATATGGTAGGCTTGGGCCTTGAGCTTTCCTAATGAGGGACACTGAAAAGTATCATGCACTAGAGAGAGTGCAAAATCTGTGCAACTTACAAACAAGGTCCAGTGGCTGCCATTTTCCAGACAGGCTCCAATCAATTTCTCATACATCTGAAAGATGTTTTTCTGGAAATAAAAAGAATGTGACAAGTATGTTTTTCTGTCAAGAATGACACTGCAAAACTGCGAAAGCTTGTCAGGTGAGACTTGTGATTAATTCTGCAGATACACAAACATATAGAAAGTGTCATTTTTGGTTTACATTAATTAATTTCTATAGTGTGTACAAAACAAATCAAGACCACAGACTCAACACGCACCACTCAATTTTTGGTGTTCTTTATCAGTTGGCCAAGACAGAAATGTTTTAATCTGTGTGCATTGCTTTTGAACAAGTCTTTACACAGAAAAGGTTTCAGAAAGGTATTTTTCAGGTTCTTCTGACAAGGCTTCAATTTTGGAAAATGCTGTTTGTTTATAGTGGCAACTTATAAACCCTTTGTGATAAGAACATAGTTACCACAGTCCAAGTCATACCTTCAAAAAGTATGCACTTTGTGCTCTTGTGGACCCATCCAAAATTTTTCCAGTGATTTGGCTTGGTATTGGATAAATGTGAGGGAAATTCTATAAAAATAACATAAATACACCTATGTTTTCAAATACATTACAAAAAACGTAAACATGCTATGTCATTATGATCAAACAAGCTTTTCAACATACCTCACACTGCAAATAGATTAGGCCATCTATTACCTTATAAAACAAATAAATAAATACATATAAATAAAAACAGAACTAAGGAATACGATTCATTAAGTAAATTGTACAATAAAGTGTATTTAAAGCAGAATTTAACATTAGTTTTATGACAACATAAAATGATTTTTATGTCAAGAGGTACCTCATCTGAAATGTTAGTCTGGTCAAACAGGGATTTCAAACTTGAAATACCAATAGAGTTTGGTCCAGCTACTCCCACAAGGTAATCTGTGAGAAAGCATATGCTGTAGTCAACAGATATCATTTTCTTTTTGCATGCTGCAACTATCATCCATTTCAGTCTTCTAGGAGCTTTGTCTGGTTGTAGTTCTTTTTTCTCCTCCTCATCTATTAATTAAATTATTTTCTGACCTTCCTAACTGTTTCCGACCTGTCTTCCCAATGTGATGTTTAAGCAATATATGTATGGTCAGAAGGGGGTGAAATTTTCATTGCAGTTGTACGTGTAACATTGCATGTGATAATAAAAGGCTTGATTGGTTGATTATTCAACATGAGTTGACATTTACCTGACATTGTGAAGGAGTCACAGTTTCTGTAAGGGTGTAAGAACATAACATGTGGATTTGTTACACTTCTTTTTCACAAGTTAATAACAATCAATAATTTTCATTCCATTATTTACAAGCTATCACACGATGTCCCAGGGACAACATCTACACGATGTCCCTGGGACAACATTTACACGATGTCCCAGGGACAACATCTACACGATGTCCCTGGGACAACATTTACACGATGTCCCAGGGACAACATCTACACGATGTCCCAGGGACAACATTTACACGATGTCCCAGGGACAACATTTACACGATGTCCCAGGGACAACATCTACACGATGTCCCAGGGACAACATTTACACGATGTCCCAGGGACAACATTTACACGATGTCCCAGGGACAACATTTACACGATGTCCCAGGGCAAATTCTACATGATGTCCCAGGGACAACATTTACACAATGTCCCAGGGACAACATTTACGCGATGTCCCTGGGACAACATTTACGCGATGTACCAGGACAAATTTGTAAATTTCTGGATTACTGTTAATCTCCATAGAATCAATTACTTATGTCCAGTTTCACAGCTATGGACCAGTTAATTATGTTTCCAGGTGATAGTTTGATTCATAGATTCAGCACACAACCATAAGTCTAGGCCTTTTAGTCCAGATTCTCTTCACTTATGTTTGTAAAATGATCAGGGAAGCTACTGCAATTTTGCCTGACCCAACCCCCGGGCCACGAAACACCCAAAAAGTTGGGGAACGCTGGTCTAGAGAACACTGGTTAGCTAATGCTGTTGTCAAGTAGCCTATCGCTAGCAAACAAACAGCAAGCCAAGTGAGGAACATATGTATAATGCTTACCGTTTATTAAAGGAAAGTATCCTAAATTGACTTCAAATTCGGCGGACAGGCAGCGGTTTTTCGCTTCTTCACTTGTATTTCGAAATACTCGAAGGCGGGTATTTCGAAGTCGCAAAGGAATGACGTCACAAGAAGGTGATTGGTCACTTGCAATGTTGAACCTGGAACAACATTAATTATGATGATGTGGGAACAATGCTGACACGAGGAAATCAGATCGTCCTGAATGAGGTTATGATCTGACCTACCAAGTGGGGGGAGGGAGGAGGAGCTGTATGCATCCTTGACGTTAGCATACAGTAAGTCTAAAGTTTTCTCTCCCCTGGTGGGACAGTCCACATATTGTTTGAATGTTGGTAGTGTATTGTCCAGTGATACATGGTTGAAGTCACCCGAGATCACAATAAAGGCACTCGGGTGCTGAGTCTGTAGCCGAGCTATGGCAGAGTGGATAGTGTCACATGCAGCTGTGGGGTTAGCAGAGGGGGGAACATAAACAGCCACCAAGATGACGTGAGAGAATTCCCTGGGTAAATAATACGGCCTGAGTCCAACAGCACACAGTTCAGTGTCCGGGCAACAAATCCTTTCTTTGATTGTTATGTTGGCAGGGTTACACCACCGGTTGTTAACTAAAACAGCAAGCCCACCTCCTTTACGCTTACCGCTAGCGATGCTGTCCCTGTCCGCCCGAACAGTGTGGAAGCCTTCCACGGAAGCATTCTCATCGGGAATGACCTGGTGCAGCCATGATTCGGTGAAACACATCAGGCTACACTCTCGGTATTCCCTCTGACTCCGTACCAGTGCTGAGAGCTCGTCGATTTTACTTGCCAACGATCGCACATTTCCCATCACGATAGACGGCAGACACGGTTTAAACCTCCTCCTCGCTTCGAGCCTCCGCTGTCTCACCGTAGAGCTGGGCGATATGAGATTTTTTCATATCACGATATGTTTTTTTCATTTCAGGCGATAACGATATCTATCACGATATAAGCCAAATAACTATATTTGTAAGATTTAAATGTGCTGTTGCTCACAAGTAAAATGTGAAATAATCAGCAGCTTGTTTTTATTTAAATATTTATTTCCCATAATAAGTTCAACAGGGTAGATGTACTTAAGGAACATGAGACTTTTTCAGATAAATAAAGGCAAATATTGCAAACTACACAAAAGACAGCCGCTAAAGCGTTTAAGTTTCAAAATAGAACAAACGAAACAGACTAAATTGTCAATTCCACTTAGAAACAAAGTATTAATTCTAAAAATAAATCTTAGTTTGTTTTACAGAAGAACAGACAAAACTGACTAACTTTTGTCAATATCAAATAAACTGAGAACTAAAAGGAAATTCTCAATCTCTCCTTGTTGTATAGCTGAGCTTTTCAAACAGTTTTAACAGTTACTTTAGTCTGACAAAAGCTGAATGACGAATTAGCGCTTCCAGTCAGAGACTGAGGCTATGTCCACACGTACACGGGTATTTTTGAAAACGGAGATTTTCCGTTTTCGTTTTAAAAAAATAATCCCGTTCACACGTAAAGGCAGAAATGAAGGAAAACGGTGCTATGAACATGCCAAAGCAGCAGGTGGCGCTAGATTCCTAACCGTGCAGAAATGTTGGCCAATCAGAAGTCTAGAAGCCTCGGTGGGAAAAAGTAAACAAAGCTGGGGCATAGAAGCAGAACCGAGTCGTATGTGTGGACCGACAGTAACTGTGTGTATATGTAAGCATTTAAACACTGCAGAGAGTACAATTAACAGTAACAGTATTGTAGAAATTCATTTCACCGAAACAATAACGCGGCGCACAGTGTGACGCATGCACCAGTTTATTGTATTTCCAGACTTGCTTTCGGCACAATTTACAGTGCACGCTACTCTGTTTTTTGTCAGACTTGAAATAGCCAAAATACCTTCACACTACGGAACTTCTATGGCTCTTCCGTTCGACAATCTCTCCGGCATTGGAACCATCATCTGTTTTCTCTTCGGTCACGCTCGGTTGATTTTTCTAGTCGGCACACTCATTTCCTCCATTACCCGCTGGCTGCTTCCCAAACAAACACACGTGCGGCTTGGCACTTGTGCTGTACGTAACAAGTCACGCGACGTGAAGCTGCGGCTGTGATTGGTTCGGCTCTGCGCTACTTAATTTGGATCGGCCGACCTTTTTTTTTTTTTTTTTTTTTTAAGAGGACAAGAGCGGCGAGGTCTATCGCGATAGCTTAATTTCTCTATCGAGTAAAAGTTATATCGCGATAGATATCGTTATCGTTCTATCGCCCAGCTCTATCTCACCGTCACCTTTTTTCTTCTCTTCTGTCCTTGACCTCTGCATCCCCGATGTGTTTTCCTCCAATTAGCACCTCCAAGTCCGAGACCGTGGTTCTCAGCCAGAAGAGAGTGGAGTGCCCACTCTGGGTCAGGGACCAGCTACTGGCCCAAGTGGAGGAGTTAGGAATCCCAGGGTGTTGTTCACAAGTGAACACAAGAATGACAGATGGATCGGGGCGGCGTTTACAGTGAGGAGAATGCTGTACTGATCTGTGTCCCCCTGGTTGAGAGGAGGTGGCTGTGGTGAGGGACGCCTGGACTTCTCTGCTGAAACTGCTGCCCCAGAGACCAAAACCCATATAAGTGACAGAAAATGGATGGATGACAAACACAACGTATCCACACAAATACCTCTGCCAACTGTCACTAACAGTGGAGGAGGGGTGATGATTTTTTTTTTGCTGCCACATGGACTTTGTCACCTTGCGATCATCAAGTCAGCCATTAACTAATAATGGATTGGATTTATATAGCACTTTTCAAGGCACCCAAAGCGCTTTACAATGCCACTATTCATTCACTCACTGGTGGAGGCAAGCTACGGTTGCGAGGTTCAGGGAACGCCATTGGCCCCTATCAGTAGGCGGTAGGATAAAGTGTCTTGCCCAAGGACACAATGACCAGGACAGTGAGCCCAGGGATCGAACCGGCAACCTTCCGGTTACAGATGCGCTTCCCAACCCCCTGAGCCACGGTCGTCCTCTGTATACCAAAGTATTCTAGAGTCAAACGTGAGGCCATCTGTCTGCCGGCTGAAACAGAGTCATGCAACAGGGCTATTATTCCAAGCATGCCAGCAAAAAAGAAAAAGAATTGAGGTGTTGGAAAAGTTATTAGCCTTAAAAAAGAGTTGTGCATAAATAAATGCCTGTACACATCAATAAGCTAAAGAAGAGTGGCTCCTCTTTACAATAATATTGTGAGAGACTGATAAAGTCATTTGGAAAATAACAGTTTTTCAGATTCCTGTAAAAAACTAGGGAATGCTTAGTTTTCTTAGCAGGTATGCAGTGTACCTGGTGTACTAATTGAAATTTACTGACAGAAACATCCAAACCGAGACACATCTATAGTTTGATGACATTGTAAAGCAGTGTAGTCGTTGTCTTCATTAGTTTTTTTATGATAAGTCATCAAAAGTAACACAGGGAGAAATCCTGTTTGCAGATGGGGACTTCATCACTTCACATACCAATATATTGTGCATTAATATGATTTTATGTATTTCTGATGCTTCTCTTCTGCTTTTAAAAAGAATAATCAGTCAAAATACAATCTAGGACACACAAACATTACTGTTCTTCAGGTGAGGGAGGTACTCCTGGGCTTATAATTACAACTTTTACAAGGGTTAAGTAGCCTGATTCACTCTATGTGTTGTTTGGAGGATTCTTTTTGGGCAGGAGGCGCTCTGCTTATTCTCTTTCATTTTAAATTTCAGCTCGCCAGAATGTTTGATGAGTGTTTAACCAAGCACAAAGTGACCGTGCCAGTGACATATTGATCTTTCTTCCACTTTGTGTGTTGCTATAGCAGCAGCAAAGCAAAGTCCAGCTGTGCTTTGATCATACAATACAGCATATCCCCAGGATGTCTTACACTGGTTTTAAATTTCTCTCTGACACTAATAATCTTGGCTGTTTTACATTCCAACAACATACAAGAAACACAGTTGTATTTAATCCTAAAACAGTCTTGGAGTCTCGTTAGTTGTGGCATCATTAGTACCACCATGTGTCACTAAGGTGACCAACAGAAATTAACAGAAATTTGGGGTTATCTTATCATGCCGACTCCAACTGTCGAACAGAGCAAGCATGAGTCAGACACACTTCCGCAGCCTGTCCCAGACCCTTTTTTCCTTTGCTATTGCCCTGTCACCACACCCCCCACACCCTAACCTCCCTCCCACTTATGAATTTATCTTCCCAGTATGAATCCCCAGTCACATTGGAGTGGAGCCTCTTTCTATAAAGGGCGATTAGCATCCGAGCTCAAACTTTGCTACCAAGTTAGTAACTTTCTCCATCTGCAGACATGTGCACTGGAAAATGTTCCCGCTGCATTGCTATTACTCTGTACCCACTAGTAGTCATATCTATCATCTGTAACATCGTGCTGTTCTTCCCTGATGGGAACGTCACCTATGACAAAGATGGACATATTACCGAGGAGGTGAAATACATGGGGGGACTCATTGGAGGGGGCGTACTGGTGAGTGGTCCTCTGTTTTTCAGTGTTTTACTAAAGGATAGAGCTGATTTCTTTTATGAAAATTTGGAGTCTCAGAAAAAAATACACACTTACATATACAGTCTAAAACTGTGTGCATATCTAAATTGAATCCATGTGTTTTCTGAGAATTAGTTTAGTGTTTAAAGATTTGTTTCAGTGTGTTTGACACTCGCATGAGAATCATCTAAACTGGGTGTGAGCAGGGTGCAAAAGTCAGAATTCACTGGTGCGAACTGTTTCTTAAAACATGAATGAAGGCTCATGTTTACATGTTTACAGAGTCTTTTATTCCACTAACGACAGACTGAATATTATGTCCTATCACCTCCTTTGTCCTTCTACAGGTGTTGCTACCAGCACTGTACATTCATTTAACTGGTAAAAAGGGTTGCTATGGAAATCGCTGTGGGGTGAGTCAGACATGAGCACAGTAAGATGCTTCAGGTTAGACAGGCTTGATTAAGTTTAATGATTAACACATTAAATGTAAAGCATCACTATGCATATACACACACATCTCGACTGAAAGGAGATTTGAATCCTGTAAATGTCAGAAAAAGTGTTTGGACTCCCAGTCTTACTGCAACTTATGAGGATCATTCCTGGGATTTGGTACTGTTTGAGTCATTGCGACTAAAATAATGTATTTTGTATAAAAATGAGTCGATGCTACGGCTGCACCAACTCATTTGTAATGAGCAATTTGAATAACTCGATCATAAAAACATGTTTCTAGCATCCAAAACAGGAGCGCTTTTTTTTTAATCGCCATAAAACCTCTACTGGGTCAATACAACTTTGTGGCACTGATGTAGGGCTGTTAGGTTGGATATTTAATTATTATTAACATTAATTATTAACATCTACACCATCATAACATCTTGTTTTAAACCACAGGGCAAACTTCACAATGCTGTCATGCTCACTTTTGTTCAGAACAACCACCACACGCTCCTTTAAAGGCGTACAGACACAAACTCACTCATTCACTTAAACATTCAGATTAAAAAAAAGGAAAGGCACAAAAATAAATACACATGAACATACACACACAAAATCTACTTCATCAGGCGATACAACACTGTCAGACCTTTTTTTTGCCAACTATTAATGTAAGAAAGTCATTTTACTTTATGGCCTAGTTTAAATTGTAAGTATACCTTATTTTACTTTACTATACTTGAGATCATTTATTTATTTTTGCATTAAGAAATGTTTTTCTTTACAAATTTCTTTAAAAAATTACATGTGAATACTATGGGAATGTTTAATTTTGTGAAATTGTATTTATTTAAATTATTAAAAATGTTGCAATTTCTAAAATGAGCAGTTCATTTTAAGATGCCTCTGTTTTCTCTTTTGAATATTTATTATTGCTCATTAATCAGACAAAAGTATTTCTTATCCAATTACAAAATTGATGGAATTATAGATAAAATATTCAATTGCTAAAATAACTGATAGCTGCAGCCCTTCTCAATACATATGTCTTAAAGCTTCTCTTACATTATTCACCCCCCTCTACCGCATAATACAATTATATGAATCCAAAATTACCTATTTTTTTTACAATGATCACTGATGATTTTATTACAAGTATTCTAAAAAAGCCATGACCCGAATCATCTCTGTTCAAGTTCCGTTACCCATGAAAGTTAGAAAAGTCTTAAATAAGTTGACATTTTTCATTTCTGTTGCTTTGCCTTACTTATAATAATCTACACCCAATGTTGTTTTTTTCTTATTATAAATTATATTTTATCATTTTATATTTGTAATGCTGAAAATCTTAACAAGTTGTGTCTCTGAATTCCCTGCAGCCTCCCTTATGCATATGCAGATAATTACTTAACATAATATGTTTATTTCATTTAAAGATTATTATATGTACACTTTTGGTACCAAACCCAGTAGTAATTGTCCATATACAACCTGTTTAAATGGAAAATAGCTGAAGTGAAAAGATACAATTTCACTTCATGAAAGTAAAAATGTTCTTTATTTTTGTCATTGCTAAGACTGTGCAAACAAATTAAAACTGCAAGTTCTCACTGGTTTGGTACAGGATATGTTACCTGTGTTTTTTTGTTTGTTTTTCAAAATTAACTAAATGAAATAAAACAATATTACAATTATTTCAATGGATTGTTAAATGGAGTAAATAGACAAAAAGGAAAAATCAGAACACTGGACCAAATTTATTTTTATTATAAAAGATATTGATAGAAAGTACATCATATTTCAAAATACATAATGCCTTTTCTTTGATAATACTTTGTGTTAATAAACACACTCTTTAAATATATTTTCAGAGTAAAGTCATAGACATTTAAGCTCTCAGAAAATGTAAATATGACAGTGATTGTACATTTAAAACACTTATAGAGATGTGATATTTGACGCACATCGCGTGTGGAGAATTTAGACAAAATTGTTATATCATAATATCCTGAGGCTGACCAGTTTTCTAATATTTGAACAAGTCCAGTTTCAGCTGAGCTACTTTTTAGATGATCTTACTGTGTTGACACTGAATGGACTGATCCATGTAATTCAATTCAGTTTTATTTATATAGCACCAAATCACAACAACAGTCGCCTCAAGGCGTTTTATATTGTAAGACAGACCCTACAACAACACACACACAGAAAAACCCAACAGGGAAAAACTCCCTTTTAACAGGAAGAAACCTCTGGCAGAGCCAGGCTCAGGGAGGAGTGGCCATCTTCTGCGACTAGTTGAGAGATTTTAATATTATAATAAAGTAACAGATTTTATTAATAGATTTGAATAAAATCAAAACTTAAAGTAGTCCTGTTAATGAACCGTTGTTTCTAAAGTTAAGCTACGATTACACTGTGAAATGTGAGTCTGCTACAGAAATTAAAAAGGTGACCTAACACAGCACCAACCAGTAGCACCTGAGTTAGCTTGCTCTCTGGGTAATATTTACATTTAAGGGAAACAGTATTGTATTTTCTATATATTCATTTTGTTTTCTTTGCACATTAAAAACAAGTGAAAAGTGCAAGCATTTGTCATCTGCCTTGTTACAAGCTCTTTTTTTTTTAGGTAATTTTGACTATATTGTTTTTAATCTGGATAGATTACAAGTGTAGCATTCATTTCATTAAAATTTTTAGCAATAAATATTAATTGAAAACGTTTTTGATCACTAGTTTTGTTCCGTTCACGAACATGGACATGTATTCAACTTGTTATGTATTTATATGATTACTATCACTGTGACCTGTGACCTGAAGGAGAGGTCAGAGGTCAAACATGAAATGTTTTAAATCTTTATACTGTATTTTCTATATGCTGACAATACACAGCACAATTGTAAGAATTGTGGTTTCTAAATTATAAAGCTTTCCCCCAATTTTCCGCCAATAAAACATCAATTCGACCTTGAAGACCTTAAAGCCAAATTTTAATGGATTGCTAACATGACCTGACGCTAGGTTTTATCAGAATTCATTTCGAACCTTTTAAGGTATCATGCTTACATACAGAGTGAAATAAACACTAGCAAAACAAACTCTGTGGAGGGAGTAACAGACCTGTTTTAGTATGTTTAGTTTGGCTTGTAGTTAATCTTGATGAATCTACAGTTTATGGGAAAAGCAAACACTGAAAGAAAAATGTCACCAGATGCTTAGTGAGCACCTACAACTACCCGTTTTATTTATCAACAGGATGGAAAAAAAATGTGTCTTTAAACTGTATCATGATTGCATTTGACCTTTATCATTTACTCTCTCTGCAGATGTTCTTATCAATTGCATTTGCTGGAGTGGGTGTTGCTGGAGGCCTGTACAGTATAATTGTTGCAGTACTTGGTTTGCAGAATGGGCCTCTCTGCAAAACCGGACTGGTCTGGACAACGCCTTTTAAAGAACTCACAGAGTAAAGCACAGGAGTGACTTCCTCGTGACACATTTCATACGTTTCTCAACTTTTAGTCATTTATAATTCTCCTCTCTTGCACAGTGACAGCCACTACCTGATGGACAAGACATTATGGAGCTTATGCACAGAGCCTAAGAACATTGTGGAGTTCAACCTTGGACTGTTCGGCACTCTGCTGGCCACAAGCTGCCTGCAGGTGATCCTCTGTGCCACACAGATGATCAACGGGCTCTTCGGCTGTCTGTGTGGAACCTGCAATAAGGAAGCTCAGATCGCCTAAAAAATTTATAAATTAAAAAAATAAAAAAGGTAAAAATGATTTACTTCTCAGATTTATGTAGAGACAATTCAGACTTCACCTCTTCTCTCTGGATTATTATGTGGTTATTTTTTTATGTATTCATTAATTCACATAATCTGAGAGTTTCTGACAGTTGATGGGCGCCCCCTGCTGGATGAATGACGATAAACTTCATGTCTGCATAAAACATTCTCTTTGAAGTTGCACCGTTTAATAAAATAACTTTTTATGTATTTAATGCTTCATATATTAACAGAAAACTTAAATATTAAAATGCACAACAATAATTTTAACAGTAGAAATGATTTACACCAATTAGATGGCCAGTTTTAGATAATCTGGTTTAAAACGCTGCAGCTACAGTTATCATACTGCATTTTGTTGTGACGTTTGAATAATTGTGCTTTACAGTCAAAGTAATACAGTAATTACAGTCAAAGGAAAATAAAACAAATCTTACTTTTAATGTAAGCTGCATTAGTACAATAAATATCAGGTTTGATGTACAAACAGTTCTCCATCTTTTGTTAGCATTTCCAGGATAAAATATCTACACTTCTGAATAAAACTGAAGAGAACAGGATTGAGAATTCTGAACTGCAAACTCAGCATTGAAAGGGGAAAAACATGGGAAATGGCACATAAGCAGGCAAAGGTTACACAAGGAAAAAAAGATTAATGCTGGTTCTCAACATACTGAAGAATCACAGCACGGAGTGGAGTACGGTATGGCAACCATGACAAAGAAAAATCAGCCTATGATTTAAAACATATCGATGTTCCTTTTGAAAGCAGCAGAATTTATGAGCAGAACAACCCATACAGACAAACCCAGGTGAGATCCCAAATTAAGGTGTCCACATAGATGCCGATGATTCTATAATGAGTTAATAAAATTTAAAAATAGTTAATAAAATTTAATGAAATGGCATATGCCACTTTACTATCTTTAACACAGTCATATTAAGTTTTGCCCTAAATATAAACTCAAAACCTAAAGGAGCTGTTTACTCATGTCTCTGCACAACTTGAAGAGACAGGAATGTATTTGTGCCTTCAAGTAGTGCATGTGGAGTGGATAAGAGCCCCGAGCGTTGCTTGTATGACCACAGGGAGCTTTCACAACAACTCTCCTGTTTAACTGGGTAACCGATCCCATGTGAAAGAATCGTTACATGTGACGATGACCTTGTTGAGGTAGAGGTAAAATAATAAACGGAAGAGAAAACTGGCAGTTCCTTGTAAAGAGGTTGTTTGCTCAATACTGTGCTATACTTAGACATTTTATTAGGTACACCTTGCTAGTTCCTGCTAGTAAAATCCCAGCAGACCAGCAGTTTCTGAAATACTCCAACAACCCCACCGTGTTCACACTTACCAAAATCATGCGTCTTCTGATGCGCAGTTTGAACAATGAATGTGATTCGCTGGGCACGATCTGATATCGTCGTGTTTGTGTTGTTCCCAGATCATCGTACTAAATGTTGTTCCAGGATCAACATTGCAAGTGACCAATCAGAATGTTGTGACAGCTGTGACTTTTGCGACTTCGGGAAAAAAACCCGCCGTAAAACAAAAAACTACTTAAACTGCGAGAAACCGCCTCTGTCCTCCGATCAACGGACCCTGACCCTTTAATAAACGGTAAGCAGAACTGATAGTCCTTGCAACATTGGAATTTCATGAATGCACAAATGGCTTGGCGCGCAAAACAATAACGTCACAACAATGTGATTGGTCACTTGCAATGTTGAACCTGGAACAACATTTTCATGATGATCTGGGAACAACACCAACACGACGACATCAGATCATCCGATTGGCTGGTTAATGAGCAGCAGAACAGGTGTACCTAACAAAGTGGCCGAAGCATTAAAAAACTAAAACTAAAAATTCTTCTATGTAAGAACCAGAGTAATACTGTGATGCAAACGCTGCGTCAAAAGCGAGTTGCTTCAGTCTCACAGGAGATGGAGTGTGGCAGTTTTCAGAGCCCATGTATAAGGTCATATGGCTATAATATTTCGCCGTTTCTTCATTTGTGTTAAGGATGTGGACCGTTTTAGCTGTCAAACTGCCTCATCATGAGCTTCCGGCTGGCCTCGTAACCCAGAAACAGAGCTCCATTAGCAGGGAAGGTGCGGATCATGGTGGGGGTAAGACCAGAGTAGAGCGCCCTCACACCTAAACACAAGAAACAGCTGAGCTTACAGTGTGAAAACTGAAACTGCTGAAAGCTTTAGTCTTTTACACCAAGACTGCTTTTCTAAACATGTTATGGAAAATACTATAAAACCCTTCATGTGCTTACCTTCAGTGCGAGTGATGGTCATGAAGGTCTTGAAAAAGCCCGCCTGTTTTCCCGTCATAGACATGACTTGAATACGAGATTTGACGCAATCCATAGGGTAGACCACCAACCACAGACACGCCCCTCCAAAACCGCCGCTGAACACAATGGGAGCCACACCTCCAAAATACACAGCATGTTAAATATTAAAGTTCCTGACAGTACAATAAAAAAAACAGAATGCTTGCTTTGAAGGGCTGCCAGGAGAAAACGTGCTCAATCTAAAAAGATCATAGGTTATCAAAAATGCATCTGAATGAACTACGTCTGGACCAATAACCTGAGGAGACCAAAGTCGACCAACGTCATAACAACTGTCAAGCACGGTGGAGGAGGGGTGATGATTTGGGCTTAATATACCGCCACATGACCTAGGTAGGTTGCAGTCATTAAGTCAACCATTAACTCCTCTGTATATGAAAATATTACAGATTCAAATGTGAAGCAATCGAAACCGAGTCATGTAACAGGACCGTTTTTCCAAGCATGCCAGCAAATGTACAATAGAAAGCTGAAGAAGAAAAGGTTATTCCAGCAGCCACAGTCAAATGCATGCAGCCTACTCTGTTTGACTTGCAACACCTTTAACATGCATGCACCAAGCAAGTATGCAGTTTACATGGTGTACTAATGGAAATGTACTGACAGAAATATCCTAACAGAGACATATTTGTAGTTTGATGACATTGAAAGTAGGGTAGTAGTTAGCTTCATCACTTCCGTCAATATATCGAAGGTGACATAGGCAGAAATCCCGTTCACAGATGTGGACTGTATTAAAATTTTCTTCACTTCACAAGTCAAATATAAGCACATTATATTATAAGAAGTAACATTTAATAACATATGTAAGTTAATAAAGTATATCATTTGTGTCTACTCTTTTTTCACTTTATTTAACATCCACATTTGACCAGAACACCTTTTAATAACATAGGGAAACATTTACAGCAGTACCTATGTCATCCTTGCCACATTTCATGTAGTCTGCAAAAGTTGTGCGGCAGAGTTCGTAGGCACCGAAGAAGCAGAAGTAACCGGGGACCTCTCTGGCTATAGTGGTGGTCAGACCCTGGAAGAAGCCCAGTGGTCCCTCATTCCTTATGATGAATCTCACCACCGACCACACAGTGCTTCAGACAGAGCAGAGGGAACGGTTGCTCAGTACACGAGACACTAAAATAGCGTTTTAGTAGATGAATATTTAAAAACAACTGCTCATTAACAAACTGCGCTTGAGAAACACCCGCCCTACTGTTAGGCTATTTACTTACTTCTGGCTACTGGCAATCTTGCCTGATGATGCCATTTCATGCATGGCTTGTAGTCGGCACTTGACAAGCTCAGTGGGGCAGAGCACTAGCGATGAGAAGATGGACGCTACTGAGCCAGCACAGGCTTTCTGCACGTCACTAACAAAGACAGAAAGACCAGCAGGCGGTTAGAGATCAGACACACACAAACCCAGGGCAGGCTTTGTGCTAACATAAAGAACAGCTACCTCAGCACAGCCTTGCTGTGCAGGCCGGCTGTGAAGCGGATGACCTGCTGACAGAAGCCGTAACTCATGAAGAGCACAGCGTTCTCAGCGATATTGGCCATCAGCGCCGGACTAGTGCCCTGGTAGAGCCCACGCAGGCCCACTTGTTTGTAGGTAGACATGAAGCAGTGGATGAAACCGCGGTACAGCTTAGGAAAGGTCTGCATTTTGACCTTTACTGTGTCTAGAGGCTGCCCGCTGAAGACGCACGCAGCTCCCCCTGGGGAGGACGAAAGTACAAAAACAGTAAATAACAGATGTGAACCGGCACATACAGAGAGTTGCTACAGGAAAGGCAAACTTTTCACAAAAGCCAACCAATATGTGCCGTGAAGAGATTAGTATCATAGCGGGCTCGGGCGAGAAACAGAAACACTGAAACAAATGAGCCAGAAAAACATAGGAGTCATCAAAACATCCTTCAGTCTGACATAGGTGGTGAGGTTTTGTCAGCACTAAAAAGCAACAGGATTACTTCATAGACATTAAAGAGTGCATGTGCACATGTTTATGTTGGCTACTGTAGAAAGAGTTTTAAGTGACAGGCTACTGCATTTACCTGTGGCTCCTGCAGAGAGATCAATGATGGCCTGGACTACTGGATGTGGAGCCATGGTAGTTCAGAAAAGGTCTCCCCTCCTCTCAGCTACCTGGGAAAAAACAGAAACCTATAAATGGTGTGTTTTAGTAAAAAATATAATCAGTTCATTGTTCATTGTTCCCCTCACACTGTAATTATGTGTGGATTAGATCCCCCAGAGAGAAAGAGCAGCTGGGTTCATTACTACTACACTAAATTAGTTGCAATTTCAACCAGAACTGCTCAAAATGTGAAAATAAATAAAATGTGAAGACGCTGGTAGATCTTTCTATGAGCTTGCATGTTAAAAATAGGGCACACATGATCCGATTTTGCACTTTGGGGTGTAAAATAAAACTTACATCTGAAAGTTTTATCTACACCTGGGACATAAAACAATGCAAAGTGAAAGAAATATTCAGTTTGTCTGTAGACTGTTAGACGATATCAAGCAGTAAAATAAAGCCCATAATTGCACAACTGTAAACTTCAGTGCTACATAGGCATTCCTTTTCTAAATTCCAAATGATCTTCTTCTCCACGCTGTGTGCATGTACTTTATCCCTCCTTCACTACGTCCACGAGTTTCCTCTAAGGTCTTCTTTCCTTCCCGCTTGGTTACTCTATATTCAACATCCTTCAGCTGGCATGTCCTTGGAACACATCCAAATCATTTCAACCTTGTCCTACTAACTTTATTTAATTTCCTTCTATAATTTGATGACTAGAAGTATTATCCACGAAGGAAATTGTTGACCACTAGAATCAATGACCAGAAAAGTCAAGGTTAGATTAGCTTGGTTGGTTTGCCACGGTTCACTGGCACCAAAAGTGTCCTGCTTGGGTTGCAGCTCTCTTACAGCACTGCCATCTCTTGTGCATTTGAGTTGTGTGCTTGTTCAACAAAACCATTACGTTTGAATTAAGAAAAGCGCAAAAAAGTGGATCCTGTGGAGAGGAAAAGCAGACTTTACCTGCGGTTTACCAAAAGCAAGTTCAGTCCTGTCTTTTAAGCCTTGTGTGGTCTTGATGCGTGCCAATCTAAAACCTCAGAGCGCATTTATAACTAAATGGGTGGTTCACAGCTGCCCTCTCTGCTACTAAACTATTCCCACTTGTAAGGACACGGTGGTGACCCTTCCCCAGCTGATGAAACATGGCTCCAACGTTACTGTCATTGGCCTTTCTCAGCTCACACGTCACCAGCAGAGGCTGGTAAATGTTATTTTTGTGGCATAAATTAAACATCTGTTTTCCCCGCTTCTTTAAAACAAAATGACACATGTATGCTGTATGCCACGGGTAGAGCCAAAAGTCCAACAGGTATGAGAGATAACTTAGGTTGTTAACATCAATAAAATCCAACACGCTGAAATTATCAAAAGAAACTTACTGCTTTGATGTTCTTACAGCGTGGGTTCACTCTGAGAGCTGAACAGATAGACGGAATACGGTAATTTCAGAATACAAACATTACTGGAGAGCTTCGAGGTAAACTTTGTAGGAGAGGTTAACTTGGGAGTCTATGTGTCAGACATACGCTAATTCAGGGAGCTGCTAACCAAAGCTAACATCATGCTAATTTACTCCAACAGGCCGCCGTTCAACGTTGATCTTATTGCTATCTCATTTGCAGCGCCTGTCCTCACTGTCTGCACTATGATCAATGCATTGCCCATCAACGATCCTGGGAGGTGATGAGGAGAGTACAGAGGTTGCGTCATTGGAGGAGAAAATGAAAAGTTGAGAGCGCCCTCTCTGCTCTAAATTCCAGGGACGAAACTTGCCGTCACCCAACGACTCTGCTCAGAAAATTAGCAGTCTTACTAAGCAGAATTTGCAAATGCTGTAATGTAATTGGACTTTTTTTAAAATTACATTGTAGATTTACATGGTTATTATATAGTCGTAAATGTTAAATAGATGTCAAGATGCAGAAGCCGTCAGCGACACTTAGTGGTCCTCTTAGTTTTCTCGGGATCTTTGACACGGAGCCGCATGGCACAAGAAGAACCGGTAAAGCTTCCGGTTCACATGCTTTCGTGTTTTTCAAAATAAACTTAAACACCCCATCGAGTTGCTGAGTATTAAAGAAATAGTTTTTTGGTTTTATTTCTGTATATGATGAAATCATTTTTGTATTATTATTTTTGTATACGAAAATATTAAAACATCCATCATTTCTCCGTATTTTTCTTCCAGTGAGCCAGAGTTTCTTGTATTTTTGGAATGGTTCTTGAGCAACACTTCACCAGGCTTTCTCAAGGTCTGTCAAAGTTTTGTTTTCAAGCAAAAGCAATAAGGGATAAACCAGTGTTGTGTAACAGCCAACTTAGGAAAGAACTGATTTTAATTTGTTTCTTTAGGTACTTGCAGACTGTCATTGAAACTTATCATTTGTTCTCCTTTCAGATAGACAGACAGACAGATAGATAGACAGATAGATAGACAGATAGATAGACAGATAGATAGACAGATAGATAGACAGATAGATAGACAGATAGATAATCTGTGACAACATGTCCAATGGAGTGATTAATTAAAATTTCAATATGAAGGAGGTCATGAGAGGAGTACAACAGTACTACCATCTGGGAAATGTCTCACCGGCAACACCTTGATTCTCCAGCTTAATAATGACTCCAAACACAATGCCAATGAAGGAAAAGTATACCTGGATAGAAAAATACAATAACACAAAATCAGTCACTATCGGTCAGTCAGCCATACCAAATATTGACTTGCAAGCTTGATAGAATTGTGCAAACTCTCATACTGCATTTCCACGTTGTTGTAGAGCCCCACCTTTTAGCACATCCCAGCACACCCACTCACTTCACCAGATGCACCTTGTTTAGTTCTCTCACCTTTGATTGGGTGTGGTGCTTGTCCTTGATTGCACTCACCTGTCACACATTATATGTCACACAGTATATAAGGACTGCATTCACTTTTGGCTCACTCTTTCCGCACTTCCACACGGGGCGGCAGCTGAGGTGAGGTTCTGTTTGGGTTTTTATTTTATGTAATGTTAAGGTAATGAGTAACTTGAATCTCTGTTTTCTTTCAGCATTGGCAGTCCATGTGTGTCTTTGTTTCCTTCCTTCTTTGCCTTATTTATTTGAGAATAAAAGGAGAACACTGAGAATAATTCTGAATTAGATGGCTGCTTTTTCTTATTCTAACCGGATGAGCCCATGATGCTGATTGCTTCAGCCCTGAACCTTCCTCCCTTCAAAACATGGTCCTCCGAGCCGGAGAGGTATTAGCATCATGGATACACAGCAGCCATCTAGAAGATCCAGTTGTGATAGTAGACCTCCTGCCTACCTGGAACAGTATGAAGTTCAGTACCCTGGAGCTAGAAGAGCTACATGTGAGACAGAGAGCCAAACTGAATGCCAGCACAGTGATAAAGACACACATGGGCTGCAGGATCCTGTCGGAGAGTCAGACAGACCACCAGAGACATCCCTTGTTCCTTTACCCACCACCCAAGATGAGGTCATGAGGGAACTCCTAACGACCATGAGGGAGATTAAGCAATTTATGGTTCAATCATCTCCTTCCCATTCTCGTAGCTCCAGATCTTCAATTCGCACAGTCTCATCTGATGGAATCAAAGCTTCTGTATGCAGTTTACGAGCCAGTCCTCAAACACATCAACAACATGAGCAGCTCCCAGTGATTGATACAGTAACCTGTCAATCACCCTTCCAGCCCCCGCAGATTAGCCGTCAGTCTGGCTTAGTTACAGCTGCCAGCCCTCCTTTACCTAATTCAACAATACTAGATGCTGCTATCCCTTCAACTGGTTTGCCTAGACCAGTCCTTGCTACAGAAGATGAGACTCCCTTTGATTTCCTGGCCTTATCACGGCAGGATCCCGACCAGATCTCATGTGTTCAACCTGCTGTTCCTTTAGCTGAAGACCCTGTTCAACCTCTCATTCGCATATCTGACCACAAGCATTGCCCTCCTCTAGAGCAGCAACCAGCTACATCCAATACCTCATATGAACAGAAACCTTTGATATCTGGTACTGCTAGCTCGGGTCACTCCTCTAGCACGAGAACACATGTATATAAGCTTGAAGGTCCTTCATTTCCAGACCTTAGTAGAGAAGACGAAATGCAATACAGGATGTTACGGATGGCCCTTACAAACCTTCTTGATCCTCATGAGACAGAGCACTTCAAATATCACGTCCTTCTTGATCACCTCAAAGTAGACCAAGCTAAACGATTAGCTCTTGCCTTTTCCTACGCTCCTGACCCATACACTCAAGCCATCAAAGCCCTTGATGAGCGTTATGGGCAACCAAGACAGCTGGCATTGAAAGAGCTAAAGAATATACTGGAACTGCCTCCTATCAGAGCAGGTGATGGTCAGAGCCTTGATAATTTTGCTCTTCGAGTACAGGCTTTAGTTGGGTTGCTTAGCACTATGGGAGAACAAGGACGTGCAGAACTAGACTGTGGCTCCCATGTCGATCGCTTGTTAGTGAAGTTGCCTGCAGAGCATTTCAGTCGCTTCAAACGGCATATTTACAGGGAACAGGGAGAAATGACGTATACCTTGCCTTTGTTCTCATCCTGGTTGCAAATGGAATGCAGGTGTCAACCAAAGAAGGCCAGTCCTGTTCCATCCTTCAACCAGACACGACCTGCCCGTAAGTACGCTTCTCCACTTACAACAATATTACATGAAGCAAATACATCTGATGATTCTGTACATGCAACACAGCCGATCATGACAACTAAGGCTACATGTGCATATTGCTGCTCACTAGAACATCACATTAGTAAGTGTCCTGGGTTTATTCAGAAGACAAAGGATGAGAAAACAAACTGGATAAAAGTAAACAAACGGTGTTGGCGTTGTGCTAGGAATCATCAGGCCGCAAAGTGTGACCTGAAGAAAGCATGTGCCACCTGTATGGGACTACATCTCCAGATCCTATGCGATGTAAATAAGAGATCTAAAACTGACACTCATCCTGTAGTGAGGACGCTATACTTTGATAGACCTAGTGATTGTCCTAGTGTCCTTTTAAAGGTCGTGAAAGTGCTCCTGCGAAATGGCAAAAGAACCCTTGAAACATATGCAGTACTTGACGATGGCTCCCAGCGTACCATTCTTCTGACATCAGCTGCACAGCATCTCAACCTAACTGGGGAAGCAGAGAGATTATCACTTAGAACGGTCCGTCAAGAAGTTGAAACTATTCATGGTTCTCCCGTAAGTTTCAAAATCTCACCCATCGCACACCCAGAGAAAACCTACACAATTACTAATGCCTTCACTGCAAATCACCTAGCACTTTCAGACCACACCTACCCTGTATCATCTCTCCAACGGAGATACAAGCATCTTCAAGGTATCCCATTACCCATTATTAATAAAGCAGCGCCACTCCTGCTCATAGGCTCAGATCATACTCACCTCATCACGCCTACTGCTCCATTGAGACAGGGACCATATGGGTCTCCTGCAGGAGTTAAAACCCAATTAGGATGGACACTTCAAGGCCCGATCACAGATTTTCATCCCCAGAGCAGTACAGAGCACGTGCAGTGTTTGTTCACATCTCTCAGTTCATCTGCAGATGTACTGCGTTATCATGTTGAGAAGCTATGGCAACTAGACACTTTACCTGAATACAGTGAGAAATCTGTGATCCGATCAAAGCAAGATCAACTGGCACTGGAACTCCTTGAACAGGCCACAAAAAGGGTTGAGATCAATGGTGTTAATCGCTACGCCACTCCTCTTCTTTGGATGGCAAACTTTCCTCCTTTGAATGTCCCTCCAAATGTAGTCATGTCTAGACTCCGCAACACTGAGGCTCGGTTAGCTAAAGATCCTGGCAAAGCCATGTCTTACAAGGATCAGATTTTGAAATTGGAGCAAGCAGGCTATATAGTCAAACTTAGCCCAGAGGAGATGCACAATAGCAAAGAAACCTGGTATATCCCTCATCATATGACAAGTCACAACAATAAAGATCGCATAGTCTTTGACTGCTCTTTCACATTTCAAGGTCAGTGTCTCAATAAGTACCTATTGCCAGGACCAATCCTAGGCCCAACACTTCTTGGTGTTTTGTTGCGTTTTAGGCAACATTCAGTAGCAATAAGTGGCGACATCAAAGGCATGTTTCACCAAGTCCGTCTTCTGCCTCCTGATAAACCACTCCTCCGATTCCTGTGGCGTGACATGAACAAAGCAGCTCCCCCTTCAGTGTATGAGTGGCAGGTACTCCCCTTTGGTACGACCTGCAGCCCTTGTTGTGCAATCTATGCACTGCAGAAACATGTGAAGGAATATCAATCTGACAAAGATGTGCAGTCTTCAGTAATGCAGTGTTTCTATGTTGATAACTGCTTGCAGAGTTTTCCATCAGCAGAGTTAGCTCGAACACTCCTAGACAAATTAAGAAACCATCTATCAGAAGGAGGCTTCGACCTTCGCCAGTGGGCCAGCAATAATCCTGTTGTGATTAGCCATCTACCATCTGAGGTAAGAACGGCAAGTAATGAACTTTGCCTGACTGAAGACAAGCCATCTGGCCCACATGAACGCACATTAGGATTATTGTGGAATTGTGAGACTGATTTGTTTGCCTATAAATACAGAACTCTAGCCTCACACCCCACCACAATGCGTCGTATCTATGCAGTACTTGCTCGTCTGTATGACCCATTAGGCTACTTACTCCCATTCACAACACGCGCCAAAACCTTGGTGCAAGAGCTATGGAGAAAAGAGAGAGATTGGGACGACCCTTCCCTTCCACACAACCTCTTAGAGGCATGGAAGTCCTGGGAAGAAGAACTTTGTTATCTCCCACAAATTGCCATCCCACGTTGCTATACTTCTAAGGAAATGGATGTTTCTACCACAGTTCGAGACATTCATATCTTCTGTGACGCTTCAGAGCGAGCATATGGTGCTGTCGCATATTTGAGATCAGATGATCTTGAAGGCCATGTAGAACTGAGTTTCTTGTTAGCTCGCTCACGTGTTGCTCCTAAACGGCATTTAACAATACCCAGACTGGAGCTATGCGCAGCCCTACTAGGCGCACGCCTCTGTGAGCTCATACAAACAGAACTCACCTTACCAGTCAGGACTACCACCCTTTGGTCTGACTCGACAACTGTACTTCACTGGCTTCAGTCAGATTCCTGCCGTTTCAAGGTATTCGTAGGAGCCAGAGTCTCAGAAATTCAAAACCTCACAAACAGTCAAGACTGGAGATACATCAATTCAGCCACAAATCCTGCTGATGATGTTACGAGAGGTAAATCCCTGAAAGAGTTCCTTAGCCCAAACAGGTGGACTGAGGGTCCCTCGTTTCTGCATGAACCTCCAAATAACTGGCCCACAGTTACAAATCTCCATCCTGATGATGATCAGACTGAGTTAAAGAAATCCTACTTTTTTGGTATTGTCAGTATACCCTCCCATACATACACACCCAGCTTCAGAACGTATCAAGAGCTATTGGATTTCACGGCTCATTCACTCTCCAACCAAAAGGGTAACATTCCTTCTGCAGCTGATTATCAAACAGCAGAACAAGAAATCCTTCGTCAGGCACAACTGGACAGTTTCGGTGAAGATTTAGCCCGTTTACAGTCAGACAAACCCCTCTCATCTGACAGCCGTCTATTGTGTTTGTCACCAGTGTTGTGCAGGAATTCTGGACTTATCCATGTTGGAAGCCGACTACGGCAAAGCCCAGACTTGGAATTGAATGTCATTCACCCAATAGTACTTGATCCTGCTCATCCAGTGACCAAACTGATCATACAAAATTATGATGACAAATTGCATCATGCTGGTTCAGAAAGACTTTTTGCTGAACTACGTCGGAAATTCTGGATTCTCAGAGGAAGGGAAGCCATACGCAGGCATCGGTATAGCTGCGTCGCATGTCAGAAATGGAGAGCACAGCCCATCATTCCAAAAATGTCAGACTTGCCTGCTGCTCGTCTTAGGTTATTCAAACCACCTTTCTACTCCACAGGAATAGACTGCTTTGGACCATACAAGGTCAAGACAGGCCGCAGATCGGAGAAAAGGTGGGGAATAATATTCAAATGTCTCACCACTCGGTGTATACATCTTGACCTCCTAAACAGTATGGATACAGACTCCTTCCTCATGGCCCTCCAACGATTCATTTCTCGACGAGGAACACCCCTGGAAATTATATGTGATCAAGGAACTAACTTCAAAGGAGGAGATAAGGAACTACGGGCAGCTTTTAACAACCTTGCTCCGACTCTACAGCCGGTCCTGATGACTAAAAGAATCCATTTCAAATTCAATCCCCCGCATGCACCCCATTTCGGTGGAGCCTGGGAGAGGGAGATACGTTCTGTGAAGAATGCTCTGAAGAGAACCATTGGTGCACAGATGGTCACTGAAGAGGTCTTAAGAACAGTCCTAATTGAGATTGAAGGCATTCTTAACTCGAAACCCCTAGGCTATGTATCCTCAGACATTGCGGACATTGACCCCGTAACCCCAAACCTTCTCCTTATGGGCCGACATGATTCATCACTCCCCCTGGTATCCTATTCTGATTCTGACCTCCTAGGCCGACGACGATGGCGACATGCACAAATATTGGCAGATCACTTCTGGCGACACTTCATAAGAGACTATCTACCATCCCTCCAAAGAAGACCCAAATGGCAGAAGGAAAAACCAGATCTCACATTGAACTCTGTCGTCATGATTATGGATTCACACCTTCCACGAGCCCTTTGGCCTGTAGGAAGAGTGACGCGCTTGCTGAAAAGCCCAGATGACCACATCAGAACTGTGGAGGTCTTAGTACAGGATAAAACCTATATCTGCCCTGTCTCCTGTCTGATCCCCCTGCCCTCGCTTCCTGACGAAGACAGATCCTGATCATATCAACATATTTCTCACTAGAAATATGGGGGCGGCTGTTGTAGAGACCCACCTTTTAGCACATCCCAGCACACCCACTCACTTCACCAGATGCACCTTGTTTAGTTCTCTCACCTTTGATTGGGTGTGGTGCTTGTCCTTGATTGCACTCACCTGTCACACATTATATGTCACACAGTATATAAGGACTGCATTCACTTTTGGCTCACTCTTTCCGCACTTCCACACGGGGCGGCAGGTGAGGTTCTGTTTGGGTTTTTATTTTATGTAATGTTAAGGTAATGAGTAACTTGAATCTCTGTTTTCTTTCAGCATTGGCAGTCCATGTGTGTCTTTGTTTCCTTCCTTCTTTGCCTTATTTATTTGAGAATAAAAGGAGAACACTGAGAATAATTCTGAATTAGATGGCTGCTTTTTCTTATTCTAACCGGATGAGCCCATGATGCTGATTGCTTCAGCCCTGAACCTTCCTTCCTTCAAAACACACGTGTTTCAATGTGTCAATAAGTCGCTGGTAACTATTGTACCTATTGTAACGCTGCCCCATTTTCCTAGCAAAATATAAAGAAATGAATGGTGTACTTTTATACACAGAATTTTATATTTGTGGGGAAAAATCTTTAAAATCAGCACGACTGATTATTATTCCATGGACTCTGCTACAAGTGGTGGTTTTTCCATTCTCATCAAACAACACATTTGCAGCCTTGTGTCCTTCCTTAGCCACTGGCAGTCAGATCTTGAAATAGAGTTAATACAAAGTCCTCAGACAAGATATCATTTACTTTAACACTGGCTTTAACAGCCTATGAGTAACAAGCATGCAGATGAAGTAGGTAAGTTACCTCCTCTCACTGTGCACACCAGATCCCAAATGGTCACAGCATCCTTTAAATGAAGTTACATAACCCAAGATAGCGGTGTATCAAAGTAACAACCAGAAGAGAGAATTTGTTTTATTTCACGATGAATAGGCTAACTTTTGCACTTTTGCTTGTTACTCAGCCTTCCAAACTCCAACTAGAAGTCACTGTACACTTTTGTTTTGCAAGTGAGAAATAAATCTCCCACACCATGTTAGAGATTCAGAAAACCATCTAGCAGAGAAAAACACTTTTGGCTACAAAAGAATCGTACAGAAAATCAGAACAAAGAATGTCTCAGAACACTGTGTTCTCAATCACAGCTGCTCTCGCAGATCTGGGCTCTTAACTCTATAATTGCCTTATGCCTGTTGTATCATTAGAGGAGTCCCATCCCTTCCCCAAGCATAACATTACAAAGTCTCCATTAAACACAAGCTTGCAATGAATTGTATTGTTTAAACCTCATCTATAGCTCAGGGGTTGAAGTGGGCCGGCACACCTTCAATTGATGAGCATTGAAGTCTGATAAGCAGATTAATGCTGATGAAGTATTACTAACGAATTAGCTCATTTGTCGTATGCTGCAGCCTGGCGTTGTTTTCTTTCTTTTTTTTCAAACAGCTGGACAAACAGGACGAGTATGGACTAATATGTATATTTAGCTCTCAGCAACACTTTGTGACAAACATTTGTGATAAAATGCGTCTGCTAGCTAAATGTCTGCAGGTGTATTTGCCAGGGAGAGAAAAGGAAACGTTGATGTACGACACTGAGAGATGGAGGATGATCTAAGAAAGAGCACAGGAGAGGAAGATGAGAGATTATTTTCAAAGCTAAGAACTGCTCAGTAAGTGCAATTTGATAAACTGGAAACTTTTTAAATCCCACATTTGATTTGTACATGATGATGCTGAATTACATTTTTGGCTATTTAAAGGTTCCTATGTATATAATTATATAATGTAATGTGTTTTCCTAGTCTTACTGACCACTCAAAGCATTTTAAACTATAAGTCACACATTTTAACCATACATTCTCACACAGCACTTGATGCTATTAACCTCACATCCATGGCCATTTTCAATTCACAAATTAGCCTAACATGTATGTTTTGGGGCTGTAAAAAGAAGTCCACACATGTACAAGGAGAACATGCAAACTCCACACAGAAGGCCTGTAAGCTGTAAGGTGGCAGCACTATGTTGACCACAAAACAGCACAAAAATACTGGCAACCGTCAGTGCTATCCCTCAGCCTACCAGCATACACAGCTATAGCATCAGTTTCAAAATCCTGCTTTGCCTTGTTCTGAAGTTATTGCAGTTATTGCACAAGATTTTGGAAATCCCGTGTGACTTCCTTTTTGAGTTATGTGTTCAAAGATTTTCAGAGAACTTGACCTTTGACCTTGAGGTTGAGGTCACTGAGATTCAAACTCATCCTAGATTGTTAGAAGATGTACCCTTGGTATCACATAGCTTTCACAAACTTAGGTGTCCACGCTGCGTGACGACAATACCCCATCTGCCTTTTACGGCTGTTGGGTAAAAAAAACAGCAGGCCAATTCAAGTTCTTATCATCATGCGCCCTCTACTGGCTGTTTCATGCTTCTACATCAAACATTAACAACCTGTGGAGCTCTGACAGAAACTGCAACAAACGATTATTTGCTTTAAGTGTGATTTCCTGTATAAATTAAAAATATGAAATCAACATTTTCTTTATCTCTGTTGTATTTTTTCATAAAGGCAAAGGCTCCATGGAGGAACTTTGAACTGATATTTAAGATTTTTGAGATATTTAGCTGTTAATGTGCATTAGCAGTTCCATCAGTCATTTCCCCCTCTTCTTCTTCTTAGAGAAGTAAAATAACAGAAAGCACTGCAGTTTCGTTATTTACCTATATGAACTTATTTGGTGCCAAAATGCCATCTGTTTAAACTGAGTCACCCAGGATTAAATACACACACCCTCTGTCCACTGTCTTATCCTTTAAAACTCAGTCTAGACTCAGTTGACCACAACAGCCCGTCAGATTTTGATATTTATCTTCAGACACACAGTCAATAAAAGACACATTTTTCAGATTTTTTTTCCCATATATCTTTGTTTTTTATCAAAAAAACAAAAAACATTGACGTTGTCTACATCACAGACAAGAATCATCAATATTCTGTTTTAAACAATTTCGCCATGAACAGAATGAACCCCATGCCCATCCCACCCCTGGAGCAAACTCCTCTATACACAGTATACTTTACATACCTATAGTTCCTGTTCAGCCTTTGTACATTTTACATCATTATCAAAGTAGTATCAATAGATTTAAAATACATACAATACTTTTCCATTGTAATTATAATCGCTATCCTGATTGTACATACAGCATCATTTCCCACACTTAGAGTTCTGTTGAGCAATTTCTGTGCCTCCTTTTCATCAGCATGTTCTTATAAAATATCCAGAAGACACAACACGAGTCTCCGTAATTCACCAAAACAGAATACTTGGCAGATTTTAGATGATTGGCAGATGAGAAACATTTCGTAACTACCGCTGTGTGTCATGAGAGAGGAATAGTTACCGCTGACTGCTGCTGACGTAGTTTTGAATACACAAATATTTACCGCAATCTACAGCTTTTATTTACGTGTTCCTCAGGAACCATTCTCAGACTCTCCGAGGGGCTTTGCCACCAACTGTTGCGTCTGCTCGGACATGAGATTATGAGGTACAGTCAGAGAATCTCGGTAATCCCTAATTAGATGAGCTGTGGTGAAGGAATAACAAAGAGATTATAAAAGATCACCACAACCAAAAGAGTAACACAAGTTATAAAAGTGGAACAAGTCAAAAGTATTTGTATGGATTTGTTAAAGTTCTCGGTATTGGCCAAAAACACTAGAAGTAGTGGGCAGTGCTGAATCGATATATAAATATTTTTACCACTCAGGATTAAAAACAGACTGATTTGTAAAAAAAAAAAACTGATTCAACCTTTGTGTTACCTTGGTGACAGAGGTCCTTAACCGTGCGGGTGAAGCTCACCATTCACACATAAAACTTTGGCACCACAGACAAGTCTGTTACAAAAAAAAAAAGGTCGCACACCTCGAACTAAATATGAAAAAAATGTGAGGAAGACTTTAATTGTTTTTTCTACGCACTGACAATGACAACTGATTAACGGCCAAACACGAGTATTCACAGCCAGGCACTTGTGTCCTTTCAGATGTGAGTCGAGGGCTGGGTCAGTCGGTGAGGAACATCTGGAGGGAGGGCGGTAAACTATGTGGAAGTTTTTACCTACAGGATTAAAACACACGCATTTGTCTTCGCGTCTAACAGCGCGCACGTAGCAGTGTCACAATTATACGCTTAGTGACAAATCAAAGTTTCTAAATGTGGGAAAATCTACCAGTGTCAAAAATACTACATCAAGAAAGCCATCTTTGTTTGTACCCTGTAAACGCAAGCCAGAGCCCCGGAGAGTGTAGTTACTGCGGGGGGCGGCATTGCAACACAACATAGAGTTGACCCTTTCTTTTTATATCCGCTAACAACACATCCTTATTCAATATTCAGTATCACCACAAAGGCTCTACTTGCCAGTATGGTACTGGATACAGTATGCAAGCAGTCATTAACTATAAATCACACAACCTTCAGAAAAAACTTGCTTATCACAAACTTTGACTGAATTTTAACAACTATTTTCGGGTTTTTTTCTTCTTCTTTTTTTCGCCCAATGGCTGATGAAGAAAAGCGATTTATCTTAAGTCACATCTATGAGTTTTTTTTAAGACCTTTTTGGCAATTGCTCTGACAGCAGCAGATTACAAATGGAATAAATGAGAAAGTCATGTGTAGGAGCAGGAATGGCACTGTTTCATAGTTTAGATCTCAAGTTTGAGAGAGAAAATAAAGCGTGACAGAGAAGTAGTACTATTCACACCTTCTGAATCCACATCCCCAAAAAATATCTGAACAATACACACGTGTGTTAATACTGTTTTATCTCGTGATTTCTTTTTTCTTTTTTTGGGGGGGGGGGGGGGGTTCAAACCAAGCAGCTGCATTAATTTCTTCCCAGTGTAGAGACAGGGGAAGTTAAATTATAAAAGAGATTAAGTATGAGTTTACATTAAAGTCTCCAGCATGAATAAGTGGCTGGTTGGTGGAGGGCAAGGGTAAAAAGAAAAGGAGAGTTGGGGCACAAGTGGACACATCCCAATGTGTGAATATGCTAAGATGAAAAAGTGGGCTTTTCCTTTCATTTTTTTTTTTTACTTTTTGGTTTTTCTTTTCTTTCTTTTCTTTTTTCTTTTTTGGCCAAACCACAGCTTGATAAAGCCAAACACACGAGCGATGGTGTGTGCTTACATTGTGGCTGAAGTGTTAGGCACTGCAAAAAAGAGCATGAGATTGTTTTACATGTTTCTGATTCTAAACACAGTAAGGCAATTTGATTATGGTTGAATGACAGCAATGTAAGTTCCCAGCCTTTTCTCTCATGATCAACAAATGCTCAATTTAGACTCAGGCAAGAAATAACACTTGGGTTTTTTTGTTGTTCTTGTTGTTTTTTCCCCATTTTCACAACCCTTCATAAGATTACCTGTGTAAAAACAGCTACAATCAAAAATGAGGCACTTTATAAAATACTATATATATATATATATATAAGCAGCTGGATAGCATAGTGGTTAGACTACATGCCTTTGGAACAGAGGATCGCAAGTTCGATTCCTGCCTGGGGCGTCTGTAATCCAGTAAGGGGCCTAAGGCTAGACCCCCTATGCTAAGCAAGCCTACCGCAGACATGAGTGAGACAGATAAATATGAAGGCATGCCGGCTCGGACGTCGCCCGGATCAACAAGGTCCGCGTCAGGTGTTGAGGAACCAGGGCACCCTGACGAAAAGTGGGCTACTGGAACAAGAAGGCATCAGTGGGCAAGAGACGAAAACAGGGCATTGTTGGAATGCTACTACGCAAGTAACCCCGGCGGAAGGGGCTACATGAATAGGATGAGGGACCTATGGATTCTTCGATACCCAACATCCACAATGACGGCGAAACAACTAGTAGCTCAGTGTTCCAACATTCGAAAGAAGGGACTGCTCTCACAGCTAGAGATTGACGAGGTACAACACAAATGCTACGGCAAGGAGGAGTCAGGACGCCAGGTCAGGGGGGAGATATCATCACCCCCACCCGAGATTGGGTACATAGCCCCAAGTGCGATAGGAGAAGGATCGTTGAGTGCGAGAGGAACTGACCTGAAAAATAGGATCATGGCCAAGCTTGAAACCTGGATCCCCCGTAGCCGGTTACCAAGATTACGTGAAGTACCCTCAGAAGGTCTGCTAGATGATGTTAATGCAGCAATACCTACAACCACGATTACCGACACTAACAAGCTGATCTACAATACGGCAGCAGTGATCAGTGAGATGCTTGGCTACAAGTTGAACAGCGACAAGGGGCAGTACCCTCCATGGAGAAGGAGGCTAGAGGGCAAGATCAAAGTAGCACGGAGGGAGGTTAGCCAACTAACGGAGTTGCAGAAAGGTACGACGAATAAGGTGCCTAAGAAATACAGCAAGCTGTCCATACCTGAGGCCTTGGAAACTGCCAAGCAAAGACTCACAGCCTTGGCCAGCCGCTTGAGGAGGTACACAAGAGAGAATAAACCAGCTGTTCTCCACAGAACCAGCAAAGGTGTACTCTCAGTGGCAAGGTAACAATAAGAGAACAGCACCACCAAGGCTGGAGACGGAGCAATACTGGAAGAGCATATGGGAGAAGGACGCAACCCATAACGGCAATGCTCAGTGGCTAGAGGATCTGAGGGCAGACCACAGCGACCTCCCTGAACAGGGTCCAGTAACCATCACAGTGGCAGATATCCAAGAAAGGGTCTCCAGTATGAAGAGTTGGACAGCACCAGGGCCCGACATGGTTCACGCCTACTGGCTGAAGAAGCTGACTGCACTCCACGAGCGTCTGGCAGCACAAATGAACCAGCTGCTAGTTAACGAGAGACACCCGGAATGGCTAACTGAAGGCCGGACGGTCCTGATCCCCAAGGACCCCAAGAAGGGACCGGTCCCCTCCAACTACCGACCAATAACCTGCCTCAGTACTACATGGAAGCTCCTGTCAGGCATCATTTCGGCTAAGATGAACAGGCACATGGGTCAATACATGAGCGGGACACAGAAAGGAATTGGCAAGAATACCAGAGGCGCAAAACACCAGCTACTGGTAGACAGAACAATCAGCCGAGACTGCAAGACCAGACTGACCAACCTGTGCACTGCCTGGATTGATTACAAGAAGGCCTATGACTCAATGCCCCACAGCTGGACACTGGAATGCCTAGAGTTGTACAAGATCAATGGGACCCTAAGAGCCTTCATCAGGAACTCAATTGGGATGTGGCGTACAACACTAGAGGCCAACTCCAAGCCCATAGCACAAGTCACCATCAAGTGCGGGATCTACCAAGGAGATGCTCTGTCCCCACTGCTGTTCTGCATAGGCCTGAACCCCCTCAGTGAGATCATTAACAAGACTGGCTACGGATACCGACTACGGAACGGAGCAGTTGTCAGCCACCTCCTGTACATGGATGACATCAAGCTGTATGCCAAGAGTGAACGAGACATCGATTCACTGATCCACACTACCAGGCTATACAGCAATGACATTGGAATGTCGTTTGGACTGGAGAAGTGTAGTCGGATGGTAACAAAGAGAGGGAAGGTAGTCAGAACTGAGGGGATTGAACTACCAGAAGGCAACATTGCAGACATAGAGGACAGTTACAAGTACTTGGGGATCCCGCAGGCAAATGGGAACCATGAAGAGGCCGCTAGAAAGGCTGCAACCACCAAGTACCTGCAGAGGGTCAGGCAAGTCCTGAGGAGTCAGCTGAATGGTAAGAACAAGATCCGGGCCATCAACACCTACGCCCTGCCCGTGATCAGGTACCCTGCTGGGGTAATAGGCTGGCCAAAGGAGGAGATAGAAGCCACTGACATAAAGACAAGAAAGCTCCTTACCATGCATGGAGGGTTTCACCCCAAGTCCAGCACCCTGAGGCTGTACGCTAAGCGGAAGGAAGGGGGCCGGGGACTGGTGAGTGTCAGCACCACAGTCCAGGATGAGACAACGAACATCCAAGAATACATTGGGAAGATGGCCCCAACTGACCGAGTGCTCAGTGAATACCTCAGGCAGCAGAAACCCAAGAAAGAGGAGGGAGACGAGGAACCATCATGGAAGGACAGGCCCCTGCACGGTATGTACCACCGGCAGATAGAGGAGGTGGCTGATATCCAGAAATCCTACCAGTGGCTGGACAAAGCTGGACTGAAAGACAGCACAGAGGCACTAATCATGGCAGCACAAGAACAAGCTCTGAGCACAAGATCCATAGAGGCTGGGGTCTATCACACCAGGCACCAGGCAATATATATATACACACATATATATATATATATATATATATATATATATATATATATATATCTAGGCTAAATAGTATTAATCAATATATGTATACTGTATATTTTGTATACCATTGTAATGTGTTACTTTATATAAGAATTGTGTTAACTGTTATGCAAATGAGAAAAAGTACAGCACGTACTATAGTTTCTGTTATTCTATACTATAGTATACACTATAGTATAATATACAGTTATAACAGCTCAGTTGCAAAAAGTGTTTACACTTTGATGTTTCCAATGATTTTGTGCTACACAATTGTTCAAAATGCATAATGTAAATAAAAATAGGATTCAACAAATTGTAAAGCTCATAAACCCAAATTTTATTCACAGTAAGGCTTAGAAAATATATCAGATTTTTTACTATTTCATGAAAAACATTAGCTCATTTGGAAATGAGCTGCTATTTTAATTAAAATTGTACCTTTTCTCCATTTGAACACTTGATATTTGTTTTCCTATATTCTAATGTGAGTTAAAATTTGGGTTTATGAGAATTGCAAATCATTGCATTCTTTGTTTTTTTATTCACACAGCCTTGTAATATTGTGTATGATCTGTCCTCATAAAAACATGAAGGGACTGTTAGGGACTCCAAAATTGATTCTTTTCCTAAGATATTTACTGATTTTGTTTTCTTTTATACACTAATTACAAAGATGGCTTACATTTTGATTTAACTTACTATTTTCAACTGGCTGTGTGGCATTGGAATCGTGTAATTTGACAGTCATGTGTCAGTCTCAGCCAATGTACGGTTATCAAGTGGAATTGGGGGATAACTTGAGCGCTCAGATTCATTAGAAAGCTGTCGCGTGTGCTCAGTTCATGTGTAATAACTGCTTACGTAGCGATTCTTCTCAGTCAAACATAAAGAAGAGCTAGAATGGACTATTCATAATTTGGACAAAATTTGGTATATCTGTTGTTTTTAAATTAAGTCTGACATTTTTTCTTCTATGCCAAAGCAGACAAGCAAGAATATTAGGTCAATCTGGTCATTTTAATCAAGTGTTTCGCTCATTCATGGTTAATGAATTGATTTTTGAGCATCTATGTAAGTTTTTTTCTGTATAATTGTGACATCAATCACTTTCATAAAATGCCTGTATGACAGCGAAGGCTTTCATGTGACTTCTTCTGCTGGATTTATGCTGTAAAACAAATACAGCATATATGAGTCTAGTGAAATTACTTTTCTTATGCCAGCTGCAGCTACTGAAGGTTATTAAACTGTCACTTAGGTTTGGGAATAACGATGAAGGGCATCATGAGTTTCCTATCAAACCCTGAACACCACATAGTGTATAAGTAAATCCATTAAATATCCCAAAATACCACAGAGGAGCTTTCACTAGGCTTTAACAATGGCTACATTTTGAAAACGAACCACATGGCATGATGGGACATGTTAAGTTTATGCGGCTACATAAACATATATCCTGTGTGAGTGCACATGTGGAGCTTTGGGGATAAAGCTGAATTCTGTGTGAAAAAACACAGACTTTACACTCTAATGCATTTCACAAAGATTGCATAAGCTATGTGGGATTTTCACACAACCACTTCCCTATTGTCTGCAAAAAACTGACAGGAAACTGTGTTTTCATCTCTATAGCGCAAATCCGTTGCCAATTCCATCCACCACCCCAGAAAGAAGCACATTTTGAAGTCCTTCGGTAGCACAAAACCAGCGATCAATAAGTGTAAAGTCTTTTTTTTTTGCAACTGTGTATGATAAATCAAATACATTTACAGTGGCAGGGTGTGTACGTGTATGAGCCCTCTGCCAAACTGCGTTTTCCTTCTCAGTTTGATGATCCTTTAACTTACATGGACAAAGGATGGTGTAGCATAAATAGTAATACAAAGGCAAAAACCACAGGATCCAATAATTAACACTCATTAAAACTCAGCTGAGATTGCTTCATTATAGCAGCTGCCACTTGAAATCTTGAGACACAAGATTCCAATAGACTGGCTCAAACATCAATTAAAAGCAAATAAGGACATTTTTTGAGATTCCCTGAAAGTGTTTTTGAAATACGAGCGTTAGTAACATGATAATATAGATCAAGTAGGCAAAAAGAAAAACAGGCTGTCCATGAATGTCATAATGGCCACCTGTGAGCTCACACCATTACACACCTAACTGTCATCCTTTATCTATATGAAGTTAAATGATAATCAGATGTTGGTTTTTTTATTATTAAAAACAAGGTTAAAAAAAAACGAAACTTTTTCTTTACCCTGTGACTGTGTGTTGTGTATATGTGTGTGTGTATGTGTGTGTCTGTGTGTGTGGTGTGTTTGGCACACGTTTGGTTGACAGAAAACAGCAGACGGGATGGGGATGAGTTTTCCAGGGTTTCAGTGTTCAGACTCCAGTGTACAGTTCTGTTGTGGCAACAGATCGGGCTGCCACCCGTCCCCTGACGGACTGTCACTCTGAGATCCAAGACGAAGATGGAGATCAACAGTCTGGGAGGAAAGAATCAAAGATAGGCGTGAGCTTCAATCGTATACCACAGCTTTCTTTTTATTGCTCCTTATTGTGCTTTATTTTTAAAGTATATATACTCACCACAATTTACGGAATAATCAAAGTAAATTAGATTTAAGTCTCCACACAGAAAATGTTAGAGAAAGAAAGGCAGCTCATGCTAGGTGATCTATTCACCAAAGCATATTGCTTTTGTTTAATCTAGAGCTCCTGATGGCTGGTTGGGTAAATATCACATGACCCTAGATATCTTTCTAAAAGGATTTTCTGATTGGTTTCATGCACGCTGTTGCAGATGTCAATATTATGTGTCTCTGTGTCAAGCTTTATCAGCTCCAGGCATTTTCATATGTTTCTTCCCTTTATGATCCACCTGAGCAACAAGAAGTCACTGCCCTGACTCTGATCCTGTCAGGAAAATGAAGTCAGCGGCACCGACAAGCAAACATCTTGGGTTTATCGCTTGTGACCTACAGAAAAGGATCCCGTGAAATAAATTCATTAAAGAATAATCTCGCGGCGCAGCCGCAAATACTTAATCAAGATAAGCTCGGAAAGGAGCGCAAATAAATGAAAGTGCGGTTTGAAAAGCTATGAGTCAGTCTAACCACTTGCCCCGTGCATCATTAGTGTCAAATGTCTGTCTGCCGCCTCAACACTCTGGCCGTCTCTACCCAGGTATGCTTGCAGCTTTGTGCACTAGATTTCTGTTTCACCATTCAGCTGATGAAGACCAGCTTTTGCTTAATTTCTTAAAATCTTTAGGTGAATACAGTGTATTATATAGACCGTGTGCGCTTGCCATACTATAGCTTTCATACAGTTAGGATTAGAGCCCATGTGTTTTAATTATTACTCAATATTGTTTTAACTGATGGTTAATTGAGGTTTAATTTCCTTACATGCCTTTAAATGGAAAACCAAACTGGCTGCCAGTTTATAACGATCACATGCTACATGTTCAGACATTTTCATAGCATTGGATAAATGCTCTTTATCTGAATAAATAAAATGCGCGCATGTGATTGTTCCTCTCACAAATATTAATATTAACCTTTTTATTTATTTTTTATTTTTCACATGCAGTCTTTAACGGTTTAGTTCTTGACATGCGCATGCAAAAATCATATTCAGTCACTAAGCGTTTAATAACTGTCATCTGAGCAATGTGAGGGAAACCTCGAAGCTGCCATGTGAAATGCAACAGCCAACAGGACACCCACACATAAATATAAACACCTTGCTTGCGTTCTGTCCCCTCTACCTCCATTTATGTGAAATGGCTCATTACCAGCAGACAAATCAATTGGCTCTGCTCTCTGAACACCCACTTGCGATAATAAGAGACTCTACAGACAACCCACAGACTGGAAATATGGCGCTGCCCACCAGCTTGAAGCCAAGGTACACATCAGTAAAAGATGAAAGGAGAAAGAGTGACTAAGACCCAGACATGAGCTCTGTCTGTGGATTATGCACTCACATGAAAAAGTTTTCGCTAGACAAATATGATCAAGAATCATATTTTAACTTGTGTTTTTGCCTATTTAAAAACAATAACATATTCTTCTTGCTCTCATTAAACATCAAAGATTAGGGCTGATCTAATCTTTTCATAAATGGATTATATTATTCTGATGTTACGATATTTATTGTCTTAATAGAGATACAGTTTTGGCCTTTTTTGCTTAAATGATCGGGATTGTTTTTAACTATTTGATTGACAGTAAGTAGATATTTTCAGAAATCACATCAAAAATCATTTCCAGATTTGAATTATTCTCTAAATTGAAGGAAACAACTGCAGTGTCAAACACACGTAGTCGTTTAGCCTTGAGGCCAAAACTGACAAAACAGAAATCTCCAGCCATGATATAAAAAGAATTATAAATGTATCTGCAGAATATATATTTAATTTTCTTAACACTAAAGATCTAATCATAACTTATCACTCTACAAGTAGTAAATAATTCAACATGAACTGGCTTTGTAGTACTTACCTTGACCATCTTTTCTACTGTTCTGGTGTGCTCTCAATTCTTCTGATTTATAGAAATCAATACTGGCGTAACTGTTGAGGCTGGAGCCAGCACTGCTACCCATAGCGCATCCTCCCATGTTGTAGGCAGAAGCGGTGTGCTCCACTCCAGCTTGAGGGCTCTCCTTAATGGCCAAGTCAAGGTCAATATAATTAAGGCCTTGTTCTCCAGATGAGGTGGAGGCTTGAGGTGGAGGTGTGGCAGACATACTAGCAGCCTGCCCGCTCTCCCACAGTGAGCAGTCCAAACCATGCCGATGGCCCACTGCCTGGCTGCCCTCTGGGAAGAGGGAGGTAGAAGAGGATGCGTGGCGTGGTAGTGAGGGAGGTGAATTAAATGTCTCTGGGCAGTGGCTTAGGCGTCCCTGCTGGTCACCTCGGACCAGTCTGCTGCTCCGCTCCGGAGACTGGAAGGACTTGACTGGGGAAAAGCCCAAACCTGTCTCCTGCTCCACAGGTAAGGGTTGACCAGAGTGGATGGCAGGTCGTGCTGAAGTGCTGGGATCTGAGGCTTTGCTCTCCGTAAATGGAGGCGGGACTTCTGTCAGCGCTGCTGCTGTCTTTATTTTTGTTCTGTAGCCCACGTTGCCCTCTGCGGCCAGAGGAGAGAACGTGCCGTGCTCGTGTCGGGCCTTGGGGGAAACAGCTGGTGGGCCCTGTTGGGTGCTGAATGTGGATCTAACATGAGTCACTGGTGTTGAGGATTTCCCTAAATCCATGCTGACGTACTCAGCAGAGGTGGACAATGGTGCAGAGAAGCTGCGGGGAAGGTTAGCAGGATTATCATGGCAGAGGAGCGGTTGATTGACGGGTCGCAGCGTTCCATGGATCACAGGACGTTCGGAACCTGCACATCGTCCTTCGCCATATTTACTGTCTTCCTTGAAGACAATACTGACATACTCACCAACATTCTGAGACACTGATGGCGGTAGATTCTCTTTAACCCTGGGCAGCGTGTTTGCTTTAGTAATGTCTGAAGACACGCTGAGGGGACGACCCCGCCTTTGTTGCTTTGGACTCTTACTGCTCGATGCACGTTTTTGGTGGTGACGCTCATCTTTCGTGCTTGTTCCTGCACTCTTGTATTCTGCTCCGGTTCTTAATAAACTTAACCCTCTCCCCGCTGATATGGACTTGTCTTCGAGGCTTTCACTACTGGCAGAGCTAGAGGAGAAAGAAGAGGAAGACATGGAAAGTTGGCAGCTTCCAGCAGCGCCCATTGCAATTTTGTTTCTCTTGCTATATCCAACTCCTCCTCCCCGTCCAGCACTATCGTGCCCACTGCCATCTTTTTTTCCTTCTCCTTTGTTCAAGTCATCCTCAAAGCGAGTATAGAGAGTGTGTTGATAAGCTCGTGGCAGTGAGAAGTAGGAGTTGAACATTTTTGGTTGAAGTTGGTGCTGTTCAGGATGGGAAGGCGGTGTGCTGCAAGCAGAGCGGCTGCTGACAGGTGAGATGTTCATGTAGTCACTGGCAGCCCGGCTCTCCATGTTGCCCCTGCTATCCCACATGCCTAGTCCATGCAGGTCTGTGGAGCTGCTGCTATTGGGAGACATGACCATGTAGCCCTCTGAACTGGGCTGGCGGATATGCTGAGGGGGGGACACGCTGTTGTTGGGGGTCATGGCCATGTATTCGTCATCTGCCCCGGGTTTAGTACCGGAGTCAGAAATACCTATTGAGAGAGAAAGTGAAACAGGAGGAGATGTCACTCCAGGCAACATTGACATATAGCCACTATCCACAGCTGCGCCTCTGTCCACTTCTTCCCCGCTTTTGTCAGACCTCTTCCTATTCTCCCCTACAAGTTGCCCACCCCCAACTCTCAGTCTGCCTGAATCATGGTGCAAATCAGCTCGCTGTGTGTTAGCGCTCTGCGACATGATGGCGTATTCTTTGTCGTCCTCATCATCTTCATCTTTTCTATGTGGAGTCAGCCGCTCGTGGGACGCCACAGGCAGGGAAGCCCTCTTACTGAGCAGTCTGCGTTCTGCCTCTGATTCACGACTGGATGAACGCCGCAGTATCCGTCTGCCTTTGGAGCGATGATGGGAACCAAGCAGACTCTCTCGCTGTCCCATGACGATATAGCTAGAGGAGCCTTCTCCATGTACGTGATGTCCTGACAGGCTTGGTAGGAGCAGAGAGTGCTCGCCGGGACTGGAGCCGTACTCATCTGAGGATCCATAGTCGCTCGGTGAACCTGAAACAGAAACTCTTTGTGATACACGAGGGTAGGAGCAGATCGTCATGCCTCCCACCGCTGCCCCCACTAGTCCACACTCTGAGCCATGACCAGAGCTGGAGGACAGACTCGGCGCAGGGGAAGGAGCAGGGTTAGGTGTGTAACGTGCAAGGCTGAGGGTAATCTTAGCAGGGGTTGGGGCCCGGGTGGGCTTGGGTCTCAGAGTTGGGGTAGTTGAGCAGGATCCATTGAGACTTGGGCTGGAGCTGGCCCACGTCCCTTTGGCACTTGCTCCACTCTCCTCCGACCTGGCTCCGATGCTGGCTGTTCGCGCCCTTGGAAACCCGTGGCGCGATGTAGGTGATGTGCTCGTGCTGCTGCCTCCTGTTCCGGGGGTCTCCGTGCGTGCCCGTCTCGAGAAGCCCACCTGGCTCGGTGGCAGATTTGGGTGATGACGACGGCTCGGGACACTGATGGGATTTGAAGCAGTACCACCTCCACATGATGTTCCCACAGACTGAGATTTACTGCGCTGACGGAACTCCTCACTAAGGGCCTTCATGGCCTCCAGCAGGGTCTCGTGCATGTTCTGAGCCACCACGGAGTCATCCACCTGCATCCAAAACTCTCCGGGGCCAGTAATAGCTGAGCGCCCCACCTCAATGAAGAAAAAATTCTCTGAATGACCACATCTTCGGACATTCATCAGCTGCAACACTACAGAGGCCACATCAGAGTTGAGCTTGACAAAGTTGACTGTCTTGTCAGTTAGGCACAGCCGGTAGATGCCTACTAAATTCCTGGCATGTCCAAGACCTTTAGGCCAAACCTTGACCTGCCACACTTCCTTGAAGGTTGGAACAGGAGATGGAGAGCTACACTCTCCACTGCTTCCATAGTCTTCAGGGGTTTTACCTAGAAAAATAGTAAAGAATAAATAAAACAATTAGGGGATTTAATGATTACACACATACATACAAGAAAAAAAGAGGGGTTTAATTCAAACATAGCCTGCTGAAATACTAACGAAAGCCAAAATGACAGTAATAAGTAATGCTTTGTTACTCTATCGTAAGTAAATTGCCATATGCAAGAATACTGCCAAACAGCTGTGCTGCAGCCAATTCATCACCATCACTTTTAAGCTACAGCTCATAATTAATTAAGCCTTAAAAGCTATAGAAAGCATCCACTAAAAAGCATCATGCTCAACTGTGATACAAGACATTGTAATTCTGCTCAGTGCCAATCAAGTAACAAATTGCAGAATCCCCCCTCCCGCCCCAGCCCCCCTCTCACAATCAGTGTTATTTTCAGTAAACAACAAACAGTCTGCTGGTTTGCTACAATCCACCAGAGAAAGAGAAAATATTAGCAATGAACTCCACAGAAATTATTATAAGACATAATATATTAATGTGCTTCAATCTATCTCTCTCTGTTTTTTGTTTGTTTGTTTTTTTTGCAAGACTCTCGCCTAATTACGATCAGCTGCACATTAAAATTAAAATAAACAGACATTGTTTTATTGTGACTGTGCCTGAGCCATACTCTGAACAAAATGGGGGTCTTCTGTGCTCTAATGTGTGTCTGTTAAGGGTTCCACAACCACATATTAGAGCTGGGCAAGCCCATCAGTCTCAAATAACTGAAATGCAAAGGGAGAACAGGCAGGGTGGGTGGTGGTGGTGGTGCTCAGCTCCGGCATAAGGATAACAACGTAAACACGAGGATAACCAACAGAAACACAATTTCCAGCGCAGAGCGCACTAACGATGCCATCTCCTCCCTACCAGCAGCAGCACCGCGCAACGCAAATGTAGGTTAGGCGAATAGCAGTCGGAGCTGTGCAGAAAAACAAAAACACGGGCTCCAGCGGAGTGCACCGCGATAGGCTGCTACTATATGATGCATCCCTTGGATGGTTGCTATATGCCCACTGCGCCATGCAGAAGCACACCGTCGTATGAAAACGGACTGCATTTTGGTCACAAGAAGCGATCATCTCGTGTTCTTACAGGCGGATGCTGTTTAACGCATCAAATTATGTTTTTGCTGACGGATAATAATCCGCAGGTTGTGACTGTATTAAAGCACTGCTTATTGAGATTGTGCTGCACAAACACACAGCACATGCCGCCCATAGCGTGTCGGTCTAACCCGTTCAATAGGATCCACCTGCCTCTTGGTTAAAATACATCACCCTCCAAACTGCATTGCTCATACTATATGGGTACAATTAAAACACAAAAACCTACAAACCTAAAAAAAAAAAAAAAAAAAAAAAATCAAAGAAAATATTCAAATAATTCGAGCCGGTGATATGCAGAGAGACACCCGGATGGCCGAGCCAAAATAGTGTATGGAGAACAAATAGCCTACGGCAGGATAGGCCTGATGCAGAAACAGACAGAAGAAATCACATCACACTTTTCATATCTTACAGTTGCCCTGGAGGTCCAGCATTGCTTGGTACCACTCATTTTGGACCTCCTCGCTGTCTGCAGCGATGGCAAAGCTCTCGCTGCGGGTATAAAGCACTATCATGTGCTTGTTCTTGGAATCTGCCCGCTTGTTTATGTTGAAGCAAGTCTCCAGGTTCAGGACTTTTTTGGGCACAGGTGATTTACTGCGGAATTTCTTCTCGTTCTCGTAGTACTCAAGTCGAGCGGGACCATGCTCCGAGGCCGCCCTCAGCACGAAAAATCGCCGGTGCATTGATTTATGCTTGCGGAGATACCCGCTTTTCTGTACATCTTCATAGTTCTGCGGCTCGGCTGCTTGGTTCTCCATTGCCAAAACAGGCGAGCGATGGTTATTATAAACAATTATTCTCAGGGGGAAAAATAATGTCCATGCGTATTCCTCATTTATCCATCGCAACTACTATCCCTCGTCCTCCCCGCGTTCACGTTTAAGTGTCCAGCATGTGTGAGGAGGCGCAGGATGGGGAGAATCAGCCAAGCCAACGCATGTTTTGGGTTTGGTATCATATTGTGAATCCAGCAGCCGCAGGAGGATCCGCGCACCGAGCGTGCACAGCGTCCACCGCCGCTCGTCCCGCAGCCCAGCCCAGTCCCCAAGTCCAACCACGGTGCGGTTCAGCTGCTTAAGGACGTCTCCTCCACCTGTCTGAGGTTGCCCATATCACTCTGTATTCGCCACTGTCAGATTAGGCAGGATAATAACGACATCCCCGGTAAAGACTTTCGAAATAAAAGCCTTAGGAATTGAAGGGAGGCTACAACCGAAGCCGCTTATCCATTCGCGCATTTTTATCACTTCTCTTGAAATGATATGGTAAAACGATATGTGTGGCCAGCATTTTTAGTAAGTCTTGGGTTTGTACACTGTTTCCAAATGTTGAACATTAGAGCTGTGTTGCCTCATCCAGCATCACATTTAGTGATTTTCAGTAACTTTGCTGTGCATTACAATTGGTCTAACCTTTACTCCCCCACAGTTTTGGTGGTAATACAGTAACACAGTGAAATGTAACACATCACTGTTACATTTCTCTGTAAGAAACTAATGTAGCTTTGCTGATTTTAAATTCAGATTCACTTTTGTTCAATTGGTTAAATTTAAGAGAGAAGAGCCTACTCCCAGTGCCTTGCTAAGATTATTATTTTTTCCTCTCTGGGCTGCTTTTACACAAACTGTGCCGTTGGCTTTGCAGTAGTACCATAATAAAGATGGTAAGGATCTTATGATCTAATATGACCCTTGTAAGCAAAGGGATTTGTGCTGATATGTGGGCATATATAAGTTTTTATTGTTAATCAAGTGGCATGTGCTTGTCGTATTAACATAAACGTAAAGTTAATTAAATCAGTGAAGTTCAATATGCATTTAAACATTACAGATTTTAAAATTTCAAAAGCTGAATTTCAGTTTCTTTTTCTAAATAATGACCTCAACACAGCTCACCAATGATCGTTTGAGAAAGAGTAACGGGAAGTTACAGGAGCAGTCAACACTGCAGTAGATTCACAGCTGCGTTATATGGATTCTAATATCCTGCTGGTTCAAGAAGACAGAGTATTGTGACAAATGTATCGACTGCACTAATGTGAGTTGTATTGTGAAAGACAACCTGCTCTGTTTCCGCTCTCCCCCGCCTCTCTGTGGCTGACTTGACTTGCATCCGTTAGACTGACACCTCCAAGCCGGTGCCAGTCAAATGCCAGGGGTGCTTCGGGGCTGCTGAGGTGCACAGACCAGGAACGCGGCGTTCAGACCACGAACACTTGGTGCGTGGCGCTGTGTGGACGGTCGGCCAGCTTATATCGTTTCCAGCAGATTTTACCCAGTTGGCTGTACAAAGACACGAGGAAAACAACTGCAGAACGTGCCGCTTGAGAGGTCGAGGATACGCAGCCATAGGCCAAATACATTTTGGGGGTAGTCGAATGTCAAGCAGCCATTAAATTCATATGTGCGTATTTTATGCAGAGTCCGCTGTAGAGTCCACGGAATCTGCTGGCAAAATGCAATTTTTATAACAATAGCTAGAAAATCGTGACTCTTTTTCACGTTTAGAAAACCCAGTTAACCCAATTAATTCGTTCTTTTCAATTCCAGTTATTTTTAATAACAAAAACGCGTAAGAAAAAAAGGGGAAACAAACAAATTATTAATAATAATCACATATTTCTGGAACTACTGATAAAATGGGTTGCCTTGGCGATCAGTTGCGAAATGTTGTGGTTGAATTTGAAGATAATAAACACAAGTCAGATACACTCATCTGCAGGCTACATCATACTGCCCTATTGTTGTTTAACAGTCTTATCTGCTGGGAGCAACAAACACACTTAAACAGAACCGGGATTTCACACAATAGGGTTGTGATAAGCTTGTGAATGTGGATTTAAGGTAGTTTTTTTAATATAATTATTATTATGATGCATAAATACGGAGATAATGCAGAAATACTAATGTATAAAGCATAAACTGATTTCTATCCAAGCAGTAAATCAACTATAATAAATAGCAGTTCAGAAAGATTCTGTCTCATGCTGTAGATGATAGTCTGTAGTTAAATCTGAGGGGTGTGATTGCACCAAAAAGTGCCAAAAAAGGTTTGGCACAGCAACCTGTCAACATGTTCTCATAGCAGCCCTTGTTAGTGGCAGTAGAAAGAATTGCTTTTGAGCTGTCATTGTCCTCGGGGACAATTCCTGGTAGCGGCGCAGACACAGTCTGTTCTTAAATTTGTTTACAATGTGCAGGGTATTGCATAGAAGTTGCATTATGTAAAGCCTTCCTTACATTTTCATTTGATTGTTCCACTACAGAATAAAGCAGAGTCACACCAGCCCAAGTAAGGTCAAAGCTTGTTAGCATCACTGGCTCAGCAAAGTGGGGAGTTTCACGACTCACACTGAGCTGCTGCATTTTCTTAAATAAGCGTAGTTTTAATGTAGCTCGTGGTTTAATGCTCCATCAGCACTGCTTCAAACCTTATACCCTTAAAACATGCATGAACAGATTTCACAGCTTCAACCCACCTGTGATTTATATTGTGATTTACTGTTTTTTTACTGAATTTTATTGGCTCATTTCAAAAGCATATTGCAGTGTAGCGTCAGGGCATCATCTGGGAAAATATCCGCGACACACTCAGCAGTAGGCAGACAAACATAAGAAGACACAATCTTCACTAAAACACATTTTATTTACAGAAACACAGTGATATCACTTTGAAAATGAACAATACAGTGCATTCAGTATTGATGAGATCTATGTGTTTGGCAAATTGTTTAAAAAAAAGGAGTAGGTCTTACCTATAGGCCTACCACAGAATTAAATGAAAGAAAGAAATATTCAGACCACTTTCCCCATGTTTGTCCTCTTGATTCGGGACCTTCCAGGTTGTCTTCATCTGGGGTTTAATCACGCCTGGAAAGGGTGCTAAACACTTAATGGTGTGAAAGACTACACCACAAGCAACCTGATAATCAAGTCATCAGACCTCTGTTTTTTTGTCCATATGCTGAGCTGCTGCGACAAACTGCTGTAGGTTAAAAGTGGCCAGCAGCCAGCTGCCTGCAGCCTGAAAACTGCTTTTAGAGGAAAATCACATCCTCACATTGTCTGCCTATTGTTGCTTCAATATCAGTGCCGTGGCAGACAATTAGCAAGGCGACACAGAGTGAGAGAACAATGTGGCTGCTGGCTTTTTGAATACACCGTGATAAAACCCTCATGTTTTGTTGATATCTCCTGTTGTGTCAGGGGTTTAGGGAACTCGAGCAGGAAACATTTCAAAAATCCCCTAAACCTGCAGGACACAAAGAAAAAATAACTATGTACACATGTACAGTATATACATCCCCAAGCCAAAGACAAGTGACTCAGAGGACTCCACCCTCCTGTTCTCCTATTTTCCTCTTCACATGCATCTGCGATATGTTCTGTAAAACAGGATTCCCTAGGGATGGGCATCGGAGGTGGACGTGCAATCTCAGAGGAACTTTAGATACTGCCGCAGTTTGGAGAGTTCCCAAACAAAAATTCAGACATTTTCCTGCAGAAGATGGCGATACACATGAAAAATCCAAGTCTGTTGAAGCATGTTATTAGAGATCATTTCAGTCAATTGATTCAAACGTTCTGTGCATCAGTGCAGAACACACATACTGTATTAAATAAGGTCTTCCTATTACTGTCTTGTTAAGACCCCGTTGAACACGCAGCACGTTCAGTCATGCATGCAGCGTGTTTCAGTAATAGGCTGCATGCAGTGTTAGTGCACTGTTAGTGACAAATGGTTTGGGCCTTACATCCTTTATGTTTTGATAGAAAATGTCAACATAGTGTAAAGCAGTTCACATTTAATTAGAAAGAACACACAGCTAATGTAGTCTCACAAAGAAAAGAGAGTATTACAGCGAGAGAAGCATAACGCCGATGCGCATGATAAAGAAGAATAGAATAAAGAAGTATTTGTTATTAAGTGGTGTGTTTGATGAATTTTTAAATTTACTGTTTTCAAAACTTAAAAAAGCAAACACAAAAAATATTACTTTTTTTGATTAATATTGCGAATTACAGTCATTTACTTACATTCACAAACAGAAAAGAATAATTTAAGTGGTCGAATCATTTCAGTTCAGATCAGAATTTTTTTGTTTTAAATGAGTTTTTGTCAGATTTCTAAAAATATTTATGCTTACTTGCATAAATAAATTTGTTAAGCACTGCATATTGTTGATATCCAGCTAGAAACAAACAGGCCACAGATGTAAATCAAATTTTTAAAGACCAAGTGGCCAAAGAGGAATTGTGTTTATTTTTTAGATATATTTTAATAAAACTATAAAATATTAAATCCACCATGTTTTAATGTATATATAGATTTTGATCACTTTTGGGTGGCATGGCTTCTTCCATCATCTGTAAACAACACTGCCGCTACAAAAGCAAAATCAGAGCTACCCTCGACCTGAGCTCCGAATGTGCTATCCAGGTTTGCAGCTGAAATTGCTATAAAAATGTATTAATGTTTTCATTCTGTGCTGTTGTGACAGGGTTAATGCCTCTAAAGTGAGTCCAGTGTAGACACCATTATAGCTGAGATGAATAATCAGGCAGTAATAGCTTCCACCATTAAGGTGTTTATGACAGCATCCCTCCAGAATCTCTATAAAGCACGTGGTTCAGTACAAATACATACAGTACAGTACACCAGCATTACACTTAATACTGTAATCATATTTGTAGACACCTTCGTCGTTACGCCTTTCTGTTAGGCAAAATGTGCTGTTCTATAAACCTACACTTTTTGGATATGCAGTGTCACTTTTGTCTATTTTTGGTATAAAACATCCAATAAACATATAGAGCATAGACAGTTTCACCTACTTTTTTCATACAAGAGCAAAGGATTGATTGATGTGATTAATATAGAAATTTTCTTTAGTCTTGTGTGTAGTTGCTGTCAGATATTGCATGTTCAACTTTTCAGTCAATGATCTACCTCTGATCACTTTCCAATGATAAACCACGGGCTAGTTTGTCTTCTTCTGTCGATCCAGGAATTTTTGTCTTCTGTCGGCGGGTATCTCTTCTAAACTGATCACATGAGTGCATTCCCTGTAATAGGAAACACACCTTTTTATGCACCGTAAATTGGAACAAAGAAAACAACAAGCAACTTTGATTGCAGTAACTTTTTCTTTAAAATGATCAAAACGGATTCAGTCGGACAAATTGCATCTATTAACATGTGTAAATGACAGAACCATTCTCTTACCCTGGAAGGTCTCGAGGATCAGGCAGAGGTTTGGTGAAATCCTCTTTACCCACCAACCAATAAGTGGTCTCAATACCTTTTCCCTACAAATAAACAATCATCAGCAATCAGTTGCTAAGAGCACATATCTAATGCTTCAGCAGGTGTAGAGGTTAGCGTCCCTTTTCATTTTATTTACCTTTAACTCTGTCAGACCTCTGACATCAATTTTATATCCGAGGTTCAAGCTCTTCAGGACATCAACTGTGCTTTGGTTGACATGGATTCTGTAAGCTGTGCAAATACAGGTGAAACCTTAGCTTTGGTACAGGTACACAGTTTAATATAAAATCTTGGGCTTGGAGCATTCCTGGGTTTAAAATGACTAAGTCTACAAGACTGGGCAGAAAACAGACTGTTCTTCTGAGGTTAAGCCACTTGGTGGCAGCATATTACCCATCAGTATAATCATGTAGCACATAACTGTTACTTTAGATTAAGTTTGACTGAAACTACCACTGATAAGTTGAATGTGAATGTTTTTCAATACAAATTTTTAATTACAATTATTTACTGAGAACATTATTAAATGAGAGGGTTTTTTTTTTTCTAAATTTCCTTTTCTTTTTTCCTTTTTTAAATTACAGGGCATTTACTAAATGTGTGCACCTTGTAGAAGGTTGTCAAGAAAAACTTGGTCATTGACGGCATTTATTCCGAAACTTTAAATTGGCCTCTAATTCTGCTGATAGCCTTAAAGGATTAGGAAGGACTCTTCACTCAAAGCCCTATTTAGCTTCAAGCAGCATGCACACAAATTGAAAGACACCTGACCTCCCTCCCACTATTCCAGCATTAGAAAAAAAGAAAAAGAGAGCGAAAGAAAGAAACATGTGGTTCATACAATCATGCACAAGACACTCACGCAATGCCGTGGACTCCATTCGAGATGCTGTGTTGACAGTGTCTCCAAACAGACAGTACCGAGGCATCGTAAGGCCGACTACTCCTGCTACAACTGGGCCTACAAACAACAGTACATATAGGTTACAAAGACTTCCTCCATAACAATACCTTAAATATTCTTTATACTGGTATGCTTTTAAGCCTTTTTCTCTACAGTTTCAACCCAATATATAAAAATATAGCTCCTGTGCACATAAAGAAAGTCACAGTATAGAGTCACAAATCCAGAGTATGCAGTGTGTTAATTGGATGACAGCACTCTAAGTGGATAGTGTTTTACTCTTCCAGGAATAAGCTTCAGACACAGATAAAGGAGGTAAAAATGCCTCCTCGTCATTGCAGCTTTAGTCCCTGTGGTTCTATTTCTCTGAATTCCCTTTGGATTTAATTTGCACTGTTTTACTTTTTACGCATGTATTTGGCTTTTATAAACAGGTGTGTGGATAGATCATTATTGACCTTTTTCTTCAGATTAAATTCTAAACCCAGAATTTTTTTTATAATTATTTATAATAATAATAATTTTTTCTTTCATCCTGTCTCTCTCTTCCCAACCGGTCATGGTAGATGGCCGCCCCTCGCTGAGCCTGGTTCTGCTGGAGGTTTCTTCCTGTCAAAAGAGAGTTTTTCCTTCCCACTGTTGCCAAAGTGCTTGCTCATAGGGGGTCATTTGATTGTTGGATTTTCTCTGTAAGTATTATTGTAGGGTCTACCTTAAAAATATAAAGCGCCTTGAGGCATCTGTTGTTGTGATTTGGAGTTGTATAAATAACATTGAATTGAATTTCACAGCACGCCCAGTAAGGAATCTTCGTGAGAAGCTTAAAGCTTAAATCACACATTCAGGGTTTGTCACATCACAGAAAGGATGAACACATTATTTACCACTGTGCAGGCCAACACGTATTCTGATTTTGAGATCAGGCATGTGCCTCGGCTTGAAGGTTCCAATGCAGTGGAGGATGTCAAGAGACATGTTGGCCATTTCAGCTGCATGGCGATTGCCGTTCCTGTTGGGGACCCCTGATGCTACCATGTAGGCATCTCCAATAGTTTCCACCTAGAAGAGAAAAAGAGGAGAGTTGAACACAAACTGATACCATATAAGTCAAAAGTTTGGACACACCCTCTCATTCAGTGTTTTTTCTTTATTTTTACTACTTTCTACATTGTAGACACATCAAATATATGAAGCAAGATATATGGAATTATGTAGCAAAGACAAAATGATAAATAACTCTAAATGTGTCTTATATTTTAGATTCCTCAAAGTAGCCACTCTTTGCTTTGTCAACAGCGCTGCAAACCCTCGGCCTTCTCTCAATAAGCTTCATGATGTAGTCACCTAAAACGGTTTTCACTTCACAGGTGCGCCTTGTCAGGGTTCATTTGTGGAGATTTCTTGCCTTGGGACCATCAGTTGTGTTGTGCAGAAGTACACAGCTGACAACTGTTGGAATTCATATTAAGGTAAGAACCAACCAGCTAAGTAAAGCGAAACGACAGTCCATTATTTTAAGAACTAAAGGTCAGTCAGTTCAGAGCAGTCACAAAAACCATCAAGCGCTACTACAAAACTGCCTCTAATGAAGACCGTCCCAGAAAAGGAAGACCAAGAGTCACCTCTGCTGTTGAGGATAAATACATCCGAGTCACCAGCACCTCAGATTAGAGCCCAGATCAATGCCGCACAGAGTTCAAGTAGCGGGCTCATCTCTACATCAACTGCTCAGAGGAGACTGCACGAATCAGGCCTTTATGGTCAAATAGCCGCCAGTCGCCCTAAACCCAATCAAGATGGTTTGGGATGAGATGGACTGCAGAGTAACAGCATGAGGGCCAACAAGTGTTCAGCATCTCTGGGAACAGTAAGCAAAGTAAGCAAAGCACGTCTATTTTGAAGAATCCAAAATATAAAACATGTTTTAACTTATTTCACACTTTTCTTTTCTTCACTACATAATTCATATGTGCTCATTCATAGTTTTGATGCCTTCAGTCAGAATCTACAATGTAAATAGTCATCTAAATAAAGAAAAAACATTAAATGGGAAGGTGTGTCTTTGATGATGATGATTACATATCTCTGGGTAGCTCCTAATTTTTTTCCCAAAAGGATGACAATAAAGGAATAACAAAGGAGCTACAGGAAAGAAATGACATGGCTACAATAACACATCAGTTATCAGTTAAATCTATGTCGTTTCTAGTAAACTTTGATTGGTCATTACATAAATATATTCTATATAATACTGTAATATAATATAAAATACTATATATATATATATATTACATTTTGTTTTCCAGGACAGATGAAGGAAGCAGCAATGGAGCATAATGGCATGTAACATGGGGAAACGAACCATGGGAGGTGGAGCAAAGGCTCAGCCTGAGTGCAGCTACCTGGGTGACATTTATGTCATGTGTTGGTATTTCAACATTCACCTTGTAGACATCATGCAGCAGAATGATAGCATCAAAAAGTGAGTAGAGGTCATTGAGTAGGTTGACCACCTCAATGGGTTCGCTAAGAGATGAAATGGTGGAGAAGCCCACAATGTCACTGAAGTACAGCGTGATCTGATTGAAATGCTCTGGTTTGACAGGCTTGCCTGTCTTCAGTGCCTGGGCCACAGACCTAAAGGAGAAATGGATAAGTGGAAAATGAAATGTTCAGGACATACAGACGATTACAGACATTCAGCTTTAGTCCTTATTTCTAAAAACATGTGCAAGAACTACGTATCAATATGGAGTCAACAGTTTAATACAGATCTGTTTCTATATGTTCTTTTATGACTATATGACTAAAATAAATTCAGCTTTTTGTTTAATGAGACAACTGAAAAAAATCTCATCTCATAGTTTCTGAGCATTGCTTAATGGTACATTTATTAATGTTTCAACAAATCAGAGAATAACTGGAATACACCTGAGATATTTCTGTATAACTCCACAAATTTGTCTCAAATAATTTCTACAGTGTGCAGCAAGCCTCTGAACCAAGAACTGATCCAGCAACAGCTTGAGGTGTTGACTGATCTGCAAACCCCAGAAGGTAATCATGTTTAAAACTCAATACTTATGGCTATGGAGTCAATACTGTCATGTCTTTCATGTGCTAATGAAAGCTGATGGAAACTCACTTGGGCAACATCTGAGCCACCAGATTGTCAGTCTTCTGCCTCTCCACCTCCAGCTCCTCCGTCCTCTCTCTGATCAGATCCTCTAAGTTGGAGGAGTACTGTTCCAACATGCGCAGCATGGAGTCAATGATGTTGGTTTTCTTTCCCTTGGTGATGCTCTTGAACTGTCACATGGAGAGAAAAACTCAGCTGTGTCCACCTAGCTACAGACTAACATGTGAAAACATACAAACATGTGTTTATACCTGTTTGAAGATATCATCAAAGGTCGGCCTCCGCTCTGGTTCTTCGCTCCAGGCCTGTTTCATGACCTGTATCACGTCCACCGGGGCCTCCTCCACTGATATGACAGGCCGACACAAAGGCGGAGGCTCCTTGACCTTGTTGATAATCTCTGTCATCATACACATAAACAAAAAACCCACCCAGGCAGAAACATTAGTGCAAGATTTAGTTTACCCAGTCTTGTCAGCTAACTGTGATTTAAACTGTTAATGAAAAGTACTAAAAGTAGTAGCATATTACTTACCTTTGGGAGGCATGTCCAACATGCAGAAAGGTGCAGAGCGGGAGATGACCTCCTGGCAAACAATGGAGAAACTGTAGACATCACCTGCAAAAGTGCCCCTCCTCCTCTCACTAGAACTTCGCAGCAGCTCAGGAGCCGTCCAAAGTAGATCTTTTTTTTTTTTTATCAAGTGCACAGTTAGTAAAAAATGATACATGCAAACAAAACTTACAATAATAATTATTACGTGGATGTGCATGCGCATGCACTCACCCTCTGGCTTTTCATCTGTGTCAATATTTTGGACAATCCAAATCTCATTGAACCCGTAATCTGTCACCTTCAGCACAAAACGCCCATCTACCACACAGTTACGGGATTTGAGTCGACCGTGGATGATATCGCGATGGTGCAGGTACTTCATACCCTGATGCCAGTTTGTAGAAATGTGTGACAAACATGGTAAAATAAGAAATGAAACACTGACAGATCACCTCATAGATCTCTTACCCGGATCAGATCCGATAACAAGGAAGACTTGAACATCCAGTCGAGACGCACTTCTTCATTGCTGAGCAAATCCTCCAAGCTGCCCCTGGTGCAGTGCTCGATCACAACACCAAAGATCCCAGAGTCGAAGAACAGCCCCAGTAACAGATTGAGGTTCTCGTGCCTCATTTCTCTGAGCTGAGAAGCAAACAGTGGCAATATTAGATATAGTTCACTGTAGCTTTTGTGATCAGGGTGTTAAGGCAAATTCAGATGACCAAATGGTTTCTGGCTACAGTTAAGATTCAGTTATCCATTAAATAACATATTTTCATTTACCTTGACAAAGACATTCTCAGTGGTGTTATAGACGTTTGATACTGATCCAGCAGGGCATTTCTTCAGCCAAACCCAGTCACCCTGGCATTTAAACAAACAACAAAGTCATCGTGACACCAAAAACATCAAAAAGACTTCAGCTTCTAAACATTGTACTGAAGTTTACTGAATGTGAACATCTGACTCTCACCTCAAAAACAGCAATATTCGAGCTGTCTGGCGTGGAGGCCAAGTAGCTACGGCCGGACACTGAGTGGTGAGGCGTCTTCATATCCCCCTGGCTTTTTGCTATACTGTCATCATTTAGCTTCTGCTCACACACAGGGTTCAAAGAGGATGTGTAAACTCAGAGTAAACAATGTGCAGCTTTCATACAGTCCATACTACTGTAGGTATGTAGTGCGTGCATTTCAGAGAGAAGCCAAAGACAGCAGTATTGATTCAGCACAGAACTCACCCGCTTGCTGACTTGGGTATTGATGAAGACCAGGTCATCAAGGGTCAGGACCACCTTGGTCGATCCGCTACTGTGGCCACCACCTCCAAAGCTGAACCCAACTTTGCCATCTCTCCTGAAAAGACCGAAAACAATCATTACATATTTTCCAAGCTACACAAGCCTGAACAAAATCAGATACATACCTGTAGCGAAGAAAGATGTTTACTAAAAATCCAATCAACGAAATGAACATCAGGAAAAGCAAGAAGACAGCAGCCAAATTTATGCCTTGGGAGAGAACCACAAAGATAGTTTGAATGCACTAAAGTCAGCATTGGCTTATGTTTAAATTTGTTTTTAGCAATGGCACTACAAGCACAATCACCTCCAGTACAGGCAAAGTATGGGCTAAACCAGCAGGTTGAGTCTTTGTAGGGAGTGCTCCCTGCAAAATGGATTGAACGGCCGAGATATTTCAAGCCCCCGCTCTTGCTGTCCGTGTGAGAAGCATGAAGCGAATGAGTGGAGTACAGGGTGTTGCCAATGCCGCTGTAGTCCAGGACCACATATTGAGCTTGCATGCCTTCACCGTTCCTGCCAGCCCTCAGGGGCTGATTGAATCCTTCAAACTCAAAGCCACCCTCGCCATCGGCCAGGATCCGACCAGTTACCCAGTGGCCTTCTCTATCGCGGGCCTGCTCAACAGCCATAGCTGTGTAGTACATCATATTGTAGATGGTGCCAAAGAATGGAGAAACCTTAAAGAAGGGACAGCACAGTAGCCATTTAAACTTCAGATTTGTGTCTTTTTCCTATCCTTCGAGATTTGTCTTTTACTTTCTGTCATTTCTTAATGAAGTAGATTCTTATTAGATGTTCTCACCTGCTCTGGGGGAGTGCTGGTACGTATTTCATAGCTGTCCTGTGCTTGTTTGAAGGCCTCGTAGAAATTGCGTTCACCAGAGTCCATGGTGATAGTTAAAACTCCATCAAAGGCTTTCCGGAGCTTGGTGTCATTGCCCAGCATATAGTAGGGTGCATCATTGTAGGGTAGTGAGTAGAGAAGGGTGTCGTAGGGAATGAACACATAGCCACGATCAATCATGCGCATAGCCGAGGCTGTTGTCAGAAGTTGGTACTGGGCTTGGCCACCAATCAGGACTGAGGGCATGCACATGATGACCACTAGAAAAGTAAAGTTTAAAGACAGTTTATAATCCCAATTCATGTGAAATATAGCATGTGCAGGCTTTGTAACTCTATGAGGTCTGATTAGCTTAGTTACTCTACCCTAACCTGAACCCCAACCCTATGTTTTGGAAATTAAAGGAAAAAAAAGAATATTCAGATATCACATCACAGTCGTTTTGTTCAAGTTGAACTGTGTTTTTTTAGCAACTCACCTCTGACCCGGTCTGTCTCCCGCACTTTTGTCAAAGCTGCCCGAGGCCCTTCTTTGTTGTTCTCCATTGTGACCACTGGTTTAACAGGCAGGCCAAGGGCCCTAAGTGAAGAGGCCAGCTCATGCCCTGTGGCTTCCCACAAGTCTGACTCCTCTGAGATTATGGCCACGTGGGCCCACCGAAAAAATCGCAACACTGTAAAAATTACATGAGAGGAGAGTGGCAGTGGCCTCATGAAACTAGGATACATATGTCCTTTATTCATATTGGGTTTGAGGCAGGCCCAGGAAAGATGCCCAAGATCCCACTCTTTGGCGTACAAAGCAGCTGAGGAGCAGTAGCCTGGGTTGGCTGGGCCCAAGTAAGCAGCTGCATAACCTTTCAGCCCAGCAAAGCGAGCCAGGGCACGGGATGACTGGCAGTCCTCATTGATCAACTTGTAGTCATACCAGTAGCCTTTACTGAGGTAGGTGTTCTTGTTTATGCGGTTGATGGCAAGGCTGGCAGCCAAGTCAGGGAGGGCTTTTGAGTATAGTACGTCACATGTCCAGGGTCCAACTAGAGCCATTGTGAAAGTGGTTGCAGAGGCTTGATGGGGAAAAAATGAGACTATGAGGAAGGGCAAAAGAAGCCAGTTCCTCCACCAGCTCCTGGTGTGTTGCAGGGCAGATGATAGCAGCTGCGGTCTGGATGATAATGACCTTTTTGACAATGATGACGATGCTGAAAAAGATTCAAATCGACTACATCCGCTGAAAGTGTCTGTCCATATATGTTTTTTTCTCCTCCCTTTTATGAAGTTGTGCTGCCATCGCGGGTGGTAGGAGAGGTTGTGCAGACAGCAGGGGTCTATGTGTTGTGCCATTTTCTCACACAGCTGTTTAGATGCTTCACACACAGAAGGCTAGTGGTGGCTGTTTAGCGTGAGAGTTTCTCTGTAAATGGGAATGTCTCCCTCTAGTCCAAAGCTGGACAGGTGACAGCACGACTCCAAGCCATCACTGCCAACAAAAAAAAAAGGTGGAAAGCATGAGAAATGTTGTAGAACGACATTTAATCTGATCTGTGTTTGGGTCCTCTGGTTTTAAAATGCATCTATCAACACATAAGCTAGCCTCACATCCCACTGCGATGTTTTATTTAACAGAACATAATGTTGAATCTAATTAGTTATCCATCTGCTTCGGTGATGAAATGGTGCCCAGTGTCCCTGTCCTGTTCCTCTGAGAATTAATGGCATGTGAGTAACAAGCTGATTAGCTCTGCCCAGGCCATGCAGTTCAAATGGCAGATAACACAGAGCTAAATCTGGCCATCTCTTCATTTAGTCTAACTTCCTTTACCCTTCCAAAGTCTTTCATTTCTTGTTTTCTCTGAAATCCAACTTCCTCAAATCAGCTTCTAGAAAAATCTAAAAAAAAAAAAAAAAACTAAAAGAAAAACAACAACAAAAAATTTTAAAGTGCAAAGCTTAGCTTAGCAGGCCGTACATAGGTGATTCGGGTTCACCTTTAAGAGACACATAAGCTATTTTCTAATTTTTAACTGGAATTTCTGGCCAATACAAACTGAATTTATTGAAATAAATGTAAAGTATCCTATATAAGTGTTAACACAACTGGAAATTCAATATATATTGCAATTTGATAATTCACATTTTTAGTGGTATTAAGTATGAGCACTGACAGCAGAGCAAAAGGCCTCAGTAGCTTGCTTCTGGTCGGGCTAGAAAACAGTTTGGAAATGTTCCCATACATATTTTTATATACATAAATAAAATATGTATTGGAACATAAATATAAAAGATTTAGTCATCATCTTAACCCTTTCAATGTCAAGTGTATCATATTTTATACATGAGTTTTTGAGACCTTTACAGCGTGATTTTAACCCTCACCCATTTATATGTTAAGCAATAAATTCCACAATAAAGGATGAATGTAGAAAAAAATCTTCAAATTAAAGCTCAGACATGCATGCAAAATATTTTTATTTTATTTTTTTATGTGTTGTCTGTTTTTGTCAGAAGATTTAAGAAACACTCCAGCTTCAAACACATATTTTTTTGGGAATTATTTCATGCTTTAAGCTTTAAACGCTAAAAGTGTCAGATTACTTTAAAAAATAAAAAATAAATAAAAATAAAGGTAAATCACAGAGAAGTTAAAACTCTTCTAAATTAGATTTCTTGATAAACAAATGTTAAACTACAAATTTCAGTGTTCTTAGCCTGTCCTAAAGCTAAGTTAAAGCACATGAGTAGCAACCATCAAGGCTCCTGAAAGTGGCTAATGCTGACTTTGGCTTATCAGTTGCTAATATCTTAAGAGGAGCAGGGACTAGAATGTACTAAGCTTGTTCTGATATGCCACTGAAAATTGCATCATTTTATTGAGTTAAATACCCCAAAAGTCTATTTCAAATTCAAAGACAGATCTAGTTTACAAGAGAAAAGTCAGTGCTTGAAATTTCCGTGGCCTCACCTATACAGAAGCGGCTGATGAACACATTCCTTTCATTAATAGTGACCGACCTATGGAAGAGAATTCAATAAAATAAATGTTACAAGAAAATAAATTCTGACCTGGAGCAGTTTTTCTACAAAGGAGCCATGTCAGGGTTGCAGTTTGTCCTTCAGCACCATCCGAGCTCCAGGTGGATTAAGAATACTAAAGCACCCAGCAGGAGCAGTTACCTGTGGTCCTTTGTTGAAAAAAACTACCATATGTAATCCAAAAGTCACGTGAAGTAAAAAGTAAACAAATAAATAAATAAAATCAGCTATCTCCACTTGTACCTAAAGTTCCCAAAGACAATACTGAAAATGACACATATCCACATTTCCAGTAGCTTAGCCTCGCTTTCGTTCTTCCTGTCCCTGGCTTGGATTGGGACCAATCTGAAAGCACTGAGTAATGGGATGGTGCGTGAGAAGAAGCGCAGCTCTGATCCAGAGTTTGGATTGGCTAAAAATAGACTGGCAGACAGCTGGGGACAGTAACAAGTAAATGGAAGAAAGAAATGGAAGAGTGAGAAGGACTGACAAGCTTTGACTTCTTAACCTTCCTTAGCTTTTAATCCACGGTGTGGAAAGAGAGTGTGTGGGGGGCGGGAGTAGAAGCACATCCACTGTCTTTTGCACTGTGTGCTAACTGAGGTGCTGATGTAATCTAGAAATTATCACATTCACAAATTAGTTGTAAAACAACCTAAGCCATCCATCAGTCCTTAAGTATTTTAAAGACTGATGGACAGTCGGACCAATCAGAGCCGGGATGAACTGGTGAGAAAATAGTGCTTCACAATGAGCATGACCAAGAGATGCTCAGATTATATAAGTATATTAAATCAGTCTTAGGTATTAGGAAAGCATAAAGACAAGAGAAGGTATAATATCCCGTGCAGTACTCCTCATACAGTGGGGCAAAAAAGTATTTAGTCAGCCACCGATTGTGCAAGTTCCCCCACCTAAAATGATGACAGAGGTCAGTAATTTGCACCAGAGGTACACTTCAACTGTGAGAGACAGAATGTGAAAAAAAAAAATCCATGAATCCACATGGTAGGATTTGTAAAGAATTTATTCGTAAATCAGGGTGGAAAATAAGTATTTGGTCAATAACAAAATACAACTCAATACTTTGTAACATAACCTTTGTTGGCAATAACAGAGGTCAAACGTTTACTATAGGTCTTTACCAGGTTTGCACACACAGTAGCTGGTATTTTGGCCCATTCCTCCATGCAGATCTTCTCGAGAGCAGTGATGTTTTGGGGCTGTCGCCGAGCAACACGGACTTTCAACTCCCGCCACAGATTTTCTATGGGGTTGAGGTCTGGAGACTGGCTAGGCCACTCCAGGACTTTCAAATGCTTCTTACGGAGCCACTCCTTTGTTGCCCGGGCGGTGTGTTTTGGATCATTGTCATGTTGGAAGACCCAGCCTCGTTTCATCTTCAAAGTTCTCACTGATGGAAGGAGGTTTTGGCTCAAAATCTCACGATACATGGCCCCATTCATTCTGTCCTTAACACGGATCAGTCGTCCTGTCCCCTTGGCAGAAAAACAGCCCCATAGCATGATGTTTCCACCCCCATGCTTCACAGTAGGTATGGTGTTCTTGGGATGCAACTCAGTATTCTTCGTCCTCCAAACACGACGAGTTGAGTTTATACCAAAAAGTTCTACTTTGGTTTCATCTGACCACATGACATTCTCCCAATCCTCTGCTGTATCATCCATGTGCTCTCTGGCAAACTTCAGACGGGCCTGGACATGCACTGGCTTCAGCAGCGGAACACGTCTGGCACTGCGGGATTTGATTCCCTGCCGTTGTAGTGTGTTACTGATGGTGACCTTTGTTACTTTGGTCCCAGCTCTCTGCAGGTCATTCACCAGGTCCCCCCGTGTGGTTCTGGGATCTTTGCTCACCGTTCTCATGATCATTTTGACCCCACGGGATGAGATCTTGCGTGGAGCCCCAGATCGAGGGAGATTATCAGTGGTCTTGTATGTCTTCCATTTTCTGATGATTGCTCCCACAGTAGATTTTTTCACACCAAGCTGCTTGCCTATTGTAGATTCACTCTTCCCAGTCTGGTGCAGGTCTACAATACTTTTCCTGGTGTCCTTCGAAAGCTCTTTGGCCTTGGCCATGGCGGAGTTTGGAGTCTGACTGTTTGAGGCTGTGGACAGGTGTCTTTTATACAGATGATGAGTTCAAACAGGTGCCATTCATACAGGTAACGAGTGGGGGACAGAAAAGCTTCTTACAGAAGACGTTACAGGTCTGTGAGAGCCAGAGATTTTCCTTGTTTGAGGTGACCAAATACTTATTTTCCACCCTGATTTACGAATAAATTCTTTACAAATCCTACCATGTGAATTCATGGATTTTTTTTTCACATTCTGTCTCTCACAGTTGAAGTGTACCTCTGGTGCAAATTACTGACCTCTGTCATCATTTTAAGTGGGGGAACTTGCACAATCGGTGGCTGACTAAATACTTTTTTGCCCCACTGTACAGGAGACATTTTGTTACCAGAACAGCAACGTGTCACTCACTCAAATATACACATAAAATCTGTGCTGGGGTGAAACCTTCACTTTCAGACAGAGAGTTGTTTTCAATCTTTGCTCATCATGCACACCTTAGCATGACCTTGGTGAGAAACTTTGGCTCTAATGCAGCTGGCTGTTTTATCATTGATGCCCACTTTAAATTATAGAAATGCTACTGACCTCTTGGGTCTCGAGTCTAACAAAGGCAACTGTGTCTGTAGCTCCATATAACCCTGCTGCTTTGCATTACCCCCTTCTTACATTCAGTTCAGCTCTGTTTTATTTATACCACACCACTTGGATACATATGATATTACAATAATGTCAAAGGAAATATGACAATTACCTTTGTGCATTTCACAAACTCTCACCAAGTTAAATGTTGGTGGCAAGCTTCTTCTACCCTTAAAGTGGAGTGGAAAACCCATCACAGTGGTGCTGTACAGCCATCAAACTCATATCAGGAACATGCAGCTCCTGATCAAGATGTACTTGCAGATGGACAGGGAGGAAAGAGACAAGACAGACAGAGAGAAAGAGGACAAAACACAAACCACAAACTTAAGCCTCGAAAACATTAAGTTACGTTAACTTAAGAGGGGTGAACTACACTAACTTGTTTATTTTGAGTTTGCAGTGCTCGAGTAGGATAAGTCATTTGAAGTTAATATGGTACATCCAAGCAAAAGTTAATTACACTTCATCTGTTAAGCAGATATTACAGTAGCACACACTGAAAGCAACATTATGCAGCCACAAGAGGTCTAAACACAACACAGCTGAAATAATAATCATGAGCCCCGTGAGTTTTTGCATTTGCTATTGCAGAAGTATTACATAATTCGTAAAAACAAGCACAAATTCAGTAAATTAAATGAAACAAGTTTGCACAACTGCACTGCTCTGTAGGCAGGTGAAATGTGCAGATAACTCAGTGTAAGCAACTAAACCTTTCAATTAGCATGGAATAAGTGAAATGCAATCGATTGAATCATGGAAATACTTTAAATGTCCTTCTTTGGATCAAGTGAGTGCACTGTACAAATTAGCACAGTGGCATTTATAGTGTATGCCACGAGTGCATGTTTATAACATGAAATAGCTACATTTATATGGAGTGAGCCATCGGATGGTTCAGCGTTCAGGGAGCTGGTTACATGCTGATCAGATAGCTGAGCTCTGCTTCCCATTCTACTTTTGGAAATTGTAAGACCAAGAAGTGCTCTGTTAGGATAATATGGGTATGTGAGGTCTTGAAGAACCTGGTCATTCGGGGTTTTAAATTTGAGGAGAAGGATTTTACACCAGTTTTTTCAATTTTTGGAAGTGTGCTCAGCAATTTCACTATGGCACTGCTGACCAGTCAGAGCATCTCAGAGTTATATAGGAGCAGGTTGATGGTAAAGAATTACAAAAGAATTAACAATGCACGGACTCTGGCATCACTCTGAGACAGGGTTCTTAAATTAGATATTATTGCACAGATGAAAGAAGGTGGCCCCAAAGAGTTGTTTTATGTTATCAAGGACTCCAAACTTCTGCTATCACCAAACACATGAACCTTTGGACTACTGACTCATCATCTACTCAAACAAACTGTCAATAAGACAGAAAGCAGCATAGTGTGCTTCCTATAAACCCAATGGTACTTTCCAGTTTCAGTAATAAATCGTTGAGATCACTGGCATTAAATAAAATGATTCTCTTGTCCATCAGTCTTTAAGAAGATTGTAAACTTTCACCAGTTCTGTTTAAACTGTTTCTCTGACAGAAACAATTCACGACCATTTGCAACCATTTTTTAAAGGATTTCAGCTATACTGGGGCAGGATTTAGGTCGATAAGTGGCTGAAACGCTTGGATTGAATGAAGCCTTTATTAAGTAGAGGTTTAATTACATCGGCTTTACAGCCTGTGAAACCTAGTTTGTTGATAATGCTAAAACGTACCTGTAATTTTTAAAAAATATTATCATTAAGCCAATTACACCTGAGATTTTTCTTAAATAACTAGAACCTCACCTGTTAAAACAGCAAATGACTCGAGCAAACACTACTTTCTGTTTGACTGAGGCACTTTTTTCATGCAGTTTTGCATCATATTGTCCATGCAAGCCACTGCAAAATTTGGAATATATGCCTGACATAGTAGTTAGAGTCAAAAGATCAACATGAGCGCAATACATGTTTAAACAGGGAGATGTCCTGGGTGAACTGGTGCACAAAGCTTAAAACATCTGAATGTTATCTGTGGTAAGCCACTCACAATCTGCAGTGGCTCTTAAGCGCATGCAGCATGTTCAGTTCACTGCAGCCCTGCAGCTGGATTTTTAAACTAATAAGGAGGAAGGAAAACGTCACATTTTAAACATAGTATCAACAAAACAAAGACGCCCAAAAGTGATGCTCAAACACATCACCCTCTGCTGAGGCCGAGTACTGTGTCGGTGGTCTCTCCCATATGCAAGTGTGAGGATACGTTTGTTCTGTAATTAGATTAGTAAGGTGAGGCTGTGCTAAACTGGCTCCCTGCAAGCCTCTTAGTGACATGGCCAACAGCACTGACAGAAATCACTTCAAAGCAAGGTCAGACACACGGTCAGCCCAGTTGAGCGAAGAACCTGTTTGGCCTACAACAGGAGATGCAACGCTGCACAGTGCTAACAGAAGGGCATCAGCACTTCTGATCAGTAACTTCCTGACTAATTTTAGTCCTAACGCTCTTTTTGTTTGGAGCCTAACACACAATTTTACCCATGTTGAGAGGGTATAAAAGGTCAACAGGACACATTTGGAAATGACTCAGTATTTTTTTGTCTTAAGCAAACATGTAGGTCTTAAGCTGACAGTATGAAACTGGCACATTCGCGGTCACGTGGTTCGCAAAGCTGTGTGTTTCTCGGAATTACTTTCTCTCGTGAAGCAGTTTGTCACAGTAAATTATTCATACTCTGGGAGGGCCTGTGGGAGGAGCAGTAGAAAAGCTTAGACATTTGCCTCTTATGTGACCTCACTTAATTGCTGAATTCATTTGGGAGCCTCTGCAAGTGACATCACTTAGTATTTTCAGGGTCAGAGGATTTGAGCTATGAGGCAGGGAATGCTTGAACAGCATTTGAGAACGTCACGTAAAATGTGGGTTAGGTAACAGGAAACCTCCTGTGACTGTCTGAATACACTGTCCTCAGTGAGCTGCTTCTGATCAGAGAAATGCATGTAGAAGATGGACACACACAGTGATATAAATACAAAAGTCTGTTATTATTGTTGTTGTTAACATGTGATTTTTATTTTTTTTAATTTTGTTTTTTAAGTTTTAACATTTACTCTTGGTTCAAGTATAAATTGTTCAAAATGTAAGTCATATATTAAATAGAAGTATATTGACATCAAGTAGTCCCAGCAGCTCTCTAAGTTAAATTACTGTATCTGTCAAAAGCAGCAATGACCTGTAAAGATACTGCAGCGCCCTCTGCTGGTTACTTGTAGTTTTTTCAAAGCGACACAACAGAATTAGTTGCATATCGACAGAGGTGGGTAGTAACGAGTTACATTTACTCCGTTACATTTACTTGAGTAGGTTTTTGAAAAAAATGTACTTTTAAAGTACCTTTTTTGCACGATACTTTTTACTTTTATTTGAGTGCATTTGTGAAGAAGAAACTGTACTTTTACTCTGCTACATTTGCAAAATTCGACTTGTTACTTTTTAAAAAATAATTAGTTTAACACATTAGATAACATGCCGTCAGTGGAGTTTCCGGTAACTTTTTTACCAATCAGATGTGGCCATACAGTCACATGATCAGTTTGAAACTGTGGCAGACAGAGCAGCCCAGGAGTTTCAAAGTAGCAGCAGAGGTGGGTCGAGTATCCAAAAATTGTACTCAAGTAAGAGTAGCATTACTTTAAAATATTATTACTCAAGTAAAAGTGAAAAGTAGTCTTCAAAAAAGTTACTCGAGTAAGAGTAAAAAAGTACTTGGCAAAAAGACTACTCAAGTAGCGAGTAACTGTTTGAAATGTCCGATTTATTTTATAAATAAATGCTATCAGACAAACAAAATAAATAAATACACAAATTTTAGTATTTTCAAAAGGAATATATGTAAAAAGATCAACAAAATAAGGCACAACAATTCTAATTTCAAGATTTTCACAACAAGCTTTTTTCACCAATACCTACAGTAAATAATATAAATATATAAACAGTGCAAACAGAGTACGCTTGGGGAGTGTGATCGTGTGTACAGCGTCTCTTTATGTCTGTCTCCACGTTGGTTGAGTGTGGAGTAAGTGCATATGAGAGCATGAGGGTGGGAATGGATGTTTGTATATGTGTGTGCCTGTATTTCTGTGTCTATATGTCAGGTTGGGTGTCAGGCGCCACCTCTCTGGGGACATCTCAGGCCCTCCAAGGTATGGAGGCCTATCTCCCCCTACCACCACTTCCCCTGCCAGTGGCGGACTCCCTCAGACATCGGTGCGTTGGTGGTTCTTTGTGTCCGGGGATGGGCGTCCAGGTACACAGCGGCTCACTCCTTGGCGGCCGCTTATCGGGGCCTGGAGCCTGGGGCTCGCTCGGGCCACTTCGGAGGTGGGGTGCCCCCGGCCTCTCGGCCTGGGGCTCGGTCACTCAGGCACGGCTGGCTGCCGGCGGAGCTCACGGGCGCGTCACTGCAACTCCCCCTGGCTTCTGCTCCGCGGCTGCTGAGTGAGCCCTCATCTGGGACTCTCCTCAGCTCTTTCTGGGACAGTGGCGCGGCTGCCCCTCTGTTGGTCTTCCTTGGTCTCTTGTGTTCTGGGGGCCTCTGGATGTCTGAAGTTTTGGTCTCCTCCATACCTGCTTCATGCCCTGGAGGACGGGGCTGTGGCCCCCCCACACCCTCTAGCAGATCATTACATGAAGGAACCTTTTAAAAAAAACAAGCGCATCCATGCTCACAGGTGTACACATGGGTGATCACACCCACAAACTACACCCTTTTTGGCTCCTACCTCAAAGCACACTGTGTTCTGTTGATCTTATGTGCTGCACAATAATGTTTAATATTTAGTATTTACTGTCATATTCCCATATATCATTGTGATGTTGTTTATTCTATTACTCTTGTTCTCTTCTGCTTGTTTTCTTTTTTCTTTCTCAGCAGGTGATCCAGGTGATCGATATATGCATTTTTTATTTCTTTTTTTTTTTCTGCTCATTCTGTTGGTTTTTGTTTTTTGCCCTTCTCCCCCGTCCCTCTTCTCAGCTGTTTCTCTTTCCCTCTTTCTTTCTCCCCTTCTTTCCCCCAGTCAAGTCTGTCCCGTATTCAGCAAGTGAAAATAAAATAAACAATAAAAGGTGAATCAAATGGACCATTACGGCAAGGCTGGGATGGTCAATTTGGTAAAGTAAATCCGTTGGGCATCTTTCTTTGCCTTTAGACAACAATTCTGATGGCAAAAGAGTCAAACGGGACAAAAAAAAAAACAAAAAACAAAAAAAAAAAACCCCCAAAAAAAACCAGTGCAAACAATTTCCAGTGACAAGATATGCTGTAAACTATATATTCATTTTTGCTCCAAATGGCAGCAGCCTCAGAGAAAACATTAGAACGAGGCAACTTCAACATATGTACATACAAGGCAGCTCAGTTTACCATAAATTGTATGGGTGTGCATCTATTTCTGCAGATTTAGCAAAAATGTGCCATTTCTTAACTCAGTGAGATGATGGTTAAGCTTCAGCAGCAGTTTGCTCTCAAGGTTCTTTCTGTGAAGCTCTAACTGTTTAGCAGTGAACAGGAGTCCTGCACGACTGAGATGTCCTTCACAAGCTCCAGATGCAGGAAGAGCTGTATTGATTTTGCTCAACAGCTTCTTGCTGTGAGGAACGCCATGCAATAGATCCACACCTACAGTGAATGGACATGAAAAGAGACTACATGTTGCTTTTTTATATACAGTACAGATGTATAATTATGATTAATTTGCAGTTCTTGTTGGTGAGACATGTGATTTTATTTTATGTTACTTCAGAATCAGAATAATTTACTAATACTCAAGGAAATTATGTGGGTTACAGTTGCTCCAAGACAGTAACAGACTAAACTAATTATGTAATACAATAGGTTGCAGAATTTGAAATTTTAAAAACAGGACTAATATAACAAATTGCTCAATCATAAATATCAAGAAGACTGACAAGAATATTACAGAGGTGAGAATATATATGACTGACATTTGACTCTAAACTGTGAACTTTGGCATTTGCTATTTTACTGTAGAGCATGTGCAAAAGGGTGTAACTATTGAAGTGTTTACAGTGTATTAGATGGAGGAGTTGTACAGGGAGATGGCCACGGGCAGGAATGATTCCTGTGGTGCTTTCTGGTAATCTCAGTCTCTCGCTGAACGTGCTCCTGTGACTAGCCGGCACGTCATGGAGTGGGTGGGAGGTATTATCCACCTTTGTCCTCATCTGGGACAACATCCGCCTCTCAGACACCACCTTAAGGGAGTCCAGCTCCGTCCCCACAACATTACTGGCCTTGCAGATCAGTATATTTAGTGTGTTGGCATCAGCAAACCTCAACCTTCTGCCCCAGCATGCAACAGCATAGAGGATAGCACTGGCCACAACAGACTCATAGAAAATCCTTAGCATTGTCCGACATAACTTTTGGTCAATCTGAAATACCCTTTGGGTATTATAGTACAAATGAACTTTAACCATCCCTCAGTTTTGCTACTATACTTCCAGATTGCTGTTAGAACTATTAACAAGTATCTCACATTTACCTCTATAAATGTGACCTCTATAAAAACTGAAGTTTTGAGAATTCACCCCAAGATCAGATTGTGAAATGCTCAGGTAAATTCAAAAACACATCTCAGATAGCATGTTAAATGTTAAAGTTCATGACAATACAGTTAGAAAAACATTGAACAAGCAGGGCTTGTTTGTGTTGCAAGGAGAAAGCCTCTTCTCTCAAAAAAAAGAGCATGGCAGCACAGCTTAGGTTTCCAAAGTTTCATCTGAACAACCACAAGAATTCTGGAACAATGTCCTCAAGACCAGTGTGGAGATGTTTGGCCACATTTGGAGAAAACCAAACACAGCATATCAGTCAAAACACGTCACACCGACTGTCAAACATGGTGGTGGAGGCGTGATGATTTTAGCTTGTTTCGCAAATCCCAACCTAACTGAAATGTTGCAGCGGCACCTTAAGAGAGCTGCCCATAAATGAATCCCCACAAACCTAAACAAACTGAAGCAACAAAGCAAACAAAATGAATCCACACTGATGTAAGACACTAATAAAGTCACACATAAAACGTTGATTTAAACTTGATGTTGCTAAGTGGTTCTACACAATACTGAATCATCTGTAGCGTGTGTGTTGTTTATATGGGGCTAAACTTTAGCTCCATATAAACAACACACAAATGGAGTTTAATTGAATTTTTCACATGTTGGTAACTGAACCTGAACAAACCTGATCGGGGACACAGTAGTTTATGCTATTTCTGCTAAAACTTAGTGTGAAAGTGGGAAAATAAGTAATCTTGAATGCATATAGTATTTTTTTTATGGTAGAGAGGGGTTAGTAATGTAAGACACACTTGTAGAAATATGAATTGACCCATTTTTACACAAAACACACTTTATTTTGCCACGGGGAGTCATTATGGCTCTGAACACTGCAAGTGACCCAGTTCAATTTTTTATCATTTTAATGATAGCAGCTTGATCACAGCTCTAAATATGCTTGTGTAGCATTTATGGGCTATCACATGTATTGTTGCTCAGACAATTATCGAGAGCATTTTGAGTTTATCAGTGTACAGACGTTGGTTGTTGCATGAATGGATGGGACTGTTTCTACTGACAATAAAAGGTGACAGATTGTAACTGCAGCTGAGATTTATCAGCTGTCAGTAGCTGTCACAACTACGTTATTGCTTTTATCTGCACTGACACCATTTGATGAGTCGTACTTCCAGGCTTTTGACGATTAGATTCACATGTGATTGCTGTTAGAACCTGCTGCATCCTGCAGCGCGTTAAAGGGAAATCCTGACATTTATACGTACCATACAGGACTCGGGTTACAGAAAGAGCTGTATATTGGAGAAAGTAAGCTTGGGCTTGAAGACAAAAATAAAAAACAGAAACACTACAACTGCAGCATGTTTGAAAGACATCTTAACAAAAAACTTTGCATTTTGTGCCATCGGACATGACAGTTACAACTAAGAGCTTTCCCTTGTCGTTTAGCATGCTTACGATCAACTGCAACTTGATGTTTTTATGTTAAGTGAACAAACTCTTAATAATATCATTATGAAATTATAGTGTACAACTCTGTAAAGACTCAAAAGCTTAGGTGTGCTTCCAAAAAGTGGTCTGTAATGGAGGTTTAGGGCCATATGTGTCCAGCAGGGTCACCTTTCATGACAGCAGCATTCAATCAGGGGTGGGGTAATGTGGAGGAGGAGGGGCGTTACAGATAAACAGTTTTCACTGCCCAAAGTTTGGCAGTTGAGCCACTTTTTTGGCATTTTGCACTCTGAGCTAGAAGCAAAGGAGCTCTGCAACAAGATGTTGTTTGCTGACCTACTGGCCATCATTGGAGGAATGACTGTGACTTTCTACCTTCTGAAAATCACTTGGAGATGTTGGTGTGGATTTAGAGAGTTTGTTTTATCATCAAAATGGCAAGTGGACTTGAGAACATACGGACAATGGGCAGGTAAGGTGTCATGGTCCTGGGTCATTTTGACCCAGTGTTCTTAGTTTTTCTGTAGTTTGTATTTTGTTTCTTATGTCCATTGGATTGTTTGGTTTGGTATTTGGATTCCCCCTGTGTCCATGTTTTTATTGTGGTGTTTGCTCTGGTACCGTGTTCCCATCCTATGTGTTCTGTGTTCTCCTCATCCCCTCGTATTCATCCTTCTTCTCTGCCTCTCTCTCTGCCTCTCTCTCTCCGTGCTCATCTCTGTGTACTGTGTTGTGTTTAAGGTCCACATCTTGGTGTCAGTATCGTCAGTTTCGTGTCCTCCCTGCTCGGCCATGAGTAATTGTCTTCAGCTGTGTTCCCCGTGTGTTCCCACTTCCCTCGTTACCTTCTGTGTATTTATGTCAGAGTGTCCCTTTGTTCTGTGTTGCGTCGTCCCTCTAGGTTGTGTGCATTTTCCGTGTCTTCCCAGCGCCTCAGCTTTTAGTTGCTCCCAGTATAGTTTTGTATGACTTTTTATGTTCCTGTTAATAAAGACCGGCCTTTGAGTTCATCCCCGTGTGTCTAGAGCCGTGCATTTGGGTCCTCTCTTGCCTTCACACAGCCGCCGCATGACATAAGGTTAAAGAAGAGGAATTACAGCGTACTCTTCAAATGTAACAGTGCCAGCTGTGGCGGTTTTAGGGTCAGGACTGCAAAGCCCTGGACATGGTACCTCTTTTCTTAACATTTTTATCATGCCAACTCTCAGATCATCACAGTGTCTTCGGTTTACATAGAACTGACTGGTTTGCAGTCAAAATACATGTGTTATCTGCTGCTATGTTGGCCGCCACACAAATCTCTAAGCTTATCTGGGACAGGTCTATCTATCCCCAGAGCACAAACTAAACAAGGAGAAGAAGCATTTAATTTTAATGCTCCACGTATCTGAAGCAAACTCTCAGAGAACTAGAGGCCTGCTGCAGCACTCCGTTCATTTAAATCAAGGCTGAATACTCTGAAATCACATTCTTACATTCCACTTGCAACTTTTACTCTTGTGTTGGTTACATTTCCTCCTAAATGCTTCTAAAATTACATTGTTACTTTGGAATGACTCGTTGAGATGAGGCATGCAAATAAAGTTGCATTTGAGGTATATGTTTATCTGCACTAAATACAAAAATAGTCTAATTCTACACGAGAATCTGTAACTGGATCTTTTTTATTAATAGATACAATTTTGCCCATGTTTTGACTGCTATTATTCCAGTAAACCTATCAGATGATACTGATTTTATTATTCTGCTTTTTGATATCCTCTGTCAACTAGCAATCTTACTAGTTGGTTATCACTATTCACAGTAATGCTGGTTGTGCCGTACTGCTGATCAGAAATAATGGAAGTTTCTGCTTTGAATCCACATTTAAAAATGTATTTTTGTATAAGGAAAGCAAAACACATTATCTTTGTCCACAACAAATCCATGTTTAAAACTCCTGCTGGGTTTGACAGGAGTGTTGAAAGAAATAAAACTGATCTGACGTTTTTCTGCTTTCTCCTCTGTGCAGTTGTCACCGGTGCCACATCTGGTATTGGTAAAGCTTATGCCACTGAGGTGAGTCATCAGCTCCCCTTAACAATCGCTCTCTCTCCCACACACACACACACACACACACACACACACACACACACACACACACACACACACACACACACACACACACACACACACACACACAGCTATTTTGTAGCCGAGACTTTCTTTTGTTACTTTTGTCACTTCTTTTCACGGAAAACAGAAAGTTGTGAATTTCAGTATCTTATAATGTAGCTGCGTTATTACGATGGAGTTTTAGGTAGTGTGTAGTCATGCAGCAATTAATATCGCCTCATGATGTACTGTTGATGTGATAATCATTCTTGCAAATATATTTTTGTTCACGCAGTGTGAAAAATTATCAATTTTACAGCTAGCTTATAAATAAGTTTTCACAGTTAATAAAATTGTTGATAGTAAACTCCAAGACCAAGACATGTGTTTTTTAAGTTCAGAATTATAAAACAATTTGACTGACTTTGTCTCCTTGTTGTGTGACAGCCACAAACTCTCTCTTTTTCTCTTCCAGCTGGCACGAAGAGGCCTGGATATTGTTTTAATAAGCAGATGTGATAACAAGCTTCAAACTGTTGCCAGAGAAATCGGTGAGTTCAAGGAAAATACTACTTTCTGCGGCTATTGAGACAAAATAATCAAAAATATATTGTTTGTTTTCGTCAGAGGGTGTGTATGGAAGAAAGACTCAGACCATCCCAGTGGACTTCACACATGGCTACAGTATCTACACTGCCATAGCCAAGGAACTACAAGGCCTGCAGATTGGAATTCTGGGTAATACATACCCACCTACTTTCCAACTTGCCTTTTTCTTACATACTTACTTACTGAAGCTGCTAATTTTGCATGTCCTTATGCCACATAGTTAACAATGTGGGAATGACCAGTACTGACTGTTTTGCCTATTTCCTGGAAATACCGGATGCTGAACAGGTAAGCGTTGTCGTGTTTTAATGTTATTAAACAGTTAATGAACTGTTTAATATATTTCTTCTGATAACAATCCTTTTTTCATTTTCTGTGTTTTTCTGACCAGAAAATCACTCAAGTGATCAACTGTAACATACTGTCAGTCCCTCAGGTGAGAGGTCTTTGTGGGTATTTCTGAGTAATTTTCACAGCTTTCTCCAATAAATAACCACTGATTGATACCTAAATGAGTTTATGTTGTCTCAATTCAGATGACCAGACTGGTTCTCCCAGACATGGTTAAAAGGTAAAGACAGAAACATTCAAATTTAAAGTGATTATTAGGTAGCAAGGTATGGGATGATGTAATGGATGTCTGCCTTCCATCTTTGACCCAGAGGAAAGGGGCTGATCATCAACATCTCGTCTATGACAGGTGTCCATCCACAGCCTTTGTTGACGCTTTACTCTGCCTCCAAGGTGCTGTTTCAGTATGACGTACTTGCACTCATTGTTTCAGATATACGCTGACCCCGTCACACTGTAATGTTTTCTCACTGGCACACGGTTTGATGATGCTCACTTGTTGGTTTGTCTGTTTTCTTCTTTATTCCAGACTTTCGTAACATACTTCTCTCAGTGTCTCCATGCAGAGTACAAGTCAAAGGGAATTACTGTCCAGGTAAAGTGTGCAACTCTGGTCAAATTTCAAAATATTTAATTTTTTTTTTTTCAGTTAAAAGCCAAATAACTCTGGCTCCCTTAATCTCTCCTCAGTGTGTGGCTCCCTTCCTGGTGTCCACCAACATGACAAAAAATGTGAAAGTGAACAGCTTCATGAAGAGCGCTACAGCGTTTGCTCGTGAGGCTTTGAACACCGTGGGTCACTCCAGCTGCACCACTGGCTGTCTATCACACGCAGTCCAGGTCAGTTATAAAGTGCTAAACTGTTATAGCTTAGAAATGATCCCCTCCAATACGTTAACATGTCACTTTTCCAACAACTTACAGAATGCGCTTCTTACAATGCTCTTGCCGGACTGTCTTCGGATGTCGACATTCCTCATTAGGAAACTACGAAGCTCATGCAAGAAAAACGATTGGACCGGTGAAAACAGGGAGTAGTCATGTGACTCCATCTGCACTGATATTGAGGTTGTTTTTTTTCTGCAGGAGAAAATTATCACTCAAATATTACTGAATTACTTTAACTCTATGGTGAATAAAACCCATTCACGACTGTTTTAACTCTTAGACAACAAACTGGTTTCACCGTTTTACCTTAGGCATGTTGACATGGTCAAGATGACCTGATGACGTTCAGAATAGGGATGAAAGGTGATCTGTGTGACTTTGTATGTGGCTTGGTTTGCTTTCAATCAAAGGGTTATTTCATACCCCTGAGAGAGTTTGATTGCTCTTTCATACAAATATGAAAAAGTAGTAAACTGATTACAGCAGGAGTTGGCAACCCTAGGCATGCGTGCCACAGTTGGCACGCAAAGGGTTAACTGATGCCACGCCCATAGCTGGACTGGCCGTCAGGCATACCGGGCATTTGCTCGGTGGCCCGGTGACTTTTTTTTTTTCTTTGTAACTGTATAAACAATGAAAGGTGGTGGATTGGCCAGATGCTGGTCGGTGTGTAAAAATAACTCAGTTGTTTGGTGGTGGCTGTCAGGGCAGAGACGTTTAAAGGGGCGGGTGCTTAAAGCTAAAAAGGGGCACATTGAACCATGCTGAATAACAACAACACACATTCATCAAGAATCTAATATGGGTAACAAGGCAAAGCAAACGTAGCCTATGTTTTACCTGATGGGTACAATGTTGCTGTTAAGGTGTTGCTGCTGCTCCTGCTGCTGATAGTGCTGGAGGGCAGGGCTGTGCTGATCTGAGACTGTAGACATTAAAAACTCCATAGGAGAGATGGTAGCTGATTAAACAAGTGTCATGAGATAATAACAAAATGCAAAGATTGGTGACAGCGCTTGGAACCATAAGGCAACAAAAAACTGAGAAATAAACTAGACTGTGAATCACTCTTTGCTTCTCTTCTTCCTTCCATCCCATCATTTCATATATCACTCTCCACTTGCTGTCCATCTGAGAACAAGGCACAACTTGCTATTGCAATAAACTATTATTTAATTATCCACACTTAACAACTCTTACACTTAATCTATAATAAAATGATGACAGAAAAATGTTATAGAAGCAAAACATTTCAGTTGTGCTTATTATTTTTGTTTATACTGGAATATCTCTCCAACAACTGGTACATGTGTTAATGTTACCTGTGCTCTTTGTAATCCAGCTGCTGAGGGATCCATTACCTTTAGTAGCCTCATACAGCTCCTACTGTTTCCTCCTCATGTCCTTACCAGGCATGTCTGGACAATGTTATATCATGAGTAATAATTTAAAAATCCATATACATAAAACACACACATGCACACACAGTGACATTTTAGACCTTCTTCAGAATACTGTATATACTGTGGGCACAAGTTTCCATCATGGTGCTGATCCAGAATCCTTCCCTTATTATTTATTACTAGAGCTACAATAATAAAGCAATGAGGGGAAAAAAGTAATAAATATGAAATAATGTATTTATGATGATTCCATTTGTTTCACTATCCACTCTGTGCAGGGAGAAAGCTTATTACATTTTTAAACTGTAGAGATACAATAATTTTGCTGCTGTAAAATCAGCATTTTGTCTTATTTAAAATATAAATCTAATATAATCTGTTTCTTAATGTACGTTCTTTAAAATACAGCGTGTTTTTTAAATATTATAATTATAATCATTATTATGTGGACATGCATATTAGATCGTTTTTTAGTGAAATATAATCCCCCCAGAAAGGCAGGAAATACTCTGTAACTTACTTTAAAACTAAATATGTTCCCTAAAACGGTGACAGAGCTACAGACCCATGACAGCCTTACCCAGTGAGCTAGCAGCTATGACCAGCACTACTTGTGCAGTTAGGACAGGTAATGTTTGTCGCGCTGTTGCACACACAGCACGCTCGTTTGTTTCAGTTCGTCAGTTGCCACAAGACAGCTTACCAACGTGTACGTAATAAGCTAATACTCCTGTGTGCTACACACTACAGTGTGCGCTGTACACCTACTTACTGGTTTTGTCGCATCAGTCTGTGTCTCTGAGTTAACTTGTGTTTCTCCTACAGCTCCGGACCGCAAAAAATGCGCGTGCTCTTTGTGAGCTCGTTCCCGGCTCGTAACCAGCGCGTTCTGCGATCATTGGTTAAATGTGATCATGTGACTAATACAAGCCAGATCCTTTTATTTAGCAAAACTGTGATTAATAGTTAAATATTATTGTTGAGGGGCACAGACAGGACTCCGCACGCACACACACATATAAAAAGAAATAATTAAAAAAAAACAAAAAAACAATTGCCTCAACAAAAGGGCACTTTGGGCACCCATCAGGAAAGGGGCGGGTGCTCAAGCCCCTTCCGCCCCCCCCCCTCTGCACGTGCCTGGTGGCTGTGGTGGTGCTTCCTCAGATTCAGTAACATTAGCAAGTGGTGGAGGCCAGCAGGTGGATGAGAGAAAGGGGAGGCAGGAGGAGAGACCCAGGCGGCCGCCGGTCTGAGTGACAGGTGAACTGAACTTCAGGTAAGAAGTTATGACCTGCAGTCCATCTGGGTCAGATATAAACCAAGTTTAGGTGGAGTTTATTTTCGTTTTGCTGACTTTTTACAGTCAGTTACAATAACTCTTACTGCGTACTAGCTAGCATGACGGAGTTTCTATACAGCTGGGTGGGTGCTTTGATGGTACTAATAGTGAACTTTATTTTAATCATAAGGTTAGTTAGTAGAGTTGCCAACCATCCTGTAAAAAGACTGAATCGTCCCGTATTCAGAGAAAATATTATGCGTTTCGTATTGAGGTGAAAAGGAACAGTTTGTCCCGGACTTCAGCTAGAATAAAAAAAGACACAAAGCTGGAGTTATTCTGTCATTACGCTGCACAGTTGCCTCTTCTTCTCTCATTCTCTCCCCCTCTCTCACCTGTTGCTACTTCAATCATGAAACGATCAATGATCCGCTGATCGTTTGTTTATCACCAACTTTGCACCAGAAAGAGGAAACCGCCGGATGTCGCGTTAAACAACAGCAGCACGTTTAAGCTTGATCAGCTGTTGTTAGAATGTATTTAGTATTACTTTCTAGTAGCTGATGTTTGCTGGAGCCACAGCTGTAAAAGCTGCTGGCCATGATATCGGTTTGTATATCTGGTGAGAGGGAAACATGCAGATGAAACCAGGAGATGTCCTAACTGAATCATCAGAGCTGAGCAGGGGATGGAGAAACAGGTTTACCTTTTAGGTGACATGAATGAGTTGAAGGGAAGTTATGAACTGTTTCTGAGAGACAAATAACACCAGGATCCTTTTTTTTAATGTAGCTGACAGCTGGTAACTGTGCAGGGGCGGGTCTAGCAAAGTTTTGCCAGCGGGGCCAGGTAGGGCATTAACAGGGAAAGGGGGACACAAAGAAATACCTTCTTATTCTCATTTAAAATGTCTAGCTTTTAATAAATAATTATCTGAAGCTTACAACCAAAGTTTCCATCTGGTGTAAAATGTATAGAAATCATATATATAACATCGAAGCAGCTGGAATCCACAGCTGTGTGTGTTCATGGAGCTTGCATTTTCACCTGCTGGACATCACTACCTGACAAGTTTAACTGTCTTCAGAACATTGCAGAGGCCTTATTGACAGTATTTGGTTCTACATATCTGTGTAAGCAGATTTTCTCACATGAGTGTCCTCAGGTAGCCGTCTGAATGCTGGACAGTCGGAGACCTATGTCTCTGAGTGGGAGACCAGAGATCACATTAACATGTGTGTCTCTGTATTAACAAACATGCCATATTGGCCCAGTTTATTTTTCTTATCATTGTTGTGAGGAGACCATAAATAACATTTGTATTTTCTGTTGTGTAGTTCATTTGCTGTTATGGAGTTCTTGTTATGGATAAAAAGTGTCTTTTTTTTTTTGGTTTCATCTGTGAACAAATATAATTCTATAAAGTGGTTCTATATAGTGTGTAACCGTTAATATAGAGCGTTATTAAATTTATTGCTAATGCAATCATATGGCACACTGACTTCTGAGGAAATTTTAAATGGCACTCGTCATCAGAAAGGTTGCCTACCCCTGGATTACAGTAAAAACACTAATGCAGTAATCAGGAAAGTGAGCAATCAAGAGTGCAAACTGTGTTTTAATGAGATTAAGATGAAAAGTGCATCAACACAACAACTTCTATCTTTAGCTGTGAAGTATGTGGAAAAACTACAGCACTGTATAAAAACAATGAGAAAAGTTAACGTGGGCGGAGTAAATTATTCTGCAGTAAGAGTAGTGAGAATGACTTTTCTGATGTGAGAATTGCACTGAAGGCAAAGAAAAAAAGAATCGTAATACAACTGGCAGATATGTAGATTTGATCTGTTTTTATTACATTCTGTGGTTTGAACACATAAGTGGTTACAACAAAAATATTAATTTACGTAACAGCTCCAGGGATGACAACAGACAGTGCCTGTGGCAGTAATTTCAGTAATATTAGAGTGCAAGAGTCCAAAAGTGTTCTCATCAAGCACAAACAAGAACACGCTGATGCTTTTTCAGCAGTGACAACAAACTCGGTGTGTTGTGACATCTCATGTTGTAAATATGGTTACTTGAATATTTTGTAAAAATGTGATGAAAACTTGTTTGTCTTTACTGGTCTGAAATGTCATCCTCACCATGAAAGACTGAAATATGATTATATGAAATATATTTGTTCAGCGTTATTGTTATCATTATTTATCACCTCCAACGTAACTGAATAACCCTTTCTGAAGTACTTTTAGAGTCTGCTCTGCTAGCACCAAGTCCAATCCACTTTTTTTTTTTTTTTTAAATAAACACAAATAATAGCAACAAATGTATCATTCTAATGTCAAAACTGTAACAATTCCTTTTATATCACTGGGGAAAAAATTCATAAATTGGCATGAGGACATGAAAAACAACAACAAAAACAAATAAATACAAATCTGAATGAAACAGGGTCCCAAACAAAAGACGTCTTTGGATCTCTTGGTCCAGCAACCAGCAGAAACATGAGAGCGAAGGAACAAAAGTAGGCAGCAAAAAAAAGTACAAACAAAAAGAACACAATGCCATTTAGAAACTGAACTAGAGGAATTTATTCTGCACTCGTTTTTGTTAATCCAAAGCTCAGCATTTCAGCACTGAAATTATAGACAGATATATTCTATATGTAATGCCCTGGGCAACCCGCGCAGCTTAAAACAACGTGCGCGTTTGTTACGAAGAGCCTTTGGCCTGATTTTGTTTAGACAGGTCTGAAGATAATGCAAGAAGAAGGTTGTATCAACAAAAGCAAAGTATTCTCCCGGTTCCTGGTTCAGTTGAAGCCAGTTCAATAGTTCAAGTATATAAAAATAAGGAAATATCATATTTAAATGAAAGACCTCAAGTGCTACTTGACCATCGTTGCTACCCGCATTTAAGTGAACAATGAGATAAGACACTATTTCAATGACAAATCGTACTGCGATGACAAAAAGTCATCACCGCACATGCTCAGAGGTCAGTGTACGTGACTGGGGTGACGCCGTGAATTAGAAGCGTTGGACCCAATTCATTGGTCACTGCTTCCAGCTGAGCTAGAAACACCTGTGACTGGCTGCGTTGTGAAGGAGGTTGAGGTAAATACAGGAAGCGAACGGTAGCTTGCGAGCTGTGCTCCATCAACATGTGGTTCACTGCTGACAAGAAGCTCTTGGACGGAGCTTGTGCTGGCTCTGCGGTGGGAGTGTGGTGCTGCACCACAGAGTCCCATGGCACGATCTTTATCGACGCCCTGATCCTCAGCTTCCTCAGCAGCTCTCGAAAGGCCTCTTCGTTGACCATCCATCCCTGGTCGCTGGAAGCGGTTCCCACGTTGAGGAAAATTCTCATTTTTGCATGCCGCCATTTGTTGGACATGTTGAGTACGCAGGCCATCTGCAGCAGAAAGAGGCTGCACACGTCCTCGTAGTCACGGCTGCCCGGCTGGAGCAGGTTGAGCGGCCACACGTCTATAATCCGCTCCGAGCCGTCAACCTTGCTGTCTTTATCTTCTCCCTCTAACTGGAAGAAATACCGACCCAGGCACACGCTCTTGTTCATTTTAATGGCGTCAGAAATTATCCCAACGTATTCCTCTGGTGCGAGCCACCGCGGGCTTTCTGCATCCCGGACGGGGGGGAAATGAGCCTGCAGTGAAGGCAGGTCAACCCCAAAATTAAATTCATCCTCGCCGCCTCGTTCCACTGCTGTGTCGCAGAAGGCAGAGTCCTGCAGGAGGAAGTCCTCAGGAGTGCAGCTGTCATAGAACCCCAAAATCAGCATGTTGGGCTTCATGCCACCTTTTAGAGGAATGTAGGAGTCAGCACATAAAGTAACGTCACACTCTGGACTGAATGCAATCACCAGAAAAGCGAGGAGACAAAAATGAGCTTACCTAGGCCTGTGATGCGAAGCAGATGCTGAGTTCCCTGTCTGACAGTAGGAGAGAGTGTCAGGTCAACAAAGGCCTTCACCCCAAGTTTATCAACTAGGCTCATCCAAAAGTTGTACTGCTGCTGGACTGGATCTGAAGGCAAGGTGTCTAAAACACAGAGTAGACAGAAAAATACATTCACCAAAACTAAGCTGAGAGCTTCATTTAATAGATGCAATTTCATCAAGGAAATGGTGAGTGGTAAATGGACTGGTTCTTATACAGCACTGTCCTGCTCAAGCACTTAAAGTGCTTTATGCAACATGTTTCATTCACCCATTCATAAAAGCATGTTTTTCTATGTCTAAGTGCTTTCTATCTGATATTCACACACATCCACACTCAAATAAACATCTGGAGCAACTCAGCTGGAGCCTCTCCAAGATGCCACAGAATGAGTCGAACCCTGGTCAGGTCCCCAGGCTATCGCAGGGCTAGCACATAGAGACAGACAACCATTCACACTCACATTTGCACCTATGGGCAATTTAGAATAATCATTTTAGCTAACCTAACCCACACAAACATCAGAACATGTAGACTCCACGCAGAAAGGCCCCAGCAGGATAGTGGATTGTGGCAGTATGGATTAAGGATTGAATAAAAAGAAATGTAGTTCCGCAAGGCCAAATCAATAAGGAGCTAATTATCTATCTGAACCCTCAGTTTGAAGCTACTGTGCCACAGGAAAAAAGTCAAGTGCAAAAGCTCCTGCACATTAAGTCCCCACAAGGAAACTTTTCATGATGGTATGTGTGATCAGGCCTGTCAGAGCTCATATGAATCCTACAACTTACAGATGACTGCAAGTTGATTCATAGCGTCAGGCTTTCCAGGCACAGGACATCAAAAGGTAGGTTTTAGCTATAAATACACAATGTTTCAGCACTACAGGTAACAAAATGCTTTGGTACGAATTAGTCACAGAACCCAAACAGTGCAAAACTGATACTGAATGTGAGTATCTGAGGCCTTCAAACAACAGCAGCAGCAACTTCAGTTAAGTCATAAGCAAAACCACAACGATAAGAGTAATTTAATACTGTTAGCTGCAGACGGCCATAACACGCCACCTAATGAGCATTACCCAGATCTCCCAGCTGCACATGACCCAGCACATACAGTCCTCCCTTCTTCAGCTGATTTACAAACAGGATGAGCTGGCTGGAAGAGCGGGGGTTGGCCACCATCAACAACACCTGCGGCCTCCAGAACTTCACGTGGTCTTTCCTCACATCCAGCATCAGCAGATACTTGCGCACCTAAAAACCAGAGCGGATAAAGAGAAGCGAAACTATTGAGAAACTGTAGTGCATGCTGGACTTTGTGTGTATGAGTGCGAGTGACTGTGTCCAGATAACCTGGTGGAAAATGAGAGCCTGGCTGATGTAGCCCCAGCTGCTAGTGGGCGATCTGTAGTGGAGGAAAAGCAGCAGCAGTAGGAGGAGCACGATGCTGCCCGAGGAGTACACGGGATTGATGACGAACATCATGGCCAAACAGCTCACAATCCCCAGCAGGCAGGTGTGCCAGGAAAAGAGCTGGAAGGTTGGTCTGTTAAACACACACACAGACAAGACATGAACAGCACGAGCGGATGGATATCACTTTTATGGCAATATATGTTTAGCTTTTGTAGTGTCACAGAACAAGTGTTTTCTTATGTCCTTCCAGAATTGATTAATTGATTACACTTTCATGGTACCATAGCACAATGTTAAATGTAGGCACAGAAGGACTAAAATGCTCTCGGGCTGTGATATTTACAGTCCTGTTACTAAGTGCTTTCAACTGCTTTGCGGTCACAATCAAATCTATTAACCATTTGTTCTCTGAAAATGTCAGACGTATTTTGAAAAATTACCATCACATCTTTCTTGTCAACACAGACTCCTAACAATTAAACAATAACCTCACGATAATACAGAAAAGCAACAAGTTCTCACATTTGCAAACCTAAAATGTTTTTCACTTTTGCTGGAAACCATTCAGATTATAACCAAAATCAGCTAATGCAGTGACACATTATTGCTGCAGCTTCACTGCAACTTATCCTCCTGCTGAATTCATGCTAATATGATGAAGCTTGCTGTTGTCTGTTAATGTAACGACATTGTAGGTTCCACAATGTCAACAATGAGTTGCCAGTGACAGAGGTCAGCAGACACCACACAAGTTTTTATTGTTCTTTCACTACTGGTTGATCAGTATTTATTACGACTCTACTTAAGACATTTTGCAGAATTTAAAACCTTAAGCATGAGTTAAGCATTTTAGTCATTAACATGTGCATATTTTGAAACTAGACATCACAAGCAAGGTGTGGCTCTGAATCAAAAAGCACTGGGCACAGCATGATAGTGTGGTAGCAACTTTTTACACATATAGTGCTTTATCAGCTGTTTTACACTAAACAGGGCTACATTTTATAACATGAACACTATGCTAACTTGCACATTAAGTCAAAAGTTTAAGTGTTTAAAAGTGTTTAATGAGGTGATTAATCATGCAAGTAGTAAGGTTTTGGGTCCATACGAGTTAACCTTTAAAAAAAAAAAAAAATCCTAGTTTAAAGCATTCGTCCATTGGCTCCATTTTTTTTAACCCAGAGGCTACAGCCATCTTTTAATATACAGTCTGTGCTCATTACCTGAAATTTGGAGCTGATGCCCACTCAAGCGCCAAACAGGCCAAGTCAACTGCAGCGTAGGCAAGTAAGTAGAAAACAGTCACCAAACCTGCTATCACATTGAGCTCCCCTGCAAACACCACGCACTGCAACAAGCCACAAACTACAGGTTAGTCAACCAGTTCCAATTTCAAAAACAGGGACCTGCGGGCTGCAGGAACTCACCTGTGTCAGGCCCCAGGTGAACAGCACCGCCACCCAAGGATTTCCTGAAGCTGATGTGATGGCAGCTGGGGCTAATGGCAAGCCTTTGAGGAAAACCATTAAAGTTTCATAATTAATCCCATAAGAAGTATAAAAAAATATTTAAAAAAAAAAGGATGAGCCTTACCAAAGAGGTGATCCAGAGCAAGAGCATGCAGGATACGGGACGCTCCTATCATGGCACACATCGCTGCTGACAGTGAGGCGCAGTATATCCCAATAGTGACAAACGGTGGCCATAAGTTGATCCGTTGCAAAAAGCCATAATCTTGAATCAACAGGGTCCTAAAGAAATATGTTTGTTATCATACCTCAAACGTCCTATTTTTATGTCATTTATATTTGATAAGCCATTTCCGACCTGTCACAGGTAGCGCTGATCATGAGGAAGAGCAGGACGTAGACGATGAAAGTGTAACTGACGGCTATGATGGTGCCTTTAGGGATTGCAACACTCGGATTCTTCAGCTCCCCTGCAGAGATGAGTGGAGTAAGAGCTGCTGTCATGAAGTGCATGTTTATGTACGTGAGACCAATTTTTGCATGTTCATACAGTATTGTGCAAAGGTCTTGAGCCACCACCGATTCTTTATACTTCTCTGATAAGGAGCCAGACTATTATGTTTCAAGGAATAGTTCTCCAGGCTTTCAAAAGAGCTTTTGAATTGGCCGCTTCTTCACTCATTTACACTCCAGTAATTGCACCTGACCATCTCCAGAAGAATGTCTTTCATAAGCCACTTCACACTGACACCCAAAAGACACCTAACTCAAGGGATGAACCAGTGTTGCGTTTACACAAAACAGACAACTTAGCGCAGAACCAATTTTAAATTGTACCTTTAGGCACTTTGTTACCAGCAACGTGTTGCAAAAACACATCATTTGTTGCCGTCTAAGGAGCTTGGAAGGAAAAGCGTCTGGACTTCTTTAAGTTGCTAGAAGACGTTTCACCTCTCATCCGAGAAGCGTCTTCAGTTCTAAGGGTCAAATGGTGGAGAGTCCCAGTGGTTTGCGACACGAACTGTCTGCCATCTATAATCCAGTTTTGAGATCCCTTCCCAGACGCCTTAACGCCCACTCACACCCTGGGCCATCTGACCTCAGGAAATCACATGATAGGGTGGGCCCAGGTTTCACAATGAGCTCACCCAAAACCCTGGCTGATTGGGACCCACACCCAGTTTCACACCTCGGCTCATGTGATTAGGTAGAGGATCATCAGGGGGTCCTTTTGTCCCTCTTTGGGGGGATAATACTGCCACTGGGTTTAAATCTGGGACTCTCCACCATTTGACCTTAGAACTGAAGAAGCTTCTCGGATGAGAGGTGAAACGTCTTCAAGCAACTTAAAGAAGTCCAGACGCTTTTCCTTCCAAGCTCCTTAGACTACGATGACCTGGATGACTGAGAACCTTCACAGACATCATTTGTTGCCATTTCTTAAGAAAAGATAACAAAGTTTGATAGATACAAAAAAGTATTTTTTAAATATTTACATGATTCCCAAAGAGCTATCAGCTGAAAACTTGACACATGTCAGCTTAGTGTGCAGCGTGTCCTTAAAAACTATTTGGAACCTGGACAAGTGGAGAACAAACGTCTACTTGTCCACTTGTTTCCAGGTCTTCAAAAATATCCACAATATTATCTGAAAGTCATGCCCTTAAGAAACGAGAAAAGGTCCAGCTAAGGCCTGACAGAGAACTGAGAAATAAATCTCGTCCACCAGTTGATCCATAAACTGTTCGCTGAAGCTTTATCAGAAACAATCTCTGTGAAAGGATGGCTATCAAGGAATTCTTAAGAGAAAAGGAAATATGTACAGAGGAGGTCAAGGATATTTACAGCCATCTGTGAAACACAGTGGAGACTCTGTCAAGGTTCTGCACTCCATTTCAGTCAGTGGTGTCAGAGACCTTGCTAAAATTGATGAAATTATGAATGTCATCAGTTTGCAAACATACTACCAATGCAGAAAAAAACCTACCTGGACAGAAAAACCACACAGTGGAGCACGATCAGCATCGAAGCATTGTGACAGAAAATGGAACAAAAAGCAGCCAACATCCAAAGACGAGCTTTGAATGTCTTTCAAGAGGCCTGGAGAACTATTAGTGAAGACTACTTAAAGACATGACAGGGTGCATTAAAGAATAAAGTTGAACACACCAAATATTGACTTTCAAGCTTGTTAGACTCTGTTTTTGTCTTTTCCTCTCATGTTTTCATGTATCTTTGCACTTTTCAATAAATTACTCCATGCATTTAAATTCTTTCCTCACAAAATATAAAGAAATGAGGGATGACTCAAGACCTCTGCGCAGTGCATAATGCACCATGAGGAGACCTTGAGAAAACAGTCACAGAGATCTTTTGGGTATTGCGGTAACGCAAGATAATATAAGAAACGATAACAGGAAGTGAAAGTCCTGCTTTTAAATCTACCACTAGATTTTGGTAGAAACTGCAATATCTGCCTCTGAAATGTCGTTCAAATAATCAAAAAGACGTAAACGTTCAAGAAAAAGGAAAGTATTTAAAAATATCGCTAGTAGCACTGTCACCCCCAACAAATTTTCACCTGACATGTTGGCTCCAGCCATGATTCCTGTGCAGCTGGTGAACATGACCGCAAACACGGTGGCAAAAGACATGACAGAGTTGGTGCTGTAGTCCAACGAGTAACCAGCTAGAGAGAAAGGGGGAAAAAAAAGAGGAACCTCAGCAAGACCTTAAATAGATGCTTCCCTGTCCTTACAAGCATTAACACTTGTGGCCCATCTATACTTACGGCCCAGGTTGTTCTTCAGTGTGGTGGCGCTGAAACCAGTGTAGCTGGCGTTGTAATGGAGGGTCTGGTTGCTAGGTCCGTGGTGGGTAATGATGAATTCTTGAGGTTTGACTGCTACAGAACTGATGAAGACAGACAGCAGCGATACAGTGACCACCAGAAGGATGACGAAGGCAGTGCGGGAGTAGATGTGGGCGCCCACCAGACACACAAGCAGACACAGCAGAAGGATTACTGCAGAATACAACACTGTGCACCAGTAACCCTGGGGAAGCACCCGCACGCCCGTGGACACAGAGGAGTCTAAAAAGAAAAAATCAGGCAGAAAACTTATGGGATAAAGTAAATGAAGTAGATCATTTAATGGAAAAAAAATATATATAGTGAAACAAAATACGAGTAGGACCTTACCGGGATCTGCACCAAATACATCAAGTATGGCTTCTACGAGACCTAGAACATAGCCTCCACATGCAAAGATTTTTGCTAGAAAGAACATTAAACCAATACTTCCTCCAAACTCGGGTCCCAGAGACCGGCTTATCATGTCTGATTGTGTTTTTGTTAAGGCTTATGGTTCACCTGAAACTGTGGCAAAGGATGATTTAAAAAAAAAAAGTTTGAAACAGTTTGGTCTGTAAGGATACAATACGCTCCACCGCCCTGTATCGCACCATTGGTGGAAATAGCACAGATGGACAGTATCGTAAGAGATATGATGGTGTAGGCTACAACCACCATCAAAAGAGCCTGCAACAGGCCCGCATGACCAACCACAAACCCTGCAAAGAAGGAGATCACACCACGTGACTCACTACAGCACAATGACGTGAGCCATTAAAAACATGCCAAGCATGGCTTTTTTAAAATCTGTTCAAACATGCGCCTCTCACCTGTTCTCAGAAATAGCACAATGCTGAACATTGAGAGGACAGTTGGCACCATAACACCGAAAAACGTGTTCAATTTTCGAGGATTCTGATTTGGCGTCCCGGAGCTGGATTCTTGGGTGGGGTCCGCATCCGTGCCACATACCGCTGCAGTCACATTCAGACCGCACACCCCTGAGGTGATCAGGGGCGTGTGTTCGTTTGACATGGCTGCAGAGAAGAGGTTCTGCTGAGAATTTGCCTCCTCGCCCCTTTCAGTGCCTCCTAAAAACAAGTGATCATCATGTGAAACAACAGCAAATGCCCTAGAACGTCTTATAAATACTTACAAGCCCTGATCAAGTAGTTACTCTTCACCAGCTGAGAATTAGCTGGTTTAAAAGTAAGTACTTTTGTTTTTTCTTTATCATCACGATCAAACGCTCACATGCTGCAGAAAGAATCTGCAGGCCAAGTTTATAGCAGACTTCATTATGAAGTTCCTGCTCACACTTCAGGTCGGTATTTGTAGTCACCTGATTCACAGCTGCTTGTCTGTTTTGACATACAGGAGAGAGAAAAAAAACAGCAGCCACCTCAGCTGAGCAGCAACCAGGTGGCCTTGCGTGTTTTGTTCCTCTCAGCATTCGCTTTGTAATTGTTCCTCAAGGAGATATTTTTCATCACTGAACCAGCAGAGCAGCTTTCTGAAAGCTATTAGCTCAGCTACAGAAATCACATGATAGGAAACCCAGACTGCCACCTAAGTCATACACAACAGAGCTTGACTGAACACGCCAGGTACATTTTCTCCAAATTATTATAGAGGGTTCTAGCTAGCAACTGATTTATGTCAATGATACTATCTGTTAAATAGACAGTTAATTTAGATCTATTTCTCAAGGATAACAACAAAAAAGGGCAAACACTTATTGGTGTCACCTGCTCACATGAGGTTTTCCTTTGTCTCATTTGAGACATAAACTAAAGAAAGCGTCAGAAAGGCACTTGAATTCACAGAGCTTCTCAGCTGTTATTTGTTTTGTGTTAGTTGCAAGTCTTTCGTAAATTACATAGGCTTACCCCCATCATGACAAACGACTTCTTGGTGGTTATAAAAGGGAAGTTAAGCATTCAGAGATAGCCACATGCATCAGTTTGTGAGTTCCTGTATTCTAGTTGATGCTGAAACGGGCATTATGGCGCATGCTCTGCAAGATGCTGTCAGTGACGCACTGTGCTGATGTTTACGATGATAAATGATGATGATGACGAAAACCACGATTCAGTCTATCGGGAATTATAGGCCCTCCTGGGTCCCCGGACCCTATTTTTATAAACATGTAGGTAGGTAAAATAAATCACCGCTTCCGTCACATGTACGTTGGATGAGGGTGGAGCAACTGGAGCATAAAAACTTTACATCTCCAGAGAAGGGTAAATCGGGGCAAAAGCTTAACTATGCGTGTGCTGGTGCATTTTGGGTAAATTTCTCCCCAAGCCCGACGGTCAGGAAGTTCGGGCCGGCTGATCCCGCCATAATGTAAACAACACAGCTGATCTAAATGCTCCTGAACTGTCATTCAATCGGCAAAATCAAACATGTTTGCCACGAAACGCGCCCCGTGATGTGATGTGCCTTCCCCCCGCCCCCAGCTAAAACACCGAGCAGAGTCAACCTTACCTCTCGGCACACTTTCAACCACTTCCTGCTTGTGAACTCCTTTTGTTGGTTTGGAAGCTGGGTGTTTGGTTGAGCCTGTGTCAGTTGTGTGGAGAAGTCTCTCGCGTCAGATGCGCAGTAGACTCACAAATGTGGAAGCAATGGGCTGGCTGACCGAGATTAGCTTCCCCTAGAGTTGGATGCTGCGAAAGATGTGCTGCCCAATAATAATACAACTACCGCGGCACGCCTCGTTCCCTCTGTTATTTGTTAAAAAGTGTCACGGGAGAGCTGACACTGCTCATGTGACTGCCTACAGGGGAGGGCAAAACATTACAAATATGAGGAAAGGTACTGCTTGTCAGAGAAAACCACGCCCCCAACTGGTGGCCTCGCCAGGGCTTTATAAGTCACTTTAAATAAGTGTAGAAGAGTGCAGGTGATGACTCTGGATCGCAGTCTGTTCTGAGCAGCCTGTACTGAGTACTGTATGAACACCGGCTCATTTAGCACACAGTATAGGTCGATCTGTATCCTGGAGTGCAATGCCATTTCTTCCCTCCAGGGGTCACCAAATATCAAAGAGGACTTACTGGTCAAACATGGGCACCGACTAAACCTGTCAAATAATGGCGTTTTTCTTGATTAAAAACAAAAATAAAACCCAAAGAAAATCAATCTGTTCATCTCCATCCATTCAACTCCAGGAAATCAAACCACTTCTCGATGTAATCGAGAACGTTTGTGCGGGAGTTGCATAATGTCGGTGGGTGCATAGCCTGCAGACTGAAATGTCATGCAGCATGTGCCCTCGGAAGCACTACTGCAGTATCAACATCTGATCAGATGTTTGCAGAAGGCTCTAGTGCACGAAGTGCTGTGCAAAAGTCTCGAGCTGTCCCTCATTTCTTTCGTTTTTGCTTCCAAGTCTTGTAATTTTTTTTTTTTTTTTTTAAAGGTATTGATTGGTTCTCCAGGTTTTTTGAAGGCCTTTTAAAGATTTTTTTCTTTTTGGACACTGGCTGCTTTTCCCCTTATTTTCAGTTGTTTATTAAGCCACTTAACATTGACCTTTGAATCATTCAAGCTCAAGAGATGAGCCAGTGTTGTGTTTACTCAAAACAGAACACTTAGCAAAGAACCTATTTTGAATATCTTTTGGGACTTTGTTACTATCAGCCTTGTGCAAAAGCACACAGTTTATTCAAGCTTCTTCAGCTGAATCTATTTTTTTATGCCAAAGATAATGGAGTTTGATAGGCATAAAATAGTATTTGCACCAACCAATGTGATTCTCAAAAAACTATTAGTCAAAAGCTTTGTATATCTTGGCATGGGGTACAATGTGTTCTCACTAAAATCTGAGAAAATTGAACAGGTAGAAGACAAAAGACAGACCTAAGACAGCCTCACCAGGTGAAAAGTATCTAAAAGATCATCAGAAGGGTGAGTGACAGTGGCTGTCAAGAAGCCATTCTTAAGGAAGGAAAACACAGAGAAAAGCTCAGGTATGCTAAATTATTCAAATCAAATCAAATCAAATCACTTTTATTGTCACATCACATGTGCAGGCACACTGGCACAGCACATGCGAGTGAAATTCTTGTGTGCGAGCCCCACAAGCAACAGAGATGTGCAAACACAACAACACAAACGAGCAAAATACAAGAATGGCCAACCTGAAACTAATAAATATATGTACAATATATAATAGTGTATGCATTTCTGGATGTGTATACTAAATATTTTCCTACGTGTGTGTGTGTGTGTGTGTGTGTGTGTGTGTGTGTGTGTGTGTGTATACACATTTTTACAAATTAAATAGTAAAAAAAAAAAAAAAAAAAATAATAATAATAATAATAATAATAATAAAATATATAAAATATACAGAGTTGAATATGTGCAAAACAAGTGGCATTTATATACAGTGTGGAGTGCATAATGTTGAAGTTCCAGTAGTGAAGCTGAGGTGTCTATGACGTGTTCAGCAGTCTGATGGCCTGATGGAAAAAGCTGTCTCTCAGTCTGCTGGTACGGGACCGGATGCTGCAGAACCTCCTTCCTGATGGAAGCAGTCTGAACAGTTTATGGCTGGGGTGACTGGAGTCCTTGATGATCCTCCCCGCTTTCCTCAGGCACCGCTTCCTGTAGATGTCTTGGAGGGAGGGAAGCTCACCTCCAATTATCCGTTCAGAGCACCGCACTACTCGCTGGAGAGCTTTGCAGTTGTAGGCGGTGCTGTTGCCATACCAGGTGGTGATGCATCCAGTGAGGATGCTCTCAATGGCACAGTGATAGAAGGTCCTGAGGATGCGGGGGCTCATGCCGAATCTTTTCAGTCTCCTGAGAAAGAAGAGGCGCTGCTGCGCCTTCTTCACTGTTTTGTTTGTGTGTACTGACCACGTAAGATCCTCAGCCAGATGTACACCAAGGAACCGGAAGCTGCTCACTCTCTCCACAGCAGCGCCGTTGATGGTGATGGGGGTGTGTACTTCTCTGCACCTCCAGAAGTCCACTATCAACTCCTTTGTCTTTGCGACGTTGAGGGTGAGATGGTTGTCTTGACACCAGTGGGTCAGGGCGCTGACCTCCTCCCTGTAAGCCGTCTCATCACCGTTGGTGATAAGACCCACCACTGTAGTGTCGTCCGCAAACTTCACAATGATGTTGGAGCTGTTAGTGGCTGTGCAGTCGTAGGTGTAGAGTGAGTACAGGAGAGGGCTCAGTACACACCCCTGTGGAGCACCAGTGTTCAGTGTGATGGGGGATGAGGTGATGCTGCCTAGTCTGACCACCTGGCGTCTGTCAGACAGGAAGCTAAGGATCCAGCTGCAGAGGGAGCTGCTCAGTCCTAGATCCTGCAGTTTCTAGGACTGCAGTTTCTATTCAAGAGCTGGACTGAAAAATCAGTGGCAACAGTTTTCATGGGGTGATGAATCCTAATCTGAAACTTTTGGCTTCAGGTTATCATCTGTATGTACGACAAGGACAGGAGAGAAGTGCAACAGTAAGCATGCACAGCCATCTCTAAAACATGGTGGAGGCTCTCTCATGGTTCGGGGCTGCATTTCAGCCAGCGGTGTTGGGAATCTTGTTGAATTTGATGGGAATATGAACTCTGATTTACAAAGTAACTACTTTTATTAAAGCGCAGGGTAAAAACCATTCACACTCACATTTACACCTATGGGCAATTTAGAAGCAGTCACCACTTAACCTAACCCCACTGACCTGGAGAGAACAATGCTAACGCGTTGCCCTATCAGAACAATCTAAATAAATACTCAAACCTCTTTTAAAATTGTCAATTCTGGAAGGTATGAGCATGATTTTCAGCTTTAATGCTCTCTATATTAGAGTTAGTCTCTTGCTCATCTATAAACTACCCCATATTACTGCAGGGTTGACAGTCTTGCACTGGCTCACTGTGTATTAAAGAATTAAAAAGTAGTGCTGTTTGTATTTAAAGTCTTAAATGGTCTTGCAGCTGCATATGTGATAAATTTTGTGTCCATACATAAACAGAAATGCATCAGCTGTGGTTGTCTTTAAATCAGAGCGGATGAAATACAGCTTTGGAAACAGCTGAAATGGAACTGTTGCTGGAGGACAGGTTGCTGTTGTGTTGTTTTATCTAATAATTCAGTTTAATTTCAATTCATTTTTATTTATATGGCACAAATTCAAACCAACAGTTGCCTCAGGGGACTTTATATTTAAGGTAATGACCCTACAGTATTAGAGAGAAACCCCAATAATGACACAGTCCCCTGTGAAGAAGCACTTTGTGACAGTGGGAAGCAAAAACTCCAGCAGAACCAGGCTCAGAGAGGGGCAGCTAACTGGATGAGTATGATGGGAAAAATAATGTGAACATCTTGACCATGAATTTTAAGGAACCCATTTATTTATTTTTATGTTACTTTTTTCTTGTAAAGTACTTTGGTTTTGGTGATATATAAATAAACTTTACTTGCTTACCTACTTTATTTTTCAGCATCACAATGATCCCAAACACACACCAATGCAGTAAATGCACACCTAGAAAGAAAAACACACACTGCCACATATAAGTCATGGACTGGCCTCCCCAGAGTCCAGACCGTAACTCTTCCTGAAGACTATTTAGAGAAATTACAAGCTGCCTAGCACAGTTCAGGCTGTGTTGAAGAATAAAGGTGGTCCTATCGAATATTGACTTTTAAGCTCGTTAGAATTGTTAAACTCTGTTTCTGCCTGATATATTGTATTTCCATGTGTGTTTTAACATGCTTCAATAAATCTCTGCACCATTTTCCCATAGCTAAATATAATGAAAGTGTGGATGTCTGAAGATTTTTATACAGAACCATATGTATTCTTGTTTATAATGGTTTGGCCCTTCATGACATAATATTGCATTAATATTAGTATTGTGTTATTTTAAGTTTAATATTTTCAACATTTGCTTAAGATCTTAAATATTCCAGAAGTAAATTCGAAGTAATGCGATTACTTTAACTAAGAAAATCCACACTTAAGCGCTAAAAGCTTTTTGTTACTTCTCTGCAACCTGCATTTCATTCATTTTATCATTTCTCTGCAAAAAAATAAAAAATAAAAATACTCTCAAAGAGTTTTCTCCACAAAAAGTTCCCTTGTGAGGGTTGACTGATTACAGTCATTCTTGATCCCACTAAGTTGTAATATCATAGATTCATGTTTGTGCATTCATCAGGGGACAAAGGTGGGAAAACTCTGCACACACATCATCCTGCACGGTGAAGGTCAAACACCCAGCTGAGGCAGAAATGCTCGTCAGGAAACAGCACGATAAACAGGACATGTTTATCAGAGGAGAGGGGCTTTACGGACACATCCTCAGTTTGGTGCACTCATAGATTTATGGGATAGATCCGAGTACTAGTCAAGCTCCCACGTGATTCAGTGATTGTTTAAACCTACTAAATCTTCTTTCTTTTTTTCAAACATGCATTGCAACATCTTCATCTCACTGAAATCGTCTCAATGTCACGTGAAATTAGACATATAATTCATATTTTCTGTAAAACGCCTGAAAATCCATCAATCATATGCTGTAGATTTTTATAAATGTAATCGACCTGTGTCTGGTGAGACAATAACTGTCCGTGTGAGCACAGGATCCCCCGAGTAGTGGTCTGCACAGGAAGGAGGAGGCGGGGGGCATTGGATTTACGTGTATTTAAAAGATGGGTGTGGTTGACTTCTTCATGCCCGGATTTGAGGATCCTGCAAGCGCTCACCGCGTGATCCGGCACCCTGTTACTAAATGATTATATTCAGCAAAGAAAAGAAAAAAGAAAAAAAAAACAGGAACCGTGTGGATACTGCCCAAGCGGTAAGGGCCGCCTCTGGTTACTGTCTGCAAGAGGAAAACACAACATCTTGCGTGAAGGCTGGAATTCTAAACGCTTCTTCGTCCTTTTTAAAATTTAAATTAATCAATTTATTGATAATTTATATTTGTTGCACTTTCCGGATTTTACTCTGTAATTCACTGCCGACTTGGAGGCGTCTATCCTGATGAAGTATCGGCAGAGGGAGGAGGAAACCAAAGAGAGGAAGGAAACGAGGATAACGTCACGAAGACTCGGAGTAAAACGGACTGAGAATAGTGTTTAATGGACGATCCCTGATGCGGGCCGGGGAAAGAGCTGGGGCCAATTCCGTCTGTTTACGCCGTATTGGACGAAGATGTTTTTGTTAGGTTGCCGTGTGTGAAAAGTGGAAACGATCCGTAGAGGAAACAGCAGCTCGGCAGCAGCAGATATCATCTTGTGTGTGTGTTTTTTCCTCAGGAGCTCCGCTAAAGCAGAGAAATGGAAATGTGTGCAGCCCTCCTCCGGTTGCCTGTTTACTGAAGGGTTTGGAAACAGGCTGATCGTGACACACGGAACTTTTAAAGTGGATCTCCTGTGAACTTGATTTTTAATGACTGAAAAAGACTTGTAGTTAAATCCTCCGCGGGATTTGTCTTTTTTTTCCTTTTTTTTTTTTTGAGGGGGGGACGTTGCTTTCAGTTTCTTTCTTTTTTTATTTTTCTTTGCAGCAGGGGGAGGAAAAAGGGCAGGAAAATCATCGGGAGAATTAACAGGTAGCCACCCATTATCCAAACGCTGTGACAGCAGATAGGTCAGCCTGTGTGTGTGGCTGGGTGATGGTGTGCGTATGGCATCATTTTGACCAAATACGATTAGCTACATCCGCAATTTTAGGAGCTCGATGTCTAAAATGAGACGTGATGAAGGCCTTTATGACTGTGCTGATCAATATGTGAGGTGATGTAGCTAGGGTAGGGCCTTTTTTGAATTATGTAAATCTCTAAATCTAGACAGTGAAATAAAAATCTCTCTCGAGTGCATCCTTTGAGACTGGCCTGTACCCTCGTTCTCCTCAGTGCTGACTGTATTTCATTGGGGAGGCTCTTAGGCCATGCGTTCACATCCTCTGCCATCAAACATCCACTCATGCCCGGCATGCAGTGGTTGGAGGCAGATTTTAGCCATGCCATGTTAGAGCACCTCCACATCAGATGTGCAATCAAAGGGGTGGGGCCAGGCACTCCTGGCATCTTTGCGTTTTTGTTCTACCACATGCTCTCGGAGGTTGGTGGAGTGCCAGAAGTGCTGGGGACACCGAGGACCTGCCATATTAACCTTTTATAAAGAGCATGGCCTAGCAGCAAGGGTCGTGTCGCTGCTAGGCCATGCATCATCAGTGCGGCAGTGTGATATGCGTGTCCTCACTCTCTGCTACTCTTTACCCACTGACTTCAGCACAAATCTGCGTGTCCGCCAGTTGATGCTCAGAAGCAGCAAAAACATGCATCTGAGCATCTGGCAGGACCCATGGCCTGATATATGATCCCCCTCCCCACACCCCCTTCTCTACCTCCCTCCTCCTCATCCTCCTCTCCTGCAGCATCTATTCTCCTGATTGGCTAAATGAGCAGCTGTGCCAGGAGACTGAGACCCACGATGCACCCCTTTTGGCTTCCATTAGTGCTGTGTGATCCATCTGGTCGCAGGTCCCTCCAGGGAACAGTGGTCTACTGTAGCTAATTGCTCTTCCTTGCACAGTGTAGGCTACTGTATGCATGCTATCTGGGGTTTTTATCTTGAATTTGAATAGCTTCACATATGCAAATCTATAGGCCACCTGTTTGGGAGAATATTTGAATGTGCAACTGTTTTCCCATGAGGAACAGGAAATACTGTAGTGCACGCCGCTGGAAAGCGCAACATAGAGATGAACAGTTTTCGTGTACCTGTGTAATTTAAGAAATTAGGGACTCCCCTGTTCTTCAGCGTGAAGTGTTTGTTTAAACACAGTCAGCGGCTCAAATGAAGGATTGCTCCGTCCTGCATTAGTGCAAAGTTGGACTTGTATGAGCATTGCTACCAGGCACCAGATAGTGAGCATTCACTCACTATCTGGTGCCTGGTAGCAATGCTGGCTTTTTGATAGCAGCTTAGTCATTGCAGATTATTCTCCTCAGTTAAACCAGGATGGGTGGTTGTACAGCCATAAACAGATTACAAGTTGTATTTTTTTCCCTCACTGTGGGTTCAGTAAACCTCAGAGATTAAAATTGGGATTTTATTTGATTATTTTATTTCCCCAAATGCAAGTAGCGTTCAATTATTGATGAAAGTAGACCTCTGGATTAGTAGGTTAGGAAGTATAAAAATATGATAATCCCAAAAAAACTTAATATGCACTGATATTCATTTCATTTAGATTTATTTGATAATAGAGTGTGATATTTAAAGTCGTGCCCCATCCAGCAGGTGACAGCTCGGACAGTTTCAAAATGAGTGAGCTGGAACAGCTTCGTCAGGAGGCCGAGCAGCTTCGGAACCAGATACGAGTGAGTGATGTGTGTCTGCTGTGAACAGTTTTACCATTGAATAAAATACTGGAAAATTTGTTATTTACTAGCGGTGTCCTCTTTTTTTTCCTTCCCTGTGACTTCATAACCATTAGGACGCCAGGAAAGCATGTGGAGATTCAACCCTGACACAGGTGAGAGCAACTGAATGTGTAAGATGTATGTCAGTCACCTGGGGATGGGTTAACCTGGCGTCAATATGGACCTATATACTTAATAACATGATATTGGGCACAGTGGAGAAAGCAGGAAAGCTATTTTTTTATTGTTTTTGATCAAATGTTACTCTATAGGACAAAAAATCCATCCCTGCTACTCTCAACATGTCTCCAGGTTTCACCTGCACAGAGGAGTGACCTTTTCTTTTTGTAGCACAATTTAGAAATAATAGATGACGGCCATTTGTTGAACCAGCAGTAGTATAAATCATCAATAATTTCTGAATTTATTTTTACAGGTGCATTATTCATATTGTCATATTTGACATGTGATATTAGTTATTTCTGTCCCGGTCTTGCCTTCGGTGTCTGATAGCCACTGTACTGTTACTCTTTAGCAAAACTTTTCTGCCAAACCTTTTATCACACACCCAGTGAATGATCAAAACAGTGCTAACTTGCTAACTTTACTAACTTAGATAACTGCTGGTCTGGATCCTGTGGGGCGGATCCAGATGCGGACAAGACGCACCCTCCGTGGCCATCTGGCCAAGATCTATGCCATGCACTGGGGTACAGACTCTAGGTGAGTCCATACTATTTCTAATGCTTTTGACTGCTTCTTGGTTTAATTTTTCTTTGTATACTATAGATTAAAGTTCCACCTAAAATGGTTGAGTGTAATCGGCCATCAAAGCCACTTCAGGTAGCCACTTCCTATCTATATTAGCTAGAATAGAAAAAGGCGGATACAAATAAATGTTTGACCTAAATTTGGCCCACTTCTGCATTTTTCTGGGCATTTAGCCTTTACTGATGGAGCTGACTCAATGTGAGTCTCCTCACCTCAGTTGAGCCACAGATCCACCTCATATGGATCACATCTGACCCACAGAAAATTTGCAAGTGGTGTAAATAGGCTTTAGGCCACCTGTGTCCATCCTGGGAATTAATTTCAGTTCATTGGCTGTTTGATGGAGCTTTTAGACTACTGCATTACCCAGTTTTCCAAAGGAGAAAAAGATATAAGTCCTATAATAAATAATTCCTGTCTGTAATGCAGTGAAAATATGCTCCACTCTTTGTCTTCATGATTCAACAAATGCCTCGACAGCTATTTAGTGGATTGTAATGACACATGGGACATACCTGCTCGAGATTAACTGTAGCACGTTTGGTGAAGATGTAATGCTTGATTTTCCACTCACACATGCAAATTGCCAGCGCTAATTAGTAAATGCTGAATGAACAAGCCAAACAGTCATAGTGGGCTTGTTAGCAGGCTCGCGTTAGCATTTAGCTCAAAGCGGCACGATACAAAAGCACAAGCATGACAAGCATTGCAAGCATTTTAATTTTAGTTCTGTGAAATCATTTGCTGACTTCAGGCATTAACCATGAACATTTCTGGCTGAGGCAAACATTAAAACAACTGATTCTTCACCTTGAACTCACAGAATCATCTCAGGCTGCAGTGTTTTGACAGGAAAAGCATGTTTCAACAGGTTTGGAGCGCAGTGTGATAACAGGACTCAAATGCCAAAATTAAAGAGATCCTGTATTATTCAAAACTTTTTTGTTTTTTTTCCCCTTTTGTGTCTGCAGGCTTCTGGTTAGTGCCTCTCAAGATGGAAAACTGATTGTCTGGGACAGCTACACAACTAACAAGGTAAAATCACCAAAAAGACAAAAAACACGGCACGTCTCCAGCTGGAAGACTTGTCTGAACTTGAAATGAAAGTGGACTAACATCTTCCTCTTGTAGAAGTGCTGCTGACTTTCCATAATGGCTTCTTTCTCAGTGTTACTGTGACTGATTGTAAGAGTCACAGTGGCATCATCGTGTGTGTTTTCAGTGTTAATATCTGCCCATTTTATGCTCTTTAAACTACCTCTCTTTTCTTAGATACATGCCATCCCCCTGCGCTCCTCCTGGGTAATGACCTGTGCGTACGCTCCCTCGGGGAACTACGTGGCCTGCGGAGGCCTCGACAACATTTGCTCCATCTACTGCTTGAAGACACGCGAGGGCAATGTCAGGGTCAGCAGGGAACTACCTGGCCATACAGGTGAGAGAACATGGCGCCCTAAGCTAACTATGTTAAAATCTTCTCATGAGTAAAACTGATGAGATGTTTCAGATGAGCGTACGCCCCCGTGGGAAAGCTCCACTCCCAAACCCCTAAACAATGACTTCATTTACATGCTTAATTAATTGCAGTCTTAATGAGCTGAGATATTAACTCCTGTCTGTGTGACTCTGATTTGTGACACTATAACTTCTGTATGTATTTTATTTTTGATTTTATATTTTCAAGAAAAACGTGAAGTAGATGATTTATTGAAATGTGCAAACATACATGTAAATACAGTATGTTAGCAAAAACTAGGTTTGCACAATTGTAACGAGCTTGAAAGTCCAAATTTGGTATGACTGCCTTTATTCTTTAGCATATTCTGAACTCTCTTAGGCAGTTTGATTGTATTTTCTTCAAGAAGTCGTCAGGAATAGTAGCTTCTTGAAGAACTTTGCAATGCTCTTCTTTGAATGTTTCTGCCTTTTGTTCCATTTTCTGTCACAATGATCCTTCACTGCTTCAATAATGTTGAGGTCCAGGCTCTGGGGAGGCCGATCCGTGACTGACAGCGATCTAAAGATGTGTTTGTTCTACCCAGTTCTACCCATTGTCAATGCATTGACTATGTGTTTAGGGCCACTGTCATGCTGAAAAAGGAAGCATTTGCTAATTGGATAATCAGATGCTTGTCAGAAGGTATTGCATGGTGGATCAAAATCTGGTGGTACTTTTCCCACTGGCTGAAATGTCATCCCAAACCATCACAGCCTCCACCATGCTTTACAGATGGTCGTAGGTACTCACTGATGTACCTCTCTCTTGAACTCCTTGGAATGTATTGAACCAAAAGATTTCAAATTTGGATCCATCACTTCATAAGATGTGTTGCCACTGCTTTTCAGTTCACTTCTTGTGTAAAGACCTGTTTGGGATGCCTCTTCTTGGCAGCCACCCTTCCACTGAGACCATTCAGACAAGGCCTCAGTGAACAGTAGAGGGATTAATGTTATGTGTTGACACAACACTGGTTCATCCCTTGAGTTAGATGCCTTTTTCTTCTTTGAATGATTCATAGGCCAGTGTTACAGGGCAAATAAAAACATTCCTCTGAAAGTGGTCAGGTACAGGGACTGGACTGAAAATGAGTAAAAAAAGCAACCAATCTCTAAAAAAACCCTCCACATTTTTACTCCTTCTAGAGCAGCTTTGCACAATTTACAGTTCAAAATAAGCCCCATTTATCCTGGCACTTCTCAGCTCATCCACTGTCTGAAGCCAAGAATTTTAGCAGCCTTCTTCCTGCTTTAAAGCCAGCTGTCTTCTGATTGGCTGCCTCTTCAGTTTGAACAGCAGGTGGGTGGGGCTGCTGTGCTTAAAGCCAGAACTTTTTCCCTCTTCACTGACATCTAACAGAAGACGAGAATAGAAAAAAGTGTCTGGAACAGGGCATTGAGGGTTTTTTTTTTGTTTGTTTGTTTTTCTGTTCGTCTTTAATATGAAATGATATAATTCTATGTTTATGTTATGTAATTATATGTATATAACAAAGGAACAGTGAAAAGCATAATAAGTCACATTTAAAGAATAGATAACAGAGTCTGATTGGCTTAAAGAAGTCAGGTAAGAAGGTTACAAGAATTAGCCTGATAATGATGGAAATAATGATGAGAAGAGTTCGACAGTGTGGGAAATCAGAAGTAATAAAAAGAAGACAACAGCAGGACTGGCACAGACACGCAGACATACAGGCACCACATGTAAACAGATCTTTCCTCTTGAACCTATGGAAAAGCTTCTTTTTATTGCAGTCGTGGATAGATTATTATGACCACAGATGCAGGATGCAAACATGCCACATGCCCACGTGTTTGCTCATGGAAAGAGTACACTCTGACGTGCGTTTCATGAGCACACCCAGCTTGCTCACACACTAATAAAAGGCATCTTAGAACTACATTACATACACAACTTTAAACTTACGGTTTCTTGCACTCGTGGACATGAAGTTTCGAGATTTTCATGAGTTCATTGAACTGTTCTTTTACCAGGTTGGAATCTTTTTTTAATTTATTTTTTTACAGCAGACATTTTTAATGACTTAAAAATAAGAATTGAGTGCAAAACTTTGATTTTATTTTGCTGTTTCTATAATCCAGTATACACAACACCACCTGCTAATATTTGGTTAAATGTCTTTTAGCAAGTTACAACTCGGCCAGACGCTTTTTGTAGCCACCAACAAGCTTCTGGCATAATTCTGCCCGGATATTTTAGCACTCTCCTTGGCAGAATTGGTAAAGTTCATTTAAACTGGAGGTTTTTCCTTCGCTCTTAAATGATCTGTTATTGCGTATTTTTCAAATGTTTGTGCAGGATATTGTATTTGTTTTGAATGTCTTGTACTTATGTGATACAGGTCTCTATTGAAAATTACATTTTTTTTAATCTCAATTAGATTTTTACCTGGATAAATAAAGGACTAATTTGAAAGAAAAAAAAAAACATAGTCCAGAAAGGTTTAGATCGAGGTTTTGGGAAGGCCAATACTCCATCCATCCATCCATGCATTCGCATTCGCTTCCGCTTATCCTTTTCAGGGTCGCGGGGGGTGCTGGAGCCTATCCCAGCTGTCATAGGGCGAAAGGCAGGGTACACCCTGGACAGGTCGCCAGTCTGTCGCAGGGCTAACACATAGGGACAGACAACCATTCACACCTAGTGGCAATTTGGATTATCCAATTAACCTATCCCCACAAGCTGCATGTCTTTGGACTCCAATACTCCAATATTTTAAAAATAATAATTAATACCTATACTATAAGTAAGGTCAAAGGTCTCCAATGGCTCCAAAATCCTGGTCATCTGCAAACTTTGCTGATGTGTCAATGCATCTATCATTGCAGCTTCAAAGAAATTAAAAAAATGATCCCAAAAAGACGCTTGAAAAAGAAGGCTTTAAAGTAGTAATCATGTAAAATATGTCAACAAAATATATCATAAAATATCTAAACGAATGAGTAGTTTTAGTGGCGCAGAGACAACATGTAGCTCTATATGTACACTCACAATAAATTTATAGTCATATTTACGTTTTACATTCTTCTCCTATACAGTAGTAATTTAATGTAAAATGCGTCATCAAGTGTCACTGACATCATCCGCGTGTTTGTGCGTTCCGTTCTCTCAGGTTACCTGTCATGTTGCCGTTTCATTGATGACAATCAAATCATCACGAGCTCAGGAGACACCACATGGTGAGTCACACAGATCAACACACACATGTGCAGCCTAAGCATCGTTTTCCTGCTTTCCAATCACTAACCCTGTGCTTTTTTTGTTGTTGTCGTTGCTTTTTTTGCCCAGTGCACTGTGGGATATCGAGACGAGTCAGCAGACCACAGTTTTCTCGGGCCACACCGGTGATGTCATGAGTCTGTCCCTTTCGCCCGACCAGCACACCTTCGTGTCGGGAGCCTGCGACGCTTCAATCAAACTGTGGGACATCAGGGACAGCATGTGCCGGCAGACCTTCACGGGCCACGAATCGGACATCAACGCTGTCTGTGTGAGTGTCCTCAGGGACCGGGTGCCCTTGTAGGCCCAACTGCTTTTATTCTTCTTAAAATCGCGGATTATATATTTTACAAGTGCAGTTTAGAGCTCTTGTTTCAGAAGAGTGCTCTGGCCGTGGAGTTTTATGAAGCTGCATCACTGATGTGACAGGCAGAGGAGACCTAATGAAAGATGCTTTTGAGTTGCATTGTGGGAAATGTAGTATTGGAAGGTCGCTCAAAAGCAGCATCTTAAAATGCAGTTTAGAGTTTTAAAAGACAACAGGACTTTTATTCCAATTTACTACATTCAAAATCAGGGTTTAAGGTGTGAGGATGAGAAACCCCCACAACACACACAAGGTCAGCAGGAGCATAACGTAGGGTTTTTTTTAGCTTGACCCACATCATAGATTAAAGAAACTGGATGGAGTTGGTATGCTTGAGACACCATTTTAGACATTTATTCTCAGACACATCATGAGTTTCTGAATTCCTGGCACTGTTATAAGCTAATCTGTGGCCTTAAGTGGCACTCTGGCGCTCCTGAGTACTGTCTAACACGTCATCAGCAGCATCAGCTCCAGGATTTGTCTTGGTGACGTCACACACTGTCTCCAGCCACCAGCTTTGGGAGGGATTTAAATGGGAAGCGCGCTGCAGGATTAACAAGATTATCAATTAACACCATATCTGAACATCCTGATCATCTCAGGAGACGATCTCCGGTTGGGAGTCTGGGTTGATGGCACAGGCCATCTGACAGTGTGGCAGGTGGACAGATTCGGTGTTAAAGCACTGATCCCATTCAGTTTTCTGTCTTATTAAGGGATTTAAGAAAGGCAGGAACTCTCTATAGCAGCTTATGCTGTAACTATATTTATTTATAATTAAAAATATAAATAAATAATAAATAAGAGTCATCCTCACTTTCTCCTCCCCAGTTCTTTCCCAATGGCAGCGCCTTTGCCACAGGCTCTGACGATGCCACCTGCAGGCTGTTTGACCTCCGCGCAGACCAGGAGCTAGGCCTCTACTGCCATGACAACATCATCTGTGGCATCACCTCTGTGGCTTTCTCCCGCTCCGGGCGCTTGCTGCTGGCTGGTTATGACGACTTCAACTGCAACATATGGGATGCCATGAAAGGAGACAGAGCAGGTGGGTGGAGCAAGCGAGAGAACAGAGAAAAGGGAAGGTTCATCTTCAAGCTAAGGTGAAGATGAAGTGATTATCTATCAATTACACCACACGTGTTTTTGTAGTATTCCTTCTTTTGATTTTTCAGTGCTAAAATAAAAGCTTAGTTTAGTGATTCATTTTTGCACTGCAGAGGGATGATTGTATGTAGGTGTGCAGTTTTCTGATGCCTGAAACAACAAATAGGTTTATACAATGTTCAGTTTAAATGAGAGGGGAGCTTGGTATACAAGTACTGCTGATAACAATGATTTAAAGTACAGAAATAACAAATTGGTTGTAATTTTTATTTTTTCTGGTTAGAGCCTCTTTCCACCAAACTCCTATCTGAGCTTCAGCTGTAAGAGTTCAATCAAAAACATAGAAAACACAATCTGAATAAAAAAAATAGTGCGACTAAAACTGCTTCTAAACGGAGTTGTCGTTGCAAAAAATTTAATTCTTTATTTGTGTTTTGGGGTTTGTTTGTTTGTTTTTGAGGAAATTAAGCTGCTTGCCATGTATCAAGATCAAGGTTATTATAGCTAAATTATAGCTAACTAAAATTCAACTAAAACTAAAACTACATGTAAAAAACATTACTGGTTTTACCTCTGACATATGTCCTCCCTACAAGAGTAATTAAAAGTCTAAAATGTAACACTGTTTAGGACCCTAAAACAAAAAGAACTAAACTAAAACGAAACATTTTCAAACAATAAAACCAAACACAAAAATCCCCCCATGAAACTAACAAACTAAACTGAATAAAAAAAACAAAAACTCAAAATGAAATAACAATAAAAACGAATTCTAAAATGCTAAACTGTAATAACTCTGGTCACGACTTTTTATTTTTGCATGCGTCTGTGGAAACAATCACTATTTTACTTCTCATTTTTCTCTGTTGCCAGGTCAGCAACTAAAGCATTTTATACAAGATGTGTCATGTGTACTACTGTGTACTGCTAATCAAAACACATTTAAGAAGATCAAAAGCAGAGAATAACCTTAAATCGTTTAAATAAGTGAAAATTATGCCTTTTTCACAGATTCAGAAATGGCTAAACTTATAACTTAAGTTCAGCTTTGAAAATTAATAGAAACAAGTCCTTCAGAGGCCCTTTTATCTGTATTACTACAAGGTCAAGGCATTATTAGGACAGTACTGTACAACAGGAAGTATAATTATTTACTTCAGAAAGTAGCGATATATATTGCAGGAAGCAGATCTAGAGTGTATGCTGCACACGATCTGATATCAGATCATCCGTATGGCGCACACATGCTGGTGAGTCAGAAGTTCATCCTACCACAAAAAAAAAAAAAGATATGAAAGCATAAAAAGAATTGACAGTAAGTTCAGTGATGGAAGAGCAGCACAGTCTGCCTTAAGCACAGTCATTACAGTAGCAGGAATTTTAGTACAAGTGTTGGGACAAACTTTCCAAACAATGATTCGTTTCCATTGTAGAAAGAACATCGTGAGTCTGTTTTGCCGCTGATTGCATCAAAAATAAATAGATAAAAATGAGGTCACATTTAGATTTTAAAGATTCCTTTTGAAAAACAAAATCTTTGTCTGCACACTTAAGAAACAGGGGGATACAAACCGTAGCATCGATCTTAAGTTAACAGTATGCTCACTGTTTGATTTTTGAAGAAGTGCATTGCACAATGACAAGTTGACTTTTAGGGTTTTTTTCGGCCCTCCTGCAGGAGTCCTGGCAGGCCATGACAATCGCGTGAGCTGTCTGGGCGTGGCGGATGACGGCATGGCGGTGTGCACCGGGTCCTGGGACAGCTTCCTCAAGATCTGGAACTGAGCCATGCACATAAACAGCGAACCACACACGTCCAACAGACACCGCTCTTATCTTGGGACACAGTTTGCACCCTGTACTCTCACTGTATGTAAGATTCCACAGACGAACCGCAACATTATACTGTACATAATATATATGACTTAGATATGAGCTTACACACACACACACACACACACACACACACACACACACACACACACGTATTGTATGCAGGATAAGATAACAAGACCTAAACACATGCTCACACTACCTACCGCCGATGAAAGTACACAGCAGCAAGGCCACAGTGCAACACACACATGCACATAACAGGTCAAAATATGACCAAATACAGCCGAATATTCAGCTGTTCGGCCGAAAACACAAATCCCATCAACACTATCTGACGCACTCATTCTCACACATGCTTATCATGAGACATACTGCTTCTCGTGTTAAGCAGTGGAGCGAATGTTACCCGATATTTTCGTCTTATGACTTTGCTCGAAATACACCTCAGACTCATTTTTCTTTGTTGTTTCGGTCTCTTTACCACACGTATCTCAGCAGTGGTGACGTGAAGGCGGAACCACCTGAGTGCATTTACATAAAGAAAGTAAGAAAGAAGGAAAAACATTCACCGATGAACAGATGATTGAGCTCAATGAAGATATCAACTGATTTTCATCTGTTTCAGAACGTCACACAGTCACTGTCTTCACCCAGTTTGTTTTTTTTCCCCCCCCAATTCTACACACTTATTTTATTCCTGTTCTTCCTGTGTGCCTCAAATACACTTATTAACAGAGGATACTGAGACAGTTACATGAATCCAAAACAACCTGAGATTAAGAGAAGTTGAGAAGTAAAAGCACGTCTTATTGAGTAGGAGCCAATAATCAAACTTTGACTTTGTCACTGTATTATCTGGACATTACTATAATTGTACATATTATTAATAAATAACTGCCTCTCCTGCCTTTTATTGTGTTTTCCTTTTAAAATTGTTTCTAAAACTGACACGTTTAACTGAGTATTAAGTGCATATTGTCAGGTATTCTCATTATACAACCTCAGGTTTTTACTTAAACCTGAGATTTGAAAGTAGCACTGATATAGACATACATGGGTTATTGGAATATACAGTCCCCTGCCTCTTTATTAGATATATTAGGTAAAACAAATATCTAATCAGCCAATCACATGGCAGGAACTCATTTAGGCATGGTCAAGATTCGAAAAAAGTCCCCTGACGTGATGAGTCTTGATTTCTGCTGCGACATTCAGATAGTCAGGCCAGAATTTAGTCCTGTCAAATAACGAAACCATGGATACATACTTTCAGGCTGCTGCATGTCAATATGAACCAAATTCTCCGTTTCCTGCATCTTGTGGAATCTGCCAAGAAGTAAAGCAGTTTTGAAGGCAAAAAGGGGTCAAGACCCTTAATAGTGAGGTGTGGCCAGTAAATGTAGTGTTAAAACTCAAAGCTGGCACACAGCAAACTTGGTTATCTGCTTAATTAGACATATGTGGCAGCAACCTGAACCTTCAGTCTCCAAAGAAATTTTATGTTGAATGCCGATGCATGTCATAGCTTTTCCACTAACTCATTGTTAACAGACTTTAGGTACATGGAAATGTCTGGCGGATGCTTTTGTCTTTAGACACCGGGGGGTGCTGCAGCTCATTCTGCATCTCTGACTCAGAAAATGAGGACTGTGAACCAAAAACAAATCTTGAAGAAAATTTGTTAAATCTATTTACAAGTTAGGCTATGAAGACTGAGTAGTGCCTTTTGTTAAGTGGACCCTACACAGTTGCTTCGTAGTAACAAAGGAGGAGTGACAGGAACATGAAGTCCAGGCAGACTTTTAGCACCATGATGTGGCTGAACACTGAAGTACATCTCACTCCGTTCACTGCTGTTGTGTGATACGAAACCGATGTCAACTGCAGCCCTCGCTGCAATAATACTATAATTCCCTACTGGGCATTTGTTGCAGTGCAAAGAAAAACAATTCAAACAGACTCAAATGCGATCAAGGTATTTTATTTTTCAAACAATCTGTATTAAGACATGAATTCATTCAACACAATCTTGAAAGTTTAAAGTTTAGTCTATGAAATACAATCTGGAGTTAATCTCTCACAAGGAACACAGACGCGCGCGCACACTAAAACATTGCAAAGATGTCTTTCTAAAAAACGAACCAAAAAGTTATTGAAAAAGAACAGGAGATATTGTGTTTCTGTCCAAAGAGCCACGTCGATGTAGAGCTCCCCATGTTTTGATCTGCCTCACTCCCCGACTACAGCTGCTAATCCTGTCACACGGGATTGATTAGAAATATAAGTTAGAAGAGAAGAGTGCCTCATGAGATGATTATCTATCAGCCATTTATCGATACTTAAGAGTTCACAAAGGCAGTTTTTGGATTACATCAAGCGTCCCAGCATGTGATTGTGTTAAACCGACATTTTTTTTTGTGTATGTGTGATTACAAACAAAAGTGAGAGCACAGAATGATTTTTGTAACACACAAACTAGCCTATGTTAAGTCTGCTGAAGGCCACTGGAGAATCACGACCTGCAAGTCACACTCGCATGGACAATTTTGAAACTCTTCAAACGCTTGTATTGCTTTAAATTAAAAAAAAAGGAAGAAAGAAAGACGAACAATCCTCCAAACCTACAACTCAAGAGTCAAATCACACAAATTCAGCGGTCAAGTCTGTCCAAGCTTACGGCCAGACTGACGCAAATCTTCCCAGAAAACTAATGAGCTGTGAGGTTCAGGTCTTTTAATGGTCGTTGGCACAAAATGAAATAGCACTTTCACAGCTTAAGGTGCATTTAGGGAAATCATCAACCATAACCACTCGTCCGTCTTCCAGACCGCAACACCATTAGAAGATTTTCTGCTGCACGAAATGAGGCAACAAGCTGAGTGTTTGGGAGTGACGCTCTCGGTCGGGTTGGCGACAAACGTTTGTCAAAAGGCTTTCATGGTTAACGTTAATAATTTAGCTGCAGTGCTCTCCAGAAAACCTGCCAGCACAAACCATGCAGTTAAAATGACGAGAGTTAAGTGATGCTATGGCTTTTTGATTTTGTTTACATGGAAGTGATTATTTTTTTGTGTATGCAGGATATTTCACGCAACTGCGAATGGAGTACATTATGGAAGTTATGTGTTTAAAAGAGGGGAAAACGCACTGATTTTACACATCAAAGCTTTGCATACACTCAAGCTTGAGCTCTCCTACAATTTGGATGATTTTCATCTTTTCATAAGCCGTCCATCATGCTATATGTGTGAAGTAGCCAGATTCATGTTTAACACTTCAGAATCAGATCTTTTTATTTCCAGGCATGCATCCACTATCCTGTACACTGAAGCTCCCACAATCACACACTGCAATTTCAGTTAAAGATTCAGGTGTGCAAAAATGTAGTCTCAAGCAAGAATTTTTGTCGGCCTTCAGCCCCGAGCAGCGCGACCCGACATCACACGAAGCACCTACTGACACCAAAAACAGACTCTGACGTGTAAAATCAGTGGAATTACTTTCTATACTTCATGAAAACTAAAGATTATTGGCTCGTTTGTGGCGTGTGAAGAGCCGATGACCCCACACCACAGACTATTGGGCTCCTAACATCAGCGTACTTCTGTCTTCATGATCATTGCGATCATCTCCTGAGAATATTATCAGCCTGTCACACCTCTGTAGGCCATTTACACCAGAGGGCAGATCCAACCTCAAGTGTCTGAATCCCAGCCACATCTGACTCCTCCGCTAACAACAGACATGTATGTTTCTGTCTGGATAGATTTTTAAGACTGTCCACATATACACACACAGTTGTCTCCTGCTTAGCTATAACAACTCCTAATTACACCCGGACTAGTTTAATGAATGACAGAATGAAAGGGGAATATTTGGTGGAGGGGGGCAAATAAAATATCCCATCTCTCCGTTAGACTCGGGTATAGCTTTGATCTCTCAGCCTTAAAATACATTGTGCTTAGATTAATAGAGCGGTACACACTTTCATATAAATACAAATCTGTCGTATAGATGTACATTCACTTTTTATTTCTCAATATAGACTCATTTACATATTTTATAAAATAGGCTTCTCAGGATAAGTCACGCTACTCTCCCCACTACAACATTACACAATCAACATGTTAAAGAAGCGCTTAGATCACCTGTGCAGAATGAACCTACATTTTTAGGAGCAGACATCACTCACACACAAACACACACATACACACACAGTTTAACTTGATGTGTGCACATTAACTTTTGTTTTTTCCTCTACATATTCATGGCTTTACTCTATGCTGGCTCCTGCTGTGAGTACATCCTCAACACGTTACACTGGATTAACTGGACATATATTAACTTATCTGTTATTGCAATTCTCTCAATAGATTCTTGTCTGCTGATTATTTGAAGTTAGAATATATGTTGCCCAAAAAATAAAACAGAAAGAAAGAAAGAACAAAGAAAAAGCATTTAAAGTCCATTTAAGAGATAATATGGATTTTACTTAAGTGCACTTAACTGGCACAGGACATTAATCTTGACGAGGGAGCAAATATAATTGTGCCTCTTCTTCGTGTGATTTCAGTAAAGAGATTTTTGGGGGTGGGAGCGAGGGGGTGGGCATATAGGGGTGGGGAGTGGGCTCACAACCCTTCCAAAAAAAGCATCTCACCTTCCCGAGTCCAAGGCACTGCTTTAACTGTAAACATGGCAGATTGATAAAAAATAAGGATTTGATCATAGAAAGCACAAGTGCCAGAGCTCCGGGACGATTGTAGTTGTAGACGTTTGAAAAGTAGGTCATGGCACATAAAAGATACTTAGGAATAAAAACACATTCGCTTAAGGGGAAAACAACTTTGATACAGTACTATATAATCTATTTCAATGGCTTACATGCACACCAAAGTATCTGTGTGAGATATACTTGTAAATGTATGTTTGCTGAAGGTGCTTTCCATGCCCATTTATCGCATACTCTCAGAAAATTAACCACCTATTTATAGAACTTTCGATTAAACGCTCTGTCCTGAATTTACACTGCAGTCTTGATAGCCTTCTTCGTTTTTTAATGAATAAAATATATCTCCTTAGCTTAAAGAGCAGGCTTTAACAAACCTTCCTACAGATCACTGGCTAAGATTCAGTTTATAATTCTTATAATATTTACATAATAGTTCTTGATGTACAAGTTGGTGAACAAACAGCACATTTTCCCAGCAACCACGCTAAACATCCACCTCTGGCAGTGCAGTGAACCAAGTGACTCACTGAACAAAAAGCTCCATTCATCAAGCCTCTTCCTGATAAGGCTGCCTCATGCTTGTACCGTAGTGTTTGGTGTAGAGGAACAACCAATCTCTCGCTTAAGCAGCTTCCTGAAGTCTAATTCCCCTTAAAAAAATTAACAAAATCTAATCTATGCAAAAGAAACACAGAATCATACCATAACACCACTAACTCACATTTTGGATTGGTATATTGAAAGCAAAATATTGGTTAGTGATCTGTAGGAATAGTTTCTTGGTCAGCATCCATAAGCTCCTCTTTCCCTTTGGCCTTGCTTCAAACCTCTGCTGCAAAATATATACGGTGAACTTTGGCAGAATGTACAGATATAAAATATATTAAGTCTCGTGAGTTTCAGCTGTGCTCTCCAAAGTGCCTGATGAGATGGAGCCCTCTGCGGTACAGCAGAGTCCCCATTAATCGAATCTTTCTACTGGCCCAGGACAAATATGACTTCTATCACACACAGAGGGCTGTTCTACCGCAAATGCCTGGACAAACACTTCTCACGAAAAAAATCCACACTAACAAAATAGTCTAAGAACTAAAATATAATACAGTAGAGTAGATCAGAGTGGTAGGAAGGTAGCAAACCCTCCTCCCGTGTCTCACTAACATCCTCCTCCTCCTGACAAATCTCCCGTCCCCTCTCTCCCCTTCAGAGTTGCCGTCATACTCCAACACTGCTAGCCAAATATATGAACTCCCCTGCTCAAAACACTCCACGAGAATAGTATATATTGCAATATAATGGCAACGTAATTACAGTAAAATTAAAAATACCAGTAGGCTAATACCAATACAGAATCACTACATATAAATATCAAATTTGTGTAGTTTTGAAAATCTATGGAAACAAAAAAGTTTAGATACAAGCCTGATGAGACATACAACTGATCGTTTCGCCTAAACTACAAAAAGGCAAAGCAGGAAGTTTTCACCGTACTCATTCTGAGTACCGTATAGTATGGAGACTTCTGATTGATCGTTCAAAGTGAATTTATTCTGTTATTGAAGGATTTTAGGCTTATTTGCCAGTGATTAAGAACTGAATCATATTTTGGTTTGGTCAGAGAAACAAAGTAAGAGTTCCTTTAACTGTCTACTGTAGATTTAAAAAAAAAAAAAAAAGAAGAAGAAGAAAAAAAAATTTAAACAAGCTACTTCGCCGGACTTTGTCCCTTTGTAATATGTTTGTAATATTTCTTTGAGCCTCCCTGAATCTGTAGAAGCCTCAAAATAACCAGGGGCCACGAGCCGTTGCAGGTGTTTATCGTCTCACGTCGGCTATGCAAGAGGCCTGCAAATGATTCGGATCCAAGTCTAAGGTGCTATCTATTTACAGCTTCATTTTGATATATACCATTAGTAAATAATGCCTTCCTCAAAAGTACTGGAGAACCATCAAGGAATGTTAACATACTTCACAATTAGGAACTAAATATTTACGACTGAACACGGGTCCACAAAGAAAAGGAAATCAAGACAAGAATATATACAGTACAAATGAAATAGATGGTATCAACATATGAAGCTCATCGGCTGTTTTTCACGGTATCCTCGAGGGAGAATGTTTTCACGGGGTCACGGTTGAAACTGCGTCTTAAGGAGTGTAAGTTGGAATGGATTTTTAAGATTGTTTTTGTATGTATCTGTGTGTGTTGTGTGTGTGTGTGTGTGTGTGTGCGTGTCTCTTTGGACTATGAGTGCTTGAGTGTGAGCTTGCTGGAGAGAAAAGAGAGAGTGATGTTCACGTTTGGTGCATGCGTTAGCGCAAATTTCGGATGCACTTCTTGCTTCGATCCCTGCTGGGGTCCTTTCACCAGTTCATGATGCAGTTTCTGTTCAACGTCATGAAGTAAACCTGGCTGCTGCCTCCGGACCGCACTGATGCGAAAAACACCTGAGGATAGACACAATCGAGATGCATGTTATTCCTTTTTAAAGATGTTACCAACAAGCTGCATCCAGGAGCTGATCAACGCTGTTAAAAGGTGTTAATGGCTGGGACGGTGTGCTGGAAAGGCACTCGAGGTAATCACCGATTCACATATAAATAACTCTTTGTGTATCTCATGAGCTTCGGGGTTCTGGTGACAAGATTACTTTCTTTCAGGGTAGCTGCACACCTCTGCAATCAGTGGCTAAGCTAAGCTAATCAGCTGCAGGCTCTGTGTTCATACTAAAAGCAGAGTTAACCTTCTACAAGTGTTTCTATGTTTACCTTATCATTTCTCTCGCAGAGGAACTTCAGCCGCTGAGCTCTTTTGTGCATAAAAACACCGTCCAAGTGGCCAGTCTCCACAGAGCGGATCTCAATGGCCTTTTCTCCCCAACCCATGATCTGGTTTGAGCAGATATGAGCTGCAGAGCACAGTGTAAGGTTAGGACCGGATTAACCAGTTACAGTCTTTACAATTCAATGCTGCTTGGTGTGACCCGTACCAACAGATGTAGGCATCTCGCCCCACTGCAGGACAACGTCCTTTATTATGCGCCCATATGTGTTGACGTAGACGCCCTCGTCCTCATAGCACAGCAGCATCTCCATGCCGTCTGAGCTGGGCAGGAACACGATTGCGTGTGGTGTCACTTGGCTCTGGATCTGTTTGAGATAGAAACCCGGAGGGATGAGCTACTGTCTGCTTTATATTTTACAAATCGTTGCCGTAAAAACTTACGTGAACGGGAATATAAATATCATAGTTGTTTCCAGAATCCACATCAATGGCGTGGAAGCCAGCGCAAGATCCATAGATGACCTTCAACCTCTGGCCTTCCTCCACTGTCAAGTCGACCAAGACAGGCCTGTGTGGCAAATCTGAAAAAGACTGGTTTAAAGGGGTGGAGGGTGATAGGATGCAGAAAGGGAGAATGAGAAGATAATCAACTTGAACCCGCTTCTGGTTGACTGCCCTTGCATAACTAATCCAGCTCTTACGAAAGGGGAGACTTACCTTGAAGGCCATGAATTTGTGATAAGGTTTGGGCGCCCAAGCATAAACTTCCACCGCATTCTTCAAAGCAATCACCAGGAACTTTATCCTCTCGTATTTCACTAGACAGAACAAGCACAAGGCCATCTGACATCAGACACTTGTAATTAATAATTTACTGTGCCGAATGCATTCATCACCAATTTCTCAGGAGTTTAATAAAGACCACGGATAAAAAGCCATCATCTGTCACTCACCCACTTTGTAGTGTACACAGCCCTCCATCTCTCCCACTGTGGTCCAACCCTGCTTCTTTTCTACCTCAGGATCATTGTGGAGGATTTTATTCCTCAGCCATGCCAGGTAGTAGACACGCACTTTGTTTTTCTTGCCTTAATAGATGCACAGAGAGAAAGATCAATTATAAATCTGACTACATTATAGTAATTATTTAAGTGCATTTATATAATGTGGTTACATTATTTTTTTTTATCCTGCAATTAAAGGTCGGGAAATTACAAAATGCCACTAATGGCACAATTAAAAATGCACGTTTTTCAGCCACAGCAACACAGTCTTCTCTCAGTCTACTTGCCTTTTTAGACTTTGGCCTCACAGAAAGGAAATTAAAGTTGAAGGGTCATTGTTTTTGACATAGCAGAGGAGACTCACAACATATGACACAGCTGTCAGTACAGTGAGTGAATAAAAAAAGCAGTGAGAGACAGCTTTGTAGGGGATAACAGCCAACTTTTGTTAGTATTTTCAAATTTAGAAAAAAGAAGCTTGTTTATCATCTCATGACCAAAGGACAGACAAACTTAACCAGCTGCAGCAACAGCAGTGGGCAGCAGTTGTGACCTGATATGGTGATGAGCAGGTTGAGGCCCTCCAGGACGTCCATCTGCTGGAACCTGCGAGAGTTGATGAGGGGGTACACCTTGCCCTGACCACTACGATCCAGTAGCTTCAAACCATTCTCCGTGCCTACCAAAAGGTTCACACCTAAAGACAGACACACACACACACACACACACACACACACACACACACACACACACACACACACACACACACACACACACACTTCGGTAAGAGTGTTTGCATTTTGCATTGATATTTTTTCATTAATAAATACTGAACCGGGTCTTACCCCAAAGTGCAGCGCACAGGATCTCAGAGTTAAACCTCTTCTTATACTTGCGGATCTCTGGTGTGTCATTAGGAGGGCGTGTGTTGGTGGGATTGACATTCACCATGGATCCTTTCCTCACTTCCATCTTCAGCTGATCAAACCTGGAGCCTACACATAGAAGCAGCAATGGGAATGGCTTATTTGAAGAGGGAAAACACAAATCAGTACAAAATACATATATACTAATGTTTCAATAATCCTATTTTAAATCAACATTACATCCATTATCAAGTCATCAGACTTATTTTTGTAAATAAAGGAAAAGTATTCTGATGCAAAAACAAGGTTAAGGTAGTGAATATTTCGCTCACCACTGACAGATATGTTATCGCCTGTACCTCCTGGTGACTGGTACATCCCCAGATCCACAAAGGTAGTGAAAGAGGATTTGCCAGATGCCTTAACCAAACCTCTGGACTGATACTGGGAGAACAGGATGTGTGTGTTAGTTGTATATTCTTGTTTAAGTCTACATTTCTTCTGAAAATGTATTTTTCTTCCATCTCCAAGTGTTTTAAGTGCTTGTGTGACATCAAAACAGCTTTAAGAGCTGCACTACTGATATTTGTAAATGCATTCAGTTATGGGTGAACTTCGTGACTGATCTGATGGTAAATGTGGAACACATCGGGAGGGAGGGGGGAGGAGGAATTTAGGGCTGATATACTTAGCATCAGTAACACTTACATCGTAAACAGAGTCCTTCCCAGGAGAGGAGTGAGTGGCTGAGTCAGTGGGGGAGTGAGAGGGCTGCACCACATCTGGCAAGTTAGTGTATCCGTTATGGCTGCGCTTCTCTGGGGTCTTTCAGATGAAATAAACACAAAACAAACAAACAGAATTATTAAGTATTACATAATGATATGACAGACTCAGATTAGGATAATCTGCTGCACCAGTTACTCAGAAACATTTAGCACATAAACAGTGACTCTGACTTTGAAAAGTTACTTTAAATGTTCAATACTGTAACAATCAGTAATGGACATCGTGCAGTTTTCTGTCTCCATTATGTGAACGACCCCAAAATCATTATCTGAGTTGTAAAGGTTCTGTCATGCACAACTACTGGATGCTTTCCCAGTCGAATTTCTTTCAGGAAAAACTGAACATGCATGAGCTGTTTTAAAGCCACATTAAGGAAAAATTAGTAACAAAGAAAATAAAAGTCTAAACTGACAGGAACCTACATGCACAGCCATAAAAGCTATTCATTAAATACAAATTTATCATAAACTTTTTCACAAGTTTATGATAAATTACACCCTATATGTCCTCAAAACGGTATCTTACACATACTCGGGAATGAATGAATGAAGAATCTCATCTGCACGCTGCTATAAAATGTGATCCTGTCAAGATAATATTTGACGTGCCCCGCCAGGCTGGAGGACTGTCACTGTTCTAATGTGTCGCAGAGGGATGTGGTGCTGTCACTGGAAATGGTTTTAGGATTTGCATTAAAAACTGAAAGCATTCAACATAAAAGTAATCAACATTCTTCCTCTGTGTGCTCAGTGTGTTGTGTATGTCATTTTAGCACCAATGGCAGACTATTTAATAGCACCATATATTTCCCTGGTGATCATTAGTATCCCTCAGATGGTATAAAACATGGACGCAGCTTCCAGGTCAGAAAAATGAAGCCAGTGCAGAAGTTTCTTAACCCTGAAGGCTACCAGATGGTGATAATTGTGGTTGCAAAAAGACATTCTGTCCTACAGAAGCACATGTGAAATCAGCATTATCTGGACCTCTGTAAACCTTCCTCATGAGTTAAAGATGAGCTGTTTTGGGTCATACTGAATAAAAAATTAAGTCTAGTTTGTAAATCTTTGTCCCACTATGTCTCAAAAAGGAGAATTATCTTGGATAGACTCATTTCATCCCTCCCTTCCTCCCCATCACATCCCTTTTTTTTTTCTTTTAACTGAAATGGAGACTATAGAAACGCTATTCTCGAGGCTTCAAAACACAACATTAGAAACCAATCGATGGCATCATGGTAAAAATGTCCTCCTTTTATATAACTGTGGCCTGTCACAAATATACATTTTGTGCACTTTCAAACTCACACACATATGCACAAAACTACTGCACTTCATTAAAAGTGACAACTCATTATGAGCCATCTGGAAGACACATGCTGTCATGGCTGTCTCTCAAAAAAAAAAAAAAATCAAAAGACATTTGACAATCTAACTCGGGCTGGCTAAAGGCTGTCTTCAGGCAACATAGACACTAAAATAAAAGGAGTTAAAAGAAAAGAATAATTAAAGTTACTAACAACAGCTGTGCAATACAGAAGCTGTGGTTTCACAACCTCGCAGTCCACTGTTACGCGACACAGTGTTGTACGTGTTCCGGTTTCTGATTCACTTGCGAGTGCTTGTTAAGCACTGGTGCAAAATGTGGAATCTTCTTTGCTTTCAGTGCATTGATGAAATCTGAAAGCTGCCAACATATTTATTTGTGCATGTACAATGACTCCACATTACATAATGTCTTCTTTATTTGGCCATTTGTATACACTGTATATGTAAAAAAGTATAACACCGTTGACGTGGACCAGAGGCTCTTGTCTTCCTGCTTTACAATATTCTGTGACACAAACTGTGTTGATTTCTCCGTGAACTCAATGCATTTTAAGCATCATTACATATGACTCACCCTCTGTACCAGCATGGTCTGATCCCCATAGCCTCCAGCTTGCTCTCCTTCTCCTGCCTCGCCCTCATCTTCATGAACCACCATGGTGTTGACTGAATCAGTGTCTGCATCTCTGTGGCTGAAATCAAAAAGGATGTAGGATGCTGATTTTACACAAGCAGGTTACTCTTCATTTAAAAGCAAAGCTCACACTGATCCCTGAATTGTAAGTATTAGTTGGTGTTACCGATCTGTGGGGCTTTCTTCCTCCTCTGCTCCCTCGCCGCTTTCGCTTTCTTCGCTACTCTCGCTGCTTTCCGAAGAGGACGAGTAATCGTTGGCTTTGACTGGAGGTCTTGGCGGCTCCTCGGCACGCTCCTTGGCAAAGAGGCCGTGGTCCTGCCAGACAGGATTGCACATAATCTCAGCTATCAAAGAAAATAGCAGCTAACACGACAGCATTACACAGTATGCAAGTGTTTCCCATATACTGCCTTTATTTGGTATATCGTTTTTTCCTAGTGGCACACAGACCAGGTCGCTGTCGCAGTGGCGTTTGCCCAGTCAGACCTGGACTTCACCATGTTGGACTGCAGCTGGTGAGATCCAGTGTGAGCTGGATCTCAAGAGCGAAGCATGTGAGTGAGGGTCACTCGACGAGCCTACAGAGCTGTCGAAGCTGCGGCCTGAGATGGTCCCATCGAAATCAGATCTTACACAGCAACACTAGCCTAATAAACAATAATATTTAATAATAAACCTTGAAACGCGTGTGTGCTTCGTTTTGTGTGCTCAACACAAGCACACCTTCCCAAAGCGAAAACTGCTGCTGCCACACATAAATCTAATTCTATGGGAAACACTTCATGTACTACTGATAAACAATCCAATCCAAAGACAGCTGGTAAGGCAGGCATCGGGATGATGAGCTGAAAAACAGCAGCGATGCAAATGACTCATAATGGATGCAGGTGTTTAGTGAAAGGTGTTCAAACTGCAACAGAATACATGCAAAGTCCTTAGAAAGGATTTTACAGAAGGAAGTTCATTTTATTCCAAGAATAAAATGAGATTTACGTGATGAAAGCAGGCAGTGTAGGGCATGCCTTAAATTCTGTACAAACACTGACAGTAAATGCAAATACCAAGTCATGCAGGAGCATCACAAGCACAGAAGAGACATTGATACTAACCTCCCCTATAGCTCTCTTGTAACTCTGCACATTTAAGGTAAAGTTAAAAAATAGGGATTTAAAAAAAGAAAGAAAGAAAAGGAGCAGCATATATCAGTACTGGCTCAGGAGTAAAGTTGAAGTGAAGAGAAAACCTCGAGTTAGTTTTCTATTAATTCATTTACAGAACAGGTGCATTTAATTTAAAACTAAGCGTAAGCACAGCGCATTAGTGTGTTTTTTTATTTTACAGATGCTTGTCTGTGGCGAGCACCCCTTTGAGTTCTGTTAAAGCTGGCTATACAAGTAGGCACAGTGAGGAAACAGCCACTCACAGCAGGACGCCCAGGCCGGGAGGAGGTTCGAGATTCTCCTGGCTTGTGACGAGGATCGTGGGAGAGAATGGGCGAATCCATTTTGGAGGAACCTGAAAATAACAACGTCACAGAGAGTAGTTATGCTTCTGAAAATACGCTTACTGCAAAGACAGTCTGCTGAGAAATGGCACTGGGGAGATGGGAACTCACTGAGGATGCGATGCCTCTCTAAACTGCCCGTCTGGGGAAGATTGGATATGATGCTCATGCTGTCTCCTCTCTCCCAGCGATCATTGCGACTGAGATCTGGATTGCTGCCATGAGGTTAGAGTGAGGATAAAAATCAATTAAATCAAGTTGTCATAGATATTTATCCTATTAAAAAGCCACCAAAATTAAAGAAATCTCAGATCAAAGCATGTCTTCAGTACCTGGCTCTTACTGGGTGCCTTATACCAGAGGTTAGGTTGGTGTTGAGAGCTGTGGCGATAGACGCAGTCCTCTGTGGAATCTAAGAAAAACAATGGCAAAGTCTTACATTTTCCAGGCAGCAACAACTTTCATGAAGACTGTGTCTTGTAGACCAACCACTCGAAGATGCACAACAGCTTTTATCATGCAAATTTATTCCTAGTTGGTCGAGTCTTCCCTAGATGTAAGCAAATGAGCTCAACGTACTACCAGCAGCTTCTCTATGAGGTACGCATTTAATGTCTCATTAATAGCTGCAGCTCAGTGAACAGTTGAGGTAACAAAAAAGTTCAAACTTAGGTTGGACGCCGACTACAGAGTCCAAAGCAGCTGCTGAATCTTACCTTGGGTGGAAGTTCTACATCTGGCAGGCGGATCCATGGGCCACGATCCTCTCTGATTTGGTGTGCCTGTGGTGCCTGGGTTTCAGAAGTGGGGTCTGAATTCTGACGCACCAGCTCTCTGGAGTGGATAGGGCGGGGTGTGGGGGTCAGGGAAGGATCCTGGGTAGGGAAGGCGGACATGGTCTTAGTGGGCTGGTCACAGAGTGACTGAGAGCGAGGGACAGGGGCAGCATAAGGCTTCAGAGGAACCAAGTGAGCCATCTGGAACTGCAGGGGACAGGAGCAGCAGCAGCACACCGGGAGGGAAGCGCAGCAGTGGAAAGAAGAGCGAAAAAGGAAGGCAGGCGCAGCGAGGGTGAATGGTCGCATTTGTAGTTCAAGGTGATTTTGAGAGGGAAAAGAAGAAAAAGAAGGCATAAATAAGGTAAGAAAAAATTAAGTTGAAGGCAGCAGAGGAATAAGAAATAGGAAGGTATAAAGCAATTGTATCTGCTCCAATTAAGGGCAGATTATTATTTCAAACTCTCAGAAACACCCACCTTGCCCTGCCCTCCTTGGGGTTCAACAGGCCTTTGCATCGGTGGGGTCTGCGCAGACTGGACCGCTCCTGACTGGCTGATTGAGTCAGAGCGTGACTGGATGGCAGTGTCGGAGACAGTAGTGCAGATTTTGGGTGAGCCCTGTCTGTTGAGCTTACTTCTCTCCTCCACCTGAAATAAGGCGTGCGAGAGGAGAATTTACTCTGTAGTGTTCGCTGCTTTTACTGTCTAATGATTAAAATGCCGGAATGCTGGTACCTCACGGGCCCAAGTCGGTTTGTTGTTGGGCTCCAGGTTTTTGTTGTAGTGGTAAAGCTGAGGTTTCTTGTCTTGCTGCTGTTGTTGCAGAGACACCAGGTAGGCATGTTCCTGTTGCAGCTGTCTCTGCAGCCGCTCAGACTGACGCTGTTCCTCGAGCTGCTTGCGTTTATATTCCTGAGCAGAGAGAAACACTGCACTTAAGACATTGCTTGCCTCAGACTGGACACAAAAGCACAAGTCAAATCTGCAGATTACAGCAGATGCAATGATAATACACCGGACCTGATTTCAACCAGAGACAACACATGTTTAGGGCTTTAACATATCCAAGTGCTCCTATTTCAGTCAATTACCAGCCCACATGAAAATAATATTGATCAGGTCTGTAGCTAAATGCTTTTGTGCCGTATGTTAGACAGTGCAAAAATGAGTCATCTGACTTATTGGTTTTTTATTGAGTTCTAGGCATGGGTCTCTAACCCTTTTGATGGCCAGTGCATTCAGAAGAAAACATGAAATAACAGAGAAAAAGCTTTGGAGGTTAAAATGAGACTTTCTACCATGAATCACCACAACATAGGCTAAACTTCACAGTTTTCTTTCAACCGAGAGTGAGTAACGGAGTCCTTACAGGCAACTGAGCACTAGATTTACAGGCCAGCTGATGCTGCATTGAGTGAGAGCAGTTTTAACCATAATTTTCTTTCATCAAGCGAATTTGCACGGAGAAATATTATAACAATCCTGTTATAATAAAAAAAATACTGTCTATATGAACTATTTGTTCAGGAGTTTATCACATAACAAGATAAGGAACCAAAACATCAGAATAAAAGAATTAAACATTCGCAAACTGACAACGTTTTCAGAATCAGCTTGTTTTGGATGACGTGGACAGCAGGGGGTTTCTCTGATTATGTATAGTTGGGAGTGTCATATTTCTCTACATTGATTACTCAAACTGTACTGATCTTCATCTAGGAGATGATTATAGGAAAACGGAGAAAGAACAGAGTTTTGTGTTTTTGGCAGTGAAGTTGCAGAGCGCCCTCTGGAGGTCAAATTATGCACATCAACAGTTACAACCACGCTGAACGGTGTTTCTTTCATCTCTTCTTTGCTTTGTTTCATCTCTTCTTTGCTTTGTTTCATTTTCATGCCACTTTTTGACAAAAACGCACAAGTATGTATTTATGAAAAAATGCCAAAACCTCATCCCACCTGTGAGGCATCATTTGAATGTTTGAAAATAATAAATTTCCTTAAAAGTCCTGATCTTAACCCCGCGGAGGTATTTAGGGCATGTTGAATAAACTTTTTTTAAACATATTGATGAAACAAAAATTGCTTTGTAGGAGGTTTGGTCCCAAGTTCATTTTCTTGACTGGTTAAATCTAAAGCAGCAACAGAAACAATCTGATGGAGGCTGCTGTCGCTAAAAGAGCCTCTGCCATTCGCTGAGTTCACTTCTTCCTTCCTGATCACTCAGCGCTTTCATGAAAACTTGTACAATTGTGACCGTTTGTGCATTATCACTTTAGTCAGAATATGTTCGTCAATAATTGTATCAACGATCAGACCACATTTTGAATCAACTTTGAAATGTCAAATTCAAAAGGATTCAGTGTTGTTCACATCCGTGTAGCTGTCGATGTGAATACCTTCTTACAATGTAATTTGGCTGACTGGAAACATCCTGCAACTGTCACAGATATCAAGAAGTTGGGGTTATGACCTTGTGACTAATGGTTTTGGTTAATAGACAGTTTTTCACAACTTTTTTTTAAGGCACTACAGAAACATTCCTACTGGGTTAATGTTCCACCTAGACTTAATTTAAAATAGCAAGAGAGGAATGCTGCTCGCTATTTGACGATGTACTCCAATTGTGAGCTGGAGGTAGGCTTACAGTTACTGAACAAACTGGATGTATTAGAAGTAAATACTGTGATCCACAGAAATTTGGCCTACAAGGCCCATACACCTGAATATTTTGTCTCACTGCACTGTAGGGCAATTACGTGCAGCACACACATAAACGCCCCTTTTATGCCAAACCCAGAGGAAGGATAGCGCACTTGTTTTCAGCCTTGTGCTCTGGTTCCCTGTGAAGACCTACATACCCACAGGAGCTCTGTGCAAGACATTAGAAAGCATTTGAAATTCCCTGACGCCTAAAGTAAATAGGATAGGATTATTTTTCCCACTCTACAAAACAGAAACAAAGGCTTCAGTCTTGATGACAGCAACTCCTACACTCCACAGGTGCACGCAGAAACAAAGATGCCACGAGTGCAGCGATTCTACCCTTCAGTGTGCGCAAGATATCATTATACAATGAAAACTGCCCCCAAAATCTAGGTCACCGCATGTCTTTTAAATAACACGGAATACTGTGGGAGCTACATCCATATTCTGGAAAATGAACCGCTTATTTACATCAAGGTGCTCCACATGTAGAATCTTACAAACTCAAGCTGAGCTTTTATAGTCTGATTGAGAAAGAAAAAAAACAAAAACATCTCATCTCTGACTTTTATTCCATTTAAAAAGCATCTAAACCCAAACACAAGCAGGCTTGCAACACTGCAGTGTTTGGTTTGGAAAAAAGCTGCCCTCCTTTTCAGACAATATATTATAACCAGGAGATGAATGTGCAAGTCTCTGCAGTTTGAAGAGGAAATGATTAAGGAGTAATAAGGACTAGTTACCATTAACAGCGCTTGCTCCTGAAGCAACTGCTGTTGGAGGATTTCTAACTGCCGCTGCTCCTCTTCTAACTTATGCCTGATAAACTCCTGAGGAAAGGTAACAAGGGAGGAATGATAAACATTGAGGTGATGAAGGAGGAATGAGAGCATGATTGGGGGAGGGGAAAGACCATAGAAGCAGAGTTATGTAATATCAATCCAGTAACAGAAACCATGTGTTGCATGGATTAAAATCAACAATTTTAGTCTCAAAACAGTCACCACCCATGTTAAGAAGCTGCAACAGAGACTAATCATATGACCATTAAAACATACTGTCAGAGACCGTGAAAAGTGTCTAGATTTAAAATGAATGGCAGTAAATGTAAATATTTATCACGACACTGTGACTGATCTAAGGGACCAGACTGATATTTTAAAAAGGGGCTATTTGGCACTAAAAGGTGACTGTGCCATGATGCCAGACTCTTGTTCTACTGGGTAGACTGGAAACAGCATAAGAGGCGCAGAGAGCTCACCCACAGAAAACTCATCTCTGAGTAAATACACTAATTTAGACCCTTGCTGCTATGGCAACCTACTCCTGGAATTTCACCACCAGAGCAACCTGCACAGTGTTGCCGCTGGACACGCCTGCACTTCGCTCCGATTGGCCGACTGCAATCCCACTCCTCCTGTGGTTGGTTACCTGCTCCCTCTCTGCCAGCCTCCTATCTTCCTCCCGTCTCATATCGTCAAGTCTCCGATGGGGACCCTTTTCTTGCTGCCTCACCATCTCTCCCTGTTTTCTCTGTTGCTGGGAGAGAAGGGTGACAGGAAAAAGAGTAATGAGCACAGAGGATGTGGCTGCACAGAGAAATTAGCCTACTGTTAAGAAAATTCTCCCCTGCAAAGATATGAGGAGGGTGGGGGTGAGAGCTGCAGAAGTACAGGGCAGAGAAAGGAAGCTGTGAGTCATTCTCACAAACACACACCTAATGCATCCTAATCATCTTTTCAGTGTACTGCTTTGATTCAAACTTGAAGTGACAGTTTTTCCACTTGTGACTGGGGGCGCTTTTTATCTGCCTTTTTCTAAACAGAGACTGAAACACAAAGATTTGTTCTTTGTGGGGAAACGAGAGCCCCCGCGACTTGGCAGTGGCACTAAAACGCACTCGTACACTCAGTCATCGCTGACACTTTATCGGTAAACAAAAGAGGTAAATAAGATAGACAAGGAGGTGAAGAACGCACCCTCGCTGTAGTTATAACCCTGTACCAATGTTGCACAACGATTACAGCAACAACAGCAGTGTAGGTGCGCTAACATGTGCATCAAATCCTACTGAACTCCCCAGAGATTTCACAGATTTCCCCCCCAGCCCATCTCTAATTCACTGGGTTATGCAGGCATGTCTTTCAAAGTATTTAGCAACATGCTCAGCCTTTTCATTAATAATGTCTAACATAACATCCTGTCAAATCCTGACTGTGTGTCAGCTTCAAAGGAAGTTCAGATGCCGTGCAACAAAGACAACATTTTCATACAATTTATTGTCTGTAAGCTTTGAAGGGGTGGATATATCAACACTATGTCAGCTACTGTTAGAAGTACAATGCTGTACTTCTAAAAATATACAGTGAAAGACTGTTCAGGGCCGAAACATTGTGAATGAAGGTACTGAAAGAAAATAAAAAGCATAAGAATATTTCATTTCCAGTGATTCAGATCTGGAAATGTGTGGTCATTAATATTTTTTTGCTCTACTGCAAAAACTCCATTCATTCATCCTCTTCCACTCATCACACATAAATGGTTTTCTTACATTATTAAATAACACAAGCGGCCCTCAGTGCTGAGGTAAGGTTAGTGTAGAGCACTCGATCTTGGGTCACTATCACTAATGTAATTGAGCAATCATCGATTCTCAAATTGAGAAGAAAAAAGCATAATGACAATACATTTTGTAAACTCCATCACTTCAGAATACTTTGTTCTAGTCTACAAGGTGACCTGAGCTTAGTTCAGTACTTATAACTAGTTATTTAGTCACGTAGGTTGTGAAATCGAGACAGACAGGTGAGTGTACTGATGTGTCTCTCTCACTGGCCAATTTCAACATCTAAAGTATTTAAACATTGTTACTCTTACATGTGCTTTTGTAAGTCATGCCAGTTACACGGCATGCGCAGACAGCGTGAGGAAGTAAATCTAAAATGCCACTGCCGAAAGCAAACAAACATACTGAAATCAAACTCAAAGCAAGAAAAGGACCAACCAGAGACAGTTATGTGGCTAAAAGAGAAGGACAAGTACGGACAGACAATGAACTACATAGCTTCACTGCTTGAATTAAGATGTGCTGTCATATTGCATAATGTTTTTGTATCATGAGCTGGTAGTAAAACGTGCACATTTCTAATGATCGAAGATCAAGAGTGGAGGCAACTCAAAGTAACATGCTCTTGTTCCATCTCGAACAAAACATGTGTTTGCATTTCATAAATATTATCACCATAATTAATCAAAACTAACAACTCAAATCTGATGATAAGCAGCAAAGCGGTTGTGCAAATGTGGAGTAAACACAATATTAATATCTCAGAAAAGAACGAGCACTTGTAAAAAACACGGGCCTCCTTATCAGTCTTTCCTCGTTCTTATTTAAGGTGGAATCCATTTCAAAGTTCAATTCTCAATCACAGGAAATGATTCTTGTCTCAATTCCCACGACAAGCTGCAGTAAATATTTTACATCATGACTATTTTAAAATTACTGCTTTATTCGCTTTAGATTGTTTCGCTTTAGAAGGCCGTCTTCCTAAAAGAGTGGCGTGCACGAATAAATAAGCTACGAAAAGATAAACATTAATCAAGCTGTGCTATGCAGGAATTCCTGTTATTCCGACTAGTTTTAGTCGTAGTAAAACAGTGAACCCAGATCCAGCAGCCCCCAGTGACAGCTGGGCGAAAATGCCCACCTGCTCTTTTGCTGTAAGACTCATGTTTGTGGGATAAGCATGAAGCTTAAGCTACTAATTAACCAGATTAGCATAATGACTGGCAAATGCTCAAAAACACACCTACCAGGGATTCTGAATGTGCTGTAGCATCTCCTTTTTCTAATCTATACAAAACCTAAAGTGTAGAAGTGACACCAAGCAGTTTCTTTGACTTCATTGGGGTATTTCATTTGATCGTGTTTGTATTTTTTTCTTCAAGTTTTGTTATAGGTTATATTTAATTATTCTTAATGATTTGGCAGCTATGACACAATAATTTCCCAACTTCTGGAACAGATAAAGTCTCAGCTTATTTTAGGGGCAGGTCTGAGCTGTAACTAACCCTCTACAGTCACACGGAGGAACAAGAGCAAATGTTTCACTGTGTACAGATCTTTTTGTTTTTTTAGAGAGGTCAGGCTTTCTGTCCATATGCTAAGTTATGCCAACCTTCCTGTTTTGACACCCAGATTAGCACAGAGATGAGATGGGTATCATTCCAATTCCCACCAACGAAACGAATGAGCATACTGTATATCTCTTAATGTTAGAGTCTTCCTTTCAAAAGGTTGAATTTTACCTCTTCAAGTCTGCGACGCTGTTCCTTCTGTTCTTCGATGCGTTTCTGTCGGTCATGCAACAGTTGCCTCTTGTGCTCCTCGGGGTCCCGGCGCTGAGCTGCCAGTTGGGCCTGCTGTCTCTTGTGAGCCTCCGAGCGCTCTTTGTTCTCCTGCTGCAGACGCTGGAAGTCCCGCCGCAAGGTGGACTCACCCGGCACATTGAGGATTGAACTGAAGACCAAAAATCAAGATATGAGTGAAAAGAGAAACTCAAACAAGTCAATAAGTGTCCTTTGACAGAAATGCTAAAATTACCTTGACTCTCTGTCATCTCCACGATTGTCCTCCTCTTCATCACTACCACTGTACTCGTACTCTGTTTCTTCTGTAAGGAAAAATAAATTCAAGTCACTCTAATGTGAATTTTTTTGCTGACTGTCTGTGAACACTCTACAAAGCTGGTGCTACACTTGCTTACCCTTCTCTCCTCTTTTTTTGCGTGTACGGTCAATATGGTCTTTGAGTTGAATTCGGACCTGGCGTTCAGTGGGCTGATCCCTGATGAAGGAATGCTTGAGCAGCTGCTCCGTGGATGGCCGGCTGGGATATGTCTTTACAAGGCAGCTCTCTATAAAGTCAATAAATTTCTTGGACCTGGCAGGATGAGGAAGGTTAGAAGATAAGAAAACTTGAGCAGGAGGCAAGCTGATAGTTGGACAAGTACTGCACAGAATACAGATTCAACAACAATGAGACATTGAAGAGGATCTTTTCACATATAGCGGGGTAGGAATAATCTTTATCAGTATTTGAGAAATAAAAGACCTTTTTAGAAATGTTCCTCTGTTAGTCAAATGTGAACTAAGTTGTTAAGTTTTGCGGTTAATGCTAGCACCATTGTGTGACTATTGCCTTTTCAAAAATTACTTTCACTGATGGGGGGGCTAGTCGCTGTGATTAACCAGTTAAAAAAAGAAAAAGAAAAAAAGGACATAAACAAACAATGTGATTAACGATTGTTTGTTTCATTAAAATAGGACCATAAACCACATGATCACTGTTGAATAATGCAATGCAGCACAGTATAGTAACTGTGTAATTACTGGTATGTGCATCAGGTCATTAATGTCCATTGTATTCAACTGATCATGCACCTGGCTCCGTCCCCTACTTTTTTTTTTTTTTTTTTTTAACACTCATGTATTGGTAGAACATTGGCAGCAGCTTTTTTTTTCCCATGACAATTATAAAAACTGTGGAAGAAACATTGCATTTTTAATCCTGCGTGAGCAAAAGTAGATCCACTACTAAGTGGGTCCATTAACGACTAGCAGGAAAAGTAGCGGGTAGGAGAAAACATGACAAATTAGTTTAAATGCTTGCAAGCAATCAAATCTGGCTCATAAGGAGAACAAGTGCGCGACCTTTAATGCTTTGAAATGTGAGGGAGATTCAGCTATTGCAAATGCACCCAATTTATCTTGATGCACAAGATTTTGGAAACTAGACACCGTCCTTCAATTTCTTGTACCATCCACACGTTTCCATTCACATACAGCAGTAACCTGATACGCCAAGTGACTACACTACTACATCAGATGTAAACCGTGCCCTCCTGCACTGACCTACTTCTTTGCCATCACAATAGACTACGCTTATTTGCTGACTGTAGTTCATAAGTTATTGAATTATTATTTCAATTTAATGCAAAGTGATAACAATTACAAAGCCTGCAGTGAGGCAGTATGTTACCAGTTTATTACACAGAGGGAAATATGCTAGAACATTGTTTACTGAATGCACAATCCAACACACGCTAAGAAAAAAAAAGGCTTTTCAAACACTTTGATATAAGGCACTGGTAAGGCTGATAACTCACCACTTCTTCGATTTAAGTTTTGGAGGGGGGTTCCTGGGGATCAGGAAGAGGGCTCTCATTGGGTGCATGTCACACAAGGCTAAAGAAATAAAGGAGATTACTGGGGTTAAATCTTTCCGTCCATGCTGTGAGTCGATTTACAAAACAAAGAGCACATCAGAATGAGGGTAATGTTAGAGTATCATCCACTTCCACATGTGGCAGTTTGTGAATAACACATGCCACCATTATACATGTTTTCTGCATCCTCAAACATGGTTACAGCTGCTGTTATCCAATCGTTCCCAGTGCCTCAGGCTTATTGTTACACTGAATGTAAGAAGAAGGACTGTGAGTCATTGTGTTCCCAGCGTAGGTAGGTAGCTAAACCTGACTGGTTAGCTTTAGACTTTCACAGTAAATAGGCTTTTGTAACACAGTCTTTAGGACATATCCAACGTGACTGAGGCAGGAAAGAGGAAATTTTCATTTCAGCATTTTAAAGTATGCACGAACCACAGGAATCACAGTGAGAACATGCTCCATATAACATGCACTAAAGAAATGGCTCACCCACTGACACGATGTTGGCACTTTTCTAAAAATTCCCGGGAGTAGAAATTATTTTGTGCAAACGGTTACCTGCCGCTGTCCCTTTCAGTGTTTTACTACAGACAGTCCAAAAGCTCAACACTCAAACAATTACCTTTAGGAGGTAAAAAAAAAAAAAGCTAAAGATGAGCAAGGAGTGAGCATACTGTGCAACCAATGCTTTGATTCACCCTGCAAGGATCGTGAGCACATTACTAGAACCGGCACAATAAAGCTATCCCAGTGAAACTGTGACAAATATCATACAGAATCCTCGCCAACCCTGCTGATGATGGATGAATTCCCAGTAAATTTAGGTCATGTGATCAGTACAGAAATAAAAATACCAAGTGCAGATATTTAACTACTACTGTGACTATTTAACCTAATTAAGAATAATGTTTACTTGGAAGAATATTGATTACGGTAATAAAGAGCAAATTCAACATTCAGAACTAATAACTGACTATAATGCCCATCATGTTGTTATAGAATATAACAAAGAGAGCCAAGGCCAGTGTGGGCTTTAGCATAGTTATTATGCTTTTATTACACTTTTAAGCAGGTGTTAACAGATTCATAAAACCTGTCTTGCATTTAGGATTGGCAATATTATATTTAAAAAAAAACATATATATTAAATTGACACCAATTATACTAATCAATACTCAAAATTACTATTACATACTCATTTGTATTGCTATAAATAGTGCCATCGTTGCCTCCTCCAGTCGACACAAAACTTCACACAGCACTGCTGCAGACAGGCAGGCACACAGCCCCTCCTCTCACTAACAGCTAAAGTAGCTGACGCTCACAGCACCAAACAACATTTCAGGAGGAATATCGAGCGGTCGGGAAAGGTCCCGTTTCAACAACACTGAAGTTTTAAACAGTTATAATTGTTAACCTACTTAATCTCTATTTGATATACAACACACACGCACAGTTATGTTGTTCCTGTATTTTTTTTTTTACACTATAGCAGACAACTTAATCAGTGTTATTGATCTTATCATTTGCATTGTTTTAACCTCCATTAAAAGAAATGCTTCTTCTATCTGTATGCATTTTTCTGGGTATCAGTACCGAGTTTGAAATTCTAGTATTTTGACAATATACGCCAACTATACAAACTATACTTTATAATATAAATAAAAATCAACTGACAAATGGTTTCAGCATTACTATCAAAAGCAACCATTTTTAAAAATAGAGGCTAGCTGATCGCTTTATTAGTGGCAACCAAACTTCAGTTATCACCCTGATACAGTCAGTACATGCTGCATAATTTATCACGGTACAACACTATCTTGACAGTTGGTCTGTGTGCCGCGTGTCATTCACAGCAGCAACATCATGATCTGCAGGAGCTTTCTGAACTTTCAGAATGGTCTAAAGGGACAGCAGTGGCTCTACTCTGAAAATAGAAATTTTGTTCATCTCAAAGAAGGAACTACTGCACTCGTGATGTCAACGTTTCACTAAAGGGTTCAAGTTTACACACCAGTTTTCTGTAGACTTCATACTGAATGGTGTCACAAAACCACACCAGCCAGTGAATGACTCGAGTCTTCTACTCTAAAACTCTGCACATATATCAGTTTAAAAACAACCACCCACTTATCAAATGTAGGAGCGCACTAGGCACTACAAGCTACTCGTGTTGAGCTACTGTTCGACACCTTCTTTACCAAACTTTTTAGCTGCTACTCTTCAGTGAGATTTTTTCTTTGCTTCTTTGCATTTAACACCAAATTTCCATGCAGACAAACCTCCCTGCTAAGCAGACCGGAGAGATCTGTACAAGCAGCCTCCACAAGCCAACTGGCAGCTCACCATTTCACTACCTTGATTACAGTGAGTCAGCCGTCCATCTGAAGATACAGACAACAGGGCTGCATATGCAAGACAGGCTCATTCATGACGTCTTGCAGAAAGGGCTTTGAAATTATGAGTTATCTGTTGCTATGTTAATATGCACTATTTAGCAAAAACTGGTTCAAAAAAGTGTGCAAAGGTTACAAAGACACTTACGAGGAGCTCCTTCGGCCATCTCAATAGCTGTGATTCCCAAGGACCAAATATCACTCTGCAAAATACACAGGGGCCCAGGGTCAGCCTTGCACTTTGTTCATACAACATACTGCACATAAACAAAACTGTGGCTGGTGTTACCCTGTAGTCATAGGTGGAGTCAGGATTCTCATCGCAGGCAATGACCTCAGGTGCCATCCAGTACGGTGTGCCAATAAAGGTATTTCTTCGCCCAACTGTCCTGTCCAACTGGGCGCTGACCCCAAAATCGACTGAAAGTGACATAAAGAAACGAGAAATAAGAGACAGAAAAGGGTCCGAGACTGGGTCTGCTTTAGTAATGCACACTATCAAAACTAACATACCCAGTTTGACCTCTGCATTCTCTGTTAGCAGAACGTTCTGGCCCTTGATGTCTCTGTGGATAACTTTATGGGCATGGAGGTGAGACAGACCCTGTTCATATAAAAACAAGACAAAAAAAAAAGATCAGTATGTAACAAGCTCTGCTGCACACACGTTAGTGGCAAAACAGCAAGTGTGTGTGTGTGTGTGTGTGTGTGTGTGTGTGTGTGTGTGTGTGTGTGTGTGTCTCAGCCTGGCAAAATGTGGCCTTGTAGATACCTGCTCTGACAAGCACTAACACAATAGCAGCGTTGAGCAGTTTAATCGGCTTTCTGCGTTATCCACACATCTTTGGGCTGCTCTTAAAAACATGATAGCATCACAAATGTGCAAAATTACAGTCACACATGAGGCTTAACAGTTGGATTTGAGGTTGTGAAATGGTGTAGTACAACCCTGCGTACTGTATAAAAGCTGTAATTAGTAGCATTCACCTGCCCTGCTACCACAGCTGGCTTTGTTTTCACCTTGACTTTGCCTACGTGTGTGCCTTATCTTGACAAAAAAATCTGGTCAGGGAGGAATGTACTTCTGTGGGAACCAGCACATAGGTGACTTTCCCAAGTGTTTATTGGTCCATCTGTCTCTGGACAGACTTTGACACTACAAAGTGACAACTGTGCACATGACAAAACTTCACTAGTATGTGGAGGAATGTGGTCTGTCAACCCTTTGGCATTGTGGCTAAACATGGCTTCTTGATTTCTCACCCTTAGGATCTCTCTGCAGATGTAAGCAATCCAGTCCTCCTTTAGAGAGCTGCCCTTAGTGTTTTTCACCAGGTCGGTCACTGACCCCGCCCCACAAAACTCCATCACCAGCTATGAGGAAACAAACACATCTCACTTAGAACAATTAATGAGGCTTGCAACCATTAAACCATCAGCCCAGACACAGTGGCAGACAGACCCAAAGCTGGTCGTCGTGTCCCGGCGGACTCTTCTTGACAAAGGCACCGTAGTATGTGGCTATGTTGCGGTGGTGGCTGTATTTTTTCAGCATGTTTATTTCAGCTTTGATCTCCTCTTCTTCCTCCTCTGTAACATCCATCACCTTGATGGCAGCCAGCTGGCCCGTCTTCACGTGACGTCCCTGAACAAAAAGCAAGTTGAATCATTCTAACACTAATCAGTAATATTTAAAGTGAATCTTAGATTCTATCTCTCTGGAACTCTTTGAATTTGGTCCATTAAGTGTGGCTAATTGCTTCTTCACATCATTTTCCTGTTCTTAATTTACATTTCCTTTTACTAGAGTGCCTTATCTTCCCGTCACTGCCACTTGAAATTTAACAGCCTGATAGCTGAAATTTTCACTGACATGACAGTGGACTAAATCTGCTTTAATCTAAGAAGTTAATGTACAGAACGTTTAAAGAACAGACACTGAAGGAGGCTGTGCAGCAACAATCCAAAATGCTCACTCAATGCACAAGTGATAATTCAGGCACTGAATTTTTTATTCTCCATTAGAATTCGTGCATTACTCATATGTCACAAGGGCATCATGGCTCACCTTGTACACCTGTCCATATGTGCCATTGCCAACGACCTCGACCAGCTCGAAGATTCCTGCTGGATCCTAGTAAAGAGAGCAGCAGTTTAAAATGACTTACAGTAGACAGGCAGAGCAATTAAGATACATCATTTAATCCACATCAGCTTGACATACTAAAGACAAACAAAGCATTTCAACAAAAACAAACCTAATTCACTTTTCTTTTTCAACATTTGGGAAAAGGCAAAATTAAAATGACTGCACTCAAAGCTCACCACATTTATTTTTGTTTTTAAGTGGGTGATACTTGCTTTGTTCTTCTTTGAATCCTCCACATTTACACTTCAATGCTGACCCCAAGTGCAGGTTGTATTTCATGTTGCTGCGCTCATATTTCTTGGGTAAAGACTAACCCTTAAATACTAGCACCCTGCTAAACCTCACCTGTTCTTGAAACAGCTGCAATCAACCAGCGGTTATATTAGCACAAAGGCTAAATTAGCACGAGACTGAAAACAAAACAATGCTGAGGCCCCGCTGAAGACAAAGAAAGATCTGTGTAGTTTTTTTTTATGACTGCAATTTCAGAAGTTGTGTACTATCATTAGATGTAAGCGTAGCTACAGATCTATACCCCTTAAGAACAGTGTCATAAAACCACATAAAGCACATGGGCTTGTGCAGAACAGAGACCACAGACAAAAACAAATAACAGCAATCCCAGTGGCTTCTACTGTGTACACCGGAGACAATATCACAATTACATATTTCCATACAAATGATCTAAACTCAGTGTTCTCTGCCACCCACAAAACTTTACACGGAGGAAGCAGACACTCAGAGACACTAAATATTGATACTAGATTAGATATGCAAAGACAGATTCTGACAATACTGACATAAAACTTTTGCCTTTTTTCTTCATCTGTTCATTCTGTGTTTCAGTACCACGAACACATATTTCACTGACACTAATAATGAGTAGGTTGCTTTGACTCAATTATGCAACCCCCTCCCCCCCAAGAGACAAGGGAAATGACAAGCAGTTCCACTTTCATGCAATTTCAATATGGCTTTAAGAAGATGTGTGGGTGGTGAGACTGCTGCTTTGGGTTTAGATTGTACACCATGACCTATCCTGCTTTCATCCATTTCCAATGATGGGGTTTTTACGCCTTCAACAGGGAGGAGAAGATTTTCCTTTAGGACAAGGAATTACGATAAAGAACAGCATGATTGGGAAAACTTGGCAGTATATCGGGGAAGTGACCAAAGATTCAATACACATGGTTATATGATGAGATACACATGTTAAGTATAGAGGACAGAAAAGTGGGGAAATGGTAACGCAAAACAGGAGGGGAGGCAACAATGTAACGATAGAGTGGGTGGCGAGGCAGAGACGGCATCTTCGCCCACGTAAGCACAGAGTGGGATGAGAGGAAAGATATGATGGAAGGGGAAGGATACAGTGATGTTCAAAGAGTAGCACCACCAGCAAAAAGTCAATTAAAGTGTCAGCAGTGAACGCCAAACAAGCAAGGTGTCAGTAAAACTAGGCTAGAAGGGGGAGGTTGTAACCATGTGGCTGTACCCATGTACAAGGAGGGGAACCTCAGTGACTAACGCACATAATTGAGCCAAATAGTCAAGATGGTAAGCTAGGTTTAACAGTATGCACTGTAAAATATAGTGGTGATGGTTAAAGAGGAAGGAAAACCCATTTCCTGCAATGTCAACACCGCTAAGAGGGGATGTCTTTTAAGAAAAGAAAAAGATGTGGTTACAGACCTGCAGCAATCATCAAAATCAAAACTCATCGCGTGCCTTCAGCGATTAGAATCAGGGAACAATTTTATTGTGTTATTACAATTTAATAACACATCAAATGTGTGTAAAATAAGAATAACAAAAATTACAGGAAATGGCTATAGATTTGTTTTAACCTTTTCAGAAAGTGCAAATCAAGCATTCCAGAGCTTTCATTAATATTACAGCTATTTTCCTCCTTTGCATTTTCACCTAACTGACAATTGAGTATTGCATGGCTTATTTTAATTTAGTCTATTGTTGTATTGTTATTGTTCTAAAGTCTATTCTTCATTTTTGGGAAGCACACTGTAACATTGGGTTCGATAAATCCTATACAAATAAACTTTATTATTGTCATTGTTGTTGGTGGCTAAGGTGATTGACTTTTTGACTGTAGCAATGTAACAAAATACCTCAATTTCATTTGCAATTTCTACATATTGGCTAGTGGCTGCTGCTCAGGAGGCTGAGCAGGTCATCTACTAAGAGGAAGGTTGGTGGTTTGATTCTTGGCTGCTCCAGTCCGCATGCCAAATCGTGCCTTAGCCAAGATGCTAACCCCAAGTTCCGCTCCAATGCATCCAGCAGAGTGTGAGTGTTGGATAGAAAACACTTAAAAAACATAGAATAAAGTGTTTGTATGAATTTGTGTGAATGTTGGCAAGCGGTATAAATTGCTTTGAGTGCTCAGGCAGAGTAGAAAAGCCCTACATAAGAACCAGTCCATTGGCAATGTAAGTGTTTCTGCATAAATAATTTGTTGATGCCTGTTTGCAGTGAACTGTTGTTATGTAATGCTGGGCCTCTTCTGTACTGTGTAGCAAATTTCTGGAAAAATGCTGTGATTGAGCCACTGATTTTTTTTTAAAGCCCATTTAATAATTTCAAACGCTTTTTTTTTTTAATCTAAGAGTGAGATCCCCTTTTGTTTGCGCAGATGTGGATGACGCAGTTCACTGTCCTGCCAACAGTTATCACGTTTTTCAAGGAGTGATGGTAAAACCAGAGATATGCTGTAATGCGAGGCAGGTAACAAGGAGAATGCTAGCCAGTAAAAAACTGACGCAAAAATATTGAATTAAACATACCCTGAAAAACCTTTATTGGGGAGGAAAACACGACTGTTAAAGCTCAAGAATAAATAAACATGCTGTCATAATCTGACGCATACGTCTATGTTTTTGTGATTGTATGCATCTACTTTTGTTTTTTGTTGTGAGTTTTATACAATAAGTGGTACTTAATGTCTGTTCAGTATGTTACATGGCTCTGTTAATGTTGATCAGTGCTATCAACCTGCCATGGATTGCAGAGGAAAATTAGCTTATACAGCTAAATCTGGCATATTTACATTAAATGGCTCTCACGCTCATGTTTACAATAGTGCAATGTCCCTTTTGGATAAATTTAAATATATGAGTGATGGTGAGTTACAGTGACAGTAAACAAAATATCTGTTTACAATAAAATTTTAAACTGTCATTTGAGAAAACTACAAAAACAATTCGACACTTATTTATTCTGGTGGCTTATCATGTAGATTTTGGTGGTGAAACTTCTAAGATGTGAAAAACAATTAGGTAAATTAATATTATTTTCCCTGTTTAAACACACCAGTAACTTAACCTTAGCAAAATAAATGACTAGTCATTGACCTGCTTAATCACTATTATCTAGTGCAGCATTAAGTATAAATTCTCTAAGACGCATCTTTACTGGTTCTGTTTCACTCATTAATCAATAGTAGCAGAGCTGTCATGTAACAATTTGGGGTCAGTGTATTGCCCAAGGAAACGTAGCACGGGATCAAACAACCAACCCTGCATTTAATGGACAACCTGCTCTATCACCTGAGCCACAGCCATCACACGGTCAGTTTTCTTCAGTGGAATACCCAGCCATAGATAGAATCACAAACAAACTACTATTTATTTCCACATCTCAGCTGTGGTGGGCAACAAATCCTGGGTCATTTTTTGCACCTACCCAACTGTTCTTATAAGCAAACTGCTACTTAAATTACTAGATCCACCATTTAAATACACAATAAATTATTACTAAATGAAGTGCAAGATTAAATAATTACTACAATTTTTAGAAACTAGGTCACATCTGCCTGTGTTGTTAGTGAAGGCTTAGGTGAAATTTCCAGGTGAAACCTCAGAAGAAGGTCAGGGAAACAGGACAAACCTGCCCAAACTATCAGTATTTGGGTAAAATATCCTGATCTGTTTAGCCCCAATACCATGTGAGAGCTACACTGAAATACTAGAAATTCTTCATCTTTTTCAGAGGGAATCCTATGAAACTATGAATCTTACTTTGTCAAGAAAATGATGGTATTACTTTAAACATAGTTTGAATTGGAGTTATTGGGTAGCCTTTTGATCACTTTAACTGTAGATGGGGATTCAACAGTCAGTCAAACATTATCAAAATGTTAAAAGGGATGTGACAGATTTCTTGACTCTCGAAGAGTTTCTAATGTTGCAGAAGTTAGGATTTTCAAACTGGGGACTTTAATGGGACACCAGTTAAAATACAAAAGGAACAAACACCAGGTCTAATTTCTTCACGAACAGTCTGATATGTTACATTATATCAACAATATTAGAATGTTATCAGAACGACACAGATGTGCCTTTTTCTTATGGAGTCATAAACCTCCATAAAAAAAATACCACCAGAAGACAAAATGTTCTTTAAATAAACCAGCCTTCCCATTACATGATGTAATCACACAGTGGCCCAGTGTTTATAGATACTGGTGCTTATTTTCCTCCCAAACCAACAAATTAACATTGTCAGGGCAGGGTAAGGTGGTCCTTTAAGGGAGAAATCCCAACATATACTTGGAGGATTTGTGTACAGACTGTACTGCTATAACGCAGGCCGATTGATGTTTATCCCACCTTAACTTTTTCGCGTGGGTGTTCAATGGTCGTGCTTGTGTCTGAGGCGAACTGGCATATGACATAATATCTAATGAGTCCGTCTGCCATCATTTTACAATTCACTTATCTGGTAATAACAATACTCACCCTCAGAGCTGCGAGGTCTATGTCATCCAGGCTTCTTGTGGGGGCGTTTTCAGACATAGCTGGCGAAACTTATCACGCTGGCTAATAAGTTAGCCACTAATTTGACAAGAAGTGCTTAAGGGGGATTTAAGCGGCCGATCACGCGAGGTTATAACGGCCTAAACCCAGGGGAAATACAGCAAAGTGGCGGTCCAACACGCAGGAGCTGTAGCACTTAGATTAGCAAATGCATCGCAGAGAGCGGACAGACGCACCCAGCTGGCTAGCTCACGTCAACTCTGACCGAAAGCTGTAAATGTTATTCGCACTTGTTTTACATTAATGCCGCCTGCGGCAGCTAATCAAATCGCATGCAACTTAAAAAGTAGGATTTTTTTAGACAGGCTGTCAACGTTGCTGTTAGCCGCCCATTTGATATCGATCTAACAACTGGCAGGTTTCAAATGCAGAGCACCTCCGCTGTTGATGAACACCATGCTGCGTTCATTTTGACAAGACGCCGCTTCTCCCCTGCTCTCCAACATCCCAGCTAATCTCGCATATGATACACCGATGCGTGTCACCGAGGGGGGAGAAGAAGAAGAAAAACAACTACCAGACAGGTGTTGTGTGCTACTGAATCATTCCTACTTACACTGATAAAGTATGCTATTTTTTTTTATTATTATTTACGGTTTAGCAGCGCAGTGATTGTTTTACTAAGAACGCAACGTCTGATGTGATGGCGTCCCCGGGTCCGTCCGCACCGCACCAGAACCGACCGTCAGGCTCTCACTGCTGGCCTTAAACCTCCCGGGATTTTGTCACAGATTAGGAGCGTGGGGAGGAAAAAATGGAAAAAAGGGCCTCGTTTCAAATGCGATTCCCTGCGGCTGCAGTTGTCAAACTTGTTAACGCGAGTTAAATTCGCACCCCGGGTTTCGTCCAGAGCGCACAAATAATCCGAATAGCGAGTCAGGTGTGTGCGGTTAATCTAACGTTTAACTGGCCGGCTGGCTAACGCAGCTAGGCTAGCGAGCTAAATTGTCTTTTCCAGAATAAACTTTCCCTTTCCTTCTTCATCCATTTTCTGTGTTGACAGTCGCGCCTAGCACTGCCAACCTTCCGGGGGAAAACACGGGCAGACGAGCAGGCACTGTGTTATCGGCAGCCACCGTAATACTTGTAAGCCTGAGCACTCGACGCTTCAAAGTTGAGCGCTGCCGTCGATCTCCGGCGTCCAGATTTTATGAACTTGCAGTCATAGTCCGCCACTGCTAGAATCGGTGCAGTTTCTAACTGCGGTATAGCCGCCAAACTTGTTATTTCGCCATGTTTTGCTTCCCAAGTCCACTCCTCCCTCCCACTCGCAGCCTAGATGTAGTCTTGTTGGGTTTGTACTGACGATTGGCTGCACGCAACACTCCTGAAGTGTTTTCTCTTCTCGACTGGCTACGGTGCTTCATCAGGGACAAATTACCCGAAATTACAGTGGACTTCAGCCTACGCAGCTGCCTCTGTCTTGTTTGAGCTGCACAGCTAAGATCATCCCTAGGCATACCTGTCCTGCTCTGGCCTTCTGGGTCACTGGATACACGTTTAAGGCTAAAATACTGCTGAATAAACAATGCAGATTTTGGTAATAAGTGCCACATCTAACAAATATTCTCCTCGTCTTGGTTTTATGTGTGCGTCATCCAGCAGATTGGAGATTGTTATAGTCAGTTTTCCATTAGAGCAAGCTCACCTTTATAGTGCTTGTCAATACTGCATGAATCAGTTCCAAAGCTTTTCCAGATAAGCACCTGACTGTTATTAAAAGAAGAAAAAAAACAGACTGTATGGCAATAACCTGAACAATGCATTAGTCATTTAGTGAACATTAAGCTTTCATGCCACGAATACCAGTTTCCTGTGTAAAGCACATGCTCTCTCTTAGAGTAACTATTTGCTTAAAGGATATCCAGCTAACAAAGGATATTGCTTCCATGGTGACAAAAGTAGTTTAGATATAAACAATTAACATTTCCCCTTTTCTGTTTCTCTTGCCATGTGATAGACACGTCTAGACAGTCATTTTAGTTGCGTTAAGATTTTATACAGAATAGAAATGCATGCTGATACACATTTGAAAGTTTTATTTTTTAAATATATTAAATCCAGTTTGAATGCAGTCTTTTCTTTTTAAAAAGAAAGCACTAATGTTTACAAAAGTAATACAAGAGAAGGCTGAAAAAAGTAAATTTTTCAAACAGAGTAGATATTCGGATATAAAAAACAAGTTCATGTTAAAAAAAACAGAATAAAATACAAGTTGCTCATAATTGCACTAACAAGACTAAGAATATTGGTCATCGCTCTCTACCCCTGAGTGTTAGTAACCCTATACATTAGTAATTATAAGGTAATGACATTGATCTACAGAGACAAGGTTTCACACAGTGACTCTCAGGAATGAATACAAACACATTTCAATGAGTAATAAAATCATAAAAGTGGTTTGGGAATGCTGATTATTGGTCTATTAAAAATAAAATTCATGAGAGAAACCGTATAAGGTCACTTTTCGGTATATTACAGGCATTTCTGCAGAACTTAAAAGGAACACCAGTTAAGACAACCACTTTGGGCTGCAAGAAAGAGGGTAGAAAATATATATATGGAAGGGCTTATAGTGTCTTTTAATATCTTACATAGGTAAGCATCCATATTTCTAAACACAGATGCTTTAACTGAACAACAATCCTGTGAGACACTTCATGTAGACTTGGTCGCATGGGGCACCTGTCCCATTCACAGACAGCTTTGCAATGGAACTGCCAAGGTAATGTTTTTCACTCATAGGTGTGTGTCAGAAGCTCATACAACAGTCTGGATTATTCACTTAACTGTGATTTACTGTCATTGCATTGTTCTGGGTCATCTTTTATCTGGTCTCTTTAAAAGAAACATGTGCAAAGGCTCAACCCCCTTCCAGAACACACACACACACACACACACACAGTAGTCATAACACTAGCACAAGGCTAGGAATATAAAACAGAGTCCCATTTACAAGTTTTACAGACTGGCCTTTATCCTCTTCTGCTGTTTGTTGCTGTAAAAAACTTGTGATGAAAGTGCATGTAATAAAACCTGGCCTAGTGCTTCAGATATTGAAAAATGAGTTACAGTTTTGCCCGAATGCAAAATCTACAGTTGCAGAAAAATGTACATTCCCCCTCGCTTTGATTTTCCATCAACCCTTAGAATCCAATTCCTGTTTTTCTAAGGCACATACTGTACCTTACCCGCTGTATTATTACATGATATCTCAGTCAATGCAATGACACAAAAGAGGTAAAGGTTTCCTGTCTATTTTCACCAGCAATGCTACAAATGTATCCAGTAGAAGACATTTAAAGACTTCCCAACAGCAGTCACGGCTTGGTCACAGCTCAAGGGAATGACATTTCAAAAAAACAGCCCCGTGATGCCCCAAAATGGCAATCAGTGAGAACGTGAAAACGACATCACGTCACAACTCAAGTCAGCGTTATGGCTAAAAATAGTGGACCTAAACAAACGGCTATGTCTGTGAGCAAATGTAACATACGGTACACATGAAAGATGCTGGACCCAACATAAAAATAGCTGAGATATTCAGTGGTCTCAAGTGGGCAGTGGAATGTTCTGTTCTGGACTGTCGACAGTATGGTGGGAAAAATTCACTAAGGTGTCATGGAGACTTAAAAAAATGCAACAATTAGCAGGAAATCAACCTAACACCCTTTAATTATCTTGTTCTGCTTTTCTTTCCGCTCTCACAGTTTCCCCACCTGATCATATATCCAGAAATGGTCAGCAGCCCTAGCAGAATATTAGCTTCCTTTTTCCCAGTGCACCATCCTGATTTAGTAAGTTGTACCTCTTATCAGCACTCTCCCTATTCTGCCCTATCCAGTCTTTATTTCAGCTACAATCCAGTCATCTCTTTATATCCGTCACCATAACAACCACAAATGTTCTGACAGATTTTCTGGCACTGCAGTGAGAGGTGAAGCCTCAGAGGGAGAGAGTGAGAGAAAAGAGACAGAGAGAGAGAGTCACCCACCCACCCAAAAATCGTGCACCAATAAATGTACACTATGTTCCCAGATCATGTGAGATGCTTGATTTCTAATACAACCTTGCAATCCTCTCCTGACTCATACATTCATTTATCTGTGCTCTGCACCGCCGCCAGACATGCAGATCAGATCACACTGAAGCTATTATAAAGCAGACATCACAAACAAATTGGTCAGCACAACCTAATATAGACAGGACATTGTAAAATTTGCATGTCAGTAGCTAACATCAGTCACATTAGCCCATTGTCAATCAAAAAGACAAAGTAATCATAAGTGGATCATTAATAAATTTGATAAGGGTAACACCTCTCTCCGCCTCTCACCATTCAAGTGCTGGTGCTGTAACTCCTTCTGTTTACTGTGCTGACAACAGGAAAGATGGTTGCAGTACAGCAGCAGTTGCATTGTCATGTAGTGGTCTGAACATGGCTGAGCTGCTGCTTATGTCCACAGCCCTACAGGAGCCATGCCTTCTTTAGTGTTCCGTGGAGGCAGCAAGTTTTCCTTACACAGGAACTTTAAGGGGAAATGGACCAGCACTCCTCGGATGGCCTTTAGTTCCTCTTTGGCCTGCTCGGGGTCTGTGTCACAGAGGCGAGCCACATTTAAATAGTCCCTCAGGGCTTGCATGCTATGGACACTGTTGCAGGGCAGGCACTTGAACACCTGTGATACAGTAGGGCCACAGAGCCAAGAAGAACAAAGAGCGGTGAGAGAAGTGAAAATACATATTGATACAATTAGATATATATATAAAAAGGTTTTTGGGTCAATTCACACCTTGTCATAAATGTTAACATTCGTTTTAGCAGTGTCATTCCAAACCAAGAAGAAGAACTCATCACTGATTGGATCGTCAATATTTATACTGGGGTCTGAAGCAGCTCCAACAAGAACCCTGGTATAGCAAAGAAAAGGCCAAAAATATTCAAATAACAGAAAAAAATATGGTTAAGTAATGACAAAACTGCACAGGTTTCCCATGCAGGATCAAATATTTTTGCTTGTCTGTGTGTAAAAAGAAGCCCATATACTTAGAGGTCTCACTCTCACATTTGTATCTTGTAGCAAAACTACATTAGACTATAAGTTGCTAATAAGTCATCAAGAGGCTTTTGCCCTGACCTGAAGCACTCTTTGCGTAGAGCAAGTGTCAGTGGTCCTGCCTGGTATTCCTCCCCTCCCATGATGGATGGGACCCTCTCTTCATCTTCCACAAATACTGCCAACTCACTGTCTCGGGAGCCCAGCATGCTACGGTCATTAATGTTGGCTGATCCTGGAGCAAAAACGGACAGTACAAGCATTTACAGTGTGTCCATTCAGAAGCATGATTCATGTAAAAAAATAAATTAATAATAATAATAATATATATATATATATATATATATATATATATATATATATATATATATATATATATATATATATATATATATATATATATATATATATATGTTTTAGCCTTATTTAAAATGAGTGCTGCTTTTTTTTTCTCTAGTTCTGCTTTATCTAATAGGTCCATGGACTGTTTAGAACATTTTGTTTATCTTTCTTCATGTATTAAGTGCAAAAGAAAAAAATACATAGAACCTATAGCCGACAACCTATAAGGTGTACAGAATATAGTGAGAAATCTCCAATGGATTCACGTCTATTTACTCTGGAGGAGGCTGTAAAATTTTGGAAATGGAGTTCAATATGTCAGCATGAGTCTCTAAAGCTCAAATCTGTCTAATGACAGAGATTCGGAGGTGATTTGTTGACAACATCCTGATTTTTTTTTTTGATTTTTTTGCCGCTGTTAGCCTCTGTTAGTGAAACTTTCTTTGAAGTGGTTCTAACATTTTTGACCTCGGATATTTTCATACAGTGTGAAAATGTATTCAGACTCTTTATCAGAGTGATCTTTAGGACACTCTAGTCTAACATTAGCTAGCACAATGTTAGCATAACCAGCTGTTGTTGCCATTTAGTTGGCTAATTATCAGCTCTCCAGATATTGGAGGATCACATGTCTGATCTGCTGACAGTAAGTAACTGCAGCAGTATCGACATTAAATACGATTGTTTAAGCGTGTTTTTTTGTTAGAGCACTGACTTCAGTTCAGGAGATAAAACAAACGCATGACCCTTCATACCTTCTTGAGTCTAAAGGTGCAGACATAAATTACATTTGTCTCCACACCTATGAGTTCACTTCTCCTCCACCTTTGGCGTACTGTGTATGTAGCTGTCTCTACCCACATACATAAAACATGATTAAGCGGGACGGCGATGTTCATCTGAATCACTGTATTCAAGAGGGTGGGGTAACATGGTTAACTTCCATCGATTAGTGCCCGCTTCTATGTATTTTTAATGGATTACGTTTATGAGAATGCATCAGTTTGTTGGAAAACGTACTTACACACTAATCAATATTTATAAGTATGTTGTTGAGTATAATATTCTGTTTTTCTGTTCAACAAACTCAAAAAACAACTTCACTGTACCTTTAAGAATTCAGATAAATCTTTTTAAAAGGTAATACAAAGCTAACTGTCATCAATAGCTAGTGGGTTCCAGAGCACGTTTAAGCAAATGCAATCCCTCTGTTCCTCCCACAAAGACTTGCATGTGAATCTGCATATTCATATGGAGTAAGCCTAAAATCTTAAAGAGTGTAAGGCTAAACAATGAAAGAAAGAAAGAAAAAAGAATTCAAAAGTCATTGCACTCATCCATTTTTTAAGTCGTCCTATTTTTTTTATCTTTTTATATATAAATGACTGTATTCGTTCATATCCGTATTCTACAGTTATAGGTGCTACTAAACTACATATAAAATGTATCGATTCAGTTTTATTGTTACACTGAAAGCCAAAAACACATTAAAAAAAAATCATATCAGCTGCAGGCAGCATTATGTCATCATCATTTTGTCATGAACCTCTGTGATGACTCAAGGTCAGAATTATAATCCTTGAATGCCCAGCGGTGACTCACCAATGATATAGCAGCGGTCATCAGCAATGAGGGTCTTGCTGTGAACATAGATGAGCTCTGTGACAGGTGACTCGGAGAGCTGGGCATGCGTCCTCAATCCGCACAGTGTGATGTACTCTGTCCACTGATCCTTCACTGCAGGCCAGAGCAGAATCACATTATTTACATGAGATGATGTGAAGTGAAGACCAGTAGAGTCAATTTAAAGGAACAACTCAAGGGGAAGGAAAGATGCATGTTAGCCAGGCAGCAAAGGCTGATGTCAGGCTGATTTCCGAGGTCTAACAAAGCAGGTAAGTGACAAAAAAAACTTACATTCGCTTAGTCTTGACAGGATGGAGAACTCCCCTCGGCACATGGTCCTAGGATGACAGAATAAAACCTTACATTAAGAAAGCCAGCCAGCATAAGGGGAAATAATTTAGGAATCTCACAAAAAAAACCCCAAAAATATCTAGAGCATATACAGAGAGTACACTTCTGGGCATAACATCAAAGGCAGATTTGGAAATGTGATGGATGATAGTGAAACCATAACATGGCCATGCTGCATTCTGGCAATAACAACATGCTGACAAAGCTGATTAAGAAACATCACTCAATGTAATATGTAATATGACTCGATATGCTCTATTCCAGTTGGACCAGTTGATTGATAGAAACCTTACATGCATGGTAGCTACCCCAACTTCCATTACCAGTTTTATTGACATGTCTTATGCATTTTCTATCAGTGACATTTCTGCTCAATCAGAAATATGTCTTTAAACCAGACGAAGCTGAGAAGTCTTGTTTTTACTGTGGCTTTCATAAGTTGTAGTGCTTGCTGATGTGTGGGCTGAGTGCAGAGTGCTAATGGGCGGAAAAGGCTCTCACCTGTAAGTGAAGTGCAGAATAGCTTGAATGGCATTTCCACCTCCTGTACTGATGTCTCCTTCAAATCCAGGAAGCAGAGGCACCACCACATACACCCTGTACTTCTTCTTTTCTCTGAAAAAACACAACATCAACACTGTACATTGTACTCTGCAGATAAAAGATGAGGTCTAATGTATATTTCTATTTGGTTTTGTTATTTCTTTGAACTAAACATTTTGTTTCAAATGTGTACCCCCAGTTTACCAGCTCAGTGATATTTGCATTTGTTCTTACATGTCTTGTCTTAACTTCTTTCACAAACTGCTGTTTTAAAGCCACAGCTTTTCTAAACATTTCAATGCAACATGGAAAAAAAAACACAAGATAAATCTGATGGCATGCAAGGACCTGAGCGAGTTTCTGCTGAATTACAAAGTATGGAGCTAAATCATGGTCAAAAGTTTTACTCATTTCAAAAAGGTGATTTGAAGTTGAAATTCTTTTTGATATAAAAATAATTTGAATAAATAATTTGTTTTCATGGAAATGACTTTTTTTTTTAGTTTCATTTTTTTCAGCTTCAAATTTTATTTTCTGTTACAAATTAATTTGTTTTTTCAGTTTCGGGCCTTTTCCCCCGCTTTTTTTCATTTGTCAAACTTTTGACCCTGATTTTGTGTTGTGGGCATGTGTCAAGTGGGCGAGGCATGGGCAGGGCATACACTAATGATTGACAGCCGTTACAAGTTAAAAATGAGCATCTTAGCTGAAGATGGCCACTGCTCCTTCATGGGATGCTGCTGGCCAACAAGTAAGAAACACTTGTAACCGTTGTATGTGTGTCTGAGCTGATAGAATTCAGCTACTTCTGCTTCTTAAATTGCCCAGGGACTGCAGATGGAAATTAGCTAGTAGCTAAATCTGGTACAAAACATATTTAATGAATGCATTTTGTACACAGCCCTTCCGAAAGACAATAGACAAATATTAGAAAACCAACACACTCAAATCATACCTGTAGGCACGCAGAATTCGATTCACGATTGCATCACCAATGCCATTATGGACAGTCTTCTGGTCGGAACAGCTGATGAAGAACTGGTTCTAAGGGCAGAGGCAAGGCAGATGGTGGCTCAGTATGAGGTGAGGGCCAAAGCTAGCAGGTAGCTGGCAATGAAGGAAGTGGGCTTTGGATATACTCAGATTCAGGAAAAGTCATTACAGTAGGCATGCTGGTAAACAGATTTGTTTTTTCCAAATCAGAGCCTATTCTTGGGCAACATATTTGCGATTACGGTGACAATTTTGTCCCAATGGGAGCCCTGACTGTATCACTGCTGTCTAAACCATATTAAGGCACAGCGAGCCTTAATATGGTTTAGACAGGATGACACACTGCCTGCTTAAAGATGTACATTTATCTGTAAAGTGCTACAATGTTAATCTTAATTACCTCGATGTAGATGTAGTGTTCACTCTTGTTGATGGTGTCGATGTAGGCGTTATGGATTGAGCTCTCACAGGTTCCAGTTGACCAACGATCAGCAGAGCGCAGCACCTGAGAAAACCCCAAAAATTCAACTTAGCACTGGATATACTTATAAATCATGCATATATTTTATCTCTTTTCAATGGTGTCATTTTACTATTACTGTGGATATTCACCATTGCAATCACACTTACATATCATATTACCATGGACATGTAAATTCGCCCATTTCTATGAATTTTAATAGGATACTTAACAGAAGAAATGGAGCAGATGCACAAAAAGGGAGCGCACCTCTTAAAGTTTGAAGACAGATTGTGTAATCTGAGGCAATGAGCCTGAAACCTGAATAAAGCAGCTACAGAACCTGATAGGAAAGCTACAACATAATGGGGAGCAAGGGTTATGGTTACAGGCCACCATCCACAATAGAAGTATCTGTTACTGGACACTCACTGATTGAGCGGTTTTAACTGCAGCATGTAACACTGGCTAAAAATACTGATTAAATACAGTTCTAACATATTGTCATCTTGTTTTTGAATTATTCTAACAAAACAAGCATCTTCACAAAGTTGCTAACGCACCATCTTTAGCAATATATTATTATTTTATTATTCTGTTAAGGGGATATCTGCTAGTTGTGCTGCTTATGCTGGTGTCTCTCTGGACCATAGATCCTATGAAGCCTGTTGCAAATGAGATACTGCCACTTGTAATCCCACTCTGTCCTTGGCATTGCATTTGTTTTCTCTGGCTTTACTAAACAGGATAAATATGTTGGAAGTAGTTTTGTTCTACAGGCTTTACTTTTGTTCCACCATCTGCCATAGCACAAAAAAAAAAACAACCCAGCAAATACTGAATAGCTGCATTTCCAACACTAGAACAGTGTCTCTTTGTTGTAGCACAGAAATACCCATCTGATTTCCTCTGTAAGATCTGACCTGGCAGCACAAAAGAATAAATTCATGTAAAAGTCAGTAGAGGTCTTTCATTCTTGGCTTGTTTACAGCAATTAAGGTCTTAAATAATTATTCAATAAGAATACAGTATACATATGACCAACAGCAACGTTTCATTAATGTGCACTCTACATGTTTTCAATTCTTCTTGCCGTCTTAACAGTGATGTTGAAAGCTCTCTTTACACCATGTCATTATAGCTTGGAGCTGTGTGACACAAAAAGTCTTTCATATGAGCACTGGCAGCTAGAGGCAAAGTCTTTGTGTTTTCCCGTATCCAAGGTTGACCTTCTGTGTAGGAGAACCCAGTTTCTATCAAGCTCTAGTGTGAAGCCTACAGTCCTGTGCAAATGAAAGTACAGACTCTTTTAGTTCTAAGGTTTTACATATCAGACAGAATAAAAAAAATTATCTGGTTCAAGCTAGCCTGCCCAAATAATCACCGCACCACCACCATGCATGACAGTGAGGTGTGACAGTATGAGGTGTGTGGTCTGATCTGCCGTGTCTGGTTTATGCTAAATCTGTAGAGTCTGCACACTCGGACACTGGAGGGAATTTGCTGGGACATCCACTCCTGGGAAGATTGGGGGCTATCTTTAATATTTTCCACTTGTGAATAATCTTTGTCACTGTACAAACATGGACTTCAGATTGTAAGGAAATGACCTTAAAAACCTTCCCAGATTGATAGGCAGCAACAACTTGCTTCTCTACTGGAGGTGCTCACACTTACTGATGATTAGTTAATGAAGTGCACTTGATTAGCAGCACCTGGCTGCTACTTACCCTCGTAATTCCTATGGAAGCAGTAAGATTGTACTAAGTTTTTCACACACTGCTTTTCATTTTGGCTTCATTTTTGTTCACTAAATAATGACAGGGTAATAAGTCATGTTTTGAAGTTCATCTGAGATTGCATTTAAATAACTGTGCAATGATGAGGTTTCTCTTGTTACATAAAACATTAGAAATGAAAGGGGTTACACTTTCTTTTGCACATGACTGAACTGCTGAAACAGAACTGTGGAAAGTTTTACAACCAGCTACAGTTCTGCAGCAAATATGTAAGCAGTGATGAATAAAACTATTATATAATAATATAATAATAAATACTTATATAATGTATCTAGCATGCTAATGTCACATCATATGCACGAAGGCTCACATCTTAACCTGTCAGTGTTTTGACGACAATGTATGAAAGGGCTAAAAAGGTGCTCTTTGGACTGCAGGAAAGATCTGAAAAACCTATGTAAACATAAGCAGAGTCATTAAAGAAGGATTTTAACACTGCCCGTGTAAACAACACATTCCTCTCAAATGGAAAAGTCTAGGCTTTATTAAGTGATTATAATCAATTAAATTTGGATTACAACAAAGTTAAAGGACCACAACAACCAAAGTGGTTCCAGTATGTTTTCCTGCGTGCTATCCTTGGCAATAGATGAGAATATGCTGGGCACTAATGATTGATTGATTTGTTCATGCTTTTGGAAACTATACTCAGCAGCTGTGGGAGGCACAGTGAAAGAGTTAGAGCCACTAACCTGTTTAAGATTACTTGCTCCTTGTATAATTGACAGCATATAAAGAAAATGGTCATGTTGACCAAAATGATATGTTGTTTTACTTTAAAGCCCACAAAATTCACAATTTAATTTGCATAATATGAATTTGCACATCTGTGCTGTTGTCAGCAACCTGGAACACACAACAAGCAAACAGCTCCAGATACAGAGTCCACCAGCATGTTGCTGTTGTTGTGGCTCTGCAAATTACCAGCTGGCTAACGCATCACATTAGTGTTACTACTGGTGATTTAAGCAAATTGGAAAAAAATATAGTTCTCAGAGGGCCATGGAAGTGGGTAGTTACCCACAGGGAATTCCTGGAACTGTTTAATCTTAAAGCACCTAAAACATACCCTGACCACAGTAGCACATATGTGGGCCTATCTGTGAGCAAAAAGACTAGAACTTTAAAAATTTTATATTTACACAGATGTTGACGTCATCTTGAGTCTGTGTGTGAATATACATACCTGCACTTTGGCTTTCTTGGACCCAGGCACAGTGAATGGCAGAGAGTCAGCAGTGGAATGAGACTTGGGGAGTAGGTAAGGGTAGAAGTCGTCTTTGTACTTGATTTTGAAGATCTGAAGAGGACAGAAAAAATGAATCAATTTCAGTTTTGTCACTTTCCTGTTACTCATGTTTCCAAAGCATTGCTTAAAGGTTTTTAAGCAATACTTCTAATGGAAACATGAGGGTTGGGGATGTTTTTGTTTTTTTTAGGACTTACTGTATGAGTCATATTACCACACAGGATACAAGGTCCAAGTCAGTAATACAGGAGTCTGATTATTTTAAGCTCTGTTTTAGTAAAGATCACCTATTTTCAATCCAATGTTTCAGTTTCACAACTTTGGATATTTATAGTATAAATGTTAAACCAACCTGTAGCTTGTACACCTATAGACTCATTTGTAAAGCAAAAGTGATGTTTACAATATACATATAGATATTTAAAGATCAATGTTAAAACTATTGCTGTTTAACACAGCTTTCTTTTGTGTCTGACCTTGGTAAAATTCCAGCGCTGGATGAAGTGGCGGGCTACATCCCTGGCAGCTTTGCCATGAAAAGCTGCAGACAGGTCACGCCACGGCATGCGAGGAACTGTAGTACGATCAATGTTATCTGACAAGATAAAAGAGGGGGGAAAGGAAGCAAAAAAAACCCAAAACAAGTCTTTCATCTCTCTGTTCAGGCATTGTCAGTGTATGTGTGTGCATGAGCTGCTGAAAGAAATTTAGATAGAGTACCTTCAAATGGTCTATCCAGCTGGACCCAGTCTCTCTTGATAAAGTTATTGTAATCTTTGCCAAGCCACAGTTTAGTGTTACCAGTCAAATCATGTGGGTCCTGCTCTCCTTGCTTATCTGGCTCAGATGTTTTAGAGCCACCAGCCATACCATTGCCCTGGATAACAGAGTCATCCATTACAGTCTGTACGGTTCACAGTACATTCTTACATCTACATCGTTCCTCGTTTCGCCTTCAGTTACCCCGTCGGTCGTCTCTGTCAAACCAAGGTCAGTTAGGTGATGCTGGCTGTCATCCCATCTCCCAAAAGCCAGGTCAAGCCCCCCTACAAAGGCTACTGTTTGGTCAATGGCCACCATCTTCTCATGGTGAGCCCACAGAAACACCACAGAAGACACGTGGTCAGGATGCCGCATCACCTGACGGATCAGTGGGTAAAACTGGTGTTAAAATGTGCATTCAGGGCTCTTTTGACAGTTATTTGTGTCCCTCCTCTCCTACTACTCTACAAGACATTGTGCAGAGAAGTGAAAGACCTTGATGTTTGGGTGCATATTCATTAGAGTCCTCTTGCTGTGCTCACTATTGATGCCAAGTGCCATCTCTACCTCTTTGTACAGCAGTACACACACTTTGACTCCCATTTCCTGCAGAAACAGGTTCATTTAAAGTAATGTTATTTAAAAAAAAACTCTACAAATTATATACATTTTGAAAAAGAAGAAGAAAAAAAAAACAAGATGGCAACAAAAACAAGACAGAGAGACTCCCTACTGCTTTGCGTTTGAGGATCTCATCGAGCCGCCAGTAGTAGTTAGTTGCTGGTCTCTTTAGGAAGACTTCAGGACTGAGCCTGTGAAAAAAGCCCAAAAAAAAAAAACAAAAAAACGCGCACACACACACAGAATACGTTTCCAGGTTTAACTAAAATATTGAAAAATTATAGTTACATAAAGATTTTGATCAGCAAATCCAGACATTTTTGACACCTACCACCAATCTGTGATGAAAATCTCCTCCTTGGCTTGTTCGAGAGCATCAGCCAGGTCAGCGAAGTAACCACTTCCATTCACATACCTTCAAATAATGAAAGGTAAATTGAGGACAAATCCTAAAAGATTATTGGAATTATTACAAATATGAGCCAGACTACATAACTGACCATTTAGTGAGCGTGTTCTCCCTCGGTGGAGCGAATCCTTCGAAGCGTTGCGTTTTGAGAAAGTCACATGTTTCTGCCAGATGCTTGATTTCAGAATTCCACCATTGACTTTGCCTATAGCCGTTGCACTTGATAATCAAATTCCTGATTAAAAGGATTAAAAGCACAAAGGCAATACGTGCATCACAAACACAGCAAAAACACGCAAAACTCAGTACATATAATACACAAAGACAAAGCTGACCTACCGATTAAAGTTCTCAAAGCACACTCCATATTTGGTGCCTGTGTCAGCACGACCCACTTTTGTTTTGAACTCTGGATCAAACAGCAGCACAAAGTCGATGCTGCCACTATCTCGTTTCATGTACAACAGGAAAGAGTCTTTCACCACCAGCCAGCGGCGTGACCAGCGGAAGCAGATCTGATGATGGCCTATACAGTTCAGGCCTAGGATTCGGTGACCCCCTGACCTCTTCAAGATATATCCCTCCCTGAGTCAAGATCAGACATATTATGCAATGAACACCTGCCATACCCTTATTCACTCCCAACCCACTAAAATACATGAGCTCAGTGTTTTGCTTACAAGCCCTTGGGTCCAAGATCAGAGACAAAGGAGAGGGGACTGATGGAGAGGAACTCCAGCTGCAAAACAAAATATAACTCAAAATGCAGTCATTTTACTTGAGATTTACTTTGTATGTCGAGATGGTACAATGAAAAGTCTTGAGCCACTTCCCTTTTCTTTGTATTTTGCTAGAAACATTAGAAATAGGTGCAACAATTTATTTAAAAATGTCCAAACATACATGGGAGTACAGTATAAAAATCAAGAAAATCAGGTACTGTACAATTCTAACAAGCTTCAAAGTCAATATTTGGTCATATTTTGTCCAACTCATGACTGAGAGTGTTCCACTGTGGGTTTTTCTATCCACGTATCCTTTGCTGCATTGGCATAAACCTGTTGCCAATTAGAGGCTTTCTAGATGGGTATTGTATGGTGAATCAAAATGTGAAAGAATTTTTCTGTGTTCGTGCCAAGTTTTAGACTAATAGCTTTGTGGGAATCATTTTGTTGTTACAAAAACATCATTTCATTCTTGTAAGACTATGTTATCTTTTGCATTTTTGGTAGATTCATTTTATGAAAGTGGGTTAAATTATGTGTTTTTATGACAGGCTGCCTGACACAATTTAAAACCGATTCTTTGTTAAGTTGTCTGTTAAGTGTAGACAACACTGGTTCATTCCTTGGGTTAGGTGCATCTTTTGTACTTGAATGATGTACTTGAATGATGAATAGGTATGCGTTAAGTGTCTTAACAAACAAAAAGACATTTCTCTAAAAATAGTCAGGTACTAGGACTGAAAATGTATGAAAAATCAGCCATTTTTAAAGAATATCTTGAAAAGGTCTGGGTCCTTGGAAGCAAAATATACAGAGGGCTGATTTAAAACTTTTGCAATGTAGTGTATATATTATTCACCCATGCTTACCATGCTGCTATCATTTTTACAGAATGTGTTCTCCAGTAGACAATTCAGGTACTCCTCAAGGTATTTCTGCATTAGAAGAGCACATATTTACAATTTACTTACCAGCTGCTACTTGTAAAATTATGTGATGCTTCAAAATATGTTCAGTGTGTGGAAGACTGATTTATATACCACTTTGCTGGAGGTTCTTCTGGCCCGCTCAGTCCCATGTAGGCTGGGCATTTCCTCCGACATATTTCTCAGCTGCTGCCTCTCCTTTGCAAATCTTTGAGGAAAATTTGAATATTCAAAAACATTCTGCGCTTGAGAGAACTGCCATAAAAAAAGCTCAAAACAAACAATTACTCAGATTTCAACTGCATTAAGAGAGAAAGGACAAGTTGCACAGTTAAATCGATCAGCACACCAACCTTCCAATAGGCAGTAAATGAAGCATCATCTTGTGCTTGTAAAGGTCGCGATGCACCTCCTGAAAGTTCTTGTACTTCCTCTTTATAGTCCAGTGGAACTGGCCATGTGTTAGATGCAATGTATACAGGGTCCCAATACTAACCTGGAGGGACATCATTGATATCATACAAAAACACAAGTGTGGTGGTGAAAAAGGGGAACCACCAAATGGCAAAAATTTGAGTGATTTGAATGGAATAGAATTTTTCTTATTAGCTCTTGTTTTCATAGCAACTGGACTGTGTTTTGCCAGCCACAGCTTTAACGTAGTTCCCAGTAAGAAAGAAAGCCACAATTTGAATAGACAGATGAATTTATCTCTAAATCACTTACTTGGAAGATAAGAGTTAAGACACCCAAAGTCCTTTTTTAATTGCCATTTTGTAAGTGCTGCAGATCAAAGATGAACCAGGAAGTAGCGTAAAGGTTTTTTTTGTTTCATATCCTCCTGAGAACCTATGTCCTCATATGGAGAAATTACATTTAGGCTTTTACGCACGTTCTACTTCATTCTACTCAATAAAGTGTTTTACACTTTGTAAAAATAAAAAAGAATGACCCCAAAAAGTTGATTCTGTTCATCTGGACAGTGAAGAAGTCACTTTCTCCCACTGAAAATACTTTACTGTGTTGTAAAATAAACCCACTGTTTCCACATGCAGACAGTTTTTATAATCAGCTAATCCCAAATAGCTAAGATTAAAAATGCATTAAAAAAAAAGTTTGGGTTTCCGGAGGATATAAGCAAATCAGGCAAGACATTTAGCATGTGGATTGGATTAAAACACGTAGAAACAAGTTTCTAATTCTACTTACATTCACCGTTCTGGACTGTGGGAGAAAGAAAATCAGAGAATGTGGATACCAGAATATGGAAAGTATATGCAAACTGACTGAGCCATCCAACTAAAACTCAGGAGTTAACTTACAAATAAAGTGACATGAAGATCAGTACTTGTTAAGATACCCATGAACTTCTGCTTTTTAATATAAATGACTATGTAGAAATAAATGTGACTGACTGTTTCATGGTCATATGGTTGGTTTCAGATCACTTAAATATTATCTTTAGGACTCATTCAACAACAGTCATAATAAAATTCACCACAAATGAAATTCTGCTGTTAATCATTTTGAATGCGAAAGAAATTTGATTTAAATGACTTTGAACGTGGCATGGTTGTTGTCTCTGGTGCCTTGCATCCATGGTTCAGGCTGCTGGTGGTAGTGGTGTAATGGAATGGGGGGGTATTTTCTTGTCACACTTTGAGCCCCGTACTACCAAGTGAGCATCATTTAAGCACCACTGAGCATTGCTGCTGGCCATGTTGATCCCTTTATGGCCAAAGTGACAGCACACTGTAAAACCCTGAAACAGCCTGCTCAGTAGCAATAAAGTTTTCTTTTGTAATTTTATCGCTCCTTTCGCTTCACTATGACTTAACGTCATGGCAAAGTAGTCAAATTTATCCCTGGCATGTCCTGAGTCAAAATCGAAAATGGGATTGTCTGTTGTTACACAGTTGTAAAGAGTTACTTATTAAGCATAAGTGTGTGTGTTTTCACTTTGGGCCCATCAAGAGCTTTCTATAAAGATTCATTAGTATCCCAAAAAGAAAAAAATGTAAAGGGTATTTTTGTAAGTTTATGGAGGTACCCTTGAGCGTGTAGTGTGCTTCTCTGTGTTGTCCAGTCTGCATTTAACAGGAACATCAGGGATGAAATAAGGTATACCCTTATCTTCTATTTCGGAAAGACGATGCACCACGATGAAAGGACGTCCTTCTGCGATTTGAAAAATTGAAGCAATCAAGAAAAATGGTTTTCTGGGAGCTTCTATCTTAAACTAAATTCATTTTCGTCGTTTCTCACCACTGCGCGACATGAGGCCATCTAGCTCGTCTTTAGTCAAATCGTGGCAGTCGTGTGAGAAGCGTCGTCTATTAAGGCTTTGGGCAGCTGCGCTCTCTGCCAACGGCTCGATCACGTCCTCTGGACTGGCCATAGCTCTGTTGCACAAATGATCAAATGCCCTGGTGAGAAGACAAAAGAAAACAGTCCAGAGATCAAAGACATGTGAAACTGTGGCCTTTCTCGTGATATAGATCATAGCAAAATCGGATTTTAAAGCAAGAGTATCTGACTTCAGATTTTCTGTAGGAAAAGTAGTAATAAAGGCAATAATACAGACCTGTAACCACAAACATGTCAGCTTTAAAACAGACAGAGAGATGCAGTTTAAGTGTTTGATGCTTAGCAAAATCCGTCAGTGTGATCATGACCTTGAAGTGAATCTAATGCTCAATAATGATGACATATCATGATTGCTCAACAGGGGGAATTCAAGGACAACCACCATTATCACTTCTGTAAAAACAGACTGCTTTAGATATCACTTGCATGAAAATAGAAAGTAAACTGGAAATGTTTGTCAGCAGCGACCTGCTAGGCAAGTCGTTTATGTCAAAACATATGAGAAGTTTAGGACAAGGTTACTGGTGAAAAAAAAGGGTGTGTGAAACCCTTTGTGTTGCATGTTGGTAAATGTAGAATAGCTGAATGTTTCCTGGAAAACGAGGCTTAAGAAAAAAGAGGGAGGGAGCCTGTCTCTGTTAAGGAGAGAGAGTTTGAAACAAGGGTAAGAAAGAAAGAAGCATGATCTGCGTCTGCATTCTTTTTATCAGAAACGTGACTTTCCACTTCCACTACAAGCTACACAGGATCATGTGTAGCAAAAACAGGTTCAGGAAGAATAATAATTGAAGATCCCGTCACAATTACTGTGTCGGGCGTAAACTAGCATCTACTAATAAGGAGACTAAGAGTGAAAACAAAAGGAAATGTGACAGATGAGCTTAATAATCAGCACTTTGTGGCCAAGATTTCTTTCCACTTTTTGCTCATGTAATGAATCAAAAGCACTGCTGTTGAAGAGATCTGCACATTTGCACAGTGTATTCATCCCAAATGTGTCATCTGTACAGCCAGGTTTTTTTAAATATAGATCACCACTGCGTATATGTTGTATTCGTATAAGCTTTTTTGTCTTGACAACAATCTGGTTTAGATATTAATTCCATTAGGATGGATCTTCCCCACCTTTGCTTCCCAAGAAAGCACAAGTGACATTTTAATTGCTGTGGAAAAAAATCTCCACACTAAGGCCATACTCAATTTCGGCTATTTCAATTTATACTTTTGACTTTTTTTGGTTATTTCCACTTATGGAGCTGGATCTTTTTAAGACACTCACATGTGAGATCTTTGGTGTTTCCACACACTTTTAGGTGTTATACTTTCGTATGAAAGACTTGCTCACACTTGTCCCTAAGCAAGCAAGACGCACAATACAGAGATAAACATGATAAAAACTAAACCAAAACAGATATTTCTCATTAAGTACCAAACCCAACTAGCTGCTGTTATCTGTTTACATTTTGAAGGACTAAAGTGTTAAGTGTTGACTTAACGTGATTTCCCTGCATTTTGCATGTCTGAGTCAAACTTTACCTACACTGTTTGCTCAGGTTACTTTCACGGTAAATACTACACTATACCCACACTGTGTTTTATAAAACATGAGACTAATCAAATTGGAATGCTGTGACTGGCTGAGAAGTAAGCTATTAGCAAGAGTCCAATGATCGCAATCCTTTAAACACACACGCTATGTGTCAAGAACAATGTGGCTTTGTTTGTGTGTATGTGTGGGGTGCAATGGATGACTTTTATCTCTCAGCAGTACCGACTCTGGAGCAATTACAAATACTATCAAACACACTGATAGCAGTGCTGTGTTGAATTCAAAACATATTTTGTGTTTGTTTGGATAATGAAAAGGCAGGAGGTGAGTTCAAATCCACCATCTAGTTGGAGCCTTTCTGTGTGGAGTTTGTATGTTCTCCATGGGTACTCCAGCTTCATCGCGCAGCCCAAAGGCATGCAGTCACTGCGGTTATGTGTGAATTTCTCTATGAATGGCTGTCTGTCTCTCTGTGTCGGCCCTGTGACAGACTGACTACCTGCACCCTGCCTTTTGCCCTGTGACAGCTGAAATAGGCTCCAGCTTCCAGAAATTGAATGGATAAGTGGAAGAAAATCTATGGATAAAGGGATAAATAAGGAGATTCCTGACTTTGCTGACTCCCAGTGGTTATCTCAAACAATGACACCTGGCAAGGGAAGGGAAATGTTAGGAGACGATCAGCAAAACAATCACACTTCACATAGCAGCTTAATTCCATGCAGTTTTCACTGATGGCCTCAACTAGATAAGGATGGCACACCCTGCAATGATGATGTACAATCTGACATCACAGCTGGGTGCGTGTACAGGTGCAGCAGTGTACCTCTGACAATCCTTCACCTGCAACCTTCCCCCTCCGTTTTTTAAGCTGTTTGCATACCCATCATATTTTCTTTTTCTTTTAAACATCATTCATCAGCTCTTCAGCCTGAACATCAGCTGACCTATTTAAAAAATGGTCTTCCCTTGATTAAGGGGAAGTTGTGCTTTGCATACATGATTTTTAAAATGAATTTGTATGGGAAATCTACGGACCGACTCTAAAACGTGCAACCAAGTGACAGAAGACAATTGTTAGTCATCAACTTGATGACTGAAACAACAGCGCTGAGTCAACACTTGCTTACCATCAGCATTTTCCCCCAAAACTGTGCTGTGGCTAAGAATAGTCCGCCTGATCACGTTTTTAAAGCGTTAGGGCAAAAAGTCAGTGTTTAAAAAAACGTCTTAAAGAAAGACAAAGAGAGAAATAAAACAAACATCTGATGGAGTTTTCTTAAGCACACACCCTAATCTACACTAACGAAAATCACTTTTTAATTTTTTTCGCCAAAGACAAAGCATCTATAAGCAGCAAAGTCTACTTAAGACTCCAGGCTGGAAAAGCTGAAGGCTAAGTTTTGGCGTCTCCACCCTTTCCCTGTTTCCCTACTACAGCCACAATCCACAAAGAGACTCGGTGTAGTTTAAAAAAAAAAAACTTCCCATATAAAGACATCTGTTGGAAACAAAACATAGATTTAAGCGCGGCACTAATAGGATCGCCGTATTCCTTATCTCTACCTGCGAGTTTGCAGCTGGACAATCCGCACTCGTCAGTACTGCGACAACACAGCGGGTGGAAATAGAAGTCCGACATAGGCCTGAAAAAATACTTACTGTCAGCTAAGTTCGAGCCACGGATCGGCTCACGGCGGCTCCACACTCAGGGCGAAGAGCTTAAAGAGTCATTCAAAGTAACAAAAATGTTTCATTGTAGCCCAACCGGAGTATCAGAGAAGAGTTCATCAGTGTTAACCGTGGGTGATGCACGCTTTAGTCCCACCCACATTATTACTGGCTGTCCGATGGGACAGCGTGAGGGAAAAGATAACGTGGAAATGGTTTCTGCTGCTTTGCCACTGTTATTAGGTAAATCATACTATGTCCCTTTTTATTCTTATATGGAAAAGAGCCCGGTGATGTTCGGAATTTTGACACAAAACAAACAATGACTTCCTCCCCCTCCGGTACCTGCGGCTGTGTACATAGCAGGCGCATTCATGGACTTAGTTCACGTTACTGACGTGTGGACTGCCACAATTATCAAACACGAACACAAGTCCCGATTTCATACTTGTCAGGAAACATATATGCAGGAATTCAGATACACGAGAAGGGAGTAGGCGGCACGTATGCCATTTTCATGAGAATCACGTAAGGTATCAGGAGACTTCCGATTATATATATATATTTTATTTTATCCGACGAGATACCAAAATTTACATCTAAAACGCGTTTTTAGGACAAACCAACAATGTGTTTTGTACAGTTTTATTTAGAATAAAAAACTGTACAAACTTTAACGTTGAAGTGGGACACCGGAAGTACATGTTACGTGAGCATCAACTAAAATCAACCAGATTTAACTTTCATTCTAGTTTTATCTGTATTCCTATTTTCGAAGATAAACCGTGCATTATTAGATTAAACGAACAGAGGTATGGCATTTTCATATTGCTAGTACCTAAAAAAAGAGTTGATGACTCACGCCCATGCAAAGTGAGCGAAATCTGGAGAGTTGTTTGCATGTTAACCATAAACCAGCTTCCTCAGCCACAGCCCCGCCTGACAGGTTGGAGAAATAATTGAAATGACTAAAAAGACTTTCCGGACTGGTTTTCGAAACAGGTACAGGTTTTAGATGACAGCACACATGCCTAGCCTGTAGCTGAAGTTGCACACGCTGAGAGAAAACAGTAACAATGTAACAGCTGAACTTTAGACTTGCTGTATCTAAAGCAAACATACTTCTAGGACTTGATATTAAAAACACAGGCGTGAAAGGTTTGGTTTTTACCTTTTGAGTTTGATTTTTTTCTTTTCTTTTTTTACAATCTTGGTTTAAACAGTGATGTGACAGGTTGATGTTTTCGGGAAAATCAAAGACAACTCCAAAAACTGGTGTGAGGTGGCGCTATTAACAAAGTATCCCTAGTGCAACTTTCCACCACATGGAGGCGTTCAACCACAAGTCTGACTGGATTTTTAAACAGCAGTCTATCAGTCACACAACAGTCAAACCTTTCTATGTGGTTTAATCTCACATTTTATTCCACTTTATTAAATATTATTATACACATTATAAAATTAATACAACCCGATGGCAGATCCAAACTTATTCGATGTGAGCTTTCCTTTGTTTTTGCCATAAACACACTATATTATAGAATATCTTCCCTAAATACACAACTGTGTAACTTTAAACACAGCTGGACACGAACAGAAAAACAAACATAGACCATTCAAGTCTTCAGTGTGTGAAATTTCAACAGTGTTTAGACTTGTTTTTATTTGCTAGCCCATTTCTGTCACATTTATTGAATCAGCTGAGTAACACCACTCAAAATAACTGTAAAAAATATGATCACAGTTTTAGGTTTTAGCCACACTTTGCAGATTCACACTGTCTGATGTATAAACATATAAAACACCTACTTAGACATTCAGTTCAAGATTAAAACACACACTTTGTAATAAACTAAAGAATTTGTTTTTTTTTAAAAGAAGTCCTGGTACAGTTAACGCCAAACAGTGTCCCACTGAGCCATCTACTGTAAGCAATACATTCCAAATAATAAGTCATAGTAAGAAGAATAAGGCTTTGATTTAGAGTTGGTTGGCTCATGTTACATATATAGATAATGACCATAAGACATAATATGTGTGCAGGGATATGTTTTCTGAGTGTTTTGTAGATGGTCATGCAAGTAAAATGGGTTCTTTAGTTAAAGCATACAGTGCCTGTAGCTTCATGTTATGCAAAACAAAGTCATAAAAGTCATTTTCTGCAATAGAATTAAATCCCTTTGCACAGTGGTGCAGTGCCGTTAACATTTTTTCTTCAAAATGCATCTATAAGCTGTAAGTCTGGGCTTGCATACATTCTCATACCCCAAAACTAACAAAATAATTGTGATTTAATATAGAAATGCTGACAACTTAGTTTAGAAGTTAAGAAACGTTGAATGTTGATGCTCAGGTGTTTGACAAGCATGGAAACAGAAAGTTTTGATGTTATCAAACACAGACTTAACTCAGCCCTGAATCTTAACCATGGGATCAGTGAACAACATTGCGTTCATCATCATAAACAGCACGAGGCAAAATATACCTCGAAAACATTAAACAGAGACAAATTTCTTTTTTTCTCTCCTTTTTTAAGTTGGGACATATTTTTTACTCTCTCCTGGAAATGGTAATTCTGGGGCACGGTTGAAGTGTCCTGTTAGGAAGATCCACACTGTGCCGATGATGAATAGAGACATAGCAGCCCAGAAACACACTTTGTCGACCATTTTCCCAATCAAGACCCAGCTTTCAATTTCCTTGAGTTGGAAAGAAAGTGAACAAAAGCTTAAGTTCAAGTGAGGATATGGAAATGAAATGAAAGGAAATGAAAATTGACTGCAAAATATTACTCATCTAAAACGTCACTGAAGTTGAGTTAAAACAAACAAACAAACAAACAAACAAACACTCACAGAGCCAATGGTATTTTGTTGCCTTGTACTGTCAGCAATGAAGTTGCAGGCATCCACACATTGCTTAATCTCAGGTGCAGCTTGGGCCAAACTCTTATATAGGTTAGCTGTGCTGCTGACATCTATACTGTCCACTAGAGGGAGGGAGACACTGCGTTAGATGACAATTTGCAGTGATCAGCACTAATTAAACCAGATACATTTTCTACTTTGATTTTCAAATATTTAAGTATTTGAGCTGAAATGTGAGCTAAAGACTGTGCTGAGTGTTGCTCTGTAATCAACGGTCTTACCAATGGATCGCGTGAGACCATGCCTCTCTCTTTGCTTGTCAAACATCATTTCACTGCGAGGCTGCTTGAGCACATATTCCTCTGCTCTCTGCATGAGGCCAAAGGAGCTGCGCCGCCGCTCCCTCACCCCATTTACCTCTGTTGTCACCTCACTATCGTCCACCAGCGGAGACATGCCCAAGAAGCGGGGAACCATTTTCAAGAACAGCTGCAGCAGGCAATAGAAGTTAACAACAGTCACTTTACTGAAATAACTCTTTAAAAAACAAGTTTACTCATCTCCGTGGAGGGCACTTACATGTTTGAGGGTTTGGGACATACTGTGAGTGCTGGGGCTGCGCAGTGAGAAGTTCAGCACTACAATTTGATTTGTAGCAATGAGAGTAGTGACACACATCACGAAGATCAGGTACCTGGGGAAGACATTAGAGAGATCTTTGTTGGAGGGCAGGCTCAAACTGTTTGGATTGAAGCAAAACAAACCAGCAGGGGTCAGCAGAGAGGACATGCTGACTCACTTTCCAATTAGAGGGACAGACAGAGAGGTCTCGGGGATCTTCTGAGCAATAAGAAAAAGGAAGACAGTCTGAGCCAGCAAAACAGAGATGGACACGGTCAGCTTCTGTCCTCCAGCTGTGAGGGAGCAGCAGAGAGTTAGACCGGTTGGACCAAAAAAAAAAGGACATTCTTCTCTTTCATCTACTTCAGGCATCAAGGAATGCTTTGTAATATTTCATGATTTAAGACTTAAAAGTCAGCTGTATTACAGTAACATCAGTCTTAGAGCTTTAGCTGAATGCTTTCCACATCAAACCTTTAAGCTCTGTAGTTCAGTTACTTTGAATTAGCAGTTAGTGATTATTTTTTATTAATTAGTGACAAACACAATAAAAAGGCTAAGTCCAAATTATTTTAAAATTATTATGGAGAGCAAATCAAGTTCATTATTGTTTTGTTTTACATCTGAATACAGAAAATTATGAGACAAATGTGTTCATCTGGCATGTTTCAAACTTTAGTAGTGAAACAGGAAAAGCATTGACCTTACTGACCTTGTGCAGGTAGGAAGTAGGCCAGTACGACCAGAGATGAGATAAGGGAACAGGGCAGGATAACATTGATGATGTAGAACAGCGGCTTCCTTTGGATGACCAGATTGAACAAGATCTCCTGATACTCCAGGTCATCTGGGGAATACCGACTGTTGATCATCTTCCTGGCTGGACGATGGACAATGGCCCACTCACCATTCTCTAAAGGGTGTAAATGCAAAAACCTGAAGGACTTTCAAAACTTGAATATTATGATTGTTAATGTGGACTGAGGCATGGATTGATGTGTGGATGGATGGTGTATTTACAGTACCTGTGAAAGCCTCAGGGTCGATGTCCACCCATTCAATAATCTCCCCCATTTCTCCAACAGCCAAGGTAAGATCCACTTCATTGGCACTGTAAGTCTGGGATCTACGGTTGTGGCAATCAAGCCAAAGTTTAATAGAAGCAAATGCATAAAGAAAGACTTACATATAATATAAACGTAGATTTCAAATGATTAATAAATCCCACCTGAATGCAAGTGTGCAGTTTTGATAATCAAACGGAAAGTAGGTGATCTCAATGGCACATGTGCTGCGATAGATAGCAGGAGGCAGCCAGTAAATCCCACCATCACTGCTGATCAACACATTGGCATAGTAGGCCACATCAAATTTGCCATCAATGCTGTGGACAAAGACCAGAACCGGTTAACAAACAAACTGTCCAGAACGCAAAAAACAAAAGAGACAGAATTGCGCTCCTTTTTGTTACTGCCTTACTTGTTTTCAAGAACTATATCGGGAAGCCAGACAGTTTTGCACGGGACACGAATAACCTCAATGCCATAATACTGAGATGCATTCCAGGCAAGGCGGTAATCATTCCATTGCTGTGGTTTGAGAAAAAGATCAGCAGTGAGATTAAAAGCTGGACAAAGACGAGGGAGAAATGCCTTCTACCAAAACTCTCAAACAAAGAAAGGAAAATGACAACCACGAAGAGAGATACAACTCACAATCTCAATCCACACATTGGTTGTAAGAGTCTCCTCCTTTTCATTCTGTAGGAATGAGAGAAGAGATTGATTGAGCTGTGTAGCTCATGTGATAGTGGCTGTGGTAAATGCACACCAGAGAGATTATTATTAATCGCATTTTTTAACCGTAATGCTTTTGAATATGTTTCCACCCTTAAGTAATGCTCATACATTCTTAATGTGCGGAAAAGATGTATTGCAAAAAGTAGCAAAATGAAGCTTTTACCAGGGAAATAAGATTAGTGAGGGTCAGCTTGATCTGAACCCCCACTTTGTCTTCAGGATGTAATACTGGACGTATATTCTTGTTGTAGTTTTTGAACAAGTCCCCGATCAGCTCTGTCTCCTGATTACATTGCACTGCATGAAGAAAAGCATCAAAATTACATAGGAATATATCTGGTTATTATTACACAAGATGCTGTTGTGCAAAAGGTTTCGTACTTTATAATATTTCTGTTTGTATTGTTGTTACATTGTGATGTCCATGCAATACAGTCCCATAAGTTTGGATATCTGCATATCAGTACTCTCCAATAATATTAACAAGGACAAATATTATTTTAATGTCACTGAAGATATTATGTTTATAGCTCTACGATAGAATGTCAATCTCTCACCCTATGTCAGCTGGGATAGGCTACAAACTCTAGAGATTAGCCAATCTATGATTCCAGAGTTCAAAGATTATGCTTAAAATAGCAGTCATTGCCATTGTATTGTACTCCTTGAGTACTACTACTGCTCCTGACCATATATCCAAACAAAGGTCAAGAGAGACTAGGAGAGACTAAATGGAGGTTATTTCCAACCTCTTGCTTCTTCTCTCCCAGCTGTCACTATCCATAGCTCACATTACATAGTGGCCTATCAAAACTCTCAAATGGGACTTTAAGTCAAACTCGGGTCATCTACAATAATCATCAGTGTTATCCTTTGGCAAAAATGGTGACAGTAATACAAAGCAGAAAATATGTCATCTCCCATGAGATCCTGGGTGTCCCAGTCAGGCACAAATATGTCACTTAGTTTGAACAGTAATTTACCCATATGATTTTTTTTCTTAAGGCTTGGTCAGTTTCTACTTATTGCGCTTGGTTAATAGATGACTCTGGATATAAGAAGGATGAATGAATAAATGTAACAGTGAAATATGAGATGTGATATTGTTATGACTGTTGCAGTGTCGGCTGGTGGGTAGGGCTCAGGAGGTGTGGGCTAGCCTGTCGGCGTCTGAGAGCTTGGATTATGGTGTGGTTAAGGCTGCTGTATTGCGTGCTTTTGAGTTGGTGCCTGAAGCGTACCGTCAGAAGTTTCGGCAGTGTGTGAGGGGGGGGGGATCAGACTTATGTGGAGTTTGCGCGCGAGAAGGGTTTGCTCTTTGATCGGTGGTGCCAGGCTAGTGAGGTTAAGGGGTTTGCACAGCTGAGGGAGTTAGTGTTATTGGAGGATTTCAAAGGGTGTTTGCCGGAGCGGGTGGTTGTTTATTTGAACGAGCAGAAGGTCGTTTCCCTCGCGAAAGCGGCGGTTCTGGCAGATGAGTTTGCTTTGACGCATAAGAGGGGTTTTTCCCCTCCGTTACGTCGGGGTTCTAGAGTCTTGCCGGAGGTGGGGGGGGGGCGTTCTCCCCCGCTCTCGCGGCGTAGCCCTACGGTGGCCGCTGGGGACCGCCGATGTTTTTTTTGTCATGAGCTCGGTCATCTCGTTGCTTCTTGTCCCGTGCTGAGGGCGAGGGAGGGGGCGCGGGCCAACATTTCGGGGGGGGCCGTGCAGTGTTGCTCCGCGGTAACCCGCCCTAGCTTAATGCCGATTGGCGTCGTTCCGCGGGGGATAGATGAGGTGTTTCGACCGTTTATTTCGTCGGGGTTTTTATCGTTGTCTGGTGATGCGGGGGACCGGGTTCCGATCACTATCTTGAGGGATACAGGGGCGAAGCATTCGGTGGCGCGGCGTGGAGTCGTGCCTTTCTCTCAGCAGTCGTATTGTGGTTCTGACTTACTGGTGTGGGGTATACAGATGAGTATTCTACGCATGCCTCTCCATACGGTTACTTTGACCTCGTCTTTTGTATCGGGCGCTGTGCGGGTGGGGGTTCGAGATCAGCTGCCGATTGAAGGTATTGATCTTATTTTGGGGAATGACTTGGCCGGGGGAAAAGTGTTTCCGGCTACTCCGGAAGTTATTGAGTGTCCTACCTCGGATCGGTTATGCCACTTTCCGTCGGAGCTGGGTGACTCCACGGTTTTTCCGGCATGTGTGGTTACTCGTGCTCAAGCTCGTCGCTTGGGTGGTGAGGTGGACATATCCGGAATGTTTCCGGACGGCTCTGAGCCGCATGATAGTTCTGTTCCGGGGGTGGATGGTGGGACGGCGAAGGTTTTTAGTGTGGTGTCGGAGGATTTGCGCCTGGCGGTAAACAGGGAGCAGCTCATTGCGGCCCAACAGGCTGATGATACGTTGTCTGCCTGTCGAGCTGCTGCCTTGCAGCCAGGGGCGGTGCCTGGTGCTGCTTCTTATGAGGTTGATCGCGGGGTTCTGTTACGCAATTGGGCTCCGGTGGGTGGGTTGGGGGGTGAGGTGGTCACTCAGGTGGTGGTGCCGACGGAGTACCGACCCCAGGTTTTGAGTCTGGCCCATGAGCATCACCTGTCAGGCCACTTGGGGATTAAAAAAACTTATGACCGAGTGCTTCGTTACTTTTTTTGGCCGGGGCTTAAGTCTGATGTGGCGTGCTATTGTCGGTCCTGTCATGTGTGCCAGGTGTCGGGGAAGCCCAATCAGGTCATTCCACCCGCCCCGTTACATCCAATTCCTGCAATAGGGGAGCCCTTCGAGCATGTTATTGTGGACTGTGTAGGGCCTTTACCGAAAACTAAGGCGGGTTACCAGTTCGTACTCACCATAATGTGTGCGGCCACACGGTTTCCAGAAGCTATCCCTCTGCGATCGCTTAGGGCTAAGGCCGTGGTGAAAGCCTTAGTACAGTTCTTTTCTATATTTGGGTTACCGAAGTACATTCAGACCGATCAGGGCTCCAATTTTCTGTCGGGGGTTTTTGCTCAGGTGATGACTGAGTTGTCGGTTAAGCACCGGGTGTCTAGTGCTTATCACCCAGAAACACAGGGGGCTTTGGAGCGATTCCATCAGACCTTGAAGGCCATGTTACGGAAGTACTGTTTTGAAACTGAGTCCGAATGGGATGTGGGCCTGCCGTTATTGCTATTTGCCATTCGAGAGACCACACAAGAGTCCCTGGGTTTTAGCCCGGCGGCGTTGGTTTTTGGGCATACGGTGCGTGGACCCCTACGTCTGCTCCAAGAGGGGTGGCTCGCGCAGCCCGACCAGCCGCGGCCCGTGCACAATGTGCTTGACTATGTAAGTTCGTTTAGGGAGAGGCTGCACGCTGCATGTGAGTTGGCGCGCAGGTCGCTTTCCGGTGCTCAGGAGAAGATGAAAGAGAGGTATGATAGGAAGACCCTCAAGCGCACCTTTTTGCCTGGTGAGCGTGTTTTAGTTCTCTTACCCATTGTGGGTTCATGTTTCCAAGCTCGTTTTAGTGGTCCGTATGAGATCGAGCGCCAAGTTAGTGACACGGATTACCTGATTAAAACCCCGGATAGGCGGAAGAAGTCCCGGGTTTGTCATGTTAATATGCTCAAGAAATATGTGGACCGGAACCAGAGCCAGACTAACTCTGTTTCCCCTGTGGTGACGGTGGGTTCACCCTCCTACCAACCGGAGGTGGATGGGTTGCGTGAACCCCAGGGACCCCGCTCAGGGGCCCGCTTGGAGAATTCAAAGATCTTGGAGGACCTTGAGGCTCATTTGCTTTATTTGGGTGAGCCCCACAGGCAGGATATTTACAATCTGATCTGTGGTCATATTGTGCTCTTTAGTGACAAGCCGACTCAGACCACTATGCTTGAGCATGATATAGATGTTGGCGAACACCGGCCCATTAAGCAGCATGCCTATCGGGTCAATCCCGGAAAGCGGGCAATCATGAGAAAGGAGGTGGAATACCTGTTGGAGAATGGTTTTGCGGTGCCCAGCTTCAGTCCATGGAGCTCTCCTACCCTCTTGGTGCCTAAATCTGATCAAACCCCACGTTTTTGTAATGATTACCGTAAAGTAAATGCCATCACCAAGCCAGACTCCTTTCCGCTCCCCCGTATGGATGACTGTGTTGATAGGGTGGGCTCAGCCAGATTTGTCACCAAGCTAGATCTTTTGAAAGGTTATTGGCAGGTGCCCCTGTCGCAACGGGCGGCGGAGATTTCAGCTTTCGTGACACCAGACCACTTCCTGCAATACACGGTGATGCCGTTTGGGTTGAGAAATGCTCCCGCCACGTTTCAAAGGCTGATGAACATGGTGCTACTGGGTGTTCAGGGATGCGAGGTCTACTTAGATGATATTGTGGTTTACTCGCTGACCTGGCTAGAGCACATGGAGACGCTACGGGAGGTTCTTGTCCGATTGAAGGGTGCCTGTTTGACAGTCAATTTGGCCAAATGCGAGTTTGGCAAAGCTGTGGTTACCTACCTAGGGAAGCAGGTGGGACAGGGGCAGGTACGCCCTCTCATGGCCAAAGTCCAGGCCGTCTTGGATTTCCCTGTACCAACTACGCGGCGTCAGCTTCGCCGTTTTTTGGGAATGTGTGGCTACTATCGAGGGTTCTGCAAAAATTTCGCCACCGTGGTTATTCCTCTGACAGCCCTGACAAGTCCGTCGTGCCTGTTTTTGTGGAACTCTGATTGTCAGGATGCCTTTGACTCAGCCAAAGCTCTGTTGTGCAGTGCCCCAGTGTTAGGTGCCCCTGACTTCACTCGGGTGTTTAAGTTAGAGGTGGATGCCAGTGCGCATGGTGCGGGTGCTGTACTCCTGCAGGAGGATGACCAGGGTATTGATCACCCCGTGTGTTACTTCTCAAGAAAATTCAATAAACATCAGGTGAACTATAGTACCATCGAGAAGGAAGCTTTAGCGTTACTCTTAGCCCTCCAACATTTTGAGGTGTATGTCAGTTCCAGCCCCGCTCCAACCGCTGTGTATACGGACCACAACCCCTTGGTTTTCCTCTCACGCATGAGGAATAACAATCAGCGTCTCATGCGTTGGTCTTTGCTGCTGCAGGACTTTAATATTGACATCCATCATCTTAGAGGGGCTGATAATATTGTGGCCGATGCCCTATCCCGGGTGGAGACCTAGGTCTAGCATCTCTCTAATGAGATGCTTGATTTTAGGTGGGGGGGTGTTATGACCCAGGGTCATTATTTGTGGTACGGGGTTGTTATTGTTTGTATTTGTATTCAGCGATGCTTGTTTCCAGGTGGAGGCCGCCCATTGGTGGAGGAAGGAAAGAGGCCAGCTACAAAAGGGGTTGGACTGGGCCGGTGAGGAGACTTTTCCTGGTTCCCCGTGAGCTGTGTGGCTGGGGACCGTCGTGGCGTGTGACTGCACGGGGCTGCAATATTAATGTTGAAAAAGGGTTGTACCTGGGCTTGGTAGCTGTAGGGGTGGGAAGCCGTTTTCTTTTATTCCCCTCTTTTTTCCTGTTTCGGGTAGGGAGACAGGTTAGAGAATTGTATTTTGTTTTGGAATCGTGGGAGGTAAGTTAGCTCTGTTTTTCTTTCTAGTGTGTTTTGTTTGTTGTTTTGGCATCGCCCACCCTGAAGCTCGCTACCTGTTCAGTGAATAAATTAACCAAACTCGTCATTCTGCCGTGGTGTGTTTTTTTGTTTGTCGTTATTATGTATTGGGTTTATTTTTTCGTTGTGTTGCACCCCGGCTTCGGGCCGGTGTGTAACAGATATGCAGGAGTTTGTGTTTGAACTAAGACCATCCCCCATTTGAATTTCTAAGCAATTTTCCCTCTAATTTCATCATTGATTAAAACAAAAACTGGTATTTTGATATTCCTTATGGTGTATATTATGCCAGCTTATTAATCACAAGCTGTTTTAATGATGGATAGCTGCAAAGACACCATGCTGATCTTGCTTAGTTTTAGGTACAAGAACTCATTCTGGGTACAGTAAGCAGAACATAGTGTGTCTGTACTGAGTAAATGGATGACTTCAGAAGTTATACGTTGTCTGACTTTTAAGTGGGCCTCGTGAGCATGCAGTATATTTCTAAATATCAGTCAGTTAAAGGGTGAGTTAAATATATGGTGCCAAGTTTTTGACCTCATCATTTCCTGTAGTTGACACTACAATAGGTTAGCTCAGACAGAGGGACGGGAGAGTGATGTTTGGAAATTAGAGGCAGAGCCTGCAGGCAACCACTGAAGGGATGTGTGTTTGATATATATATGTATATATATATATATATATATGATTACTTCATGATTTATGATGATGGCAGAGAAGGTCAGTAAGAAGCTAAGTAAACATTACAGTATCCCTGTTTAAGATTTTGCTGAATGCTAACACACTACTTTTTCAAAACTGTGCCAGTTTTATTATTTTATTATTATTTTCATTTTATATAGCACATTTCATTCCACATAAACACAATGTGCTTACTGATTAAAAAAAAAAGCTAAAAATGTAGGTAGATTTGCAACGTTTTGAGGTAATAAAACCAAAACTTTACAAGATATAGAATACAAATTAACACTCAAACACTGTAAGTATGTGAGAATAAAAAGGTTTTAATGTTCATTTTTAAATGTAGACATAGTTGGTGCTGGTAGTTTTGTTCCAAAGAACAGGACCACAGCAAGTAAAAACACCGTCAGCATACTTGGATCTTATTCTATCTTATTCTGGAAAAAGATCTGCAGCTGATGACCTGGGAGGTCTAGTTGGGTTATAGACACTGAGCATGTTGATGAGAGTCAAACCACTAAGTGCTTTTTGAACTGGCAGATGTATTTTAAAAGTAATGCTTTGCTGAGTGATATAACAAAGCCATAGTATATGCAAGAGCCCGCAAACAGTTTCAAACAATACTTTAGGGCCATAATGATCCAAACTGTAAGCTGACCAGAATTCTCACATGTAAACAAAAAGCCATCAAATTATAGTGAAACCAGTAAGAATCACCACATCCCAAATAATGAGAGCGATGCATCCTAACTTGGAATATCCTGATAGAAATCTGAGAGCTGATGAGATCAAGCATGCAGAGCAAAATAAAATACGGAGAGGGCGATAAAGAAGACTGCAGTGACAATTTCTGTCTGATCTGATTTGTGCAACACACAAATACAATACAAGGAATGAATGCAGGGAAGACGGACATTGTGTAGCAATTGATGAGTTAATACACATTAGCATGCTGCCTGAGCTCTAAGGGGAGTATAAAAGAAAGTATGTAGGGGCAGTCATGGTATCTTTTTTATCTCGGGGAATGTTTGTTTCTATCAGGCAGCTTTGATTTCTGCCTCATTCAGTGACTGCCTCACACGCTTTTTTGGCCTACATATTTCCCCTTCTTTGGATATTTTCTCAGTGCGGCGTAGGGAGGTTTATTATGGAAAATCCCTACACATGAGAAAACCTGCTGATTTTCATTCAGGAAGCGAGTGGGGATGTGTTGATAGCAGCCAGGCTTCATTAGCCATACCAGGCTATAGTTCCTGTGCTGCCTGGCCAAGGAAAACATCATCTGAGATTCAGATTTTATTTTGTGGCCGAGGACAGACAATGGCTCATTAATCCTGTGGCTATATAAAAAGGTCCACATGGTTTTCTGAAATTAAGGGTGAGAAAGCTCCTTCATTATTCATACAGTAAAACAGTACAAGGAATTTTAGTCACTATACTGTTCTTAATGTCTCTTGATAGTGTCTTCCTGTCCTATGAGCAACAAAATTAAAAATTCTGTATACTGTCAAAATGTAATTAATTTTTTTAGACACAAAAAATGACATTTTGACAGTAATTCGTCATGTGCATGTGTGTTATCTTTTAATGTGATTTAGAAAAGAAGAGAAACAAGAAGAAGTGTCTGGTACCTTCCTAAGAGGATTCCAGCGCATCGTGTTCTGAAGACAAACACTAACACCCGAGGTGGAGCAGAGATTCCTGATATCACACTTGGATTACATTTGACCTCATACCAAGATCATAAGTTCATCTGTTTATCTGCTATCAAATCGTAACAACAGTGTCAGTTTAATCTCAAAATTCCTATAGTCCTCTATTGAAGTGCAAGGCATGAAGAGATTCTATCATTATTCTGTGATGTTCCACAGTCACGAGTCATATTTCCAGCATTTTAATCTTTGATTTCTATTCCTTTAATGTATCAATACAAAAACTGAGAGTCCAGATTTCAGCTTGACACTTACACATACCTGTACTTGGTCTGAGAGGAATTTGGTAATGAATGTGATATCCACCAAATAGCTGGATTCAAGAAACCTTTCCCCCCTCAAATACAAGAACAAACCACCATAACTTTAGATCCTGAATTTACAAATGGATTCACAAGTATTTGTTTTTCAATTTTCCATCATCTCCTGGCTTTCATTGCAGCTTTATGACATCCTCTTACCTCATATTGTCATGTCATTTTATTTATATAGCAGATTTTAAACAACAGTAGTTGGCCTAAAGTGCTTTCCAGGTTAATGCATTTACATCACAGGCCTACAAAAACCTAACTGCAAAACATACAGCAACATGATAAAATGAAAATCAACCAACTAGTTAAAAAAAAAGTGTAAAAACCCTGGGGTAAAGTTGTGCTGTGGGATAAGAATGATCTGGACCATTAAGAACAGCTTACACACTCTCATACTGTTGCTGTCATGAAAAATCATAGAGGAAGTTACGCTTTCCTTCTGATTTGTTAACTGACTGTGTTTTTATCTAATTGTATCAAATATACTTAATGGTTATGGAATAGACGGTCATACTTTGTATGTTGTTAACCTTTTATACCAGCGGTCCCCAGCCTTTTTTGCGCCACGGACCGGTTTATGCCCGACAATATTTTCACAGAAAATAAAACTAGTACTGGTATCGAAAAAAGAAGATTTATTCATAACACAAGTGAAACGACCCAGAAAAACCGAGTAAACGACAAAAACAATAACAAAATAACGCTAAAAATCGATAAAAACCCTGAAAACCATACATTTCACACCCGAACCTCAACTCTTGCAGCCCAGTACCAAATGACTCACGGACCAGTACTGGTCCGTGGCCCGGGGCTTGGGGACCGCTGTTTTATACCATGCACAAAAACATAGTGCAACAGTATAAAGGAAGCAAATATTCTAATTCACTAGTGTGCACCAAAAAAAAGCCAAATTAGACAGTCTACAAAATCCTTGTTAGAGAAGTTGCAGATATGATATCAACAGAAGAAAAATTACTGCTTCCAGTTTAAAACAATATATGCAAGTTTACAGCTGTGTTAGTTTGCCTCTACAACTTTTTACATGTTTTCATGAGGTCTAAAGTACAGCAAGTTTTCTGTACCCTGCCAGTCACCACAAGAAGAGTTGGCTATCTCTGTGCCAGTCAGCGAGGATGTGCCAAAAGTTTGCAAGTGCGTCACTTACCCAGTCCCGCTAAAGTCCCAAGAATAGTTACAACTCCGAAAGCTATCCAAAGACTGCGCACTGCCATCATATTCCAAGACCTCTCTGCTGCTCTGCACTGTACTGTGCTGTGCTGCACTATATTGAAATATGAAGTGAGATACAGAAAGACAGTGAGACTGAAGGCAGATGAAGAGCTCTAAATCCCCCTACCAAACGTCCTGACTGTCACCCACCACGGCTGTCACTATCCGGGGTTCAGATTACACACCAGCTGAAAGCACTAAACCAGGACTTCCAGTCACTCTCCAGGCACCCACAATAATAATCATCATCATCATTAGATAGCAACTCCAACATTAGACAAAAACTAGGAGTGTCCAGGATATTCCAGATATTTCTGAAGGTAGCAATGAGACCTGTAAGCGAGACCTTATACAGCAGGAGTACTCGCATCATCAGGATAGAAAATTTCAGTTGTCAGATCGATGTATGGTCAGTGCACAGCACGAGGGCCAGTGTCACTGACAGGATTAGTGGTTGGTGTTTCCTCTTTAATCTGTCACTCACCTTTGTATCCACTAGACATGCGTAGAACTTTAAAATTTTGGTGTCAGTGTTAAAGATCGATGCAGGAAATGGCTAAATCCCACAGGTTACAGCAGGGTGAACAGGTGACTGGTGGTGCACACCTCCTATGCGTGTCCAGAGTATTGATTCTTACAGTAAACCTTGCAGGACCTCAGCGGTGAGATAGTGTCTGCAGAATAATGGGGTTAGAGGGCTGCACATAAACCCCATGAAACCAGGGAGCCCAAGAGTCTGACCTGTCAGGTTGTTTTAGCAATTCATTTAAAATGCAGAGACTAGATTTGTTGTCATAATAAAGGCTGTGATTAATCTAAGGAGTGTCTCTTTGCAGTGGCAAGGGCAACAGACTGATTTTTGGAATGTGCCATGTGAGTTGCACAGTATGTGATGTACTTCTAAATATACAATTGGGGAAACAGAGTTGAGCTTCTTTAAGGTAACTGGAGCCTCCAGAAGGCAGATTGTGTGTCTCGCACTCAGAGCTCAGAAGCAGAAAGGCTCGAGCTGTGGGCCTTCAAATTCCAGAGAGCAGAGCTGTTTTATATCCAAACAGGTGTCAAATTAAAGGGAAAGAAAACATTAAACCTTTGAACCCTACTAGCGGTTCTGTTATACTGTGTGGGAGTCAACTCATCCTGTCAAAGGGAAGGGTCACAGCAAATCAATACAAAGTTCAGAGTGATCTTTCTGTCCTGATGGGAGCTTTCTGTTCGAGGGGAGGCCTGTCCAGAGGACATCAGGGCTCAGTGAGTGACTTGATGATGATGAATTATATGCTATGACCCCCGTATTATGTAAAATCTATGCCATAGAGCACTTAAGGTGTCCTAACTAAGATTACTTATGGTGGGTTTCCTGCATTTTTTCCACCTGTCTATATATATGCATTATACATTAATAACAAAACTCTGTTATTTTCCCTCATTATAATAAAGCTTCTGCTTTTATACTCGACATGCCTCATTCACCCATTCACACAAGCACCTTTCTTTCTAAGTGCTTTCTATCTAACATATAAACACATTCACACTGACATGAGCAACTTTGGGATCAGTACTTTGACCAAGGATACTTTGTCATGCAGACTGGAGTAGGCAGGAATCAAACCACTAATTTTCACATTAGTAGATGGTCTGCTTTATCTTCTCAGCTACAGCCTTCCAAAACATGTTCTGTTTAGGTTAATGTTTCCACATTACAACCACTCTGAGCAATGTGCTGTGTTTATATTTGTTACCCTCTTCTCTACTGCTAAAGTACAGCATTATACTCTCAAGCCCACCCGATTAGCATCAGAAAATAACTCACATGGAGGCTAGTTAGTGCGACATGTGAGACACGTGTGTGTAACTGTTTTTATAGCTACAGCCAACAACTACAACTAGCGTTTCAAATATAGCTACTACAAGGGAAGCTGGGGGGATCAAAATATTGTTGGGTTAATCTGAATATGAAATGACACAGGCAGTGCCTTGTTTTGGAATTCAAATAAAACTCTGAAACCTTGTTGCAGAGAAGACAATAGAGAAGTCTGAAACTTCAGCCTACAAGTCATTAGGGGTCAATCCTCCAATTATCAATAAATAAAACGTTTTATGCTTTTAAATGACTACACTGCTGTTATTATATTTTCTCACCCAGCTCGGGATCTTTTTGCTCTGTTGAAATGGGAAATTTGTTTGGGAACGATTTCAACAAACACCAAACTTGATAGCATGAGTAATCCCAGCACTGTGGTTAAATGTTTTGATTATCCAGATGGGGTTTTCAGTAGTGCAGTAATGCTGTGCAGCAACTTTACTGGAAAATCCAGTGTGGTTTTATCTTTGCCCCCCGTGTAACCTTTGAGTATAAAAAACAGTGTGAGAAACACAGCTTGAATCTGAATCGCTTCATGTTCACATCACCAGCTGGCTATATGCTTTTGTAATGTCTGTTATTGCATCTCAGCGTTTAATAGGAAATACAAGCTGTTTTTTTTTTTTTTCATTTAATACCATATAATATCATATTGGATCCATCTCACACCTGGACACCACCGCGCCATAACAGAGATTACAAAAAAAATAATTAAAAAAAGGGGCAAATAGACTGAAAAGACTTTTTATCCCAGAGCTGCATAATGCAGCAATTTCCACATGAATGTGCTCTGTGTGATAAAGTGTTTCACAATCTGGGAGATTGAAGAAAGGTTGCTTTTGTCTGTTTTTAAAACAATCTGTTATATAGTTTGATATAGTTTATGGTTTTTGCATACTTTTTTATGACTGCTGTGAGTGATCTTTGCACTGTTGAGACTGCACTTAATTTTATTGTACACCCAACATGCTACAGTGACAATAAAGGTATTCTCTGTTTTCTGTTCTGTGTGGTATCAAATGGTTTCTGAATGTGTCCCAAGGTTTCCCAGGGATTTAGCCTCCCCTTCTCAGTTGCTGCCTATCTTGGACAAGATCAGCCATTGGTTGCGGAGAATAAAAGCTCTGTGACCAGCCCCCGCCCCAAACTGGGAATGAATGCCCCTGCTTTCACTTTTTCCCCGCTCATCCGCAGAAGAAATACCATTGTTGAGTCCCTCTTTAGGAGCACAGACGGCCAGGCTTGAGTGTGGCGTTCAATGTCTGTACCTCCTCGTGTGATAGCAGGACCAACCTCTGAGCTTCCAACAATTATCATTATCAGAGGCAATAAGGATGAGAACACCTTTTATGAGTCACATCAGTCCGCAATGTTTTACTAATATGGCTCAGACGTCACTTTTTTAAACAAAAAGTTTGATAATTTGCATGTAGTAGTTCAAAATAATATTTGTATGAATTAGGTTTTGTGCAAAATATGATGACAGGAAAGAGGAAATAGCTTCTTTAATAAAAACAAAAGATTCACTTCCCTTTTGAGTCACATCTTTCTACAAATAGAGTTTCATGTGTGGAAATCTTTGTTCCTTTTGGCATCTCGACCAGTGCAAGTTTGGATTATTATTTATTAACATGTCTGTCTGTGTAGCCACCAAAATTAAATACAAACCCTTGGTCATCGTGACTTTAACACACTGCCTAATGATTGATATACTGTCATGGAGTTTATGAATTAGTGATAGAGAGAGCGAAAGGAGAGAAGAGGGAGGAGGGAAAGTGGTGGTCATGGGAGGAGAGGCAAGGGAGCAAGTGTTTCCTCAAGCTGACCAGGAATATAGTGCACATATAGCGGGAGGTTACAGGAGGACACCCTGTGTTGGCTCTGCTTTATCAGCTACTGGCCACACTCAGCTGATCTCTGGACCCTGGGGTTGAGCAACGCGAGAGACAGGCAGCTCTGAAATCACAAAGGCAGCACGGGAAGCCACACAGATTTTAAACAAAGTCGCAGAAAAAGCTGGATAGAAACCGCAACCTCGGGCTTGAGGAGGTGACGAGGGAAAAGGGCAGTTTCAAAATAGAGCAAGAATAGAGTTAAAGATTAATAGGGGCCATAGTGGTGGACAGGAGGTTTTGTTTGAGGTTTTGGGGAGGAGTATGAAGGATTGGAGAGGAGGGTGGGGGGGTCAGAGGCAGTGGTCTGGGAGAAAGTAATTTCAGTGACAGCCAGTGCCAGGGGACCAGAACTCATGTGAAACAGAGGAATTAAAAGATAAAGGAAAGAAAAAGGGACAAGAGGCAGACTGGACGGCCCCACACTGGACTTCAGTATGGGTGTAAAGAGCAAGGCTGCTGCAGCTATCCTTATCCTGCTGCTGTTCCTTGGCTCGCTGTGGCTACGTGAGTTTCTCTCTGTGTGGGTGCGAGCGTGTGTCTTTGATTCTCATGCTGTACTACTTAGTCTAAACAATCAGTGTGTTGTTTGTTCCGGATCAACAATGTCACATGATACCAAGCAGCCTTGATGTACAAAATACATTTAATATTACACATTTATTTATGGTAATGAAATAGTTACCCTTATTTTTCAAATAAGCTACTTCACAAATAATCTTTTACTGGTAAAGATTCTTGAAGGGTTATGTAAGTAACCCTCCAAGAATAATCTGTAAGCCTTAAAAATGTCACTGCGTTTTGCCTCATTAAAAAGAAGTAAAAGTGATTCATTGTCAAAGGAAATCAGTAAGTGGCTCCACTGTGACCTTTTAAAGGGCTAAGGAGCCACTTACTGATCTTTCTAAAAAATGTTCAAACTCAGTCCATGTGATCTGTCTTTGTCTAGTTTGTATTTATAATTCAGAATATTGGCCCCGGTTTTTAGTTGAAAGCATGAAATGTCACTTCTGCGTTTTTATAGTCAGGATGGAGACCATTTACAATAATTCATAGTCGAGTTATTTCTGCTGTTGCAGGTAAATCTGTGCTGTGTTTAATCTGAACTCATTTGCTTGTTTGCTAGTTTTCAGTATTTTGACCAGAAGCTCGATAACCTGAATGTTTATGGGTCAGTTTGGAGGATGAACCTGTGAATGTTTCTGCTGCTGATTCTGTGATTTGCAGTAACCTCACAGCTCCCTTAAAAAACACCAAACACTCCGCAGCACTCTGCATGCTCAACGCAGCTGTTGCCACTGTCACTGGCAACAATGTGTCTGTAAGGGTCTTGTTGTAAATAAACTGAACAGTGCCAAACTTTCATTAGCAACTTGCACATCAGTTAAGATGATAGGCAGGTAGATAAGTTGGTCTTTACATACAGAGATATACAATATGACGTAATACAGGATACAAGGACACCTTACAATCATTTCCATGAGATAACAAAACTGTTAGATAACGGTGCTTCATGAATGTTACATTTCAGCCAGCTATAATCAAAATATCAATAACAATAGAAAATATTTTAAACAGTGACAGCGTGAGAAGGATTGTTTAATGAACCTACATAATACCACTACCTGCACCAGCAGCTCCTCTTACAGCTGCGAAGTGGGTTTCAGCTCATTGGTTTATCCTTTTAGTTCACTCTCACAACTTTGCTTCTTCTTCTTTCTTTTTTTTTTAAGAGAAAGCACTGAAAGCTCGACCATATTGTAGTAGCTCACCATGAAACTGCAGACAAACACTAGCTGAAAATAGCATGAGCCATTAAGAGACAGTTATTTAGTTCACGGGTTTGTCGACACGCAAAGATAAACCAAGCTAAAGCTGTGTGACTATCTGAAAGATTAAATGATAACAATATCAATATTGCTCTGTGAACCAAAACTAACTGTAACCCTTGGTCTTTTTTCTCTTTTCAATGGTCCACTTCAGAGGGGGGGTTGGATTACCACTGGGATTCTTGTGTAAAAGGTTATAATCAGTTAAATAAGGTAAGAGTACCTCCTGAATCTGATATTAGATTGCTTGCAGACTATGAAGTGGATTTCTTTGTTTTTTTTTAAAATAAATGTCGTGCTTTCTTTCTTCCTTTGTCCCCTGCCGATTGCACCCACATTCATGCACTGCCCATCCCCCCCACCATTAGCTTCACCAGCTGTCCAACAGCAGTGTGGGCGATGGAGCTGAGAGCCAGCTTGAGCTGTGCCCCGGTCAGACCTTCCAGGTGTCACTTCTGCTCTCCCACCTGCTGGATGCCCCAACTCACAACTCTGATGTGCTGCTGCAGCCATATCTGTCCAGCTGGGACGAGCTTGTCAAGTAGGATTTTCAGATAAAGATTTGTTTACGGCCATCAGGAAGAAAAGTTATTTGTTGTTTGCTGATTATCTGAAATCTGTAAGCTGCTTTATCCTGTTCTGTGTTACTCTTCTAGTTTCATGGACTCTCTGGGGCCAATGGTGGGACTGATATCTAAAGAGATAGAAAGTAAGACTTCTATAATTCGCCAGCTGGCCCTGACGGCAGACGGGAACCCTGAAGCAGAGGTAGGCCCGGATCTACATTCCATAAACTCTGTAAACTCACAGGGTGGTGGGACAAAGAATAAGGCGTCGGTGCACACCAGTGCTTATCACTCTGTGCGCTCTATGATCTTGGTGGAGCTGAATCAAGGCCTGGTGAGTTTCCACCACCAGACAGACTCTGGATGCCGGACTCTACTGCGCCTGCATCGCGCTCTGCTTTGGCTGAAGCTCTTCCTGGAGAAGCTGGCTGAGACACCAGTGGAGGGACGGCTCAGGAGTCCCTCTGACCTGTGTCGTGAGGCTTACAAGAGCACCCTCGCTCAACACCATACATGGTACGTCCGCAAGGCCGCCGAGCTGGCCTTCATTGCCCTGCCAGAGCGGGGTTTCTTTTTCAGGCTGGTGTGCGTGCAGAACCAGGAGGAGATGAGCAAAGTGCTGCACAGGGTGTCTCGGGCCATCGGAGAGGTTTATGACCGGACACAGAAAGCTCTGGAGGAACATGGCATGCTGGACTTGCCATAAAAAATGAGATAATCAGACTGGACACAGGGGCACTGCTGCTGTTTTACCCGTCTTTGGGTTGTGCTTCTGCTCTGTATCCTTGGCGTCATATATTGGATTTAGATACAAATAAGATGCAAGCTTTTCTACGATGCAAGAATTGACTTGTTTTTCACCCAGAACTCCGCTTTTTTTCTTTTCTTCTACGGACCAAAGTGCTGAGTCAACAATCAACATGTGACATTCAGCTTTACTTTGATGTTTCTCATCAGATTTTATGGGGTACTATCTCAAACTTTGTTGCTGATGATTATGGTTTAGACTGTGCATTATTTACAAAAGTATAATTGATTTTTTTAAATAGCGCATGTGTAACTAAAATTGACAATTGGTAATTGCTATATTAAAAAGAACTGCTCTTTTACAGTGTTATTCCTCTGGTAAATTACCTCGTAACTATCGTGTTGGTCTGAAATCTCCACGCGACCAAATGGATTAGAAAGTTACTGCTTCACAGTGATGCTGTGTGTAGAGTATGGCTTTGTTATTTTTACATCTATGTCATTTTTTTGTATCATGTTAATGATTAATTAAAAAAAAAAAAGAGAAGACAATCCATTTGATTATTTCTACTCATCGTGTGATCCAGCAATGGAAAAACATTTAACTGGCAATAAAATGTTCTTTATGTTGTGCACCAACCAACCAGCAGAGGTTCCAGTGCCCTGCTAGAAGTCACATCACAGTGAATATAATCTGGTCTATGTGGCACTCTTACCTATACACACTCTGCACTTTTTGTCTGAATCCAAATGCAAAGGCTTTTCCTGTCCGAATACGTTTGGTATTACTGTTATAATATCAAAGAATATTCCGTATTATATTACAGAGTACACGTGTAACAGAGAGAATAGCATGTGTATGACTCATCTGCACTGCTGGTGTTGATTAGACTGTTTTAAACCCAGCAGTACCTCCAACGCTGGCTCCATTTTTATGAAACGCTTTCTTTCTGAGTGGGCAACGGTGGAGAAAATGGGGTTAAAGTCACGGAGTGCAGAGGAGACAGGAGCTGGGTAAAGGTCAGGAAGCGGAAGTACACTTCACCTTTAATCCTGTCAACCACTTGGTGGCAGACTATTTAAAGCAACTGCCACAGGGGGGGGAAAGTACAACTTATAAAGCATCCACATTTTTCTCCTGTCTACAGTCAAAGTGACCTGTGACATGGATGGCATAATCATTTTGTGAAAATCAAGTTTATTTTGTATATAATCATCATATATTATATATACCATATATTACTGTTTTAAACAGTAATATATGGTTACCTGTGAGGATTATGGAGAATGAGATTATATTAGTTTCATTAGTTACATTCATCCGAAAACTACTTTTAACACTAGCTGGCTTGTTTTATTGTCAACTGTGAAAGTGATGCTATATTTAACTACACATTGGTCACTGCTATTCCACCTAGTTTCTAGAACATGCCTGATCATGAGTAATACATCAATCCCTCCGCCCATGAAACTGGCAAAGAGTAGCAGAAAGATGACTGAGAAGCAGGCACGAAAGGAAGTTTGAGTTCCCTTAAATAACATTTATTCATTTCTCTATCTTGGTTTGCAGTAAACATGAGCAAAAATATACATACAGTTAGAGCAGAAAACAAAGATCCAGAATATTTATCATCTGTTAGGGAGAGAGTGTTTGAACAAATTCACTGAATTTCCTTCTTGTTGGCTTATAATACCAGTCTTAAGCAGTAATACAGTTTAACATTAAGGGGCAATGAGATTGTTTTTTACTTATTCATGTAGTTATCTCTACTTAAAAGCCAACAGTTGGCTTTCTCCAACCTTTGCAGTGGATAAAGTGTTGTCAGAACTCTGACAGAAAGCTTTGATTATAGGTTTGTTTTAAAACAGTAAAACAAACTCAAATGACAAAAACATTCAAAGAAAAAAAAACAACTCAAATCCATATCTATTCAAGTTTCCTTGAATACTATTCTGAAAATCTATCTAGTACGTCCTATCACATGATATATTCCAGGCTAATGCATTCTCTCATCTTTACAACAAAATACTCTTTTATAAACAAAACAATTCTCTTTTTTAATGGTTCCATCATCATAATGACACACACTGACATATATGCAGTCTTTCCCTTTTGTTCCTTACTGTTTCTGATGCACGTCGCTCTGATTGTGTTACAACCTTTCCTGTAAATATTCATATAGCCACACAAGAAATAAATATATTGCTTTTCAAAGACATTTCCAAATTATCACTGGAAAAAAAGCAGATAAATGGAGATAACAGGAAATAACATTCTGTGACACTGGGGGAGCAACACTGTCTGTCCACCAGGAGGCACTGTTATGTCGTGGTGAACCATGTTCCTTTGTGCGTATTATTATTATATAAGAGGAGGCCTTTTTATTATCACAGGGTATTTAGCCCTCCAGTTGGATCCTACAGTATCTCTGCATGGGATCCTTACTCAGATCTACTGCTGAGGATGTGTCAGACAAGTGGAAATTCAATTTTAACTGTCATGTAGATCTTTGGTTGAAGAAATCATCTTCACATGCGTGAGTGAAACAAGAGTGTCCGATTAGCCAGTGAAGCGGAACACTTTTATTTGTTGTGATGTGATTCAAACTAAACAAAGTGTAATGTGAATGTGGTGAGCAAAATGAGAAATGAATAAACCTTGAACCGGCCGCCTGACACGAGGAGGAGGAGCAACAGAGCGGGGTAAAGAAGTTCAGCGTGCCTGCTCTGGATTAGCTGACCAGATTAAGAGATTACATTGAAATTAAGTAAGTGTTGCAGCGGTGCAAGAGGAGAAATGCATGCAAACTGGGTGGCGGACTCATGAAAAATTACTGTTAGAGCTGATCATCCATTATAAATGACCTTTCAAATATAGATCAGATAATCACCTTGGATCTAATGGGCTTGCCTTCATTCTCTGTCAGATGATGCAGTCTTATTTAAACCACTGCAAGATATTTGCAGGCATACAGAGAAACACACAGCCTTCCAAAACAAATTAATAATCAGCCAGACCTTAATGTGAGCGAACAGATGCTCGTGTTCTATATTTGCTGCAGTGACATGGCAGGATCACAGTCTAACTGATCTAACAGTTTTGGAGCTGTGCAGAGGTAACGTGCCTGAGTTTAAAAGTGTGACTCCACAGATTTCTCAAGCCAATAATTTAAGGGATGCTTAGTAAACAGCTCAAGCACTAAACTCAGGAACATGTCTGACTTTTTTAGAGGCTGAAACTGATTGTCTTGTTATCAGTATGGGTTTTCCTTCAGTATGATTCATACAATACCGGGGAACACAACAACATCGAACCAAATTAACAAAAAAATATCTTTCTTCTGTGGTCAATGGAGTAAATCTTCATGTTGTTTTTAATTTGCTACAGCCCTACAAATCAAAACTGAACTAACATTCAAAATAATAAAGTAACGACTGTCTTTTAAAATAAGAGGTAAAGTGTACATTTTCGTATCTCAGATGCATCCTTTAGGTGACGAAAATGAGAATGAATGAGAAAAAAGAAAACTACCCAAAAAAACAAAACACAAAAAACAAACAACTTCCTTCAAAACTGGAAATGCATTAATAAACTCAAGTCAGCTTCACAAAAAAAGAAAAGAATAAAAGCACACTTTCTGTGCAAAACAATACCATTTTTTTTTTTACAATGGCATCTATTTCTGATACAAGTGAAATAGATGCAATACACTCAATAATACAGCTCCTCTAAACATCGATTGAATATTAATATTAAAAACTGAAACGCAAGAAATTCTAGGTTTGACTTTGGGAATAAAATGCGATACTGAATTTTGTCTGTGTGTGTTTGTGTGCTCGTGCAGAACAGAGGTCGATTTTGTCATTTTCACATGATATTCAGGTATCTTATTGGACTGCAGTCCAGGATCCACAAAGCTAGAGTTCAGTTTACCCCGTAACCGACTGAGAATTCAGGTGTTATATGACCCCCCCCCATATATAAATATATATATATCATCTGTTTCACAAGCTACTCATTCACAATGAGAGTGAATATCAAATGATCCAAAATGATTACTATTTAATAGAAGTCATCTGATGAATGGATACGGGCATTCATAATGCATGCCACTTAATGAATATTGCACATTGCATGCAACTTCCCGACCTACAGTATGAACTAAAACACACGATCTCCTGCACTCTTTACTCCTCTTTACCTGTAATGTGTACCTCATGTTCTTCTTTTTTTGGGGGCGGGGGGTCATCTTACTGTATCACATTTTTTTTTAAAAAACACAGGTTTAAAGATTACGGTGTGGTCCCTCCTGGTGGTCAGTCGCTGAACTTATTACAGATGTAAGCAGCCGAGAGGTGGGACACAGGAGCCTCCTGCCTTTGTAGCATACTAAGACAATACGCACATGCAAATGGCATCATCTCTGCATCAATCCTGTTTGTTGGAATATTCTTTTAAAGTGCAACAAAATAGACGCACTGATGTAAGATTACTATTATTATGCTGTATAAATACTGTAGATATACACGCTCGGTATTGTAATTTGTGGATCTTCATATCTAGAGGGATACTCTATGAGGAGGCAGCGGGTTGGCGGGGGGTGGGGAGCAGCAGTACAGTGGTAAAGTTGCTGATCCTTGCAAACTCTGCAAACACACGTCCACGTCCTTTATAGCCCCCTAGTTTGTCATGCAGTATAAATAGACATCACCTCAAACTAACTGATGGAAAATAACCTGTGTGTGAATGCTCACAGAAATAATGACAGGATTAGCACCCTTTTGGTTCTCACCTCGTCTCGCCACGTGACCTGACAAAGAATTTCCCACAAAAATCTGTGGAGAGGTGTGGGGTGGAGGGTGGGGGTGAGGTTGGAAAGGGTTGGGGGTGTAAACAAATCCTAAAAAGGGTGTGAATACTGTGATTTTTGTTTTCTGTGCATGTGCAGTGTTGCTGAGAATGAAGACAGTATGTTTTGGGGGATGAGGCTGGTGGGGGTGGGGGTTAGGGTGGGGTTGGAGGAGGGGGGTAAACCTAGTTTTTACTGTTGATCCTCAGCTTGAAAGACACTCGCCCAGCAAACTTGTCCCTTTCACCTCCAACGGGAATGTTTTCGGCGTTGATCTTGCACTCAATGTTCACGTCTTCATTGTGAGTAATGTTGAGGAACTTGACTGCAACCAAGGGCTGAGAGTAGTTCACCTGCAAAAACAGTCAACAAAGACGTCGTAAACCTGCGGACCCAGTAGGTTTAACTCTGTGGTCTGTGTGCGCAATTGTAAACAAACACACATTAATTATTAACAGTTACTGCTATCATGTTTACAGCACATTATATTTTAATTTAAACCACATTCTTACCTGCGCTTTCTTGCCGTAGTAAGGGAAGTACATAGGGTTGATTGTGCCATTTGGAGGAAAGTAAATCAACTCTCCAATTTTATCAGCGTCATCTTTCTGAGGGGGTGAAACGGCTTCATCAGTTATATAGCTATAATCTCCACTTTATAAGGTGGAGGTGAGCTTTATTTGTCTACTTTTCTCTAAATTTCTTTCTCCTACATATCTACCATCTAGTTCTAAAATGCAAATACAAAACAACAATGTGATCGACTGCTACAGATATATCATATAGAAATATTATCTAAACCAGGGGAGTCAAACTCTGAGAAAGGTAACGCAGCGTCAAATTTTATAGTGACTAAGATAACCTGTTAAGTAGAATCCTATGTAAATAACATTTTTTAAAGCCAATTTCAACAATATTTTTTTCTACATTCAGCAACTTTGTTATTACAAACACGCGCATCATAAATCGTACAAATTACTAAACTACTTTATGTCAGTGTGATATAGCAGACTAAGTCATATGAAGACAGATATGTCTCAAGATATAATCCTAAATATAGTAAAAAGTGCAAAAATACTAATCATACTCTCACAATTTTTACACACTTTGTAAAACCACCCAGTGGGTGAAACTGGGCCCTTTGGCAGACCTCTTCTTGCCCAAAGGCTTTTTGTTTGACACCTCTGATCTAAACTGTACCAAACATGGGTCCTGGACTTTTTCTTACCCATTGATCTTTGCCAACTCTGTATTTCTGCGAGTGAACAAATTAATGGAACACAATGGAGAAAAGAAAAGGGCAGCGATAAAAACAACTGGCTTGACTGACAAGACAGCCTGAAAAGAAATTCATGATAGCTAAGAAAGGAAGATGGAGGTAAACGACAGGTGGAATACTGCAGATGACGTGAGGCACAATAGCTATGAATAAAACTGTTGTGTCAAGCCTCGGATTGTGAAAGACAAAAAGGGATTACCTTTGCAGCACAGGTGACATACGGAGCCTGGTTATCCTTTCCTGGCAGCAAACCAATCACCTGATGAGAAAATAAAGAAAACCGTTTTTTGTTCATTTTTAGGCGATATAACATAAGTGAATGATGATAAATGCAAAAACCAATCAGTTTAATTATGATAGTGACTTTTTTCTTTTTATCATTTCCAACCAGTTTGGTTGTCTCAGTCACTCCATGTCTCCTAGCAACACCAGTCCCTTTCACTCCCCTCTCTTTTCCTTTCATACCCGATTCAGCTTGATGATGATGCATGGCTGGCCTTCTCGGTATCCATAGTAACGGTCATCGATTCCAGAGCAGCTCTGGAGGACTGTGCGGTTGAACTGACAGGATCGTTTCGGGTTGTTCTTCACCTCACCGCTGTCCTCCTGGATGAAGTACTTGTCTGGGGCGCACTCGTGATTTTTCTGGGCTTGGAGGGAATCATTGTAGGCTGCAGGGAAAATAGGAGAGTGTGTGTGGGGTGAAATTGTCTTTATAATCAACTAAGATCCCAGTACAAGACGATCTCCTGTCAGCTAACTATAAAGAGATTATCTGTGTATGTCATAACATTCTGTCTTAGAGGGCAAGAGCCAAACTTACGTTGAAGGAATTTGTCCAATGTCTGGGCATACAGGTCCCAGCTCTCAGTGTCCTCTTTAGTATAGACTATTTCAAAGGTGTCATCTGCCCGAGGTCTAATCACCAAGCCTGAGAGTGACAAGAGAGACAGCAGGGAGTACATGACACAGTGCACAGACCATGATCTGTGTTCATGCAGCTTGTATCTATAGTTTCTGCACCTGGTGTGGAGAGCCTGTCTTGCCAGGTTGGTCTGTGTTCGTCCAGGGTCTGCAGCATGACATACATGGTGAGAGCAAACATGCCAGCGAGGCAGGTGTAGAAAATTAAATAGAAGAGAAAAATAAGGCCTGCAGACAATGAGAAAATAGAGCCATATTAATATAAGCAATAGTAACAAAAATGGAATATTAAAATATTACAAAACAGCATCTTCCCCAACTGGAAAAATGTGTAAAAACTATTTCTTCATCATCAGATTTGGTCAGTTGATGTTGTAGAAAGATAATCTGATCATATGCCCCAAAATTGATATCACTGAGACATTTTCATCTATAAATGGCTACATATAAGATAATATAATTTGTGTTTATGTGTTTATTGCATGGAAAATGTATGTTTGATACACTGTGCAAAAAACCCCAATAACCTTTAATCCTTTTTTTTTTTGCTATGATTACATTATTTAGTCTGCTGTACACCACAGCACATCTATGAATTATGCATAAAGTCCATTAGACTAACATCTGCAAGTCAGCAAAGTCCATTTCATTATAATTGCAGCACACAAACCCTTAATGAGAACAAATACTGAATTGATGAGTAGTTCATGTCTATTACGTCACTCTCTAACCAAACATGTCTACGGGATTTCAGTTAATCCTCGTTAAATTGCTTCACTGCATCTGCAACATCTGCCTCTGTTTCTCTCTCACTCACATGAAAGAAATCATCCTTTAGATGCAATGCTTAAAATATCATCGTTTAAAGTTAAAATAACTGGAGGCAACACATTTTCACTGTAATGCAACTAATGCAAGTGGTCTGAGAGAGAACTAGAGTCTCCCCAGGGCTCTATTTTAAGGCTTTAGATCATCTAGACCACAATAGGAGATGGTGTCCAATCATGGGTCTTTTAAAAAGAATAACAGGGAAGCACTATAGGGTAGCATAAAAAGCACAAAGTGCATGTAGGATATAAGAAGCGGTGGTGCAATGCGTGAAGCAGAAGACATCCACCAGGGCGAGCAGGGTTTGAATCATATGTGAAGCCATAACTCAATACTGACTCATTTTAGCACACATGCCAGTGGCTGTACAGTGGAAGGTGCTTAGTACAGATCAGGCAGAGCTTTTCCTTCCATGTTTCTGCCCACTGCAGGTTTTTATGTTATTTTATCAACATAAACTCAAAACACAAGCTGCACATTAATCCTTAAATTCTTTGTGTTTTTGCATGGACTGAAAAATAAGTATGACACAAAGTGAACCTAACCATGCAGGAGTTCGTGGCTGACGACCAACTTCATTATATGTCCTGTCCACAGAAAGGAAGGAAGAATGACAGAAGGCAACACCAGGAGAGAGAAAATAAGGATGCCCCGGAGACTGAGCCACAGAGTGAGGGGACTAGGTTTATTAATAACTGTGTACGAGCAAATTGATAATGATAATTACATTTGATATAAAGAAGAGTTTGTTTTTAATGCTTTACTTTGTCATTGTTGTGACGAAAATACTGAGATTTCAGATGGAGATCCTAACTTGGCATCTTTTCATTGTTATTTTGTGAGATCAACAAATTCATAAACCATTTCTGAGGCGATCTTTCTAACTTGGAACCATCAGATACATTTGAAGCAGCTGTTTGCTTCCTATCCACATACAGAACATGTATGTGACGCATCCCACATTTCAAGCATCGACACCTGAGGCCATTGTTGGGAGGCAGCTGAGTGCCTTGACCCTGCACCTCTGCTGGATGGCCCCCAGCGTGGCGCTCACTCCCTCAGTCAGCAGGCTCAGCATCGCATTTGTCTCCCTGCGCTGCCAGACTGGCAAAATGTCAAGGGGAGATGGAGGGGGGGTGGCAATCGCAGAGGGGTATCTTGATGATTTACAGCTTGTGTGCACAGCTTGTGTGTGCATTTTTTGCCTGACTGTACCTGAAGTTTTAGAATCTAATAAAAACGAATCCCTTAGTGGGATGACAATGAGCATCCCATCTACACCACAGAAAAGACACAAGCTCAGTTATTAATTATACACAGACCATGAACTATGCTGGAGGCAACGCAGCAAGAGAGACGCTACGATCCAACAAAAGTGGCAAAGTGTTTGTCTCTGTCGTCAAGGGGGTGGGGGGATTTTTGTGCTAACCACAAATATGACACCACCCAGGGGGAGAATGAATGTGCGCACATCCAGACGGGATCAAGCGTGCAGGCAAGGTGGCTTCCCCCCCCTGGCAAACAGGGTGTTGGGTTTACAGCCTGCCCTCTCAGTCATGCTGATGATGGACAGTGAGGCGTCTCTGTTTCGCACTGGTTTTGTATGCAGACGGTGATTGAAAGAAAAGAACAAAAGGACAGGCTCGGATGGTCCACTACCCTGTTCTTTCTTCGGTAATAATGGCAGGAGGTGTCCCTTTTTTCTCTCACAATTAATTGGGAGGACATGCTGTTTAATCGCTTTGCAACTTGCTGATCAAACGCACCTCTGAAATAAAAATGAAAAGGTCTGGCGAGAGCGTGGATAGCTCTGAGCTGTGGCTCTTTCACCGGCAAACACTGCTAATTATCTCGTACACAATGTTAAAGTAACAAAGAGCACCGTGATTCTGGTCACCATGAGGCCCTTTGAGGTTCTTTTCCTGTGTTGCAGTGTGGACTTTGTTTCTGGAAGTGGGAGGTCCAGAACACTTCATTAGTCAAGCTTGTTGTCTGACCATGTTTCACTGTGTCAGCTTGTGGCATGTGTAACAACAAACCTGCAGCACTGCTCTCCTTTATCAAGGTTATTTCCATATCATTACAGCTCTTTACAGACAGCAGAACACAAAAGGAAGTGTTTTGCGTCTCATCCTCAAAGAAGTCTTTGATCTAATGCTTTGAATGTGCATTGTGCTGCAGAAACACATTAATGCCTTAAAGAGACTGGAAACCTGCATTTAAACCCCTCTTCAGTGCAAGCCGTAAGAAACTGTATCACGAGTAGATTAGGCCGTGTTGCCAGCACATTGGAAGTAATGGTACAGTATGTACAGCATTAGGAGAATGAGAAAGTGCTACTCTGAAAAGCCAAGTTTAGCAGACCTACATGTAGTCTCTAACTCCAGAAATAGCCTAATTACTAAGTCTCAGAGAGCGCAGCTTAAAAAGGCCAACAGACCTTAAAGCACCTGGGGCACATTGGACTGGATTAAGTTGTACACTGTGGGAGGATTCCAGTTAAGGAAGCTACAGTCCATGAGTCCCAGCCCCACACTGAAAGAATAATATATGTGCACTGATGAAAAATAATCAGAAAATTCAAACTCAAAGTAAAGACTACGTTTAACACAGTTTCAGCCTCGAGTGCTAAACTCAAGTCTCTGAGCTCAGATCTTCAGTGAAAATGTGAAAATGAATCCAAGTTCCTAAAAATGTTTTACTTTGCCAGAGCACGCTGAATTTGATACCTTCCTCTCCAGCCAATGAACTCATTAGATTAGGATTAAATCCCTTACTGATTTACACACACTGGGAGGGGTCGAGTTGGAGGTGATACAAATAGCATTTAGCCCTCGGCTTTACCCAGATTAAACATGCTCCAATGTCATTAGAACACAGCCATATGCGCCCTGTCATCTCATGAATCTTTGAACTAGTTGCAGGGTCTTTGTATAGCAGAAAATGTGTCAGTATATGGCAACACTACGGTGTTAAAAAGAGGATTTGACCTGATCGTCGCTCAGCATCTCAGGGGAAAAGCCTGGAAATAAATGACATCATGTTGCACACACACTTGATGAAGCCACGGGCATGCAAACAAATCTCTGTACAACTTCAGTAAGCCGCTTTCCTAGAAAAAGTCTTCTCTGCAGCAGAATGAAAGTCATAGTTATAACTAAATCACTCTTCAGAAGAGAAGAATCGATTACATGCACTTTACAAGAAAGTGGAGCCTTTTTATTTTCAGCAATGCTGCTGTAATCAAGTTTATCCAAATGTAAAATAAAACCAAATGCCTCATCCCTTATGCTGGGCGCAATGCGCAGGGAAAGCATTGTAGAAAAAATACATTAAATTAATAAAGTAGACAGGAGTTGGGGTGGGTGGGTGGGGTGGGGGGGTTCGGCTGGCTTCCACAGGAGCGGTGCCGCAGTCAGATTTCAGCACCAACCTGTAGTGGACAGCGACATCCATCTCATCGCCTGAAGGAAATTACCGCCTAACTTCAAGCAGGGTCGAAATTCATGTCATGGTTACACACGCTCATTTCTCTCTTACAGCATCTTAGCGAACCTTTAGGGGGGGGGGAAACCACTGTGCCAGAGACCTGTTACAGAGCCGGGGGACCCTGTTTGCTGCATTGCCGTAGCTGGACAGCACTTACCCCAGCTGCTCGCCGTTCTGCCCAGAAACTCCCTCGTCCTCGGGTTCCATAGAAACTCCTTCCAATCGCTTTTGTCTCCATCCTTTGCCATTTTCTAACGAACTGCTCCAAAGCTCAACTAAAAGCGGCCTGATGACACTGAGCGCCGGGCTGAAGCACTTTGCCCTGACAGCAGAGAACAAGAGGGATGGAGAGAGAAGGAGAGAGAGAGCCCTGCCGTATCACTGCTCCTACAGGAAGAAGACCGGCATTAAAGAAGTCGACTTAAACACTCAACGAGCCCGCATGAAAATAAATAAAGTAAAAGCACTGCTGTAGCCTAGATTATATGAAGGACTGGTAGGCCAACAGAAGAGGTAGCAGTTTCACACTCAGAACAGACCTAGTGACTGCCCTCCCCCCCAGCTCTTGTCTGCATGCCGCAGAGTTTTGATGAGTGGTGCAGAAATGTAGTGATACTGCGGTAAAGCACTCCCTCCGCCTCCCTCTACAAGCGCCACACCGCTCTCCACACATACATCCTAACACGCACGCACCAGCGCAGGCCTTAACCCTCCTCCCGCATGCCGCGATCCACAGCAGCTCCCGCCTACTCCACCCGCCTGACCAATCACCTGCTCGGGATCCTCACTCCTGATGCACGAGAGACAAGCCTCAGAGCAAATCGCTTGGTGGCTTAGGGCATCCCTTTATTGGCTAAGTGGTTCTTGACGTCACGTATCCAAAGAAAAATCAACAGAATAATTTTAATAATCCCTCATGGACCGTAAAGTGTCTCTGTTGGTGAATTCACTGTCCGCTTGAGGTGACTAATTTATGTCCCATTCAGGCTTTTATTTATTTTTGAATCAAGTTATGTCAGGAAAGCCTTGGAGAATTTTTTTTTTCCTTTTAAAAACAGCAGTAAATGAGAATGAGGCTTTTTGAAAGGATAACATAGAAATTACATTAAACCCTATATATACATTATTAACATCGTTTACACATCAAAAATATACAGTCACCCACTTTCAGTTCTAAATATTTCCGTATAACTTATTAGAATCTGGAGCTTACGAGGTTCTTAAATTAGCCAAATAGAACCACAGATTGAACAACATACATATTACGCATTGTCTTTAATTATTTAACAAAAATTAAGCAATATTGCAGAAGTATTGCATTTAAAACTAAGCAAAATTCACAATTCTATGGTTTATTATAAACACCTTTAGAAGCAATAACTTGAATTAACTGTTTTCTGTATGATTTTTATCAGTTATTTACATTCATGTGGACACCTTTGGACTGCTGTTCTTTACATTGCTTCAGTTCATTGAGGTTTGCGCGCTCTCTTAAAGTACCACCACAGCATTTTAGTCATCCTGATGTCTAGATTTGGGCCATTGCAACACTTTGGTTCTTTTCGTTTGCTTTAGATTCATTGCCGTGATTAGGACCATTGTCTTGTTATGAGATCCAGTTTGGGCCAACCTTTAGCTGTCAGATAGATGACCTCACATTTGACTCTAGAATACTTTGTTATAAAGATGAGTTGAGTCAACTCGACAACTGCAAGGTGCCCAGGTCCTGTAGCTGCCCAAATCATTACTTGTTCAGTGCCATGCTTGACAGTTGGTATGAGGTGTTTGTGCTGATTTGCTGTGTTTAGTTTTGCTAACCACAGTGAAGTGCAAACCTATATGTCCACTTTGGAATGATGTCCTTGTCATGGTCCTGGGCCATGTGGGCCCAGTATTCTTAGTTTTCATGTATTTTTGTATTTTGTTCTTTATTTAGGCCATGCTTCCTGGGTTGATCTGTTACGTTGTTCCTTATGTGTTTTCCCTTCGTGACTCTTACCCCCTGTGTGCCCCTCTGTGTATTTATGAGCCCTCGTCTCTCTTTGTGTTTTATTCTATGTTTTCCCCAGCCCGTTATGTCTAAGTTCTCCCCGTGCTCTCTCTCCTCCTGTTTGAACCTCTGTGTACTTCCTGTTTTACTTTGCCCATCTCCCATCAGTGTTACGTTCACTCCTGCCGTGTCTTGTTATGATTATCAGTGTCACCTGTGTTCCCCGTGTGCATCCACTTCCCCTGATCATCCCTCATGTGTATTTAGTCTCTGTGTTTCATACAGTCTGTGTCGCGTCGTCTGTGTTATCTCCCCTACCCCTTGTCATAGTTTCCCAGCCTTAACTAGTCCTAGTTTGTACTTTGTTTAGCCATAGTTTTCCCAGTCTATGTTCAGGTTTTCCCTCAGTTGCTTTGCTGCCTTGTTCCTTAAGTTTTCGGCCCTAAATAAAGGCTCGCCTTCTGTTAAGTCCGGTTTTGTGTCCTCACCTCTGTTTGCTCTTGGGTCCTCCACTCACTCCACACGGTCTGCCCTGGCGGTCCGTGACAGTCCTCTGTCAAAGGACACAGAGCCTCTGTCATTCCAGAGGCCCTGTGGTTTAATGCTCCAAACTACCAAAACCTCTGCTTTTACAGAGGAGCTCACACTTGATCATGATCAGTTAATGAAGTGCATCCGATTAGCAGCAGCTGGCTGCTACTTATCTTCATAATCAGTATGAAAACAGTAAGGGAGTACTTAGTTTTTCACATACTCCCTTTGGATTGACATTTTAGCTTAATTTTGTTAAAAATGAAATAATAACACTGTGCAGTGTGGACACACTCAGTATGTCCACACTTTTTACATACTTGTAGAACTTTGTAAGGACCAGATGATTATTTAAATGTCCTGATACACCTTAGAACTGAAAGAGGGTGTGCTTTCATTTTCACATAGCTGAGGTTAAAATGTGAAATCCCTGTTAAATCCAAATGATAAAGGACACGTCAAGGGTTACTGAGTCAAATGGCTATTACGTGTATGCGTTATCTTAAAGAGCTGACTGGATTATCACATGCACGAAGACACAACAGAATGTGGCGTGAAAACATGAAAACAACATGTGTTTGTTGTGTAAAGTTCATTATATAAAATTTATTTTCAATGACAATATCAATGCAAATATAGCACTACAGTGATTTCCAAGGTACACCGTATCTTACCATATCAATATAGTATGGCACTCATATAATGGCCACTGTTTTTAGAAGACACACAAAACCAACAGCTTCTGTAAACTATTCTGGAAATGATACCGAGGGTTCCATATCAGTCCGTGAAAAGGAATCATAGTAAGGTGATTACTTGGTATCAGCAATCAAAATTGGGCACAATAGTAAGAATCATTGGAGCATTTCAGTGTAAGGAATCTCTGCATGCATTGCACTTGCCCATTTCCGTCAACCTGGCCTGTGTTTGCTTGAAAATGGACTCTGATCCTCAAACGCGAGCAGGTGGAGCTAAAAACAAAAAAGGCCAAGTAGTGACTCTCAAACACTTAGATAGGTCTTCTTTTCACTGGGTGTACTGTACTGTACAGTTTGGTGCTTACTATCATTAAAAACGACAACAACCAAGAGACATTCAAGCGCCTTAATACTATTACAGACGGGCTCACTCTTTAACGTACGAACTTCATTTCACGTGGCTTTCAGAAAGGAAAAACAAAAGAAAGAAAGAAAACCAAAATAATAAATAAAAATAAACCCAAAACAAATATCTCACAATAAGCACTATATTAATAATGTTTCTCATGGTAACACTGTATAGTTGAGTGAACAACACCAGTAGTTCAAGATAGCAGCAAGTATTCAAAAATGTCAAGACAACGGGCTGTGGAAATCTGTACACAAATAAAAATGGATGTAGAAAAAGGGCATAAATAAATCAATAACACAGCTTAAAGGGAGTCTTGCATAAATTGAAATAAACAACTGTTGGGCTGTGCCTTTCTTTAGAGGGCTTACTGTTTATTAGTAGAACTATAAGTAATGCATGGACTGGCTGCAGCAGATAAAGTACTTAATTCTTTTAGAAAAAACAAGTGAACAAAGTTATGTTTATACAATATATGCTACATAATATGTATTGATTACAAGTATGAAAATGGAAATAATTGCTACATTTTCAATAGAGTTGTACATATCTATTTACAGTACATTAGGGTTTAACTTGTCCTAAGCGTATACAATGTTTTGTGCAGATTGTTCCAGCATTCTGTTTGAGGTGATCAATACTCACAGTCTTATCAGTTGCACCATATTGCACAGTCTGTGTTGATGGGTGTTGAGTGCCTGTTTTTCGGTGTGGTGGAACAATCACTAATGTGCAACTGTGGATAAGCATGAGCGATGAAATTTTTTTTGTACCATTGATCTGTATCTATATTTGGCTGGACTGCACAGCATGTGCCATCTGTCACCTATTTATTTATTAATTTTTTTCCTACTGAGGACCCCCCCCCCCCCACTCCCCCCAAACAACATATTCAGCTTTTTATACAACCACACGTTATCATAGTGAAGATTTGCTGTATGTAAAAGTTTGCCATGATCATCTCTACACTCATTTTTTTATTTTAGTTGGGATTTTTTTGTTTGTTTTTGTTGTTGTTTTTTTTACAATACTGTATGTCTATCGTGACATGCAGAGAATGACACAGTAAATATGACTTCTTCAAGTCTTAGATATGTATTGTAGGCTAGTTGACACAAGTTTTAATTATGTTGCTCCAGCGTCGGGAGGATATTGCTATAAAATTGCAGAAACGTTGAGAAAGTAAATAGATTTACATTACAAATATGCAAACAGATACAGTAGGTAGCTTTTACTCCTCAGTGATGATTATTTGCATCCACAATGACAATCTATTGATACCAAGACATCTCATATACATTCACAATTTCAAGAAACACTTCAGCAACTTATCTATGAGTCTTGCCTTTTCTCATCCACAGAGTAGTTTTTAAGCGTGTTGGACACCTGCTTGTTGGCGAAAATACACAATTTATGTATCAAGTAGTCAGGAAGAAATTTGGCAACACCGACTTCAGAAAACAACCCGCTAATTATTAGTTAGTTGGCGTCTTCCTTTTGTAGCAATAATACTGGTGTTTTGTGGCAAAAAACATTAGCAATTAGAACACATTTACATAGTGTACTACATAATACAGAGCAGATACAAATCCAATTTGTAAGAAATTCATGTAGTTTGATTGTAATACTTCTTATTCTTCACCTCTTAATCAGCATTTTTTTTTGTTTGTTTTTTCCCCAGATGGGTTCAGAGTCTCCAGTACCCTTCATCAGTTACTGTTCACAGATCAGTTTATCGCACAATAAAAATGCTATCAAGGGTTTTCTTCTTGGTCCATAGTCTCCCATTCCCTGGTGGTAATTACATCACCAAAGCCATTTAAAGAATTTTCTAGTTTCTATATCCATTTTTACTCTCATTCATAATTCTGCCATCTTCAGCTCATCTCTTCTAGTGCTGTACTCGCTGGCCTGACTTCCACGTCAGATAGCCGTGTCCCACACAACGGCCTGTGGCCTCTGGCAGGGAGGTGTGCCAGTTTTACGAGGTTCAGGTGTCCGTCTCCAGCTAGGGAGGATGGGCATGCTGTCCTGCTTGCACAAGCTTTTGTCAGGACGCCTGTGTGCCTTGATTTCTTTGCACAGGCAGCGCTTACGCTCGATGACTTCCAGCAACTTGCCGTCTCTCTGGGTCTGCGATGTGGATGGGGTGGTGACCCCACTGACAACAGGTTGTCCCTGTGCCAACTGGGCGAGCTGTTGGAACTGCAGCTGCAGGTGGTGCTGTTGCTGAAGCTGCTGAAGCTGCTGCTTTAACTGCAGCTGCTGCTGGTGTAGCTGAAGCTGCTGCTGCTGCTGCCGTGACACACCGGGACCACTGGGACTGCTGGGACTGCAGGGTACTTGAGGCTGGGCCAAACTATGCAGCTGAACGCAAAAGGGTTAAAAGTCAAGTTAGTGCTTTCATCTAGTCATTTATCACATGATAATATTTTCATTTATAAACCTACATGATTACTGCAGTGGTGTTACCAGTAACAGCTGGTCCTCACACATGTAGGAAAAAAAGAACTGCAGTTCCTGCAGACAGCCACCAGGATGCAGTCCTGCTGCATCTATTACAGTTTGAGGGAGGGTCAACCAGACACATGCAGACAGTCTCTGCAGCACACTCAAACTGCGTCAGCACTTGCTATGGAGCCAGAAACCGGGTGAAATGTGCTGCTAGAAGACTGCAGTTCACCTCTCAAAACAGAGTACAGCATGTTCTCTAACCCGCAAAGGCCTCTGATTTACTGATTGAGTACTAACCTACGTCATATACCTTTCTCTTTTTTTTTTTTTTTTGAGGCAGGCCAGAACCTTATTCTGCTCAGTGGGCATATCTACCAGCTAAAAATAGATCTGCAGGAGCTGTGTCTCTAGCAGTAGGGGAAGTAATAATGAGAACAATATTAATGTTCACTCTCAAATCTACCTGGGATGACGGTAAAAGAAACTGTAGTTTTAAGGCTTGGTGAATATAATACAGTGCATTCACCTGATTCAAGGCTTCTCGTGCTGGTAGACTGCTCTGTCTCTGAACGTCTCCTCCACCCACCTGTCTCACTCCAGCAGCAGAGGAGGAGCGACCCAGCCGCCCCACTTCTGTAAGGAAACAAACATTACATTGTGTGCCTGGTAATGGGAGCAGATGGATAGAACTTCATTTCAGCACACAGAGCTATGTTATGTGGCTAGACTTTTGATCTGCGACACAAACTCATTGCTCATTATTTAAGGTACTAAACAGTTACTGTTTACTTACCAAAAATTAATTATTTTGGTGTTTATTCCTGATTCAGCAATTATTGTCTTTTCGAATGGTACCAAAATAAGATAAAAACAGGAGTATTTGTTTGCACATTCCAAGACAAAGTTACCGCAAAATGTCATAGAAAGGATGCAGTCGAATCCAGAAATGTGACAGGTCACAATTGTTAATATCCTTTTAATAAGGGGCTTACCTATTATATAAATTACAATATATTAAATGTTTAGACCTTATAACTAAATTCAATTAAAATATAAGCTTTTAAAAAAAACAAAAAACAACCCAGGGTGCCTCCCTACCTCCGTTGCGACAGGCAGGAAAGGTCTGGCAGGGAAGAGGCAGCCCTACCCTGGGCAGAGCTCTGAATCCTAGGCTGCTGTCAACACCGGCCAGTGACTCACTGTGTCCAAGAGCCCTGCTTGTGGACCCACTGAAGTGGACTGGGATGCCTGAATGGCCTCCCCGAGACCCTATTCCAAGCTCTTCCTTGTCCGTCCTTAACAGGGCATCAGCACTACCGTTCCATGCCCGGCCTTCATCCTCTGAAAGAGGGAAAGGAAAAGAATACAGGATTAATAGAACCTTATTTTTAATGGCATTTGCACTTTGTAATAAAAAAGCAACCTCTGACTTACTCTCTGTCTCTCTGCTGCCGTGACTGAAGGACAATTTCCTCTGCATAGGCCAGTAAGACCCGTCATCGGCGGATAAACTGGCACTGCTGTCCCAAGGCATGAAGCCAACTTTAGACTGAAGGGATGCAGACCCTCCATTGCTCTTGAACGCACCTTCACCAATACCAGTAAGACTCGAGGGCTGCTGCAGAGATGGTGTCTGAGAGCTGCCTCTCAAGCTCTCATAAGCCGGGGGCCTCCTGAAGCCACCGGAGGGGTAGGTCCATAGCAAGGGGCTGTCCGAGGAGGGCGGCTTGTACGCTGGAAGGCCGTGAGGCGTGTGAGAACGGAGGTGTGGGCGAGAGTGAGGACGCTGGGATGAGGATAATGGCGTGGGGGTTGAGCTGGTGCTGCTTTGAGGCGTTTGGCTGCTCGTGCTGGTAGTGATGTCCAACTGTAAAGAGTGTGGACCTCCATCCCTATCACGATCCCTTTCTCTGTCTCTGTCTCTTTCCCTGTCCTTTTCCTTATCCTTATCTCTATCCCTGTCTCTATCTCTGTCCTTGTCTCTCTCTCTTTCCTTGTCCCTGTCTCCTCTACCCCTATCCCTTTCTCTGTCTCGGTCCCTGTCTCTGTCCTTTTCCCTGTCCTTATCCTTCTCACCTTTGTCAGACTTCAGGAGGAAGCTAACTGACTTGCCCTCCTTGCCTGTACTTGAGGTTTGTGTCTGGACTGTGGCCTGGTTAGAAGCCTGGGAGCTGCTCTTGGTCGGCACAGGAGAATCTCCTCTTTCTGGCTTCCGATAGTGATGGTAGTGTGAGGGGCGATGGTGAGGGTGATGATGGTGATGGGAAAAGGGGGAGGTGGATTTAGAGGAAGGAGGCAGGGGCGTGGAATGACTCCTGGCTCTCAGTCCAGGAGCTGGGCCTAACTGGGCGTCTCTGCTGTGCTTGTCCTGCTGCGCTGCACTGCCTCCTGATGATTCCTTGGAGCCCGACAGGGATACAGGAATATTAGAAGAGGCCGAGGAAGAGGTGCTCGCTTGTGTTGTTGCGCTTGATGTCTGAGTTCCCATTTTAGTGGAAGCAGATGACTTGTTCTGCACCCCGACCCCACTGGAGGCTGCTGCAGGCTGAGGGAAGGCGAGCAGCGGGGGCCGGTGCTGTAGAAGATTGGGGAAAGGCGCCGGGATCTTTGTGTTTGATTCTTGCTCCGATTTATTCCCTTGCAGCAGATAGGGTGTAGGAGCTCGTGGCGTGTGGGGGCTGGCAGAGAGGACCTGGGGCACTGGGGTGGAGGATGCAGAGGCAGGCAGAGGAGATGAATGGGAGATTGATACAGTAGCTTTAGGTTTGGAATAGGAAGGGGAAGAAGAAGATGGGCGTGGCAGCGAAGAGGAGCTGCTGGCAGAAGAAGGTGTCACATGAAAGTGTTTAGAGGTTTTCAGTTTCTCGTGTTTGGGAGGGAGGTGTCTGTGGGACTCCCTGTCCTCCTGCATTGGATATTTCATCTCCTCATAGATTGCCTCACTCTGGTCTGAGTCAGAGTCCGGTGTTGTGGCCACAGGGGTTACAGGGTGGGGTGTGGCCGTCTGACTGTCTCTGGTGAACACTTGGCCCACCATTTCTATATAGACTGGCTCATCATCCCCATCTCCTGTCTGAATCTGAGAGTCTGATGCCTGAAAGGGCATTGATGTGGCAGAAGGAGGCACACGTGAAGGAAGAGGGTCAAAGGAAAGCTGGGTGCTGGGACTTCTCTTGGGCTTTAAAGGAGGCACCTTCTTTGTTCCAATCTCTCCAGAGTCAGACTTCTTCATGGCTGCAGGGAACAAAAAAAAAAAGAAAGCAATTTCAAAAGAACACATAATTTTCTCTGTAAAATATGCACCTGAAAACACATTTCCTACCATTCTTTTTCTCTGAGTGTTTTGCCTGGGAGTGAGTGGGTGGAGGCGGAGGTGGTGTCTCAGAAGGAGGTCCTCTGCTGTCAGCAGACGAGGAGCTCAGGCGAGTACTGGGGTGGCGTTTGGGTTTGGCTGGAGGGCAGCGGCCGCCGTGTTGAGATTGGGTGTCTGAGTAATCTCCATTCTCTAGACTTGTATCTCCGGCTCCGACAGCGTGGCAGGACTGCGAGCGCGGCGCCATGGCAGAGGCACAGGAGTGAGGGGACAGGTCCTGGGAGGCAGGCATGGTCATGAAACCCATTCGGAAGTGCCGTCGGAAAGAAGCCAGGTCTCTGACTTTGCCAACAGTAGCTGAGGGGTCATTTTGCGTGGAGCTGGAATCAAGGAACCGGGTCAAGAAAGTGTTAATGGAGGAAAAATACTGTAGCATGAAGAAATCATAGAGAGGTGTAAAACAGTCATGTAGTACTCCTTATACTGACCTTCCCTTTTCCTCACTCTCTCTTTGGTCTACAGACATCGTCTTTGCAATAAAGAAATGCCTGCAGGGCGTCTGCTGCTGAGAAAAACACCCTGGAGGCTCCTTTACCTTTCTGCATTCACATCTGTATTCCTCAATGTGTGCTTACCCTTCAGACACATTCAATTAGAAACCAATTGCCTTGTCATAAGCAAGGTACTCGTGTGCACTCTGCTACTGGAATTCCCTTAATTTTTTTTTTCACTCATCTCTCTCTTTTTTTTAAAATATGTTTATATATTCAACCTACATCTGTTTTCTGCTCTCAGGATCACTAGAAGCATTTCATCTGTTACCATGGGAACAGTTGTGATTTTCTGGTGTTTGATACTTGCTCTTTGAAATCATCAATGACACAAGCTACTGCAGCAAAAAAATGAAACTGACAAAGAAAACAAAATCTGACAGAATACAGCAGCATTTCACTAAAGTGGGCAGTAGCTGGAATAGTATTTTTTTCTTTGGGGTAACTTACATATTTGCAGGGCATGTAAAAAAAACCAAACACACACACACAATATGTCTCTTATACAGTTAGCACAACAGGATTCAAGTATTTTTCAGCAGTCTGTGATCGAGCCTGAAGAGCACATCTTCACACAAAACACTAGTTACATTGTAAAAAGCAAAGCTGTCTCAGTCATCTTCTTCTTCTGAGAAACACGAGATAAGTCTTTGGCCAACTGAGATCGAAGTAAATTTATTTGCTTTAGTCAATAACATCATGAGCAAAACCACAGCACTGACACTAGGAAAAAACATTCACACGTGTGATAGAATTTTGTGTGTCTAATGTCACAGAAGAAAAACACACACACAAAAAAAAACAAGGAGCATATTTAGAAGGTTATATTCATATTTGGTCTAAATGTCTGATGTTGCACCTCTCATTCCTCCATATTTTGCTACGTAAAATGTAAATAGGCAAAAGCTTTCTTGACATTTCTTCAAGTAGTCTACGAGAATAGTTCTCCAGGCTTCTCGTAGGACATTCAAAGCTCTTTTTGGATGTTGGCTGCCCTTTGTTTTGATCCCACCAATTGTTCCCACACTGCTTCAATAGTGTAGAGGTCCAGCTCTGTGAAGGATAATCCAAGACTGATTGTGTGCCACTGTGTGTTTTTTTTCTTTCAGATGTGCTTTTATTGCACTGGCAATTTATTATTACTCTCATACCAAAAAATGAAGCTCCTCGTAATCAGATGCTTTCCAGAACGCATTGTATGGTGAATCTCAATCTGCAACAACATGGCTCTTTTGACTGCATCTCCAGCACCACTGGCAGCTCCAAACCAAGACAGTGCTTCCACTATGTTTTACAAATGACTGTAGACTCTCCTGACCAACTCTGTACATTTTAAAAACAATATGAACCAAAAATGACTAAATATGAATGCATATCCAATATGCAATATTTCAGTCACACAATTTCAGTCGTGTGTCCAATATCTCAGCCTTTTCTCCTTGTTTCCTGTTTCCTTTCCTTAAAAATTGCTTCTTGACAGCCACCATTCCACGGAGACCACTCCAGATTGTTTCAGTGAACAGTTTCAGTGAACAGTAGATGGATCCACTGAAGGGCCAGATGTACTGTATCTCTCAGGTGCTGTGTCAGGTCTTTGCTGGATTTGTTCTATTTTTTAGAGACATGACTTTCAAATACTGAGTGCCATAGAAGATTTTCAGGTCTGCCACTCTTCTTTTGTCATCCACTTGTCTAGTTTCCTCAAAAACATACCATGTTTTTTACCACACCATGCCAAGATGCGCCAGGCTTTCAGTGATTAACTCTTCGGGAAACAACTTGTGGTGCAAAAAATGCTATTTTAAGCCGAAATGTGTTATATTTGACATTTTTCACACATTCAGCTAAAGAAATGGGAACAAGCTATGTGTTTCTGCAACAGGCTGGTAGTAACAAAGTGCCTAAAGACCCAATTTAAAATAGGTTCATTCCACAGTTGTATGTCATGTGCAGACAAATCTTTGGTTTATGTCTTAGGTTAAGTAGCTTTTTATACTTGAATGATCCGCAGGTCCATGTTAAAGGACTTAACACAGACCTTAAAAAAGACAAATGGAAACATCCCTCTGAAAATGGTCAGGTACAAGGAATGGACAGAAAAACAGAGGGAGAAAATGTCCAAAAAACAACTTTGGAAGACTGTGAGAAAGTCAGGAGAACTATTGGTCAAGACCACTTAAAGAAATAACAAAATGACAAGAAATTCTGGCTCCTTGGAAGCAAAACATAAAGAACTGTGTGTGTGGGAGGGGGATGCACTTGAGACTTTTGCACAGTACTGTAAATTATTCAGCCTAGTAGTTAATTGTGACATATAACTATGGGCCTTGCAGCGCTTTCTTTTAGTTCAGTTGCAATACCCGTGAAGCACAGGAGACAAATGGGGCTTTCGATTTGCATTCAACATTTCAAGCAGCAGAAAATGCAATGAGGCTGCTCGTAGAGAAAAGAGAGGGTTCTGTTTTCCTTCTTCATGTGTGAGGCAGTGTGTGTTTATATAAGTGTGTTAGAGGAACAGAGTGCATTGTACATGTATCTTTGTATCCTTGAATGCCTGCGGAGACATGCTAGTGACTCTTCACAATCGACACAGATACAACAGGGCCAAATTAAGCCCAGAACAGAGGCTGAGCTGCTCTTTTTGACTGAAGTCTGTGTGTTTTTTCTTATTTCCATCTAAAGGAAGGAGCTTCCAACAGTTTCAAAATGAGACCAGACTCAGCGGTTCACAAAGTATCAGGACTCCCACTTCTATATTTGCTTTACCTTCCTTGCTGCTTCGCATTAAGCTCATAATCTGCGGGAGCTAAATGAGATCGATACCACCTTCATATCTGCATTTTAGAAATGAAGCTACAGCCAGCAGCTGGTTAGCTTATCTTACTATAAAGAGGGAGAAACTCTTAGCCCGGCTCTGTCTAAAGGTTACAAAATCTGCCTTTCATCACTTCTAAACCTCACTAAATGAAAATCTGTACTGGAGAATGAGATGAAGCTTGCCATTTCAGGACAATGAGCTCTTGTTAATTAAAGGCACAATATGATTCCTGTGCAAATGGGATTTTTTTTTTATCATGAATACAAGACTAACAGAAATATTGGTCAAAACAATTTCCATAAACAATCTTTATGCTGTAATAACATCCTCTGTCTTGCTTTTTCTTAATGGTATGATTGCCAGCAGATAAATTTAATGTCTTGATCCCAGCAAGCACTAGAAAGAAGAAGAAGGTGATGTCATCTGCTTCGCCCTTTGAACCACACCTTTGGTAGAACAGACTCTTGAATACTACCTCCATCTCCTTCTCAGAATGCAAGATATTCCCAAAAGCTTCGATAACTGTGGCGATAAAGCGTTCGCTGGAGAAATCCAGTTCATATCATCCTACCCCTGTAGCAGCATATAGTCCTGTTTCTAATTCACCTTTTCACTTGGAGGCAAGGTTTAAGAGCGGGTTATGTTTAAACACCTAAATCAGACCTGAAAGAATGTTATTTTTGAGAACATCAAATCTGATTCGAAGGCAAATCAGAGCAGTCAAGTCGTCTGTTGTTAAAGTCAGGGGTTAATGCTGAACTCTAAGCGTGTGTCTGTCCTCATTCTGTTGGACCTCAGTGACATATCTGACACAGTATGCGACACTTTAATTGATTGCCTTAAGTTATGGGTTGTCACCAGTGTGGTTTCAAAGTGATCCGATTCTTCTTCTGTCACCAGAAGAAAATGATACAAAAAGTGAAAGTGCCTTATGGTTTAACCAAAGCAATCAAAGGCAGTCGTTGTGTATTGATTCTCTTAATGATATTATTACAGGGCTGTTTACTAGCATGTGAGAGTTTTAAATGCCCCTAAAGGAACTAAAGGATAAAACATGCCTTCCTTCCGTGACATTAAATAACCACATAGTGAATAATGTCTTTGAATTTTCCACAAGATGACAACAGCTGTCTCTGTCTGTGCGTGTCACTGTAGACAGTCACCTCTTCTTTTATGTTTTTTAAGTTTTTCTACTATCATGAGGCCGTGCTGACAGACACAACAAAGTGGGGGGTTTTTGAGAGAAATGAATGAGTTGTCTATTCAGAGCAACCTTTAAATATCTTTAACCGACAACTGTCGACCTGTTCAGTGTACCCCACCTCTCGTCCTATGAGTTGCCAGGCTTTCCCTCTACCAGACCACTAACACTTCCAAATCAGCACAAGAATTTATTAAAACTATTTACAGTTGTCACGACTGGGAATTGTTCATGCCTTGTGCCATAAGGAACTGTCTCTATTTTTAAAACTCATATTAAAATTCACCTATTTACCATTTGCATCTCCACAGCCGCCTGCGCTTCGTGTGATTTCTCTACTGGGAGCCTCGGGATGTTAAACTGTCTGTCAGTGCACAGCTTCCTTTATCCCTCCACTCTTTCCGTCTCCTTCTCTCTCCAGCCAGGTCTGCAGTTGCTGTCCTCCCTTAAGTCCGTTCGGTTTTCACCCCTTTTGTCCCTGTGCAGTTTTATCCCTGACCCTGTCCTGTTCGTAATTATCACCGGTCATGTCCCGCTTCCACCTCTGCTCCTCTGGCCCCACTCGGCTCTGCTTTCATCACTCATCGTGTCCCGTTGTCCTACTTGCTGCCCTACACCTTCACTGGCTTGATGCTGCCATGGCGTTGATCTCTGCTGCCAACACGAGGGCCTCCAATTACCGCCGTGAGTCATAAAGCAATGGATGGCACATCTAAACAAACTTGAATTGTTGTCTTTGATGCTCTCATTCTCCTCTTGAGCACAAATAGCCCGAACCCCATGCTGAATTCGGTTAGTTATAGGTGACTCACATTTGAACAGCACATCCTTCCTTCTGCCCCCAAACCACATGCTCAGATACACAAGATCACTCACTCACAGGCTTTTCAGCACAATGCTGTCACGTGAGTGTGATGACGTTAGGTCTGTTTTGACCCTTTTGAAGAGTGCTTGAATTAATTTGCTTGTTTGGGGGTTTGATTCTCTTCTTTCTTCCTGTATCTAAATACAAATCTGATCTTAATTCTGATAGTCCTGCAAAAATAGACAAATTATACTGGGCTGAAAAATCACAGAATTATGTGGGACTTTAAATATCGTTGACATCGCACTTCTGTGCTGTGATTTACTATGATTGCTTTTCTGCTGGAAGATTGTTTTTTAAAAAAAGAAAGAGTCTGGAGGTGATGCATCAGCAGCTAACTGTGTTCTACTGGTGCACAAGTTATAGCCTTGAACACACACTGCACAGTGTTTAGCAGCAAGTCCTCAATGCTACAGTGAAATCAAGCAGCTGCAGAAGAAGTATTCAGTAACCTCATAGTGTGAAAATAAAAGATCTACCTATCCTGCATGTCTCAATCATGAAACCAACACAAAAGTGCCTTAACGCTTACCCGCCATAAAGACAACATTTGATGCCCTCACTAATGTCTGATTCATTTTGTTCTGTAAGCAGGCCTGAAATATGACAGAATCCTCTCCGTTCAGAAAAGAGCTTTAAGGGTTATTCCTAGCAGGATAAAGAGTTAAACTTGTATTCTTTCTTATAGTCAGCAGGCGTTCAGTGCTCTGTTTACAAAAGGAACTGTGACTGGGTTAAAGTCTATGGGAAGCAACACTATTTTGCGACGCTTTCAGCACTTTGCTTGTGAATTTGTGGTCTCAATAGTTGATTTGAAACCATATTTTAAATCAAACATTCAAAGAAAACATAGCCCACTCTATTCTATCTGTCAATTTTGTAACTCGTTTTTTAATTCACTGTAAAAAAAAGAGAAAAAAAAGCAAAAGTCCCAGTCAGTAACCAGCGTTACCTGAGGCTTCAGATTTAATTGGTGACATCACGGTGAATGTGTCCATCTTTGCCATGACGTCCATGTGCAGAATTATGTACTTAAGAAAAATCACTCATTTAAATTTATGAATTTTTTCTAAAATCTTTTTTCTTTATTCCTTGTTTACTCTTTTGCTTCTGAAAAGCTGCAGGCCTGCAGAATTTGAAGGGGGCGTGTGCGTGAAATGTACATTAGTCAACCTATAAATCCTCACACTTGCTTCTTAAAAAAACAGTGAAAGAGTGAATGGCCCAGATTTATATAACATGTTACTGCCAAAAACCATTTGATTTCATATCCATGTACTATAACACTGTAGTGTATGCATTCAGAAATTACGCAATAACTCAGTTTTCTCATTTCTATGTGTGCTTTTGGCCCGTTTTTGCCTTGTGCAATTCAGCTCTACTAATTTATCTCATCTAAAGACCGTATTAACTTCATCATGACCTGCCGCTATGCAAATCTATGAGATTCACTTCCAGGTGAACCCTTCTGACTTCACGAACAGTGGCTGGAATTAAGATTTTGAAAATTAAACTCGTTCACACTGGATAAGAGGCTTATATTTCCACTGAACTGAACCCTATTGTAATCCACTCACCTCTTTTTACTTCCCTCTTGGTCTCTCTGCCTCCAGTCCAACCGGCTCTTACGATACAGCAGGTTCATGTCGCTGTGGGATCGCTCTTCCTCGCAGCCTATCACAGCGCAGTGTAGCCGCTTGCTTCGCCTCTCTATGTCACGCAGGAAATGCTCGACTGCCACATCCTGGGCAGAGCCAGAGCTCATGGTATAGAAGAGGACTCAGGGGATGGCGATGTATGTCACAGGCAGCCCTCCTTTAGACAAGAGAAAACAGGAGCTCATTAATCATTTAAAAAAAAAAAACCCCAAAAAAAACAAGTTTAATAACTTTCCAGCCTGCATGCAGATGACAAGATTGACAGTGATTACTTTGTTCATGCGGCAACATAAATAATCAACTCCAAATTACTGGCAAAAGTTGTAAGGGAGTCATTGCTTATCACGCTCACTGTGTCATAGTGAACAATCCTTCCCATTACTCTACCTGGCAGCCGTCATAGCGAAGACACGGTGATGCATGATGATGATGATGATGGAGGTTGCAGCTTTGTTTACCCCTGCCTCTAGTGTATCACATGAAAACTATTTATACTTTCATTATCCAGTTATGAATATTTGAGTAAGCATGGTAAATCAGCTGCAGAGCATCTTTGGCTGCAGGCCCTGGGATGGCCTATCTAAGCCTGTCTACTAGCCAGAAAGTAATGCGGTTTGTCATATGTAGTGCATGCACAGCTTCCTACTCACGCTCCCTCCATGTGAAGTCAGGCTTGTTGTGGGGCAGATATCTGGGAGTCCAACAGTGTTTTCATGTTGGAGAACGTGAGTGTGCAGCGCAATTGGCTAAGAAAAGAGCAGATGTCAGCTGATGCACGATGCTAGTGTTTTTCCACCATAAATAGAAATTGAATGTGTTTTGATGGTGGACACTCAAGTGGTATCGTCGGTGCCCCTGGCATCAGCATGAGTTAAACAGCTTTGCTGGGGAACTAAATTGAATCAGCCACTTTACATGACATGCATTATTAAGCTAAGCTTGTTTGCAGTGTAGCTGGTGAGTAATTTTAATGGTCCGCATTATCAGATATTCTCACAAAGCAGAAAACGGGGGGAAACAAGCCATATGAATCAAATGTGGTGGAACACATGCGAATCCAGTTTAATGAGACCCGATTTACAATTAAGGTCCTATGATGCTTCACACAGCATGAAAATACATCAAAAAGTATATATTGACACTTTCCAGCTGTGCTGTTGTTTTCCTAATTCTGTAGATATTTTCGATAACTTAAGCAGTTTACCATCGTCTGCACACCATTTTCACTGCCAGTGCAGTAGCTCGGCTATGTCTTACTATAAAGAGAAAAAGCACACAGTGAGAGCAGCAGGCGCTGTCACCTGGGCCAGGTGGCATGTTGATCTGTGTACCTGTGTGTGATTCTTTTGTCACAGCCCAGTGTGTCATCCAGTGTGTCAGCGTGGCTACTGCTATTCTTGTACCCCACAGCTCTGACCACAACCTCGACCGCTGCTGCTGCCGTGTTTGCTGACTCAATGTTAATTAGGTTAGGGAGCTGTGACTGTAGGTTGGGCTTTTGTTAAATGGAGCTTTGATTTTGGTTTCTAGGATCTGGCAGCTGAGTAGGCAGCCCCACAATTGTCACATTACACCCTGTGGGTTGGTGTACAATTAGCCAAGCTAAAAGAACCGAGAGTCCAGCATCTTATATATCTACAGGCAGGTTTGTGTCATCAGACCAGGCTGCAAAATATTGTTTTTACAAGCATGCAATACGCTCATATAGGGTGCCTGTTATTAATCCCCAGAGTCACTTTCTAACCCAAATAAACTGAGAGCGTTTAGGAAGTTGTTTCAGGAGCATCTGTAGGGTCAGGAGTCGCTTGAATTCCTCATTAAAACCAGGAGGCAGATGGAGCCATGATTCACGTAACTCAATCTGCATGCAACGCTGCAAACTACTCATTCATGCACATAAGCAAACATCACACACACATACTCACACACACACATATTCAAGGCCCCCATAACACCCTTCAAACACCCTCTGTGTGTATAGCAGTAACTGAAAAAGCTCCGCCAATATGACTACTATAGAGAAGCGGGAATTTATCGAGGCACATCATAATCACCTATGTAAAATATGACAGTGTAAAACATTTACAGTGTGATTTATGAGCGTAACAAAAGTTATGAGTGAAACATTATGCAGTCAGGGGATTCACTCTGGGTGTACATTTTGTGGTATCTCATGTCGAAAACCTTTCCTTCTATAGCTGCTACTGGATTCACAGCACTGGAAGGCTTTGTGCTGCAGCCCTCTGCCCTCCAGTCTCCACCTCAGCAAGCGGTCCAGCAGTGTTGTTTTACCTCGCTGTGAGTGAGACAGCAGGACTGCAGAGTGGACAGACACATCATCACACTGGCGTGGCCTCGATAAAAGTGAAAAATTTCTACAAAACATGTATGTTTGCGTTTGCAGAGGCTGGATAGTTAACATGTTGCTAACACGTTGTAGCAAATAATTCAATAATCAATCTGTGACAATAGGTAAGGAAATCAGGGAGGGGGGTGGGGGTCAGGATTTTCTCAACACCATATTTTTGGCTCACTTTATCAGATATTTAGGAAACAGTGCACTATACATATCCTTCACTTTGTTTGGTTTCTCCTGAATACCAAAGCCATTCCAGCCCACATCTGTATGGTATCTCAGCACCTGAGCTGGACAGCAAAGCCTGAGAAACAAACAGAGGAGAGGAGGAGAAGAAGAGAGAGGCGGTGAGGAAGCAGTGCATGAGGATGGAGCAAAACGTTCAGTGGAAGAATGAGCAGCCTGAAACACACACAGCTAGGAGAGGAGGAGAGACAGAGGCAGCGGGAAATGGAGAGAGAGAGAGGAGGGGGCACGGTGAAAAATGGGGGAAACCAACAAAATAGAGAATCACTGATATAGCAACACGGGGAAGAAGACGAATATGATTAGGCGGGAAACGTACTGCCCAGACAGACTGACGGAGGGGAAGATAGAGACAGGGAGCATGGGAGCAGAGGGAATGTGCAAATGGAGGCAAGTGGAAGGGAGAGAGGATAGAAAAAAAAACAGTGAAAGGCAGCCAGACGACAAGAATGGGGGAGGGAGGTGAAATCAAGCCTCTCACACTAGTCGCTGTGTGTGGTCTCCTAGCAACACTGTCAGCATCTCTTCCTTAGCCGCTGAATATTCACAAAGCAGGACGTCAGCCTCATCATACAGGATGATCCCAGGGTTAAACTTCACTGCAGCTTCATTTGTACCCGACTCTCTCAGGATCAATAAATATCACATGTTTCTTAAATAGCACAGTATGTATCTTAGTAGTATCTGTACTGAGCTATACAGGGGCTAATATTAATCCAGGCAAATACACTCAAATGATAACGCTTAGTATTTTAAATCCTATCAAGCCAGATTTGAACCATTTTCTTTTTCAATGAGACAAAGATTAATAAAAAATACTTAAGGTGAGAATATACATACCAGCTGATATACTAAATACTGTAAAGAATTAAACACCAAAGTAGGAGGGATGTGAAATCCCACCTCCTTCTTCTCAAATAGCCATCACAAATGTTTTTACAGTTAAACGCCAACTTTCACATTGGCTGGATACACATTATTGGGTGAAACAGCTCATTACTTCTTTCAGCCCAAACCATATCAGCTGTTTTTATGTCTATGATTTGCTTCAGTCTGAAATACTTAACTCCAGGCACAGAAATCTATTCAGTTTCTTATTATGCAGGAAATCTAAATCTGATAGAGTCAAGGCTCATTTAATGTCAAATGTAAATGATGACTTGTGTTGAGCACTTTCCTTAACAAGGTAACATCTGGTGAAGAGATGCTTTTTAACAATCGAATGAAACACTCATTTATAGTAAACATATTACAGCATGATACGAGAGCTTCCGCATAGCACTAGGGCACTAAATACATTATTATGGGGGGGGGGACTACTACATGATCATTTAAAGGTTATTATAAGTTTAAACAATTTTTATAAACTCCCTGCAAAGCAGAGGAAAAGGGATTTAACAAATTAATCCACCAAATCATATCACTGCACATATCTTTAGAGCACTATAAAATGCTTAGAGAGTGAGATCAGATACAAATCTAATGTCTGCAAGGTAAAGCCACAAGCCAGTTTACTTTGGTTATCGGAGCTCAAAAGACAGAAAGTGGGGGGAAAAGCAAACCTGAGCTGTGTCCAAAGATAACAAAGTTCCCCAGCCACTTCCTCTGAAGATCACTAATTAACACACTATATCACATTTATTTATATAGTGTGTTTAGAGGTGCTGGCAGGCATTTTTTTTTTTTAGCATAGTAAGGCTTGCTGTTTTCCCACTTCCAGTCTTTGTGCTAGTCTAATATAGCAAGGTTTTTTAGCAGGTTTTTGGATCTTCCCATGAAAGAACTCTCAAAATATTTTGTTAAATTTGGTTAATTTCAGCAGAAAAATATAAAAAGTGACGACGAGCACTGGTCAGTTGTCGAAAAGTTGCCTTTTTGCAAGTACAAACATGCTTGCAAATATATTAATGGCCAGATTTTTCTCACGCTTTCTGTTTACAGAAACTGAACTTGCAGTGGGAAATGCTGTCCTAAACATTTGGTGAGTCAAATCCTTTAATAATTTATGACAAGCTGTCCACCTTTAACGCATCTGAACGCGGGAACAATGTCACATTCATAAATTCTGCTGTTTTGGGATCAGAAGGAGAAGATGTCCATTTGGAGCACTGATAAATGATTCATGATCAGCTCAAGAAATACTTTGCACGTGTTGTTTCTCCAGAATCGGGGTTAAACTTGTTTAATGTCAGGTTCAGTCAACCGCCCGCTGTGTAGGACCTGACTTCGGCTCTTAAACACTTAAAGATATTTCTGCCTTTAAAATCAAAGACCCTTTACACTCTGGCCAGCTAACCTGCAGGCCAGAAAACACTCCAATTGACACCTATTGCTTTGTGGGCCCGTGCACAAAAACAAATCAATGTAACCCTTCCTCAAACCAAAACAATCACTTAAAGTAAAACCTGTGAATGTGTGAGCCTGTGCATTGTGTGACTCACAAATTTACGTTTGTGTGCGGTGTGTGTGTGATGGGAAGAATTCTCTCAAACCACAGTCACTACTTTCATCTGAGGGTTACGGGGGTTCAAGCGTGCCTTCGGCTTCCCTTCGTGCATTGCTGTTGTGTGCTAAATTCTCTACAATATTGCATTGTGCAGTGAGATGCCTGTGGATGATGAGAATGGACAGGAGGAGGAGGAGGTGGAGGAGGAGGAGGAGGAGGAGGAGGAAGATGTATCATTTCAGGACAAGGATGGAAGGCTGGTGCATAAGAGATAGAGAAACGTTCGAGATGTCTTTCTCATGTTTTGGGCATGAAAGAACTGCAAAGCAGCTATCAGGAAAAACTGGGATGTAAAAAAATCAAAAAACCCTCCAAAACCCTTAATGACAAAGTCATTGCTTCAAAACATTAAACACACAGAAGACACATGTACACTCACTTAAAAGTATGTGAACGGGCACTTCGCACACTTTGGGTTCTCCTCCTCAGCGTTGTTCAAACTGAGTGACCACTAAATCTTTCATGGAGCGCTACCAAAAATATCCCACAAAAAGCGCTTCCCTGATTCCTCAGGATACAGCCCTGAGCCACAACAAACGTTCAGAGATGTTCAATGTATGCACCTATTCGCCCAAGAAATAAATCCACTATTGTTAGAGCAAACAACACACGGATCGTGGATAGAAAACATGACCAGTCACAGCTGGTCAATAATAAAATAATTGCAAAAACAATGGAAATAATGTCGCTGCAAACGATGTCTTTCTGGTCAAAAAGAGGCAGCGAGCCAATGACCTCCCAATCTCCAGCTCCCACCTCAGCTCGCCCTTGCCTTCATCATCTTCTGCTGGAATCTGCAGTAACCAAGGTGACCCACTGCACTTAGCATACATGAACACTTAACAGCTTGCACATTCGCAAGCATTTACACAACACTGGGCAGATTTTCCTTCGGTCTGCAGCTTGTTGTTCTATCACATGCATAAAGGGTTGTGGGAATATCAACTCATACCGCAGAGATAAGATTCAGAGCAGACTTTTCTCCGGCAGCGGCATGTGGACGCTGACGAGTGCCGCCACTAGATGTGCTACAATTTAAAAACCGAGCAGGGTCCCTTTAAGTTAGTCTGGCTTTCGAAGATTGCATTAACAAAAAAACGAGGGAATTCACATCATATAGAAAAATTTAGTCTCTGTTTTGTTTGTCTTTTCATCTGGCTGTTGAAACCCAGACTGTGAGATATAGCGCCGCAGGGACAAGAGTAAGAACTGTGGAAGAGGGAAGAAAAAAAACTCCTTAATGCTTCCACTTGTGCATGAGGGGAAGAGCTCCACTCCGCAGCTGCACACGCTTCACTGAGCCAGCATCCTTCTCTACCCAAGATCTGACTCATTTTCGGATGTGGATTACCCTGCAATATTGTCTTCCTGTTAGTTTCTTCAGCTTAAAGTCATATATTTAGATATCTAGTTTACAAAATTATCGTGAAAATATCCAAGTAGATAAAACTCAAGATGCTCAGTTTTGAGCATCTTGCCTTTCTCTGTTAGGTAGAAAGGCCTGTTTTTCAGTAAATTATATCCCTTTGCATGTTTTATGTATTTTATAACAGCCAAAACCAAAATAATCTGCAGCTCTGTGGGTGTCCCTTCCCCAAACATGACAAACCTTATAAACTATTCAGCAACAATTAAGCAAACTCAAATAGCCCAAAGCAAAAAAGGATCAGCTGAACATCACTAAAAGCTACACATATGATTTGCCTCACAGCAGTTCATGGGCTTGACTCACATCTTCCCAGAGCTAACGCATTCAAACAAGCAAAAAAAAAAAAACAAAGAAAAAATTTTTGCCTCTGGCTAGAGAACAATGTCCAGAGATAGCTGCAGAAGAATAAAAAACAAGCATGAGGACTGAGGTGACCTCTATTCAAAAATCAAATCAAAACATCGCCACACACAAGAAAGCATCAGAACTCTCCCCCAGTTAGTCATACTGGAAAAACAAAAAACCTGCATGTCAGACCGGCCTTCGTTTGATTGACAGATGAAGCAACGGCAGCGTTGGTGTGATTAGCAAAGCCAGGTAGGCCACAAGTGGTCTTCCAACATTTGAATCAGCCTACTCTTCGTGCTCAACATCCCCCGATAAGCGAGTCATAGTGTAGGCTGTACAGGATAAGCACACACATGCCCACACACACACAGCTCTCCCACTCATCGATCTCATTACAAACAAATCATATCTCTTAGGGACCATGTTATGCACCCCATAGTGTTCAAGAGCAGGACAGTAACTCACGACAAGAGGGTTTTGTAACACATTAAGACATGACAAACTTTACATGATGTTAATAGCTGGTAAAAAAAAAAAAAAGAAAAGAAAGAAAAACACACACACACACTTAACTGCCAGCTCTTTTCTGTCTTTGTATAAGGTGAATAAAATCGCAACAGGGACTTTTTAAAGGTGTTGAATCAGGTCAAGTATGTCTGAGAGCTTTTCAAAGCCGTGCAAACTGAAATGAAAGAGAGGTGGTACAGGTGTGTCGTCCATACAGGTATGATTGGCAGGCTTTCAGCAGGGGGGTCTCACTTGAGCAATTCCTATTCTTGTCATTCCTGCTGCTCACTGTACTGACAGTGATGAAATGAAAAGGCCATAACTGGGGCAAATGGCAGGTGATGGCAGATTACACACTGCAGGGGGCCCGATGGAGGCAGTGCTTTCATACGCTGTACTCGCGTTGTGGTCGCGTTGGACACATGGCCAGAAAAGGCAGATGGAAAAAAAAAAAGTCACTTATAACAAGATGATTGTGAGATACGTGTCCAAAAACCAGGAGTGTGATTAACATCCTCTGCGTCCGCTTTTGATGTACCTGCTGTACGTCTTGCTCTCTTGCGCAATAATGCTCAAAAGACTGCGAGAAAATGTGGCGAGCTGAAAAAGTGCCAGCTGGATTTTGAACTAAAATGCTCAAGCGTTTAAACGCGTTACAGGGTTTAAAATACTGACTTTTAAAAAATGAATTATTTCTCAAAAGAAAACGGCCCAGATTGGGGCAAAGATAAAATAACCTGCATGATTCAGAATCCCTTCCCCAATCCCAACAACTCATATTGCTTGTGGGACCCCCCAGCATATTTTTTGTGTGCAATTAGCTGGAGTTCCTTTTGCTGCCAAGTAGCTGAGCAGCAGCAGTCTTTTCTCTTTTTTTAACAGGACAAGGCAAAATTGCTCTGACATTTAAAAAGCATATTTAAGTTACACTACAATTAGAATTTACATTTCTGAATGTGCGATCGCCAATTTCCAACACTGCTGTGCTCTCAGTTTTTGCTGGTTTACGATGACCTTTGGCAATGTCACAGACAATAAATTATCACTGTGAGACACTCCTAAGACCATCATGTCTCCCCATCAGTTTGAGACCCACTCACTCACACAATACAGCGACATGTGGAGGAGCAATATTTGCGGAACATGATACGCTTTTGATTGTTTGCATCACACAACTGCCCCGATTAACACGTTTCTGCCTCCTAATCGTTTAGCAAACATTAATGAAGGTCTCTTGAAGGTCTTTAGCATAAATGTAAAACATTAATGAGACCGGGGACATTAATATAACACTATGGACCACTTTGGTCCATTTATGCATGCCTAAACATGTATAATTTCAACAACAAAAAAGAAAAGAAAAGCTGCATTGTGTCCCTCCTGTAATTTCAGATTTTGCCAATTACTGTTCCAACATAATGACCCTGAAATGACTTTGCTAACAGCTTCTTGCCAAATAATAATAATGATTAAAATAAAAAAATAAAAAAATTTGAATGGCTCATAAAAATGTGTAAATGTGTAAACTTATGTTTTGATGAAAACATCTGCATTTTGTTTGCATTTATTTATGATGCTGCAAAGACACAGATGCACACAGGCGGCTGGTGATTAACGTGGCTTGAGCCTGGCGCCAACAAGAGAGGAGTGACTGCTGGCTTCTAACTTTATTTATTTTGCATGGTACCATGCGAATGACTTTGAAAGGTTTAATGAGAAGAAAACAGAGGGGAAATGAACAAAGATGAGTTGCCTCAAGGAAATCATTACCACACATCATTACTCTTGACTACACACTGCAGTGAAAGTGGATGCTCTAAGATACTCACAATCCAGAAAAAAAGCATTTAAATGGGGCATTTAATTTAAATTTTCATTGGTTAATTTGCCCATATACATTCAGTCATCCTCCGGTCAGACAAGGGACAGACGTCTATGAGCTTTTAATGTGAAGAGTCACAAAGCAACAGCATCCAACAAAGTGGACGCAGAGGGACGTCCCAGATAAAGCACCGAGGAGTCATTTGTAGCGCAAAATAATAGCCCCACCTCGTCCCTCAGTGCGTGCAGGGTCTGCCTATTATTCTATTATATTTTGCTGTGTTTTTGTTTTGCTTTTCAGAACCTGTATTTAGAGCAACACAGAAAAGAAGAGTGGCCAGTATTTCAGTCTTCTCTACTGAGAAAAAAAAGGAAAGAATTTATAGTGGGGGATGAAGATGAAGAAGAAGAAGCTTAATGAGAATCAATTTAGGGTTCTTTTATTTCTGTGTAGTCTTGGAGTAAAAGGGGAGGAAAAGCAGAAGACAAAGGGGGGCAGTCATCGAACAATGTTCAGGTCTGGGTTTGTATCCAGGACATGGTTTGTAAATGGCATGCCCTTTAATCAAGAAGCCGCTAGAGACCTTTACCTTTAGCCCTATATGTACTCCTATACACTGTGTCTGCTTAAAATAGCTACATGAAAAAGTGAGTCTGATCTACAAGCAAAGGCTTTAGTGTTAAGGTTTGACGGGCACTGGTGATATACTGGTTTAAAACTGAACCAGGAAGCCTGGTAAATTTTTATTTTATTAAATTTTTATACAGCTTTAGATTAAAGTGGATCTGTTTTCTGTTTCCTTCTTTTCTATAAACATATACTTTTACATCGGGGGAAATCACAATAAACATGGCCAAAGTTTGAAATAATGAGATCAGCATATGTCGGTGTTTGTTATCCCGGTGAGGCACAAGCTCGGGCTTGAGACAGCTCTACACACTTTCTATTCTACAAGAAGTCAGAGAGAGGGGATATCCCATCTAAGGCACACGGTTCTGGCTGTAAGCACCAAAGTCCCACTCCCTTCTGCTCTGAACTGTCTGTTTAAAAGGGGCAGCCAATCAGGACAAAGCTAGCTTAAAGGGAATCCAGATCTAAGAGTAGAAATATGGACCTGGAAATGAAAATGTTGCATTGACTTTGTGACTTTTTTCCAAGTTTAAACATTAACCTTCCTGTCTGAGTTTCGACAAACAAGGGGAATAAACCTTAGCAGAAAAATAAGGCCCAGACTGGTCCTTTTGTGGTGTCCTATGGGATGTGTAGACATTCTTATGAGGGCCTATCACAGGATATCCTCTGCTCTTTCAGCTGTGAACATTTTTTAATCAGTCTCTTAGAGTTCTCATTATTTAGCAAGGTCAGCGCGACATTATGGCCAGAATTACGCTACATTAACAACTGATAACTGTCGTATTATCAGTTATGTGACACAAAAACAGAATATCAGCCTCATCACGGGGTCATATGTTTATAAACCAGAATTTTTTCAATGTGACAAAAAAGAAATACGTCCTTAAAGATTCCTGATTTATAAGCATATAAAGCCTTAATGACTTTTCTTTTAAACCCACAGCTCTCCTCTAGCATATCCACAACACAAGACTCAAGAGAATATCACAAACTTTCCTCAAAGCATCTGAATCTCCCTTTGTTAAAGATTCCCATCAAATATAAACTGACACAGGAGTGCCAGTAAAAATACAAAGAGGATATGCTGTCATTTTAGAAAGGAGCATGGGCAGTAACAATTAATAACATGGATTTAAACTGATACAACACTGCAAAAATCTTAGTTTGACCAAAAGGTTTTTTAAAATGTGTGTAAACCATAATTTTACTGTTAGATTTTACAAACAGAAGCTGAAAATCTACCTGTTTGAGAAGCAGGAACACGTGAATGTGTAGCATTATTTCACTAGCTTACCTTAAAAAATGAGTTAAACATGGATCAACATCATATGTTGCTGCCGTTTGAGAAAAAAAATGATGTTCAGCTGTAGTATTCTTTTGGTTTTTCATCACTTTTGCAAGCATTACATTTGTTGAACATATACGGGGGGACGTGAAGATGAGCGACAGAGGTACAAATGTGGCCAGACTTCACCCGGGAAACCCACTGAAAAGATGTGAACTAAATATACACCAAATAAAGAGGAAGAGTTGATCAAAATGCACTTTTTTAACTGTCTGCAGTCACTCACATTGATCACAGTCTGTAACAGAGGAAATCGTGGTCATTTCTGATTCCATATGTCTCATGTTCTTCCTTAAAAATAGCACTGTATGCTAACATTGCCCACATTACACTATAGTATTACTTTTAACAGCATGCTAATATTCAAACTCTAGGGAAACAATCTGTTTTGGTGCTTCAGTTTAAAAAAAAAAAAAAACCATTAGTGCTCATGTAGACACGGGTATCTACTCCACCAGAGAAATGGGCTTAAAATGTCAGCATCTGCCAAGTCTGTCTCTCATCCATCAGTCCCCTCACTCTCTGTGTTTCTTTCCTATTAGTCCCCTCTCCTCTGTGGCCACGCATAGGCCATCCCTCATCCTCACTGGATCCAGTAATTTCTCATTCGTTTTTAAATCAGACATGATGCACACAGCGGGCTAGAGCAGCTGAGCATTTCCATCCTCTTGATGGAAAGAAGCTCAAATGCAGTCAGAATCTTTCTTTCCTCATCAAAAACACTTGGGACTTCCTTTTTAAAATTATTTCCGTTAGTAAATAACAACAATAACCTCCGCTCAATTTCATTTCTTCTTCAAGTCTTTTGCTATATTTCATGTATTTTTTAAAAGCTCTAAATATTAATTTAGTGGGATAAACCTCTCTGGGATTGAAGGGCATGAAATGAAACCCACTCTATTTAATTCCCACCACTTCCTGCTTTTAATACCACAATAAAATGACTGCGGCCCGCAACGCAGAGCTGCCACTTCCTGTTTTTAATCACATTTCGCTACAATCACATTTTGAGATCACTAGGTGAGCCCGGCAGTCAGTGACAGGTGGTCTGAGCACCGGTTTTCTTCTGCATGCAAAACACACTGCACAGCATGCGTAGCTCATAGCCTGCACTCAATGACCCCAAAGTCACAGCTGCTCTCACCCAACCCCGATCCACTCTGTAGCTAGGAGTGGTTAAGCCAAACTGCACAAGAGATGCTCACATAACTGACCCTGATTATGTGCATCTGTTAACCTAAGCTAGATTTAAATGAACGTATAGGAAGATTTTGGTCTTATCAAGCTCCAAGGTCAACTGGGACTGGCTAGTAAATAGTGTGAGTCTCAGTTTCAAGCAGTGAAGTATTCAGTCTTGCTGGTCCAGCATCTTTAAAGGCAAATGATTACATTAATTGCACATTCAAAGGGGAGGCCTTCATTATTCATGTTGGGACTGCTTTGTCCTTTTTAAATGCTTTTATTTGTTTTGTGGCAGGCAGTTAATACCTACAATAAACTGTATGGATATTCCATTTTCTTCCAACATAGCTTCCTATCTGTAATATTTTGAAGCAGTCTAATTACAAGTTGTTTTTTGGGGTTTTTTGTGTTTTCTTGCCTTTCTTCTTCTTTTTAGGGTGGACTGTGACGAAGAAATCTCTCAGCAGGAGTGCTGTTCAGAGGCTGTTTAGAGGCTGTCACGCCCGGAAGGCGGGTGGGGTATGGGTTGAGGGGGGGAGACATTGCTGACTAGCCTTAATTTTGCGTTCAATTCACAACTTCTCGACGCTTTTGAATCGTCTTATGGAGGATCTAATGAAGAACACTGCGGCAGTTGATCGAGTATTAATCACCAGATGGCTTTCCCTTTAGAAAAGAGAAAGAAATCTAGTGATGTGGCTCCCTCCATCCAGACGCCTGCCTCTCTCTCCCGCACCTCCAAGACGCGCCAACACATCCTCACCTGGACGCGCACAAACAAACGCACACATACACACACACGTCACCCCTATACTCACAATCAGAGTATTACCGCCCGTTCACACACGCACGCACGAACGCACACACAAAAACACACAACCGTGCTGCATTTACGGACTCGTATAATCCGTAAACATGCAGATGTTTTCCATCAGGGCCATGCAGATTAAGACGCCAAACACTGCCGCCCCTGTCACCGCTGTGCTGTAGATATTTTGATTAACAGCGCCGTGCATGCTTCAGCATCAATAGTCAGCTGATGCGGGCTTGTTTTCTGGTGAAATATTTATACGGGGATGTCACGACTGTACACGAGCTGTGGGTTGTTACTGCGTGGCGATGTGGCGATATCTGCACGGATCTTTTACGTTTGGGGCTAAAATACGGGCCTCGCATTGAATGACGCGAGCCGCGAGGCTTCAAGGTTGAACAATTTGGCTAGTGAACACACGGCGGCTCGCTGTCACCCGTGCACTCTGGTGAAATTTACGCGTAAAAATGCCCGACGTCCCTCCGCAATATACCATGTTTTCATTTGCTAATAAGGCAGACCATAACCACCATAACCACGACAGCTCTCTACGTGGGCTAAACGATTTTGTGATTTATGCAGCAAAAACAAAACACAAATGAAGGTGTGATACCTACCTTGATAGCTGTAGAGTCTACGGCTGGCGCAGAGGTAGACTGTGCCGATCGCCTAAACCAGTTGCCCAGACTCGTAAAAAAATCAGACAACAACAAAACCACGCCGGTTGTTGATGACACAGCTGTCTTGGTAAACAGAAGGGAAGGGAAATGAATCCTTTCCCAGATGTGTCAATTGACGTGGAAATAAAAAATTAGATATTCAGACGCCGATCACCGGACTGACGCCTTTTCTTGACGTGAAAGGTCTTCCATTTTTAGGGGGATAAACGGCGCACTGTACTACCGAGGATCGCTGTAGACTGGCCGGTGCGAGATCTTATTGAAAACCAATATGCAATTCAATGCGACGTTAAAATGCTCCCCAGCCGACATCATCCTTGTGTCTGTGTTTCTTTCAAAATCATCCGCAAAAGAAACACGCTCACAAATGCGGGGATGAACAGAAAGAAGAAGAAAAAAAAACGTCAAAACAAAAAATGCGCAGATGTCAGCGCGCTGTGCTGGTTCAAGCGCTGGGCATCCTCACTGAGCATTTGCATCCATATTAATATTCATACAGTACTTCCTGAGAGCAACCCAGTGGTTGTTTTGAGAAAACTGATTCCTGTTATCCTGCTATTTATCGCTCAGTGAAAGTGAAAGCCACAGAAACTGCTCATATTAACAGCACACTCATTAAATGTCCTTACTTTTTTTTTTTAAGGCTTTTTATGCAAACAACAAAAAGCCCTTTTATTTCACCAGAGTGCTGTGATGTGCAAAAACAAAGTCAGCCTGCCATATAAAACATTGTAGGAGGATCGCGGTGATGTAATGGAGGATAAAATACTATTAAGTATAAAATAAGCTCGCCAAAAAGCCCGCGCTGAGTACCACAAAGTAGGCTAAGCCGTCAGAGGAATATTAACATTTTGTATTAACTGCCTCCAGATGACCATGCAGTGAAAGCAAAAAATATTAGAGGACATCATAATATTAAATGTGAAAATACCCACTGTTTAGTGCAGATATATTTTCTTTCATATTTCCCGGTGATGTGATCAAACACTGGCATTTTCCTTTTTCTTTCTTTTTTTTTTAAGGTCGTTGTCACATGACCAACTAGCCAACACATGGCCTGTGTGAGGCTGACACGCCCCCTAAAGTCAACGGGAGACTATATGGGTGACTGGGTTGGAGTTAAAAGTGAATCTTTCAGATATCTAGATTAGGAGTGCTCCCTCTTGAGAAACACGCTGTAATCATGTGTATCGGTGGAATCTTTGGACTGCCACAAGTGGAGCCGTGAATCCAAAGTCCAAGTTTAGGTTTGATTAAAACTTTTCTAAATATTGATCAGTCACTGTGTTGGATGTTTATGTCATATGCATCTATCGCTGTTGGAGCCTAAAGATGATCTGCTGGGATAAAATCTGGTGTTAGCCCATTTAGGATTAATCTAACTTAAAAGCACATGCATGCTGACCGTACACCTGCACCTGACACATTCCTTAAAAGTCATGTCCATAACTAACAGATTATTATCACTGTTATCAGTCAACAGTGATATTGCAACATTAGCAGCATAGGTTCAGAGGCCCAACCAGAAGAAAATCCAAGCCTTTAATGTGCAGTAGACAGGACATGAAACAAAATAATCAAATTTTTCTATGTTTAAACGGCATGGTGCTGAGCCTGGACTGGCCAGTACAGTAGCAGATGACAGAAACTTCTCCACTGCACAGGATATATAAAGTCAGTGAAATAGAGATGGACCCAGTGGGACTTTAGCTCTTTATATGATTAAGGATCAGAGCAGTTGAGTGGTGGTTAGTGTTATGAGAAGTGGTGTGGCAGTATATCTACAGTACTTCAAATGTCTGCTTTGTGTTTTGTATTCATGTTGTTGTTTTTTTCGTGGATGCTGATGGAGAAAACCGCCACTTGAGAAAGTCAGATTTTTAAAAATTGCTCCCCTTATTCAAATTTTTCAAAATAAAGTATAAGATTTTGCATTAAATCTTTGATTGACAGGAGCAAATATGCAAGAGGAGGAGAGCAAGGTCTGTGCTGTGGTTTATTTCTGAATGTCTCATTTTTAATATCAGTTTGTCAAAAAAAACTAACTTGATCAGTCTGAATCTAAGCCTCACTCTTTCCTTATTTGATCCTATATGCCAAACTATTTCACTGTTGCTATACCAGTTCATTATTCCTCATTATTTTACAATAGAAATCTCTCAGTGCTGCATAGGGCACAATCACTTGACTTTCCTGAACCATGCAGGAAATGCTGAGCTTTCAGGGCAGAGCCTTATCACCAGGCAGGCATGTAGAAATGATCTCAGTAAATCAGTGAGCAAGAACAACATTTAGGAGAGAAACACATTCATGACATTTACAGTAGCAGGAAAATCAGCATCAGCTCATGAGAAGACTTATAGGGAAGTCTGCTTTATGTAATTTACAAGTGAAGTGGCTGTGAAGCTGCATGAGACGATTCCTAGAAATAACACCAGCTAAAGAGACTGACATGTAATCCTGATGATCACCACACCAAAGACAAAAAGGACAAAATCAAATTAAATCACTGTATGTAAAAGTACAAAGATTAAATAACTGCAGTATCTTATTAAATCCCATTAACGTTTGCTGTGTTTATCTCTGACATAAGTTACTTGTGTCACAAAGTATTGGGTGAGTGGAGTTGTTATCAGCAGCTGTACACGGTCTGGTCAAAGTGCATAGTGCTGATCTGCGGGGAAGCAACGAATCTGCATCCATTCAAATTAACTTTGGAATTAACTCTACTAAGGTAAAATACAACATTTTATGGAACTTTGCAGCATAAAAATTGCTTTTGGTTAGGGTTAGGTCTTGTTTTACGGCATTACTAGGCTGGGCTGCTAATAGTTTAACTTTTAAGCAGGTTAAAAAAAAAATCTAGCATGTAAGTTTGCCTGTGAGCTTGTTCATAAGCGAGTCATTTGATCAGGCTCCTGCATGTCTGCCAAGGTTTCAAGCCTCTTTCTTCCCTAAAGGAAGTTTAAGAGTACATGCTTATGTGCTGGTCATCAATGAAATCGGTTGTCTGTCATAAAGTCATCTATTTAAAATTTTATGATCTTGGATAAAGCCACTTTTGTCGTTTCAAAGGCCATACGCTATACTATTCATTACAGTCGTGACCTTTACTAAATGAGAGTCCGCATTAAAATGTTATTGATAGCTGAAAAATGATGGTTTGGCCTCCAGGTTGCAAGAATGACTCGAGAAAAAACTCAGCTGAAGGAGTTTTTAGAGTCAATAAGTGTTCTGCAGTGGGTGCTAAGCTTTCTCCTCTTGGGTAAGAAGTTGCCATACTATCCTTTTTTAATGATTTCCTAACAAACATCAGTGTATTAATTGCATTATTAATTAACTCATAAAATAAATCTCTTGCTCCTTCCCAACTCCAATGCTGGTCGACATGGCATGAAAAACATCCATCTCCAGGAGTGGCTTGTATCATACTGATGGTGTATCTTATGTTTACCTCTCTGTGGCCGCTGTCTGCTCTCTACTTTGTATGGTTGGTGATGGACTGGCATAAACCCGAAAGAGGTAAAGAAATTCAAGTATGCATGAAAATAATGACGATACAAAAAACAAAATATGCAGTTTATACACTAATAAAAGGCCTACCTTTTAAAGTGTGTAACAGCACACTCAAAAATTATGATTTACAGTATATGCATGTATACTGGCTACATTAAATGGGTTTGCTGCTTAAAAATAGCTTTATTTTAGTTTTACCATTGTTTTTATAACTCTTAGTATTTAGTATAGTTTTTGCATACCAGTGATCACATCAGGATACTCTTTAGCTTTGCTAACGTGCACTGTGAAACTGGGACACTCAGTGTTTCTAAGGTTTTCAATGTCTCCATCAGGGGGCAGAAGAACGATGTCTGTGAGAAAGTGGAAGGTATGGGAGCACATGAGAGACTACTTTCCCGTTAAAGTAAGTTTTGGGTAAATATCTTTAGATCTGTTTATTTGCTTCTAACACACAGATGCTTACTGTGTACAGGACAGCTAATATTTTCAAAAATCTCAAACCCTATGAAATGTCCAACTGAATTCCATGTTGGGATGTTTTTGGGGTACGGAAAGATACATTTTTACTCCAGTGCACACTTGAAGCACTGGAAACCTAAAATCCTGTTATTAGTCTTTACAAAGAGCATATTATATTTGAGGCCCTCACACAGGGCACGCAGTCAAAAGCCTGCAAGAACAAGTGTCTAATCTTTGCCTCAGTCAGATGAGTGAAAATGGGCATGGCTGTTTAACAGCAGCAACATCCGTGATCACCAACATTAACCCTCTTGTGTCAATGTTCTTTCTTAGCTGGTCAAGACAGCAGAGCTGAATCCAAACAAAAACTACATCCTAGGTTCTCACCCACATGGCATCATGTGTACTGGAGCCTTTACCTGCTTCAGCACGGAGAGCTGTGGCTTTGCTGAGGCATTTCCCGGCGTGCGAGCCAGCCTGGCGATGCTGGCGGGCCTGTTCAGGATACCATTCTTTAGGGAGTACATCATGAGCGCAGGTATTTATCGCATGTTTTAGCAAGGGGACTAAACTACTCCGTTTCTTAGTCCGAGAAGCATTTTGCATTAGGCCGAAACAGCAGTTTATTGATCATACTACAGTATACAGTTCATGTTCTGCAGAAAAAAGTGATTTTACTTTGTGGAATGCAAATGGAAGAAAGAATACCTACATGTTACTGATGCTAACTGAATTTGAAAGCCTGTTGACAGTGTAGACCTGCATGTTACAGCTTAACAAAAAAGTCCCTGTTATGCTCCTGACCTGAACTACTTCTGTTCTTACTCTGTCTGATAAGGACTTTACCCAGTCAGCAAACCAAGCCTGGTCCACCTCCTTTCAAAAAGCGGCAAAGGGAATGCAGTGGTAATTGTGATAGGGGGCGCTGCCGAGTCTCTGGCATCCTCTCCCGGACTCAACACAGTGGTCATGAAGGAAAGAAAGGGATTTGTCAGACTGGCCCTTGAGTTGGGGTGAGAATTATACACTAAGAAAGAAAATATACAAATATGTAAAACACTGAAACCTGAACTCTGACCTTCCACAGTGTTGATCTGGTGCCCGTTTATTCATTCGGGGAGAATGAGCTCTACCAGCAGGTGATTTTCGCAGAGGGCAGTCTGTGTCGCAGGTTACAGGACTTGTTTAAAAAAATCATGGGCTTTGCACCGTGTCTCTTTGTCGGTGAGCGCTTTGTTCTCATGCCCTACAGGACTCCAATCACGACTGTTGGTGGGTATTTTATTATTCTTTAAATAGCCAATACCACTTTTATGTACTGAGCCCATTTTATTCTCACACTGTACTCTTTTCAGTGGGAAGTCCAATCTCAGTGCCAAAGCGTGTCACGCCCACAGACGAGGAAGTCGACCATTATCACAGACTTTACATGCAGGCCCTTTCCAAATTATTCCACGAACACAAGGTCAGCTGCGGACTTTCAGAAAATCACGAGCTTCGGATAATTTAGATATTTTGACATAAACTGTTTGCACCAAATACGACTTGGAGTCACTATGGATCTGACGTGATGGACCTATATTAACATTGAAGGTTTCCTGTGATCATCAGTCTATAAAAATGTGCCTGTATTTAAAACTGCTCATCACATGTTTTAAATAATTATGACGTGAAGCCTTTATGTGGCACTGCTGTTTGTATGGAAAACACTGGAGGATTATTAGTTTAATCATGTTTGGCAATAATTTTAACAACATATTGAAAAAAATATTCTCACGTGTTTCTGAAAGCTGTACATATTTGGAATGATTCAATTATTATCTCATAACATGACATACTTTTCCTTTTTTGTTTGCATTATTAAAACAATCCCACTAGTTTTCATGAACAAAAGAAAAAAATCTTACTGGATATTGTGTTGTTTTGAGCTGTACCCCCCCCCCCAAAAAAAAGCTGTGTATTATTTAAGATCCACTAAAAAATTATGATGCGCTTTGTCACAGATTACTTCTTTTTATATCAGATCGACTTCACAAGTAATTTAATACTTATTACTGTAATTTGATCACAACTTTATTAATGAATCTGTTTACAGCAGTTCTGGTTGCACAATAATTACAAAACAAGCCTTTTAAGAAAAGAAATAATCTCATTACTCCAAAAAGCAGGCAGAACACAACACTGGTAAAGAGCAAAAAATGTGAACCTTCTAAAAGAAGTCCATATCATCTGGTGCATCCAGGTCACGGTACTCAATGATGTTGCGTGGGTCACCTCGTGACATTCTGCAATGGATGGCAATGCAAACAGAAAAACAGTAGAAACGATCTTTTAAAGGGAGTTTCAAACTTCCACATTAGCAGAAAAAAGAAAATGTTTGTAGCAAAATAAAGACACGTACAGCGGTCTCACCTGATGTTGCGCGGCTTACCCAGGTATTCACCTTGTCCGCGGAAGTTGTCATAGTTGCCTCTGCCTCCACCATATTGGTTGGGTGGATAAGGAGGCCCACCAGCTTCAAAAAATGATTTTAATTTGAAAAAAGAAAAAGTGTTGCGACTTGACTGGAAAGCACATTCTCATTTTTAGTATAAAAGGGTAAATTCAGAACATACCACCGTAGCCCATCAGAGGAGGACGAGGCTGTGCAAAGCCCATTGGACCCTGAGGACCTTGGGGAGGAAACGGCATACTGGGACTGAGCAAACCTGCGAGATGAAACGGGCCCAGTGTATCTTTTTCTTACTATTCTGTTTATCTCTGTTGAAGAATATCTGTAGTTCTGGGTTTACTAGACAAAAATCTCAAACCGACCTTGGCTTGGGCCTGGAAGAGGAGGAAGTTTCATCTCTGGCAGGGATGGCCTCTTGGCATCCATCAGGAAATTGTTGAAGAAACTAACCTCCTTTTTCACTTCTTCAATTTTATCCCCATGTTTGTTGAGGATGTGCTTCCGTACAAACTCTGGACCCTTGAATTTGATTTGAAATAAAAAAAATAAAAAATATATACAGAAATAATTCTTGATTATTATTTTTTTTAAATTACAACAGAACTTCTAACAAAAACTACTGGTATATCTCCTTTGTGTTTAATAAAATGCATTGACTGTGGTCATGCTGTACAGTCCTGAATACTATTCATTCCAAGTGCCAACCTTAAATTTCTTTCCACTTAGAGGGCAGAGCCATTTATCTTTTCCCAGTTCTTGTGTGTTGGCAGACACAAACTTCTCCACTTCTTCTTCAGGGTCCTTGCGGCCCATCTTCACCCCCTCTTCTTCAGACAAGACTTCTTTTAAACTAAACAAGGGGGCCAACTTCTCCTCCATCATTTTCTCCCACTGTTGCACTGTTGAATGAGGGGATGTCATCTTATTAAATTCTGAATCAACACAAACTTTAAAATCCTCACTTAAACTTTTTTTTGCAATCTGCATTGCCTACATTTTGCACTGTTTATGATAGGTGGCAAAATAGTCTAAGCACAGCAAATGTTTAGCTAGCAAACACAACAGTTAAAATTCACGTCAACTTCAGGATGTTGGAAGATTCATTTTCACTACAGCTGAGTCAACATTTACGTTTTCATCCCAGAGGTCTCTTTTGTGTCACGTAACATGAAAAGGGAAGAACACTGACCTTCTCCATGTGTGATGCGGTTGGGAGGAATGGGTCCACGTACATGAATCATGCCGCATCGGTTGGGCATTTCATCCTCACTGGGGTATTCACAGGTGTTGTAGTAGTCAACTGAGTGCACAACACGGAGGTACAAGACCAAACGATCCAAAACCTGAAACAACACATGGTAAAATTGACAGGCCTAGCACAGTGAAGATACAAATGGAGAAACCCACTTTTAAAAGAGAAGATCAGATGGATATTATATCTTAAACTGTTCTAAGTGTGGTAAAGGAATGACCTTGACAAGTTTGTCATCCCTCTCAACAGTCATCTCTGCAGGGTTTCCTTCCTTGATGCCCTCCTCAGAATCCATTCCACTCCCGGAGCCCAGAAGCTCCTCCTCCTCAGCACTGACCTCCTCTATCAGGTAATCGGTAATATTCTTCAGGATGGGGTTCTGCGCTGGCAACTGTGGAAATAAAAAAAACCCACAAATGATGATGATGGTCAAATAACTTGAGAAAAATCAGTTAAATTGCATGGGTACAGGTACTATACCTCACTGCTCTGCCCTTCTTCCTGGGACTTGTTGCTCCAAAGTTCCCCTTTCTCATCTAAGGCATGAATGAGCTTGGCAGCCAGCTTGATGTCATTGCGGAGAATCTGCTTGTGCTGAGTAATGCCATTAACATTACGCACCCTCCGAGCCAGGTCCCTGTTCACCCCCGGTGCCAGTTCACAGTCTCGCAGCTGTGAAGGGTAAAAACAGACTGGTAAAGGCCTCAGCTGAAATTTGAACGATCTCTGCATCTCTAAAGCCACCTGCAACACAAAGTTATAGCAGTGCCAACACTTATGACTGGTGCACTTACCCGAATGTTCTGAAGGTTCCAACAGACTTCTTTGATGTTGACGCTACGGTCAAATGTCACCCAGCAACGTCTGAAAAACCTGAGACGGTGCAGGTTTCATGTCAAAGTAATGAATGACTACACTAATCCAACCATTTACACTTTAGTGTAGCAAATAATGCCAAGTTTTCATTTTTCATACCTGCGCTCTGGATGGGGATCAGACAAGCAAACACGCAGAAACCCAGGGTAACGTCGACACAGCTGAGAAGAAAAAGAAACCACGCTCAGTTTAAACCAGGACACGTATCTGTTTAGTGCACTTAAAGATCTGGACCTGATAGGTATGCTTCTTTTATACAACTCACAGCAATAATCTCAGCCTTGGAGATGGTGGGAGCGATGCTTCTCATGAACAGAGAGCAAGTCCTGTGGAGAGGCCGTGGTCTAGGAGAGTCGTCTTTGGGCTTTTTCTCTTCCTTCTTGTCCTCCTCGGAGTTCTCCTTGGGTTTCTCCTCTGGATCATTAGACAGGAAAGGGAGATTTATTTGATGAGTGCTAAATTACAGAAAGATACATATTATACTCCTGAAAATGTATAACCAGACACTACAGGCATGATTTCTCACCTTCACCTTCCTCTTCCTCCTCATCCTTGTCTTCCTCTTCCTTCTTCACTGGTTTGTCAGAGCAGTTAGAGTTGAAGTCTGAATCTGAGTCCGAGTCACTCTCTGACGCGCTGGCTTCATCATCGCTGTCCCCGCTGCGCTTCCTCTTTCTTCTTGGCTAAACAATCAAATTGAAAAACAATCAGGCCAGTTCAATTTATTTCTTTCTCTTGGTAAGAACTAATTCAGTATCAGAAGGAACACTTACTTTCTTAGGTTCAGGAATTTCTTTTGCTGGTTCTTTCTCTGCCTCCTCTTTCATATCCTCTCCTTCTGCTGTGGCAGCTTTCTCTGTGCTGGCTGAGTCACTACCCTCCTGTGCCACAGTTCATTGTCATCAACAGAGCCTCATGAAATGTCTACCGCCTGTCTAACAGAGCACACATACCTTCTCATTTCTGTCTTTCTCCACTGGTTTGCAGTCACTACCCAAAGCTTTGAGGTCTTCTCTCTTGGAAACTTCAGTGCCCCTGGAAATAGATGCTGACTTCTCTCTGTCTTCTTCCTCTTCAGATGGCAGATCCAAGATGCGAAGATCATGGTCTGTGCCCCCTTCCATTTTTATCACAGCTGAAATGCAGAAAGAACGTTATGGTTCAGCCATAGAAGTACTCTTCTAAGTACAATCCATGCAATTAGGTCAGATCATTTTTGCTTTTATTGTAAAAGCAGACTTAATTGTAGATACAAATGAAAACTCCACAGGTTAACAATGCTCTTTAAGTTGTTTGAGACCTCACCTGCATCCAAAACTTTGATGATGGCTGGGGTCTGTTCAATGTCCAGGGAGACATTATCAAACCAGCCGTTCTCCATTAGGAAAATGAACACATTCAGGCGGTTGTGCAGAGCCCTCTGGGCCTCTGCCTTAAGTCGTCTGGCCTCATCAGGGTGGTACTTGGATCGGAACCTGTGTCCAGAGTTGGGCGTCCACAACAGATTGGGGAGAGAATGATGGGGGTTGGGATGAGCGGGAAGCAAAAGTTAGAGAACAAATAAATATTACAAGCCTACGTTACATCTGTGTATTTTACACTTTTTTTTTTAAGTTTCTTCTAATCACATTTTTAACAGAACATTTATTCTGAATAGGGTTTTTTTATGTTAAACAACTCCAATTCAATAAGCAATCTAGCATATGACAAAACTTTAATTTGTCTTCAGTATATCCTAGTTATTATAATTTTCTGTAATTCTATGTTTTGACTGTGGTCTTCATAGCCAATTACTCAACAATGTTAGAAGATTTGAGATTAACTCACCAAAAAAGAAAGAAAAAAAAGGCAGGAAAAAAACAACAGAGATGATCAAATTAAACATTTACATATTCAAAATGTCACATTAAAAATGTTAGCATTAAGTGGACTACAGTTACCTTTTGTTCTGCCAGTTTAATAACAAATAAATACAGAGAGCGGGGTCTCTTCTGTGAAAGTGCGCTCCACTTCACCCCAATGGTGTGTCTGTATGCACACAAATTCGGTTTTGGGATTTGATCCGAATATAAAAAGAAAATTGTGTCGAAAAAGGATAAAACAAGAAAAAAAAAAAATTTCCGTGTGCGGACGACTACATGGCTGTCTATCTAAAATCCCTGTTACTGTGTGTCTAAGAGCAACTGCATTGTGCGCAGTGCATGCCCTGTCTGTCTAAGACCGATTCTTGCGGATGAGCTCCACTTTTTCTCATCTTGAAAAAAATCGTCGTCAACGTAGTAGTTGAAATGAAGGGAAGAAAATGGGTTATGACAAAACAGAATAATTTTGCATGATACCTGTGAAACAAGTGTCAAAGCATTAACAGACAGCACACAATTACAAATCTTGTGTTACTCCAAATAAGACAATCAACCCAAGGAACAAAGACGTTTTGGTCAAAGCACCAAATGATGACTTTAAACAATTTCGTTACATGAGAGTGACAATAAACAATTAACACACATTACTTCCTAGATTTTTTTTTCTATACCCAATGTTTGACTAGTGATAATATTTGTATTCCTGCCTAAGGAGCTATGGATATTTATGGATAAAAAAAAATTAAACTCCTAAAATACATTTATAACAAATATAAACTAATGTTGAAATTGGGTTGATTTTCTTATTTTGTCAACAAGTACTATAGCAACAGTCATTAGTTATAAATTAACTGTGTGTGCCTGGTCCTCGTACTGGGTGAAACTGTCATACCAAACGCCTTTCCACTGCTTTTAATTTGTGTGCATTAACAGCACCAGAGTTTAACAAGAACATAACGGAGATGGCATATACATGCACCTTGTTTTAATGTACCAATTTCATTAGCCATCAATTACAAATAAAAACATCATCTGAATTTTTGAATAGAATTCTAAGATAAACCCACCAAAAGGACCAGGCTCAGCCTATTATATTTGCCTTTAAATAGCAATTAAACCTAAAATGATGAAAAGGCCAATAAAGAAATAAAGAGCCAATTATATTTGGTGAGGACAACAAAAAATAACAGCTTAAGTAATGCTAATGGATCTGTCGATGCAATAATTATATTATGACTATAATAAAAAAATTATATTCTTGATAAGGGCTTATGTAGTAAAGGCATCTGAGATCGTACCACTCTTCATCTTTATGAGCCAAAAAGAAGTCCTGCATCTGCTGTCGCCGGAAGTCGATCTTGTACTCATTGTAGCGTTTGACGGCCTCAGTCTCATCCACAGAATCATCTAAGGACAGCAGAAACTCCTTAAAGCTCTTCATTATTGGAGGAGGAGGACCTAAGTCCAAGTCGTGGATGTTACCAAGCCTAATGAAAGAAAGATATGTTGGATGGAGCTTTGACTAGCCAAGAAGCTAGTTGGCAAAAAGACATATCTGAGGTAACAACATTAAAAATATCTTTAAAGATATGTAAAGTAACATTTAACTTCAAAACTGAACTTAAATTAATTACCTGGCCTGAATGGGGATGCCTTGATGAGGCTGCATGAGGTGCATGTCGGGATGGCCCCAATGTTGTGGTGGTCCATAGCTGGGCCCTCCTCCACCACCATAACCCAAGTCATACCCACCACGGTAGGGGTCTCCACCATGGTCATCCCTGCCAGGAACGGATAAGGGGCTTTAAGTAAAATAAAAGATGGTTACAGACATTGTGCAATAGTAACATTGCAAATCCTACCAGTCTCTTCTCATGCGTTTCTGCTGGGGACTCATGTCGTGTCTGGGTGGGGTAAATCTCTCCCTTCGACCTCTATCATAATCCCTGTACTCTCCACGACTTCGCCGCTCCCTGCCTCTATCCCACTCCCTGGACCAATGATCACAATCAGAGGAAGGAGAGAAAACATGAGGAAAGAAAAAAAAGGTAAGAAACACACAAGTCTATCTTTAATATCCACTTTACTCAGTGTAAGAGCAGCAAAGAGCTACAATTTATTAGCATTTAGCTGTTCATCTGAATATGATTTGGCTGTATCAGGTTTCACTGAATCTGGCGTGTGCCCAATAGCATCTCTCTTTTTAACCTGTCATTCCAGTCATCTCTGCGCCGGTCCTCTCTCTCTCTTGAACGGTCATAGTCACTTCTCTCCCGTCTGAATTTGTCCCTTCTCCTGCGATCATGGTCATCATCACTGTCTCCCATCTGCACGAAGAAAGAAAATCCAGATCACGTGTAGTATCCATTGATTATTATTAAGATGGCTACAAGCAGAATCGTTTTAAGGAAGGTTTTACTTTTTATATTAAGACCTGATAAGTGCAAAGCGAAAGTTTATGATTTACATCTCAAAAGAAGAAACTGCTCTGATGTAACACAACTCAAAACACATGTGCATCTTCCTTTTAAGTGACAAGTCAGTAAACCATGTCAGCAAAATGCCCCCCATGAAGATTGTTCTCGTTGAATATTGTTCTCATTATAAGCCAGGGAAACTGTTTCCTTTATTTTGTCTTCAGTATGTGGGGTTGCCACATGGAGACCGGGACGGTGCTTATAACAAGTGACTATTAATATTTGACCTTCTAATTCAAAAGGATTTTGGTGACGGCAGTCATTCAAACAAGGGGGACCGTGAACAAGGAAATGCAGATAGTCTGTCACAGACGACGTGCGTAACTTGCCGTAAAGTAATTCCTTTGTCTTGCATAATAGCGATCATTGATATCATCAGACTGGGATTTACTAAATTTACAAAAAACAAAACAAAACAAACAAAAAGAAAGATCAAAATTAGTAGCTATCCGGAGATACAGGTTTGAGTCTTTCAGTCGAAACAAAACCTGTAAATTCGTGATTTAGGGCGAGTTAGGACCCTCGATAATGCAGCCATGTATCGTTAGCCACTACGCTAGCTGTGTGTTAGCTGAAAATAAAATGAAAGAAATAAAATTAAATGAAATAAACTGAATTACGGTCTCATTCTACAGACCTGTCTTATTCTAAATAACAGACCAACTGATATAACTGAGGAAAAGTCAATAATTACGATAATACCTTAACAATTACTCGTTGGTATGGTGATCTCGTTCGTCTCCCTCTTTCTCCGTAGCCTTCACGTCTTCTTGTTCTTCGCTTGGAAATTGGTGAACAACTAAACATGGAATTAGCGCCACCACCTGGTTTGGAGTGTAAGCCACAATTTATCACCTCCGCCTAGGTAGCGTTTACGTCAGAGGAGGAGCCAGACATTTGAAACACCCGGGGCTTAGCCCTAAAGGGTAGTATGCATGTGGGATTTTTTTTTTTTTTTTGAAGGGGGGGGGGGGGGGGGGGTGTAGAAATGACTGAAAGATTAATAGGCTCTGTTTTGAGTTTTGTTCAAAAAAGAATGACTTCATATAGGGAAATATATATATCACACATGCAGGACACCTTAAACTAGTTTTTTAATTAAGCAGCAAGACAGAACGAAGACTGGGCTGTATCAAGACACAGGGACTAAACCCCAATTCAACCAGACGCAGAACTGATCCAGAATTAAAACAGGACTACAACAGTTCAAAAGCAGGACTACTGAGGACTTAACCAAGACATAACCACAATCAGAACTAGATGATAGTAGCACTAAAAATCATCATAGACCTGCACTACACTTATTTATTTAATTCTACCAAAGTACAATATTTAGATTGAGAAAAGTTTATATAATTATTTAGCCTTGTTGTGCAAACAAGCCTGCAGAACTTAATAAATATAGAATTTGAAAAATAGCAAACCTAAAAAGAAACACTAGGTACGAGATACATGAGTACCTATGATACAGTGATACTTTTAGTAAGCAACCATTTGACTAACATGTGTGTCTCACCTGCTCTTGTTCATCTCTGTTCTGTCCTCATTCTCCATCTCAATCTCTGCTCCTCTCTCTCTCTCTTTGTGCTGACAATCATCAAATATACAGTTGAAACCAGATATTTACAAACTCTTCAGATCAAAACACAAACACTTTTTTAATTGTAACATCAAATCAGACTAAATGTTTATTTTTTTAGATTGATAAATATAAAAACATATTTGTTAACTTTAAGAGTAAAGAGAGAAACTGTCTGTGTTTTTTTAATTGTAAATGGCACCAAATTGTATTCAAACTGAGCCACACTTATGGAGCTCCACAGTTCTTTTCCTGGTGTTTTGGTTGACATCTCTTGATTTTCCCATGTCACAGAAACAGACTCTGTGTTTTGCCTTATATGCATCCACAGCTGTGCCACCAATTTACTCACATGGACTCTACTAACCTATCAGAAGCTTCTTCAGCTCAGAATGGAATCCTCTGGAGTTTTCTTATTAATTAACAATAAACTTAGTGTATATGTACTCCTAAATTTAATGAAAGTGATAAAAAATAGACAGCTCTGTCTCTCTTTATTCTGACATTTAACTAATTCAAAAGATATTTCAATATTTATCTAAAACAAAAGTTTACTCTAAATTGATGTTGTACAGTAAAAATGTTTTATGTTTTCTCCCTAAAGTGTATGTAAATATCTGGTTACAAATGTGAATATCCTGCTGTGTACTGAAATCCCTCTTGTTTTGCATAGAAATATACTGAACAACATACAAAGCATAATATATTGTAACGACCGTGGGTTAGTGGAGCTAAACTGGCTAAACTGCTCACTAGCTAAAACGGCTAGCGGGGCGCTAGCGGCTATCGCTACACTTCACAGCGAGTGGAGAGCGCTCGTGCCTCATACACCGCACGACCCCGAGCGTCTCAGCAGCAGACTGATAATCCCCAAATGATCCAGCAGGAGGCAGTAGTGGTTCACACCAGTCATTTATTTGCCGTATTTTTTCACACCACGTAACACTGCTGACACCGAACCCCTATCACGCTCCCACCACATAGAGTCGCGGTGTCAGCCAACTATGCCAATTCACCCCCCTCCACAGAACACACATCAACTTCACTGTGGCTTACATTAACATAACACTAACACAACATGCAAATCAACACATATGAACTAGCAGAACGATAGAAAACACAGAGACAACACAATACCCAGAATGTACCTGGCTAACAACCCCAGCCAGGTCATTACACAGCCCCCTCCCAAAAAGGTTTAGTGTCCCCACAACCTTAACTGTCCACAATGTAGTCCAGCAAATGTCCGGGCCGGCGTCGAGTACGCTTCGGCCTCGACTGGGAATCCATGGCGCCCCCCTCCGGGCCGGGCGTAGGGGGCGAGGAGTCCCCAGGCTGCACACCAGCCTGCGGGTTGGGGGCAAGCGGATGGTATGGCGCCAGCCGGTCCTTGTGTAGCACCACCCGCCTTCCCCGCCCCGGCATCCGGACTCTGAAGACCACCTCCGACAGCTGCTCCAGGATTTCGCCCGGGCCTTGCCAGTGGCTCATGAGCTTGGGGGTCAGCCCCCGCTTCCTCTGGGGGCAGAACACCCAGACCCGATCTCCGGCCCCCAGCATAGGACCGTGCGCACGGGTATCATACGCCCGTTTCTGGCGGGCCCCGGCTCCCTCCAATGTCCGTCTTGCCAGTTGATGCACCGTGTGCAACCGCTCCCTGAGCCACCGGAAGTAGTCCATCTCTGGTCCACCAGCAATCTCCGGCTCAGGGGGCGCTCCGAACACCAAGTCCACCGGGGTCCGGAGCTCCCTTCCGAACATCAACGCCGCAGGAGTACACTGACTTGACTCCTGCACTGCTGTTCGATATGCCCACAAAACAAGGGGCAGGTGTTGGTCCCAGTCCCTCTGATGTTGGCTGGTCAGGATGGCCAGCTGGGTGGCCAACGTGCGGTTGAACCGCTCAACCAGACCATCGCTCTGAGGATGGAGGGGGGTGGTCCTCGTTTTTCTCACCCCCAGCCTCCGACACACTTCTCCCAGCACCTGGCTCTCAAAGTTCCTCCCTTGGTCGCTATGGAGCTCCTCCGGTACACCAAACCGCGTGAACATCTCATCCACCAGAGTCCGCGCCGTCGTCACCGCACTCTGGTCCGGCACCGCGTACGCCTCTGGCCACTTTGAGAAATAATCCATCGCGACCAGGACATACCGGTTGCCGGCATCAGTCACAGGGAATGGACCCAGGATATCCACTCCAATCCGCTCCATTGGCGCCCCAACTAGGTATTGCTGCAATGGGGCATGGGAGCGCTGGCTGGGACCTTTCTGCGCCGTGCAGTCGTCACAGCAGTGGACGTGGATCTCCACGTCCTGACGACACCCCGGCCAGTAGAACCGCCGTCTCAGCCGTCGCAACGTCTTGCCATTCCCAAAATGGCCAGTACCTGCAGCCCCATGGACCCAGCGGAGGACCTCAGGCCGCAAGGCCCGGGGAACCAGGAGCTGGAGTATGTCGCCTCCCCCGTCTGGCACTCGCCACCGCCGGTAGATTACACCGCCATGGAGCTCCAGGCTGTTCCACTGGGAGTACAGCGACTTTGTCTCGGGCCCTTGGGAAGACACGGCGGACCAGTCTGGCCGTGTCCCTGCCTCCATCCAGTCCCTCACCATCTCCAGCGCTGGATCGCTCACCTGGTGCTGCTGTAGCTCCGCCGCGGTGAAAGGTTCCTGCCCTTCACCCACACCCTCAGGTTCTGCTGCTGCCGATGTCGGACCCCGGTCCAGCTCCTCCATGCGCCTGCAGTACCGGCACTCATCCGCAGAACAGGGGCGCCTGGACAGGGCGTCAGCGTTGGCGTGTTGCCGCCCTGGTCGGTGCTGGGCCTCAAAGTCGTACTCTTGTAGTATTTCCAGCCACCGGGCCACCTGACCCTCTGGCTGGCGAAAGTTCAGCATCCAGGTTAGGCTGGCGTGGTCTGTCCTGAGCAGGAACTTAGTGCCCAGGAGGTAAGGTCGGAAGTGACGAACCGCCAGGACCACAGCCAACAGCTCACGCCGGGTAACACAGTAATTCCTCTCGGCCCGGCTGAGGCTGCAGCTGTAGTATGCCACCACTCGCTCCTCAGCCTCTCCCCTCTGGGAGAGCACCGCTCCGACCCCCACGTTGCTGGCGTCGGTGTCCAAAATGAAAGGCTGGCTGGGGTCAGGATACGCCAAGACCAGGGCACTCACAAGGGCAGTTTTCAGCTGCTCGAAAGCCGTTGCACAGCCCTCCGTCCAACCAAACCGCTGACCCTTGTTTGTCAACTGATGCAAGGGGCTAGCGACGGTGGCAAAGTCTTTTACAAACCTCCTGTAATAGGAGGCCAGCCCCAGGAAGCTTCGTAGCTCAGCGACGTTCGATGGGGTAGGCCAGTCCCCCACAGCAACCACCTTCTCGGGGTCAGTAGCCACCCCCTGTTCGCTCACCACATGTCCCAGGAACTTCACCTGGCGAGCAAGAAGGTTGCACTTGGCCGGGTTCAGCTTTAGTCCGGCCCCGCGGATGGCAGTCAGAACCTCTCGTAGGTTGGCCACGGCCTGTTCAAAGTCCTTAGCATGAGTCAGCAAGTCATCCAAATAGACCACGCAGCGGGCACGGGGAATGTCTTTGAGGACCCTTTCCATTAACCTTTCGAACGTGGCTGGTGCATTGCATAGTCCAAAAGGCATCACCTTAAACTGCCACAGTCCTTGCCCTATGGTGAATGCAGTCTTGGGCCGCGCCTCGGCAGCGAGCTCCACCTGCCAGTACCCACTGCGGAGGTCTAGCGAGCTGAACCAACTGGACCCAGCGATGTAATCCAGTGCGTCATCGATGCGAGGTAACGGGTAAGAGTCCTTGCGGGTGACCGCGTTCAGACGCCTGTAGTCCACACAAGGGCGCCAGCCCCCTGTTTTCTTCCGCACCATAACCATAGGTGCGGCCCATGGACTATCCGAGGGTTCAATGACGCCATTAGCTGCCATCTCTTTTATCAGTCCCTCGGCAGCTTGGCGTTTGGCGAGGGGCAGGCGGTGGGGCCGCAGCCGGATTGGAGCAGCTGCTCCAGTGTCTATAGTGTGTTGCACCAGGCCCGTCCTTGTGCAGTCCTCTTCCCTGGCGGCGAAAGTAAACTCTGCCAAGAGGCTCTGCAACTGCTGCTGCTGTGTCGCACTGAGGTGCACCCCACTTCGCCGCCCAAGCTCCTCTACTGCCGCGACAGTCTCAGGTGACGGGGAGACTGCCGAGCTAGGCGGCGACTCTAGCTGCGGGATGTTGGCCCTGCTTACGTCCACCCCCTGGGTCCTCTTCCGCACCCTTGCCGCCCTCGGCCCCTGGCTGTGGCATGGAGCTGCGGGGCGTAAGGGCTTTGAGGGTGCTGGTGGGGTGGGGGTCTGTCCCTGGCTACCGCGGCCCACTTGAAGCTGCACGGTCTCAGCACCAAGGTGGATGGCAACTCCCGGTACATCGACCCGTGCCCCCCAGTGGGCCAGCAAGTCCAGTCCAACAATGCACTCGTCTGTTATGTCGGCAAGCCAGAACTCATGGTTCACACTGTTCGTTCCCACCACCACCTGCAGAGTCTTTTTCCCCGGCATCACGGTCTTTTCTCCTGTGACAGTGTACAACGCTGTGTGAGTAGGGGTCCAGTCTTTTGGCAATGAGCCACCCGTCTCCGGGAGCACCCCCCTTCGCAGCAAGCAGATGGTGGACCCCGTGTCTACCAGGGCCCGGCAAGACCGTCCATCAACTATACAGTCCAGGTACAGTCCACGGGTGGACCCACAGCGGCCCACTACGGGATGAGTGTCATGGAGAGGGTTTAACGATTGGGGTGGGGGTTCCCTCACTGTCCCACCCCGTGGCCGTTTCCCGTCGGTGATGTCACTCGGCTCCGAGGACTAGGTGCGGGACAGTTCCGGGCGAGGTGACCAGGTTCCCCGCACCGATAACAGCAGTCCGTCCGGCGCCTCCGACGTGGAACTGCCTCTGATTGGGCTCGTCTGGCCTCCTCCTCCTCATCCGACTGGGACGCGTTCATCTCTCGCTCGACCATCCTGGCCGATCGTCGGGTCCCTGGCTCGCCCCGCAGCACCTCCTCAGCCCGCTCAGCCTCCCTCAGCGCCTCCTCCAGGTCTCGGGGGGATGACAGCCGGACATGCTGTCGCAGCCTCTCCGGTGTGAGGCCCCTCAGGAAGGCGTGGAGACCCAGCTCCTCTCGTGCCGCTCCTGGGAATGTCGGGTAGCCCCGTCGGGCATAGAGGCGGACATCCGCAGCAAAGGACCCCAGGCTCTCTCCTTCGCGTCGGCGTCGGCAAGCCAGCTCCTCCCTGCTCTGTTCGGCTGGTGGTCTCTGTCCAAACCGTCTACCGAGCGCCGTGGTCAAGGCCCGGAGGTCGCGCTGCTCCTCTGGGGGCAGGTCCAGCAGAACCTGGAGCGCTGGGCCCTCCAGTGCAAGCGCCAGGTGGGTGGCAGTCTCTTCTTGACCCCACCCGTTGTGAGTGGCAGCCAGCGTGACTTGGGCCAGATACGGCTCCAGCTGCGTCGCCCCAGTGTAGTGCTGTAGCTTAGCAGCCGTCCTGCCAGGAAGCTGTGGTGTGGCCCCAGGAATCCCCTCCCATCGCAGGGAGAGCAGGGGGTGGCTGTTCCGGGGCGCGCTGTGGCCCTCTGGCCGCCCCAGCTCGGGTCTTCTCCGCTGGGTCTCGGCAGCCATGCTTTCCAGAAGCGAGCTGTTGTCTCGGATTACGCGCTCTAATTCGCCTATGGTCGGCTCCATAGTGTCTGCTAGACACTCATGAATCCCACTTCTGACACCAATTGTAACGACCGTGGGTTAGTGGAGCTAAACTGGCTAAACTGCTCACTAGCTAAAACGGCTAGCGGGGCGCTAGCGGCTATCGCTACACTTCACAGCGAGTGGAGAGCGCTCGTGCCTCATACACCACACGACCCCGAGCGTCTCAGCAGCAGACTGATAATCCCCAAATGATCCAGCAGGAGGCAGTAGTGGTTCACACCAGTCATTTATTTGCCATATTTTTTCACACCACGTAACACTGCTGACACCGAACCCCTATCACGCTCCCACCACATAGAGTCGCGGTGTCAGCCAACTATGCCAATTCACCCCCCTCCACAGAACACACATCAACTTCACTGTGGCTTACATTAACATAACACTAACACAACATGCAAATCAACACATATGAACTAGCAGAACGATAGAAAACACAGAGACAACACAATACCCAGAATGCACCTGGCTAACAACCCCAGCCAGGTCATTACAATATAAAATAACATTTACCTGAGTTTTTTCTTTGAAAGAACCCTCTAATGTCCATTCTTATATTTCAGTACATAACTGAAACCGAATTAGTCGGGGAGGGTAAGAACTGAAAATATGAAATAAACACACGTAAGCTAAGACTCTCTAAAAAATAGCATTTGTTCGGCTTTTCATTTCGCCATTTGTTGATTCACTTGAAGAGCAAGTTCAATTCAATTCAATTCAATTCAATTTTATTTATATAGCGCCAAATCACAACAAAAGTCGCCTCAAGGCGCTTCATAGATACAGAGAAAAACCCAACAATCATATGACCCCCTATGAGCAAGCACTTTGGCGACAGTGGGAAGGAAAAACTCCCTTTTAACAGGAAGAAACCTCCGGCAGAACCAGGCTCAGGGAGGGGCGGCCATCTGCTGCGACCGGTTGGGGTGAGAGAAGGAAGACAGGATAAAGACATGCTGTGGAAGAGAGACAGAGGTTAATAACAGATATGATTCAATGCAGAGAGGTCTATTAATACATAGTGAGTGAGAAAGGTGACTGGAAAGGAAAAACTCAATGCATCATGGGAATCCCCCGGCAGCCTACATCTATTGCAGCATAACAAAGGGAGGATTCAGGGTCACCTGGTCCAGCCCTAACTATATGCTTTAGAAAAAAGGAAAGTTTTAAGCCTAATCTTAAAAGTAGAGATAGTGTCTGTCTCCCGAATCCAAACTGGAAGCTGGTTCCACAGAAGAGGGGCCTGAAAACTGAAGGCTCTCCCTCCCATTCTACTTTTAAATACTCTAGGAACAACAAGTAGGCCTGCAGAGCGAGAGCGGAGCGCTCTAATAGGGTGATATGGTACTACAAGGTCATTAAGATAAGATGGGGCCTGATTATTTAAGACCTTGTATGTGAGGAGCAGGATTTTGAATTCAATTCTGGATTTAACAGGAAGCCAATGAAGGGAAGCCAAAACAGGAGAAATATGCTCTCTCTTTCTAGTCCCTGTCAGGACTCTTGCTGCAGCATTTTGGATTAGCTGAAGGCTTTTCAGTGAGTTTTTTGGACATCCTGATAATAATGAATTACAGTAGTCCAGCCTGGAAGTAATAAATGCATGAACTAGTTTTTCCGCGTCACTCTGAGACAGGATATTTCTAATTTTAGAGATGTTGCGCAAATGGAAGAAAGCAGTCTTACATATTTGTTTAATATGTGCGTTGAAGGACATGTCCTGGTCAAAAATGACTCCAAGGTTCCTCACCGCGTTACTGGAGGCCAAGGTAATGCCATCCAGAGTAAGAATCTGATTAGATACCATATTTCTAAGATTTTCAGGGCCGAGTACAATAACCTCAGTTTTATCTGAATTAAAATAATATTGGTCAAGTGATCAGTTTCATATCAATCTTTCGTGATGCACCGTCATATTTACATTATTTGTACGGTACGAATGATTTGCTTTGGTACCTGGTCAAACTTAAGCTCTCCTTAGTATGGCTGGCTCCGTCTCTCCAACAGCGCACTCACGGGCAGCAGCTGCCCCGCCCCCTCGCTCAGTCGCTTAGTGCCTGAGCTTGGATCATACCAATATCAGGGGGGGATTCACGCACAGTCGTAAATTCCCACAGTGTGCACTATGTGCTTCGAATATTGTGTGTACTTTTTGTTTTATACAGTTGTCAGCCAGGCATCTAACTATGAAAAAATTACACTCCAAAATACCCCGGGCTTCTGACAAAACAACCCGGGTTTAAGCCCCGTAAGCCACCCCCACGCTCCGCCCCTGGTTTACGTGCGTGTCATTCTTTTTGGTTGTAAACACAACAACTCGAAACGTTTTGAATGACTTTTGATCGAACTTTTTAGGAGTGTATACTGGGGTCACATGACCAAACCATTCAAATCTGGCTTACATCCTCCAAGGTCTTCAAGGTCAAATTAATGATTTATTGGTCAAAAATAGACAAAAATCCTTATCACTTAGAAACTATGATTATTAAAAGTGCAGTGTGTGTTGTCAACATATAGAAAGATTTAAAATATCATGTCACATTTGACCTTATCTTCAAGGTCAATAGATTGATCTGAAGGTCAACGGGATAATAATGCTATATAGAGTTATTTAAAAATATGTTTCTTACTGCTATTCTTTCTACTGACCACATATAGGCATAAAGGGAATGATATATGGGGATTCTAAATATTACATTACTTTGGATTTTCTTTAAGGTCAAATAAAGTCAAACATTCATAAAATGTCTTTTATACTGCATTTGTTTGTACTGGTAACATTTAGGAAATGCTACTGGTATATGAGGATTTTAAACATCACATTATAGTTTGCATCACATTTTATATTTGAGCTCACTATTACGTTCCGTATCTGTCTTTCTTTCAAGTTGACCCTAAAATGTGTTATATCTTTAAAGAAAGTAATGTAAAAAGCTATTTAATAAGTTCAAGTTATTCATTTCCAGTTATTTACCTATTATTATACCTATTATCTATTACCTTTCCTAGATAATTTTTATGACCAGAGAGTGAACTGACTTGGTGGAGGTTTGCACCCCAGAACGCTTAGTTTTCCATCTTTCACACCGTTTAGAAAATCTTCTGTTTTGATAGTATGTTTACACATAATTTAAAGGGAAAGATTATTTCAGCCCACACCAGCCATGGTTTTCATAGACCCAAACCAAAAATACATATACAAGAGGAATAATCAAGAAAGGGAGATAAAAGTGAAAACCCAACACTGCAAATGCATTGGAAAATATGGATAATAAATGGAACGTAGGTCTTAAACATGTATATTTATCCCCTCACCTTTTTCAGATCAGAATTTTCATTCTCATTCTCTACGTATAACACACAAATTATAACACATCAGTACTTCTTCAATATTTTTTATAGTTTTCCCTCTCTATTCACTTCAGTTCAATTCAATTTAATGGATAGATATAAATATATCCCCTTAAATATAGGGGAGAAAGACCAGACAAAAGACACACAGTGGAAGAGAGCCAGAGATGAACAATAACAGCGAGTGAAAAGAAGTGAGTGAGGAAGAAACGCTCGGTGCATTACAGGAAGCCCCCAGCAGCCTAGACCTATTGCGGCATACTAAAGGGAGGATTCATGTCCACCTGATCCAGCCCTTTTTCTTTTATCAAAAAGGAAAGTTTTAAGCCTAATCTTAAAAGTAGAGAAATTGTCTTTGAAACCATGCAACCTGAAGGCAATGCCCCCCGCTTTAGTGGTCTTCTATGGCCTTTCAGGTCTCTTTGGTGTTGCTGAGCTGACCAGAACTTCATCAGAATTCACCAGAATGTTGGTTTTGCAAAACAAGCTTTTGCTGTGTCTTCACCTGCATCAACCTCTTGAAAAGCTACCAAATGCCAAACACTTGGAAACAAGTGTTTATATTTAATCTGACAAATTTGCCACGACGTAATAAGGGAACAGGTCCAACTTGGCCATAAAACTGCTTTTAGATAATTGTCCACTTGCCTTTGAGCTCTGGAAACAGGAGACTGTGTATGAAGAAAACGACTGGATACTATTAGAAGAAATAAATTAAATCCAATACATTTTGCTGGATTTGCTGTCTTTAGGGTTCTATAACTCTTATCCAAGATGAGTCCATTGAAAAATGTATACAAGACATAATGTATGACTGTAAAATTGCTGTGGGATTACCTTATTTTCTATTGAACACTCATCAATACCATGTTCCTTGAAGTGTTTCTATAATTTAAAATTAATTGTTGAATCATATATCATCTACATTATTAATGTGCTTATTCCAGACATAAGCCGTACCCTACCTTTCAGTTTTATGGTTACTCATTAAGACTTGATTCATTAGGGCTTTATGCATACGATGAATTCAAGCCATTTAATCCTTGTTAATTTCAGTATTTCATGTCCCTTTAATGATGTCACCTGCTGTGTTAAAGAAAAGCCAATTTACATTTGAGCTGAATAAATCTTTTTATACCCCGGATACATGATAGCCATGCATAGGTTAGCATCATCACATTTAGAGTTCTCCTCTAAACCAGAAGAACCTTTACAAGACTCTTCGTCAGCAAAAAAAAGCTTGGATTTGCTGCAAAGAATCTCGAAAACTCTTAAAAACTCTGAACTTTCTCTGGAAAAGATGCCATCAAGCTGCTCTTTGCTGAGATCATCTTTCCTGTTAGTCTTAACTTTAATTATGCTTCTGGATTCCAGAAAGATCTCCCAGGACGACAATGAGGTAAAGTACATTTTCTTGTGACTTTATTTGCTAACTTTCATCACAGAAATAAAAACCAGAGGTAATTTATTGACTGTACCAAGAGAACTTACACCCTAGTGTGATATGCATTTACTTTAATTTTCATTTCAGCAGAATTATTCCTTGGGCGAGTTTTAACTTCCCTCTAAAATAATTTAATCTGATATTATTTTACAAATTATGTTGATATGAAACAAACAAAGTGGTTTAAGGTTCAAAGGTTTTTTGAAATTATCAAAAAAATGCAAACAGCTTTTTTTTAACCTCAGATGAAAGTAAGTTATTAGATCTGGTTCTGGTTATATCCTAGATGCCCTGCACTCCTTCCATAAGCAGCTTTAATTAATTCTTTAATTGATAATATTATTATCAGTGTATTGTCAGGCAATGCTTTTATTATCCTAACAATAATCATAATAATATTGTAGAAATAAAAGAGAAAATAACAGTTTTTACTATTCACATGTTCAGGCTTTTCTGGGGAGTCCTTATCACCTGCACATCATCTCCACTCCACTTGCTATCCTGGACTACATGAGGCACCAGTTAAGGTTCAAAGGACGAACAAAGAAAAGCACAAAGAAAGGATATATTTGGAGGTTCACTGTCTAGTGAAAGTAAAACGCAATAGTGTGAGATCAAAGGAGCTTGCAAAGAAAAGCGTCTGGACTTCTTTAAGTTGCTTGAAGACGTTTCACCTCTCATCCGAGAAGCTTCTTCAGTTCTAAGGTCAAATGGTGGAGAGTCCCAGATATAAACCTAGTGGGAGTGACCCCCCACAGAGGGACAAAAGGACCCCCTGATGATCCTCTAATCGCCTGAGCCAAGGTGGGAAACTGGGCGTGGGTCCCAATCAGCCAGAGTTTCGGGTGTGTTCATTGTGAAACCTGGCCCCACCTTATCATGCGAATTCCTGAGGTCAGATGGCCCAGGATGTGAGTGGGCGTTAAGGCGTCTGGGAAGGGATCTCTAGGTTTATATCTGGGACTCTCCACCATTTGACCTTAGAACTGAAGAAGCTTCTCGGATGAGAGGTGAAACGTCTTCAAGCAACTTAAAGAAGTCCAGACGCTTTTCTTTGCAAGCTCCTTTGACTACGATGACCTGGATGACTGAGAACCTTCACAGACAATAGTGTGAGATCTAATAAACTACTTCTTAAATGTCATCGTTTTCTGTAAGTTTTTTTTCTACATCTGTTCTATAACATCTCTGATCTGTTGTTAAAACTATTTGGACTTTTTCAGATCTTAAATTCAATAAACCCAAACCAGCTGTAGATAATCAGCCGCATAAAACTGAAACTCGTCAGGCATTTCAGGCAATTTTATTTGAGGCAGTGTTTAGTCGAACCAGAATCATCTTTCCCAGTTGGAGCATAGACTTACAGCCATCATTTGTTGGATAATGACACACCTGTTTTATAGCCAGGTGAGGCCTGTTCCTTGTTATTTCGTGACAAACAAAACATATATAATATTTTAAATTGCTTCAAAGTGTTGAACTTGTATTTTAGCTTCTTTTTTTTTAGCATTATTTCCATAGTTTGAACAAAGAGATCGCAATATGTAACCAAGAAACAAAACAAAAAACATCTAAAGGAGATGAAATTCTAGTGAAATAATATAAATAAAATAATAGTAAAAAAACCTTTTGTTAGATTAAACGAGGATGATAGAAAGACAGAATTATGAGAAAGGAAGAAAGAAAGCTAATGAGCCACGGCTAACCACAACATCTGTCAAACATGATGGAGGCAGTGTTATGGCATGAGGTGCCAGAGGGACTATATAAATTGTGTGTGCTGATGATGGGACTGCTGATAGAAGGAGCAGGATGGACTGTGAAGTGTTCAGAGCTGTACCCTCTGCCCAGATTTAGCGAAATGCTGTAAAACTGATCAGACGATGCTACGCAGTGCAAATGGATAACAACACAAAGCAAACCACAAAAACAACAGTTTGCTAAAATGGGATATTCGCCAAAGGCCACATCAGTCACCCGACCTAAAGCCAATACAGCATGCTTATGCTTAACATTATGTTGCGTTGTCCAATTACGTTTGAGCCTCTGAAAACAGGGGACTGTGGGTGTTAATGAAGTAGTTTTGCAAAACCAGCAAAAAGTCTGCACTTGAATCACATCTTAACTGTTTAATCTGAAATGCATCGGGGTGGTTTTCAGTGTAATTATGCAAAAAACCCAGGGAAGTAACGTCAATTAAGGTTCTACTCCTCTCCATGCTCCAGTCAAAGAGCGCCTTTAAGAAATCAGCAGATGCATCTTCAGATGTAATTTGCACCAAGAAATGTCAGCTCTGCTGCTCTCTTGACTAAAGTTGCATCAGCTGACCATGAGCACAGACTCTGCAGGAGGACAAAAATGAGTAACTTTGGGAAAACATGGAGGAAAGGAAGCTGATTAATATTTACTATATAGGAAAAATATGTTTAATAATGCTGTTTTTTTCACTTAAATTCAACTTGGATCATTAGTAAAACATTATTTTTAATGATTAACTTTAAAAAACAAACAAACAGTGAGGTGGGGGTATATTTTCCCCCTTCTGGAGGACTAGAAGGAGACTGAGAACCAGAAGAGTAACTAACGAAAACGTCAGATGAGAACAGCTCAGCTGATAAAAGCATGGTTTAAATATTATTATAATACATTACTGACCTTACTATATTGCAAATATTTATAAAAGATAGCAGGTGTTCTAATAACAAAGTAACAAAGTCAAAACTTTTCAAGTGGCTTTATTAATAAAATGATCACATCAATAACCATTTGTAAGGAAGATCTACTTAAGTGTTCTCATTTAAACGAACAGTAACACAGTCCTACTTTAATATCATTAACCCTTCCACAAACAAGATCTTTATTGCAGCTTTTCACGGATAGTGTTTCAACATCTGAAAGATTCCCAATCCTGCTTTACACATGGAATTACACTTGACACTATACATTTATTATTTAAGTCTGATAACCTAGGCACAGTCTAAAAAACAAAGAACAAAGAATGAAAAAATGAGTGGGCATTATAATGTTTGAGTGTTTCGGTGAACAGTCTCTAAAACTGAGACATAAAGAGCAAAAAAAAAAAAAAAAGTACAGTACAAAAGATAGTTTAAGTATTTTGTAAAAAGGAGGAGTTTCTATATTTTACAATACAGACTATTGCAAACAAGTCCCAAAGAGATCTTAGAAGTGTCGAGTCTTTTAGTCAGTAATGAAGGAATGTATTGATATGACAGCCCTATTCATTCAGAAACAGATTTAAAAGGTTTCCAGCTGTACGTCTCTTTGAAAAACATCAAGGGCAAAGACCTCACCAAGTTCATCTCAGAAAGTGGAGAATCAAACCACAGCTGCTCGGCTTTCAGGTGCAAATCAAGCATGACTATGCGAGCTTACGTTATCGTTACAGGAGCCAAACATGTGGAAAGCAATTTATTTTTGATTATTTAAAAAAAATGGCCTGTATTTATATAGCGCTTTACTAGTCCCTAAGGACCCCAAAGCGCTTTACATATCCAGTCATCCACCCATTCACGCACACATTCACACACTGGTGATGGCAGCTACATTGTAGCCACAGCCACCCTGGGGCGCACTGACAGAGACGAGGCTGCCGGACACTGGCACCACCGGGCCCTCTGACCACCACCAGTAGGCAACGGGTGAAGTGTCTTGCCCAAGGACACAACGACCGAGACTGTCCAAGCCGGGGCTCGAACCGGCAACCTTCCGATTACAAGGCGAACTCCCAACTCTTGAGCCACGATCGCCCAAGAAAAACACACCGACAGATGTTCACACTGATGAATAAGAGCAGTCTTAAAGACAGCTCGATAAGAGCAGTGTGGGTGGAGAGTCAATCAATCTTGTTCAATTTCCAGACATTTAACACAGACATGTAGATGAAGGCCAGTAGAAGGCAATGCTCTGCTTTTCCTAAAACCACCACCTGTGTCCCAGTTTCTCACATTATTGTTCTACAATTTTTTCTTTTCTATTTTGTTGTATAAAAAATAAAAACAAAAAAAAAATGAAAGAAGAAAAAACTTAATTACATACATTTAAACAGATTCGAGGAAAAACGCTAAAACACTTTACAAGACCACAACCCCATTACCTTATTCTTATCGCCACCAACAATTTATTGGAGTGTAAACCTGAGTTTGATCAACAAACTGTATAAAGCTAAAAAATAGTTTCCTTAAACTGTCCACAACCGCAGAGTATTAACAATGTAAAAGCAGCAGTAACGTTACATATCTCCTATATTTTACTGTGACTTAATTCAATATTAACTTCTCATATTTCAGAAAACTTGGATGCAAAGTTAAAATGTGTGAAAACAGAACTGGGGGTATTACAATATAAAAAGAAGACAAATATTACCCCATTATCCTTGTTAGAAAAAAAATAAAAGACAGGAATTATTAATTTTAAGACAACATAAATCCTTCATACTCTATACTAATCCTAAACAGAACCTTGCACAAGGTAAGATCCCATCCCATTTTTGCACAACTTTGGCCACGAAGACGTCATCTATGGACATTTCACTCTTGCCTAAAAGGGAATCGGTAAGTGATCTGGACATTTTGTACTGCACTAGTGATCCAGTTACAGCGGACATCATGCTTGAAAGCTAATGGACTACAGTAAATGTGTGGATTTCAGTGGTTTATGCTCAACATTGCACTTGGTAAAACTGACCAACCGCAGGTTCTGCATTTGTTATGACACTTGAAAGAACTCCACTGGTTATTGGGTGACAGATTTTTAACAATCAGCACTAAATCAGTGAACTAACTAACTGTCAAGCTTGCCACAAATCTGAAAACAATTTAATTTTTTTTTTCCCAATAACAATACGTATGAGGATAGAAACTTTTTTTGTCCTTCTGGTCAAACTAAATAATCTCATTGTAGCTAATTTCTGGCCATCAGATCTCCTCTCAGTCCCTACCAATGAGCTGAGCTGTGTCATCGTCAGAGTGGTGCCTGCCCTCTCCTGTGTCATCACATTCTGAGTCTGTGTCCTCCACCGGTGAGTAGCAACCTTCATAACCTAGGATGGGTGAGTTGCAGTGTGCAGGGGAGGTGAGGCACTGGGCGGTAGTTGTGGTGGTGGTGGCTGAGTAGGCCCCTGGGCTTCCTGTGGGTGACCCCGGGTTGGAGGGTCGAAGCAGAGGAGTGCGCTCCGAGTCTGCGTCACCTTCTGGTCCTTCTTCCTCTCCACGTCCTCCAGTTTCTGTCTCAGACTCAGACTCGGACTGCTCAGGGTTGTTGCGGGTAACGCGCTGTTTGCACACTGGACACGTCTTCTTGGTCTGTGTGAGCCACGGGTCTACGCATTTGCAGTGATAGGCTGAAAATCAAAAACATTTTGAGGAACTTATGAAAAACCTACCAGAGGATGACGATTAAAATACTAAACAAGAGTTTTTAAAAGATAAAAAATTCATATTTTAGAAAATAGGATGGGATTAGATGATTGAGCACTTAAAAAAAAAGTTCAGTGCCTCATCAACACAGAATATCAGATATTTACCATGTGAACAAGGCAAAACACGCAACTTGTCCCCTTCTTCATACTCATCCAGACATATTGCACACACATCATAGTCATCCCCTGAAAGAGACTGAATGTTACCAGCTCACATCATTAGACATAAACAGGCATGTAACTCTCAACGCACGTAAAAGTCTTCCCAAATGATTAAAAAAATAAAACGCAGCCTTCAAATTTACCGTCACTTCTTAATATTTAAAAAAATTATTTATTATAATAACAGCAAAAATGGTTACCTTTACTGAACTTGTGTATTGGAATGCGTTTCAGCTGTTCCTTGGACAAACGATTTTTTCTCAGCCTTTTTCTGTATTGTACACATCGTGTAATCTGAAATATGGAAAAAAAAAAGCTCAGTTTTATCGATGGAAAAAAGATTTACAGTGGCGTCTCAACACTTCCCTTAACCCTCATGGCCTGCCTCCCTAAGAAATAACAAATAAATAAATGGGGGAGAACTGCTTAATGCTCATGTACTCATTATTACAAAAAGGGTCGTTTCTCTCCTCTGATGCGTTTGTGGCAGGCTCTATTCATGTGTGCTCTTCTTCATCTGCCCCTCACTTTGCCACACATTAAGCTAAGCTGAGCAGAGAGGCGAGACCGATAAAGTGAAGGTGACATTACGCAAGTGGAAAATAACCAGATTCATTTCTGTAAGTTTAATAAAAGCTGCCTAATAGACATCACTGGGTTTGTTCTTTGTGTTCATGTTTGACAACTATCATTAGATACTAAGAAGCTGGATTAGAATAAACACACAGAGATATGTTGAGCTACAGTTAGGTCACTCTTTTATAACACAAAAAGCCTCTACTACCTCTGGTCTACTTTCATCATGTGTTATTGTATAAACAACCCAGAAAAGATCAATTCATGCATATACTTACGAAAACAACAGACATCACAAGAATGATCAGGCACACTACTCCGGTGAAGGGAATAAGGTAGTAGGAAAGCGGAAAAGGAAAGTCTGGCTTGAGAATCACATACGCCCTACAAGTCAAGAAAAGAAAAAAGTAGAAATATGTTTGTTTCTGCAAACCTAATACATATAAACAGATCTGCCTACAGGTTATACATTTCCATATGTAAATTCTGTAGGCAAAGTGTCTGTACTGGAAACCTTCTGGTTTCCCTTTGCAATCTAAGGTCTGTGGACCAACAGTGTTTGAGGTTGCAGAGCAAAAGAGCGAAAACTTTGCAGAAATTCAATCTCAAAAGCATTTGACAATCACAGATGCAATTTGATTAACAGAATTCTCTTTCTTATTTACCTGCATTAGTCACGTGACATGATAACAGACAAAGATATAAGCTCGCTACAGTGGAAAGTCTGAAAACTGGCCTTTGCCTGAGAAGCTAAATCAGCAGCCAAGCCAAATGGTTTCCAGATTGGTACAAATCTAATGCTGACAATAAAAAGTTGGTTTAATCTACAGTTTATGTTTAATATTACTGGTATTGTTCTTCCTTACCCCTGTTCCGGAATTATGTAATTCCTAAGAATGTGCGAGGCATAGTAGCTGGCGAATACAGAGGGAATATTAATCTGTTCTGCAATAGTTTCTGAAAAAGAAAAAAAAATACAAAACAACAGGAATCAGACACACACAGTAGGACAGTACAATAGCAAATATTTATATTTGTAATATTTGTTTTCCCATGTTTATAATAGCACAAATAATTACCATTGCTGTAGTTCATATTGAGCAGAATTTCTGAATAAATGTTGTGAACGATTGCGGCATCGTATCCAGCTTGCTGTGCATTTAAAACCTGAAACAAGTTCCTTACATTAGAGCAGTGTGCTTCTCAGACAACAAATATTCAGTGTTAAACTCTGCTTACCTTTATATCAAAGTTACAGTCATAACGTTTGATGAGAACAACAAATTTGGTAGTTGTGGCATTAAAAGATGGGGGCAGTGGTGGGGGAGGGTCTATTGTTGTGCAAGCATTAGCTGGATGAGAGGCAACCAAAACTCCCTAAGATACAAAGAAAAAAAAAAGCATCATTATAAAAGAAATCGACCTGCATTTTACCATCTGTACTCCTCCTTCAACACTCAGTTCTCACCATTATTCCATCCTTTGGAAGTGCAGATCCAAACAAAGCAATGCGGTCATCAAATGTTTTGGTAATATTGCTATAATGCTGTAAATACAATATACAAACACTATGAGAACAGGCAAAAGTTTCATAAGAGTCTGAGGCTCATCTTTCCAAACAAAGGTTACCAAATTATATGATTTAAAACTCCAATTCTACTTACAGCATATATATAGGCATCTGTAGGCAAGGGGAGCAGTATGCTGCAGAAAACCAGTATAAGCACACTCAGTCGAGTTCCCATGCACCAACAGCCAAGCTGCACCATCCTTGGTTACTTACAGTTGAACTAATCTATAAAAAAGAAGTAGTCATGTTGAACTAGAGATTTATGCTTCAGCAGGAAATCTACACCATAGCTACATTGTAACCACAATCCCTTCTGAAACCCAACAAAGTGACCTACCCCATCATCTGACGGGCACCTCCCTACAAATATTGTAGTTGGGTGTGCACAGCCTCCAGCTATTGTGATTGGCCTGTTCAGTACTGATGATTCCTCCTGTGCATTTCTGGCTACCTTTTCAACAGTTTTTATTTTATTTCAGAGAATAACAATCATGATCTAGATATGAGGACAAGTAGTTACAGCATTAATATAAGGACTGTGGCTCCCAACATCCTCTAGCAGATCATTACATGAAGGAACCTTTTAAATACAAGCGCACTCATGCTCACAGGTGTACACACGGGTGCTCACACACACAAACTACACCCTTTTTGGCTCCTACCTCAAAGCACACTGTGCGCTGTCAATCTTACGTGCTGCACAATAATGTTTAGTATTTACTGTGATATTCCCATAGATCATCGTGATGTTGTTTATTATGTTGCTCTTTTTTTTTCTTCTGCTTGTTTTCTCTTTTTTCTTTCTCAACAGGTGATCGATATATGTATTTTTTGTCTGCTTATTTTGTTTATTTTTTGCCCTTTGCCCTTTATCCCCGTCCCTCTTCCCCGCTGTTTTTCTTTCCCTCATTTTTTCTCCCCTTTCTTTTCCCCAGTCAAGTCTGTCCAGTATTTAGCAAGTGAAAATAAAATAAACAATAAAAGGTGAATCAAATAGACCAATACGGTAAGGCTGGGATGGTCCATTTGGTAAAGTAAATCCGTTGGGCATCTTTCTTCACCTTTAGACAATAATTCTCTCAAATGTCAGCAAATTCCACAAGGGAGATTGCTGACATTGTTGGGATGGGCGTGATAGAATGAGCAAAAGTGGAAAAACTAGAGGAGCGAATATTTTTGCCCTGGAAAAAAAACAAAAAGAAAAAAAAAACTGACCAGAACAAAGAATGGAGAAAGAGGAGGGGAAAAAAGTGCCAGAATTTTATTTGTTTCTACTGGATGGCACCGCACATAAAATGTGATAATTAACACATGACGCACCACGCACAAGCATAAAAGCTGGCAGCCATCATGTAGGTTACGTCGCAGGCTCTGCAAAGATTCACCACAGAAATCTATGTGATGCCTTATTATGCAAATTCAAATAGTTCAATCTAAGTAAATCTGTAACCTGATTCATCAACAAAGAATGAAGTAACCCACCATCACGCATTTACACAAACTAGATTGTTATGGAGTAGCAAGACAAGTACTTTTGGAGGTTATTGCCATGTTGTTGTCCTCATTTGACTTCTTTTAACCCAAGCTAATTGGCATTTTCACAAGCAAAGGAGCATGTTTACATAAAACACTTAAGTTCACTGACTGTTTGCAGTTTCCAGAGGTTTGCTTTGTTGACACTCCACTTTTTATCACTTTAACACAGATAAGTAATCTAACCAGTTGTTTGGAAGCTTTGTGATTTACCACTCACATGCAAATCAGAAGAACCACGGATCTGAAGTAGACTACATCTACATATTCTCCACATATCACCCACAAATAAACACCCTTTTACATGGAAAAGTATGAATACGCACAGTATACATTCAAGGCCCTTATACTGGTACAGATGAAAACAAGCCAGTTGACTCAAAGTGTACTCAACAATGCGGAATCTGAATGCACGTACATGTATACGCATACCTTCAAGAAAAAGAGATTTTAAACGACAACACGCTCGCTAGGATGAGGTAAAACAAGTGAGATTCTTTTTAGCAAGATAGTAACATTCCCCAAAGGCCACATATGGTTTGTGTCACTAGTTAGCCATTTAACCCATATAGAATAGAATAGAATGATCCTTTAATTGTCCCACAAGGGGAAATTTGGGTGTAACAGCAGCAAGAAAGACACATATACAAACAAACAGTACACAAGACACAGAAACATACACAATTTTTACATATTTACATCAATTATACTGTCTCCTGTCTTTCTAACAAAACAGGAATGTAGCAACTTTTTGTCGCTTTTGTTGTTTACAGGAAGTTAGCCTGGTATCTTTGCATAGGCTCTGTCGCAACAATAAAACTCATGACTTAACTATGCAGTTAGGTCAAAGGTCAAAGTAGACTGACTAGCTGAAATGCGATTAGCATACAGTTAAGGTCAGTTTCTCCTTAACTCTGACCAAAGCACAAGTAACATTATCTCATGTGTTTATAGTGTGGGAAGGACATACCTCAGTATTCCGCTAATAAGTGCAGTGGGAGGTTTGTGACCTCACCTGAGATTCTCACATATAACCGTGTTTTTTTAATATATAACACTTATTTTGCTTTTATACTCCCCAATTATCTCTAAAGAGTTAATATTTCCACGACAAAACGACATACACAGCGAGGATTAACTAAACGTTAGTTGCCGTCTGGCTAGTATTAGCTGACGTTAGATAACAGCTACGATGTCTTCGTAACAGATACTCATATATCTATTGCGCAGCCCATTCACAACGTTTTATAGAGAACTAACAAAACAAAAACCGATGATACGTCGAATAAAGACAACATACACTTCCACCAAGTTGTGTTACCTTACAGCTGCTAGGTTTGTTTGTTATTGCTTCTTCTTCGGTGTCTTCCTCGCTCGTAGTCTAGGTTCTGTTGGTGGTTGGCAGACCAGCGTTCAGCTGCTGTACCGCCACCTATTGGACTGGAGTGTGAAACAGTAGACGGGAGTTTTGCAAGCTCTATTGAGTGTTTAAAACCTTTGGTTACAGTAAAATGAAAACAAAAATCAATTTCAAGTACAAATATAAGATTTCAACATAGAACGAGTGCATGAAACTAAATTCCTGAGTGTGATAATAAATGAAAAAAGTTGCTGGAAGTCAGAATCAGCTTTATTGGCCAAATATAGTAATCGGGCTAAGTTTTTATCTTTGCTCTCAGTGTAAATAGCATAGAAAAACAGACATTACAGACAATAGCAAAATGTATAGCATATATGTGCGATGTGCAAAGTGTAAAGGTATTGGAATAAATTATTAAATAAATAATGGATTGCTAACTAGCTGGTTAAGATATCAATAGTATACACGGATCTCACAGTAATGATATTCAAAACAAACTGTGTTAAAGCATTTCAGTCTTGCCTAAAGTGAGGCATGTGAGACATCAAAAAACACTTTACATCCTTTACAATTCTTTGGTTTTAAATTGTTATGTTACTGTGTGGAGAAAATACTCATCAAAGGTCATTACAATCACCGTATGTATTGAAAAAACAACAACAAAAACAAAACAAAGATCCATGCGAATTGTTAGTAATGTAAAGTTTTATAAACAAATTGATCCAATTTTTTAACAGTAAAATTCTTTAATTCAAAACAGCATGAATGTAAGGAATAAATTGTTGCCAGAAACCATTCAGAAATTGTTCTGTGATAGAGATGAATGGCTACAACTTAAGGGGTACAACAAATTCTAAGATACAAAGAATTTGGACTACGAAAAGAACTTTTTCTATATCCACATGTGGCATAAAATCATGGAACAGTTTAATGAGGGAACAGTTTAACAGTGGAATTAATGGTCAAGCATTACTCAGTTTACAAACAAATATAAATAGATTATTTTAGAGGGAGGAATGTAGAGGGCTGATAATCACACAGTGATTATTCAATGTACAAAATGCATTTTTTTTGTCTTTGTTGGTGAAGTATATAATGTTTTATGTGTGTATTGTGTGTAGACTATGTACAGTTATGTTGTACGAGGAAATAAGGTTTTAATTTATCCTGCTTAAGGAAGTCTGCTGCATGTGGATAGTACTTCAGTGCTGCCCTCAAGTGGTAGGATCTCTGTAGTATCACATGCAGTGTTTTTGCTGTTGTCAGTCTGATGCCAGGACCTTATCTTCAAGGGAAATCAGCTGTAGTACAAATAATAACTCCAAGCAAAATAAATAAATAAAGCTTGCATATATACTAGGAAAATGGACCCACTCTCTTTTGTGTAAAAATGCAGCTTTTCACCAGTAGTGTCAGGCTAGTCATAGGAGTATCAGAGCACAGCGGTTATAAAAGAATGACAAAGAATCTACATTTGGATGAGCTTTTGGACAAAAATCAGCAGCTGTATTAAACGTGTCCATACACTGTTAAATGTTAAATTTCTTTCCCTATTTTTACCCTGTTGCTTTCTACGATAATGATGCTGATAGCAGTGATTTTCTTGCTTAAAAACATAGAATCCGTGCATGCTAATAGCTTGCTTTTTGACACTAAGGAAACAAATGACACTGGGGATATGAAATTTTGCATCATGATGGCCCCAAGACTTAAATAAAGCTAAATAAAATAAAAAATAAAAATAAATAAAGAGGAAATTATGCTTAGTTTTAGTTTTATTTGTTAGTTTGGTTTAAAAAAAACCCCAAATATTACAACTTTCCTGATGAGGCTTTGATGGACGTGTTTATTGAGACTCTGAGTGAGTCAGCTGCTTTCAAAAGGTTGAGTTTTTATTTTAATATCTGGACTGTTTTTCCTGAATGGCTCTCAAATGTACGGCTCCATTAATAATAAAAATGAATAAAACTAACACTGAAACTAAAGATTTTCCCACAAGAAAAACTCAAATGAAAGAAGAAAATTCGCTGTGGAAACTAAGTGAGACTACACTAACTTAAAAACAAATAGTGAAAGGGAGATATAAAATGTTTATGAGTGAAGATGGTTGTCTGTCTTTCTGTGATGGACATCATGGTGGTGTCCATGGTGTACCTCGCCTCTCGCCCTACGACTGCTGTGAAAAACAGCCCCCATTCTTCACCACGACCAATATGCCGTGGTGAAGAATGGGAAGGATTTTTTTTTAAATTGATGAGATAAAATGAAAATCGCAGAAAGTGAACAAACGCATGAAGGTTCATACATAAGGTATCGTAATGCACTTAAAGCTTTTTGCACTCTTTATGAGAAGATTGAAGGAACTGTTTTATGAATGTGTTTCTCTCCCTTTTGTTACAGCAACCTGTCTGTGCAGCTTTGTCAGCATACAGCAAAGTCTAAAAACATGATAAAGAAAGCCACACCTCCTAAACTTCTCTGCAGTAAGCTACTTACCTTTGGAGTTATAAGCCCATCACCTGAGATGCAGTCTGCTGTAACAATCCCAGTGGCTCAGGCTCTTAAAGTTCAGTTATGTGCACAGACCCTGACTCAAAGGGGATTAGACACTGACAGTAACTATCGGGTGAAAGCGTTTCTTGAAATTTTGCCATATTGTTTATTTGTTGCAGCCAGAAAACACTAATAATTTCATTTCATTTCATTTATTTATTTATTTCACACTTGGTACAACAGATCAAACAAACCAACCACACTTTCTATCAATAAAGCACTACAACCATGTGTGAAAAGGAGCAGGAAGAAGAAAATATTCTTATTAAACCCTGCCCCCTATCTACAATCCAACTTATATTGCAAGTGGGCACCAAAAATCAGGGAACAAACTAATATTAACATTTCTCTCCGGTCCTAACCCAAACCAAACAACAAATTTTGTAAATCAGAATATACCACTCCACATAGTAACAAGGAGAAAAATAAAATTAAATAAATAAAACAAAAAATTATAAAGGATCCTTTTTCAATGAACTCCAATTTCATTCACATTCTTCATATTGAGTTATCGTTTTAAGCACATAACACTTTTTAAAACAATGTAAACTTATACAATTCTTTAAATTATAATGAAGAGAGTTCCACAGTCGTATACCCCTAACCGTTGTACTCATTAATCTTTGTGTTTTATAAATAATTTATTTGTATGTTCTCTATATTTAACATTATGAATCATTCGTATCACTTTCTTCTGTAATAAGTTTAGAGGTTTTATAGTATTCTCATATGTATTCCCCCAAACTTCAACACAGTAACTAAAATATGAGAAAAACAATGAAAAATATAAAATACACATTGTTTTATAATCGAATAAATCTCTTACATTTCCCAAAATATAAATGCTTTTAACCATCTTCTTTCTAATATACTCAATATGAGATTTCCACGTCAAATTTTCATCTACTACCCAAAAAACGAAATTCAGTAACTCTTTCAATCAATTCTCCATCAATGGACATAATGACTTCATCCTCCTTTACACGATTGCCAAATATCATGAATTTCGTGTTTGTCAGATTCAAAGATAATTTATTTACATCAAACCATTTTTTAAATCTTAACATCTCAGAAGTCATAATTTCAACCAAATCTTTCAAATTGTCTCCAGAGCAATAAAAATTTGTGTCATCTGCAAATAAAATAGAATTTAACCTTTTTGATACGTCACAGATATCATTGATATATAAATTAAAAAGTTTAGGTCCCAAAATAGAACCTTGAGGAACGCCACATACAATCTCCAATCTTTCAGAAGTATTGCCGAGATAATGTACATATTGCAACCTATTTTCTAAATAACTCCTTAACCAATTCAATGCCACTCCTCTCACACCATAGTTATACAATTTAGAAATCAAAATAGAATGTTGTAACGTATCAAAAGCTTTTTTTTAAAATCAACAAATACCCCCACTGTATATTTATTATTATGGGTTGCAGATGAAATATCGTCAATGAAAGTCAACAATGCTAATGCCGTTGATCTATTCTTACGAAATCCAAATTGATTTTCATTTATTAGTTGATATTTTTCAATAAAACTATCAAGTCTTTGCGCAAAGAGTTTTTCAAGCACTTTTGAAAACTGTGACAAAAGAGACACTGGCCTATAATTGTTAAAACTATGCTTATCTCCTGATTTATATAAGGGTATCACTTTTGCCACTTTCATTCGATCAGGAAATACTCCTGATTGTAGCGAAAGATTAAAAATATAGCAAAGAGGAATACTTATACAATCTAAAGTCTTTTTAATTATAACCATGTCTATACCATCACAGTCAGTAGATTTTTTATTTTTAAAATTTTCTACAATTGCTACTATTTCTTTTATGGTAATATAATATAGCAGATATCGCTGGATTTTGTGTTATAAACAATCTTCTGCCATAAAAAATATTTCAAACTGCAGGAAATCAAGTAGAAAATGAAATTTATAACCTGAGGTTTGTTACTGTGTCGTTATATATTACGGAGCAGTGTTGTGTGTACTGTAAATTGCACTTGTGGTAATAAACTGTCTGCCATGAGATGTAGCTTTGGCTATTAATGGCCTTGTGCTCCTATTTTACTGAAAGCATGCAACTTATTGAATTAGATCAGCCATATTATCACGGTTAAAAAGGTTCAGGTTGAAAAGGATTCCCATGGAGGTATCTTCAATTATTAAATGTGATATTTATGGGAAAGTAGTTCTTTTTTTTAATCCACATTCTGTGTTTTCAGGGGCCCCAAGTCCCCCTTTTGATTGGACTTAATGGATAATCAGAATCAGAATCAGAATCAGAATACTTTATTGATCCCTGGGGGAAATTATTTTTTGTTACAGTGCTCCATTTTAAACCATAAAAAGCCCACATGAGTTAAAATAAACCAAACCTGAACATGAGGCAGAGTATTAGAAGATTTCTTGTTTCAGACCAAATTTGAATCACATTCTTACTAATAATCCAAAGTTAGATTCAAAAAATACAATCAAGCTAAAATGTTTTTGTAAGAATTCACCCTTAATTTAGCTGCAAAAAAAAGCCCAACAAGTTAACACAAGAAGTTAATTTAATATTACAAAGTCTGCCATGTTACATAGAGTTAGAATGCTAAATTCAACCCTCCACAACAGTGCTTTCTGTTTGCCTCATCCTCTGTCAGGCTTGGTAAGTCATCTGGTATCTCTGACTTCAGAAGTGCAGATACAGTCCAGACATGCTTTCCTCATAGAAAGTGAGACACGCAACACCTAAGAATAACATTGAAAAAGTGTGTATTAGCAACTATACATATACAGTGATGTACTCACATGCTGCACATGAACATTAACACTTACAGGAAGCCTTTCCCACAGCCCAGAGGTCCAAAGAACAACTCTGTTGGGAGGCAAACCTTTCTACATACTCCACTTAGACTGGGGCAAGACCACGGGAAGGATGCAGCCTCATTTAGAGCAACTGTAATTTAGAAAAAAAAGAAAGAAAGAAATTTACTGTAGTTTTAGGTAAAATCCTTTTGCTTTAAGCTTGAAAAACTTCAACCCCTCTTGGTCATAAACTGGGCAGAAAAAAAATCTGCAGAGATCTGCAGAAATACTTACCATTTAGCAGTAAGACAACCAAAAGTGCCAAAACAATCACACGGTAACAAAACATTCTCGCGTCTCTCAGTTTTGCACCAGAAATGACGGTTCGGTGTGGATCTGTCTGTTTCAGTCAGAACGGAGCAGAGGACACAATACGAAGCAGCACACTGGTCACTGGGTTTTATATTATGGAACTACAAGCACTGTTAGGAGTTCATGCTTTCCTCAATCACATTTAAGAAAATTAGATTACTGTGCCCACCTCGTGTCTAAAAGTCATGAGACAAGAATCTGACTTATAAATGTAATTGAAAGCATGCACAAGCCTTCACTGCTTGCTGGCATTAGCACACAGGCCGTCTCTTTCTATGTTAAATGACTGAGAATGCATTCTCCCATAACACATGTATTTCTGTATCTCATTTCAACATTTACTGAAGAGAGTAGCTTGTAAACAACAGTGATTTTTCCTTGCAAAGCACGAATGTTTTCCAGCATATTTGTTTAGGTTTTATTATTTTTGCACACAAGTTCAGTGGAAGTCGGGTGACATGAACATTTGTCAAACCAGTTTTAAAGAGAATGTTTAATCAAATGTAAATTGAATCATAGAAAGTGCAGTTGTCGCCATTAGATCACATTACAGTCTCTTGTGCTGTGTGGTTGTGAATAGATCAGTGCTATGTAAAGCTTAAGGGAGCATGGACTCTGGTCAGGTTAGGTGACAAGCCTAAAAAAATGAGAAGAACTGTGTGGGCGGTATTCTTTAGTAAAGCAGAAGCTTTCGAATTACGGACAAAGATTTAATTTTCCATTTCTCTTGGTTAGAGAGATGAGTTTGGAAGTTTGATCGTCCAAAGTGGTCTTAAAGAAATTAGTGGCTTGCTATGCTGGGCATTTTCTGACTGCCTATTCTCTAATGTGAGCACCTTAAACACAAGGTTCTGCCAACAGACTTTGAGATAAGCAATATCCCTGAGCTAGAACCAAATAGGTTCACGTGTCTCCATTTTTTCTTTTTCTCTTTTTGTGCTGCAGCATCCAATAGCAATCGATTTCTTTGTCTCATAAGCCAGATTACTTAGATGAAGTTTAGATTTTAGTCAAATTAGTTCACAGGCTCCTTTCACCCTGAATTATCTGCACCCTGTATATTCAGCCTCAAAAGAGCTGTAGTAACCCAAACATCTTCGCTTTAGCCAGCAGTTAAAGAGGGTTCACTTTGTTGACACAAAACTTAAAACAGTCTTATCTTAGGAAAAAGTCTCTTTTGAGAAGCCCAAAGCCCACAGACATACACAGTGGCTGATTGCTATTTAGTTGGCAGTATTTATCTTTAAATGTCACTAGTAAAGCTGAAGGGGCATAAACCTGCATAGAAAGCTGATCACAGTTTAATTAAAGTTAATATTTTGAACTTTTTGAGCTTTCCCACCATGCTTAGAGTGGAACTAAAGTTTTTTATATATATATATATATATATATATAAAATGAATAGCTAGAAATATAAAAGTTCTGCTGTCAGCGTCTTAAAAGTTATTGTTGTATTGCATTATCTCAAAGGTTATGACCCTTTGGACACAGTTTCATCAACGTTGCATCATTTTTTTCCCCAAAGGGATGTCATTACTACTGTTTTCCTCTCAGCCCTCGTCTCCATCCTCCAGGTGCTGTCCAAAGAGGTCTCACCTGTGGCAAAACAGTGGTATCTAATTGCTTTCTAGAGGAATAGAAATACAAAGTGGACTAATGACCTATGATGTGTTTACCTGTTAATGTGTAACTCTTCAGATTTAACTTTTTTTTAGTGGCATCATTGGCAGATGATACCTTGTGTACCCTTCAAAATACACCAAAAAATTATGTAAAAAAATGTAACTCGAATTTAAAGACATATATTTCTGTTTCAATCTTTAGTTTATGGAAACCGAGTTAATAAATCAGGTTTTAAATGAATGTTTTAAACACAAGCTGCTGATATTTAAGATTCTGCAAAGTAAGAATTTCATTGCTCTGCATAACCGTTTGTGTTTTGCTGGGTACATGACAATAAACTTCTTGAATCTTGAATTATGTTTAATAAATATATTCCAAATCGTCATTTTCAGAAACTCTTCAGCAACACAGAGTCAGGCATGAATGTATGGAATTCCTTTTAAACGCTTCGCGTGGCCTTAACAAGTTATGATATGAGGGCCAAGTCAGGCTGGTTATTTTTATGGAGGCCTTGCCTAAAAGCTCAGTGGAAAGTGAACACAACATGAGTCCTCCTTTAGCTTCTATAGACTTGATTTTTAAAGGCAATCAGCAAAAGATTTCAGATTTGACTTCTCTTTCACAGAACGGACAGCCTCCTTACTTAAGGTTTGGCTGTTGCAAGACCAGCTTTGACACTGAGGCCTGTTTTGCTATTAGTTTTTGTCTGGTTCTTGGGCACTGGGGACCTTTACTAAACCTTAGAGCACAGAATGCTGGAATTAAAGGCAATGCAAAATTTAAGATGATGAGTGGCTCTGAGCTTCATATGCAGGAGCCAAACTTTTTATTTCTCTGTGTGTAAGGGGGAAATTTGATCTGGATCCTGGCACGACCCGGCGCTGGTGGAAAAATAATAGTGGGGTGATATGTGTTTGAACTAGTAAGTAGTCTAGCAGCAGCATTCTGCCAATTCTACCCAAGGGCTGACTTGGTAAGTAAAGAGAAATGTGAACTCCGATATTATAAGAAGAGCTCAAGGCATGCACGAACATTTCTCAAATTCTTTTGAATCTACACTTACTTTCATTGTGATTCTTTGATAGAAAGTGGTGAAGCTGCTTAATGTGTGCACCAGAGGACATGCACTGATCAAAACTAGAACGGGGATAATAGTGCTGCATGGTCACAGGGGCACCAGTCCAAAACTCCATCTACTAAGTGTTGACTTGTTGGAGATCTTTTTCTCTCTCCCTGTCCAGTCTCTTATAGCATTAAAGCTGTCTAGGAGCCTAGAAAATGTACAGACCCTATCAGCAAACACACAAACACACTCTTACCAAATTTGATTAACAGAAAAGCTTCAGTTTCCTGCTCTTAGCTGACAGGAGTGACACCTGGTGTGGTCTTCTGCTGCTGTAGCCCAGACATGTGGTGCATTCAGAGATGCTTTTCTGCATACCTTGCTTGTAAAGAGTGTTTATTTGAATTACTGTTGGCTTCCTATCAGCTCTAGGCAGTCTTCCCATTCTTCTCTGACCTTTGACATCAACTAGACATTTTCACCCAGCCCTTCTTTTTTCTGTCAACCCTGGAGATGGTTGTGTGGTAAAAGTAGTTCAGCAGCTTCTGAAATCCTCAGAACAGCTTGTCTACCAGCAACCACATCACATTCAAAGTTACATAAATCACCTTTCTTCCCCATTCTGATGCTTGGTTTGAACTTTAGCAGTCTTGTCCTTGTGTACATGCATGAGCATAAGTGAGTGTATAATATCAGGCTATAGCAACCATACACACACAAACACACAAACACATGTGCGTTAGGTTGTCCACTGCTTATAGGTCAAATTTGGGAAATTAACAATACTTTTAACTGTCAAACTGCTTCATTTAATCAGGCCGACAAATGATTCATGGCGAATGATTGAGCAACGCAAGTAAGAATTAAGACTTCAGCAAGCTACGTTTATGTGTTTTCAAGAAAATGCAGCATAAATGTAAAATACAGCAGAATGGAAATAAATGTCAAGCACTAAAAGCTTTTAAATGAAATGTGCAGTCTCCACTGGATGTGTTGTTAATGTATCGATTAGTCATTTAATATCTATATCTATTTGCAAGACCTTTATGGTATTTATATTATGTGCATAGGAGGAAAGGACAGTTGAAAGGGGTTTGTGAAGCAGAGGGACGTTTTTTTTTTCACCATGGTAACAGGAGAGATCAGCACACCACTAACCCACCCTGAGCTGCGATAAAAGGCTGCCCACTTAAGCAGCGCACTCTGCAGTAAGGAGAGGAGGAGAAACAGGTACAGTAGGCTCAAAATAGCTTCTAAATGCTCTGTATATTCCTGCTCACTGAACCTGTAACTGTACAGCTTTATAACTATGAACTTCAGTGGCAAATCTAGGTTAAACTCAGCACCATAAAATCAATAAATCAACAAATCATGATTGAACACTTTAGAAATAACCGATCATGCTGATATCTTTTACTGTGTCCAGTGTGTATTTTATGTGTCATTAATATGTCATATATTTATTTTGAAGTTCATGTTTTTTTTCTTTTCAGAACTGAACTGAAACATGGACAACACAACTGCAGCAACATTCAAAATGACTGCGTATGCTGTCATGGAAAACTACAAACATGGGCTGTTTAGTGTATTTTTCCTGCTCTACCTCATTACCCTTGTTTTGAATGTACTGCTCATTTCTGTTATACACCAAAACAAACAGCTGCATCAGCCTATGAACGTGTTCACCTGCATGCTGTCCCTTAATGAAATCTACGGCAGCAGCGCTTTGTTACCTGCAGTCATGGCTGTGCTCGTATCAAAAACGCACGACGTGACCGTGAAGTGGTGCATGGCTCAGGCTTATTTCCTGCACACATATGCAAGTGGGGAGTTCTGCATTTTAGCTCTTATGGGATATGACAGATATATTGCGATATGTTCCCCACTCCATTACTACAGCATCATGTCTTATTCAAAAACATGCAAGCTCATTGCATTTACAGGTCTATACCCATTTATTGTTTTTACATCTTTTTACTCCCTTACCTTACAGCTTCGCTTCTGTGGAAAAGTCATGCCAAAATTGTACTGTGTGAACATGGAACTGGTCAAAAATTCATGCAGAAATGCACAGTACATAAGCACTGTAGGACTTGCAATTCTTGTGCTTTTTATAGTCCCCCAATTAGTGATGATAGTTTTCTCTTACACACACATTTTAAGAGTATGTAGGACATTTCCAAAAGAATCTCAAGCCAATGCTTTTAGAACGTGTGTCCCACACTTGTTGTCTTTGTTGAACTACACTACTGCTTCCCTTTTTGAAGTAATCCAGACCAGATTTAACATGAGTCATGTGGCTGTCGAAGCACAGATCTTCCTGTCTTTGTACTTTATCATCATTCCACCCATTGCCAACCCAGTGCTATATGGACTCGGCACTCAGACAGTGAGAGGTTGCATAATGAAACTGTTTATTAAAAACAAAGTCATGACAACAGTGCTAGCAAAGACACTGACTGTGGGTTAGGATCTGACATGCATTGCTTTGGCAATAATTGTTAGAGATTAAAAAACTATAATGACAATGTTTCTCTTTTATCTCTCATCTGGCCAAATGGATATTTATCCGTCTGTGACCTTTAGTCCGATGAAAGCTGATTTGTAAATCTTTTCATATTTGCTTGACTTCACATTTCATAACCATGTGTTAGGGGGGGGTTAATAATGTAATTGGTAAATGATACAACAATTTCTCGTATGTGTTCATTTTTCTGTTAAATAAACTCTGAAATCACAATGTAATTTTTATCATTTTAACTGAGATGGAAAGTTTAAAAGCTTCACCTTCAAAACTTGAAGTCAAATCAAATCAAATCAAAGGTAGTTTCTTGTTTGCCTATCTCTATGGGTCTTTTTAAATTTGCTGTTAATTCACTTTTAATTTGCTGCAGCGAATTTGATGCACTCTTTTTTCACAAATCTTTCTCCTGTGTGCCTTTTTTCCCCAGATGAAGCATTACTCAGACCATGAAGTAAAAGAAACAAAAGAATTAACAAGGCGAAGCCAATTGTGGGGGGGGGGTAGTCTGTTCTATTAGCCTGGCCATTGCTAGTCATGCACATTCATTAAATCAAGTTGATAACACCTATGTCACGTTAAGAGGATATTACCAAGTACTTAAAGGCTTAGAGTGGATTCAAGGAGATTAAAGACCTGATTCTACTACGTGGAAGAAGTGCTGCCGAAATGCTTGAAGAAAAAACTCCATATCAAATCTGTCCGCGTTAACAAAAATGCGTTTAAAAAACACATTTTTGCCACTATTTTTAGCTTCTGTAACTTTGTCAAGTTAGACGTGAGTGGGTAGAAGTTCAAACTGACTGCAAATGGTGGTGAATCACTGGCAAAAATGGTTAGGCATTGAACACAGAGCTCACTACAGGCCAATGTGACAACAAAAGCATTCGTAAATGAACTTTCTCGGGCCCAAATATGATTAACAAAGCTTCCTGACGCAGCTCAGAATAGATGCCGCATGAACAGAGAGTACTGAATTAGAAAATATGTGAGTCATTTTGGCTGGTATGTAACGTCTGGCTGAGTCTGCACGTATGAATAGAGTTTTGTTTTCACTGTTTGCATGTTTCTCATTTTGTAAATGGAAAATTTTTGCATGGAATTGTTTGCAGTAACACAGCCCTTCCCTGGATGAATCCTGAGCCTCATCGCAGCTGTCGCAACATTTTTGTTACGATGCCTGCAATTATGCAGTGTAATTCCTGTGTTATTGGGCTGGAATTTCACTATTTTTCCTCATACACTTTTAGGAGTATCTATCTATTTTATCCAAAATCTGATGATCACAAATTACTAACTTTGTAATTTGTGTGTGGGAATGTATGTGAATTTTTACTGTTACATCTTATTAGTATTTTAAGTATTCTATCTATTTTATTTATTGAATTTTATTTTTTTATTTATATTTTGATATTGCTAGGGATGATGCAATGATCGGGGACCATTCTTCATTTCGTTGTTCTTGTGACAATGACAATAAAGTTTCTGATTCTGATTCTGATTGTAACTGCTTAGAAAATACAAAATGGATACATGCAATTAAGGCACAGAGGAAGTTATGTTGTAATACTTTGGCTAATATCCCCAAATATATGAAGTTCAAGACCCTGTGAGTGAATATGTGTGTGTAGACCTTTTTTGTGACTCGGTTTTGGCCTAACCTAATAACAGAAGCATTGGACTTAGAAATTTAGTTCAGCTCATCTTGTCAGAGTTTAGAACAAATAGCTCAATTGTTCACATCACAAACAGTTGCATTGTTTTAACACGTGTCAGCACTATGATTTAAATTTTCTGTTCAGTCTGTTTTATCCTATATCTGTCTTTAGTTTTTTAAATGTAGCAAACAAACAAATAAATAAGAACTCCTGTGAATGGATGATGAGTCTTATTAGCAGCCAGTATTTTCTATTTATCTGGATACGATTATGACCTCCTTTACAATGAGAGTGAGATGAAAGCAAAGCTGACCTGTTAGAAGTACCTGGAGAACAAATGATCCCGCTGTGTAAACACAGGTTATTACCTCTGATGTTCTAAAGGGGGATACACTGGGAAAAAGGCATCTAAATGAGAATTACAAGTTTGATTTTATGACACTGAGACGTTTGTGCTGAAATCTGGTGAAGTAAATATTGTCTGCATGCAATCGTGGTTGTTTTGCATGTGTAATGTAATGTATAAAATACAGATTGTAGACACAGAGGATTATTAATAAGGAAAACACATAATGAGGGTTTCTTGGTATGAACCAAACATTTTAATATGGAACATGATATAAGAAAAATGCATTTAATCATGTGTGTTTTGACACAGTAACAAGAATATTACTAAGTATAATCGTGGGGTAATATTTGTGGGACCGCTCCTTAATTTCCAGTCGGTAGCAGCAAAATTTGTACTTGCAACATTACTCTAAGTCATGCAGAATAAATGCAATATACATCACAGCAACAACAAAAAAGTCATTACTATTTACACCTATGAGGCAGTGTGAAACCTGGCAATTCAATTTGGGGTATTCTCTTCCACTCTCTGTTAGCTTCAACTACAATTCAATCACAAGTCCCATTTGAATATCTCCATATGGCCATAGTGCAATACCTTGGCTACACAAACACAGTGGGATGGAGTACCTGGCATCTGCAGAAGGACGTGGCAGAAAATTAAAGGCTGTCTTTTTTCTGTGCCTTGTGGAGGTTGACTGATTTTTTGTCAACAAAGTTATGTGTAATGACACTGGATTTTCCTACCAACTGTCATGCAGAGATTCACAATGGGCACACGTACAGTGCCGAGCAGTGCTGCTTCTACAAAGGCTTTTTCTCTTCTTTAGACCAGTAGTAGCATACCTAAATAAACAGTTATACCTGCACTAAACAGAGCACTATTCCCACGTGTTCCATTAATTATATATTATGAGAAAACCTGAAGTTTCATGTAAATTGAGCAGCCTCATCATTACTGAGGGAAGTAGAAAAAGAAAGAAAAACACTCAGCAGAGGTTCTCATGTATGTACTTTATTTAAAAAAAAAATGCAGCTACAATATGGCACAGGTGTGATATGTGAGTCACATGGCTGGGTACAATGTTTTAGTCTTACAAAGCATGCTTGCACATTAAACACTTAATAAATACGGTTATTCTGCTTTTTACGGCGCACAATCAGAAAGAAAATGATTCAATTTTCTGGGGCCGTTTGTATAAGAATTAAAAATACACTGTGCCGCTTGTGTGCATGAGTGTGTGTGGGTGAGTAAGGGACTGCGGGTGAGCCGAGGGGTGGAGAAAATGTCTTACAAACAATCAGGTAGACAGCATGCATACAAAAATAGACGACTATTCTGATCGTTCATCTGTAATTTACAATACGAGTTCATTATTGCCAAGCCTTTTATTTTTGTGCCTCTGGTTTGAGGGATAGCTTGCGTTCTGTGTCTTCTCTGACCTCTCTTGGAAAAGTACAATGTACATTCACTATCACTGAGGCACAGCACTTGATTTACAATTTGTATAAGTAACCCAAAACACCGTGTAGTCACTTTTGCTGTAATGTAATATCATAATATCTGTGTGTGTATATATATATATATATATATATATATATATATATATATATATATATATATATATATAGCATCCTGTACACTCGTACAACAAACATACCCATGAATCAAACACACATGCATAACCAAATGTTGTGCACAATGAGCAGCTGCACACAACTCCAGCATAATGTTCAAACAACTCAACAGAAGCAAAGGGACGTGGCCATGCACTTGAGCAATGATTTAAAAACCTCTCTGACAAATTTCTGACATGGAATCAAAGTGCTTATTTGCCATAAACCCTGGGGGCCTATAACTTATTTCATCAAGCCAGGCATCTTTTTTTGCCTTTTGTTAAAGCCCTCATCCTAAAAAGAAAGCGATGAGGCAAATAGGGATAGCGAGTCTTTGTGCTCCTGCAAGTGGACTGCAGTTGAAGGTGTTGTAAAGGAGAGGAGATGGAGAACCAAGAAGGTAAACAATGGTTTTTGGTGCCTTTCATTTCTGTCACTGGGACACCAGCTGTGTGAAGTGCAGACAGAGGTGTTATAGCTTAGTTGTCACCACCACACCGATTCTCAACAGGCTACCCTAAAAAACCCAACGATCGATTTGTGTCTTGAAGGGGGACGTTCTGCAAGAAAATAAAAGCACGAATCAGAAATCAGCAAATGCAACTCATTTATAAAACAATAATTCATGCTTAAATGTGTTGTTATACATTGAGTGAACTGTGGAGAATTCGTAAGCGGTGAAGTTTGTCATTCAGCAGGGGGTCGTTAACTCGGCGGACAAACGAGCGCTTGTATTCCAGGCGGTTGGCTGGTCTGTGATCAGACAGGTTTGTCTGCTCCAGGGCACGGTACAAATCTACCAGAGAGTCCGTCTGCATCCTGCAGTCACGTCCATGGCCTGGCAAGACACAAAATGCACCAAAAAACATATATTAGTAAACTAAAGTCGAAACTGAGATTTGTTACCTTTTCACACCCTCTAACAATGCTCCCCCTAGAGTGATTAAAAAAAAAACATTTTGCTAATTGGATGAATCAATTCTAGTTTTCATTTTTTACTGATTAGCCTATTGACTAATTATGTAGCCTATGGACGTCTCCCGAGATGAGCAAACATTTCTTTTGTTTTTAAGACATTAGTCAGAGCTACATGTATTATTTGTGCTTTTTTCTTCAGACAGCAATAAAGGAAGAAAAAGGACCTTAAACCTAGGAAACTGGAATCTCATGCATTATTCTAATAAGCTACCCAAACCCCATTTGTCTCCTGTTTTCATGCACTGCCCCCTGTTGCCAACACTCATACACTGCACTCGGGCTCTGATTATGTGAGTTGTCACACACTGTTTTGTATTTTGGAAGCAGGGTGGTACATTCTGAGGCTTTTGGGCTGTGCTTTGAAATGTATCGCGCTTTGTTTTCCGCCTGTTTTGTGTCTGCTTTCTCATCCCTATTGGAAGTGGTGGAGAGACCGAACCCACGGAGCAATAGATAAATGAGGACAAGAAGAGAGGGGCCTTGAGCGAGCTTCTTTATCCCATTCTGAATTCAACATTAACTTGGGCTGAAAGGATTCCTCCTCGCCTCGCCATCCAAACACCGCCGAGAGGCACGACAACATCTCGATCAGGCAAGAGGGAAAAAGGAGAGAGAGAAAGCGAAAGAATGAGCTAGAGAGTGTGCTAGAGAGAAAAAGAGAGTGGGCTGCCAAGATAAATCAGTATCAAATAAGACTAAATTTCGTTTCACTTAGACAACTTCCCCGGAGGACTTCAAGGGATGGCGAATGGGCTGGCTTTAAATCCAATCCAATAAAGCAATAATAGCGAGTATTCAACCTCTGACATTTGCTGGCTCTGACTGCCTGTTAGCAGCTTTAATAAAATAAATGATGACAAATAAGCGCATTTGCACAGCCGTGTGCTGATGAAAAGACTGATCTGCATATAACACTGAGCAGGAGAGGCTCTCACAGCAGGACCATTCAGTGATGCTGTTAAGTGTGCGACGTCTTCATCTCTACCTCAACATTTTTGTACCCCCACAAAACTGTCAGATTAGCTCTAGGAACTCTTCATCGCAGCCACCTGTCAGGCTCCAAATGTGTTAATCTGAACTGATTTTCAGTTCAGAGGTATTTAACGCTTTTGATTAAACGTAAGTGGATATTGTTGTTGACCTCTCTTGAATACAGCAGACACGGTGATTATAGCATTGTTTATTGTAAGAGGTGGTGCCTGACTGTCTAAATCGAAGCAATATGCCTCAAATTTGTGAGAAGAATGTCAACTTGTGCTAATAACGAAAAAAATCTTCCCAAGCATATGTGAATACTTCAACCCATCCATAGATTTCATTCATTTTAACCAATTCAGGGTGGAGTTCAGTGGGGTCACAGCCTATCCCAGCTGTCATAGGATGAGAAGTGACGTAGCACCTGAACAGATCGCCAGTCTGGGCTAACGCACAGATTCAGCCAAGTTTTTTCACAGTCATGAATTACCCAACAAATTGGACAGAGAGGCCAAAGCATGCACAGTGAGAACATGCAAACTAAAAGTAGGAGGGCCCCGTCCGGCCAGTGGACTCAAACCCACAACCTTCTTGCTGTGAGGCAGCGCTGCAAACCACTGCAGTTCCACTGCCCTGCCTTTTGAACCATATTACCTGCAGCAGTGAGGCAGACAATAGTCTGAAGGCAGCTTGCGTTGCACTTTCCAGTTTCACTACCAATCAGTTTCTAGTATTAAGAGATAAATCAATATCTTCCATGCAGACTGTGGGCAGCAGCGGCAATCTACCAATAAGCAAAGCAATCACAAGGACTTTTTTTGTTGCAGTGCCCTCCTAGCAACTAGAAGCAACCACCTGCCAATCATATCATTCTCTAGCAACCTGTGGTTGCTAGAGGGTTAGGCCTCAGTCACACAGCTGGTAAGCTTTATTGGTATATAGCCCAAAAATCCATCATTAAACAGTTTTTAGGAAAATAATTATTTTATTAGTTTTTCTGTTAGCTATAGAGTGCAGCAGGATTTTACAGTTTGCACATCTCATTCCCTCATCCATGGTCACTTTGGAATAGGATGTTGGTTTGATGCTGGAAGTAAGGTCTTGGATGAATACGGGGTTTAGACATTTGGTTCTGTAACATGAAATATATAAATAAAAAGCCCACTTAGAGAAGCGTTTTACTTGTCCCAGAAAAGTTTTCAAAACAGTGATTAAATAAGACTTGTTGGGGACACTGTGATTACAATTGTGATTACATTAGCCATAGCAGCATGTTGCTATTGCTTTATAGCCTAATAGTGTTATTAAATCATAAGGGGCTTTGGTGAATTCAAATCCTGTAAAAATGTTATAAAATAAATACAAAAGAGAAGACTGCAACTGTTTGGCTTCTCATGACAGGCAGCATACTGTAGTAAATCTGAAAATTCATATAAGGAATCTGACCTGCATCCCTGGACCGGTCCAGTGGATAGTGCTGCGGTTCCCCCTGATCAGAAGCAGCAGTGGCAGCCAGGATAGCATGGAGGCCGCTGTCCCTGGGAAGTGTGAAGCTGCGAGGTTTTCCTCCTGCCTCTGAATCAATACTGGCCCTGAGGGGCAAGGGCAGGGCTCTGTACTGTTCCTGCAGCAGACTGCGCTGTGCAGGCAGCGTGGCCTGCCTGCGGTACTCCATCGCCAACTGGTCCCTGTCCTGGGATAACAAGGATTCCTCCATGGGAAACGTCTGGAGGTAGTGCATCCGTGTGTTGCTTTCCATCTGGTCGTGCCACGAGTTTCGATGGCTGCTCGTCTTTGGCCCGGGGGAGATGCCATTGTTGCTGCTGCCTTCCTGAGGCTCCGAGCGGAACTCCTCGTGAGAAGAACGAGACTGAAAGGTGTCAGAGGAGGAGAGATGCCCGCGTTTCGGTTCAAGGTAAGGACTCACCTAATTACAAACAGACGTAAGAAAAATAAGGGACGTGTGCCACTGAGGAAAATTCAGTAAATCAACCATAAATTTCTGAACTACAGGCTGACAGACTCACTGAGGATGCTCTGGGATAGGTGTCATAAGGTGGTGGTGGACTGTCCTGTTTGGACATTGAGGGCATTTCCATGTCCTCATGATCACTCTCACTCCAGTAATCTGTCATGTACAAAAGTACTGTTGAGTTAATACTTCTAGGCTCAAGCAAAATCAACTGTTTCTACATGCAGCAGAAAGGGGTAACTTTTCTCACACGCATACAGTTTGCAATCTGAACACCTGCATAAGGTCGGAAAAATCAAACTCTGACTAACAGCTCTGACAAGGGCACTGTGGCAGGAGTGTGGATGGGTAGGTGTGATGTACAAGTCCGGGTCCACTCTGGAGTGTGAAAAAGGATGAATCTAAGATGTGAGAACTTCCTTATAGGTCTTCTGGAGGTGTTATGGTTCTAATTTAGAAACTCTTCTGTAAAGCAAAAGACCCTGTTTTCATGAAGCTTGTGATAAACCTGCTCTCACCCACCCACCCATGCAAGGTTCCTACGTAGGCTCCTCTAAATAGCGCAAGGGTTAGTTACATTATTTCCGGTCCATCTTTAAGAAGCTGAAGAAGTTATTCAGCCCCTTAAAATTACTATTTATACTCAGCACGACGAAGCGATTCTTGAATCTGATGTAAAGCGGAAGTACAACGCCTCTGCTGCTGATCTAAATCTGTATATTGAATCCTCTGCATCTGGTCTTGTTTTTCCAGGCCATAGCATCAAATTTACTCTGAGCCAAGTTATAATTTTCAAATCCCCAATTCATTTCCTTGTAATTCTTCTAAACTTTGACAGTCAAATAAATAATTAATGAGCTCATCTCCCAGTGGAAAGATTCAGACAAAGAAGTCTTTACTTTAAAGCAAGTGAACCAAACTAAAGAAGCAAGAATTTAAATGGAGTCATCTCTACAGTCACTTTTTTTTAAAGAAACGTTAATGTTGGAACAACCAGTTTTGTCCATTTGTGGTGCAAAAGTTGTTGCACCTCCAGTTCTAAACAGTAAAGACAGGAGCTTAATTACTGCTGTGAGCCTCTGACAGCAAATCAAAACCTCTGCCAAATGAAGACTAGGCAAAATAATTATTCACGCATTTGTTTCAACTTTTATGTACGTAATTCCTCAATCGAAAAGCAACAGCGTGACGCCCCACTGCTTAGAAATCATCAGTTTTATATAACTGTTGACCTGTAACAGCTGAAGAAATTCTTGCAGCACCGTGAACACAGACTGTGACTAATCTCACCTTGGTCTTGGCGCATTTTCTCCTGCTGCTCAGAGTAGCCTGCCACTGCCATACTGAGACGACTAAGCCACCTGTGGGGGAGAACAACAGCACTGACGCACAGCAATTCAACATCCAATGAAACATCTCATACCAGTGTGTGTGTGCGTGTGTGTGTTCAACTGGTTGACTAATAAACTTACAAAACTACTTTGTTTCAAACAGAGAGGGCAGTCTATTAGTAGGGGGATTCAGTTTGCAGACAGTATGGGTTTAAATGTTTGGGGAGTGTGCAATACGGCTATAAAAGCCTCATTAACTCACCGGGACATGTCGTCTACATTTTCCGCAGCAAAGTAGAAGGTCTTTATCTTCGGATGGCAAGCCTTGAAAGCACTAAAAGGGACATATTTAATCACACGTAAGCAGAAGGACAGCAACGTATGGCTCGCATTTCCATGTGAATGCTGTCGACTGGAAAAATAAACCGACACATGGCCGTGCATATACTGATTCATGCTGACACCAAAACAGCAAGACTGCGCGTCATGAGATAAAGCGCTTTGATTATTTTGGGGAGTTGCACAAGTTGGAGTCAGCCTCATGAAGTACGATTCCATTTATATACAGTCACAGTCTTCAACCCAAAAGCTGAAGGGCATCATTAAGATAAATAATTAAGATAGAGCCATAATTATTAAACACAACTCCGAACCCTGTAATATTCCTGTTGTTTAACTCAGTACTGAACAGCAACCCATCAAGTCATACATCCTTCTGTTTATCTCATTCGTGGTTGTGGGCGTTAGAGAATATCCCAGCTATCACTCGGTGACAGGCAGGGGGCACCCTGCAGAGGTCGCCTGTCACAGTGCAACTACAGAGAGACAGACAACCGCCTATTCATGCTCAGGTTTACCCCTATGGCCAATTTGGAATTGCCAATTAATCTCACATGTCTAGACTGTGGGAGGAAGCCAGTATACCCAGTGAGAACCCATGCAGGCACCAGGAGAACATGTAGACTCTACACAGAAAGGCACCAGCTATCTCGCAGATTCAAACTCGACCATGAGGCAACCATTGTACCTACTGTACCACTATGACAAAACCCATCTAATCCTTCACTCCTAATGATTTTAACTCTTTAAGCTCACAGTAAACCGCAGCAAAACATCATTTCGACTGTTGTAAACGGTCCGTGAGCCAAATGCAGCCAAATTTGATCTTAAGTGAGCCAAACCACTGAAACATTTAACTACACTTCAATTAGTAAACTTAACTACACATTAATTCCCTGATACATAAATATCCAATTTAATTCAAATGTTGATTTGTCACCAGTTCAAAACAACAGTCACTCCAAGGCCTTTTATATTCAAATATAATATAAAGTAATATAAGAAAAACAAGTGCCAGAAATCTCTCAGGAAGACTGTTTGGGCTTAAATGATAAGAAATAAATATATAAATTTACTATTTGTTTCTGGTAGCACACTGACTAGACAGTCCTCTCATTCAAAAACATTAAAAACAAACATAAAGGATGTATTATTTTTGTTGACTGACTGAAAATGTTTTATTTATTTATTTATTAATTAAGTTAGCTTGTTTTGTTACTGTGGGCCAATTGTAGAAATGTTGGTGTAACATAAATAGTCATGGGCAAGGTATTTATCAGTAGGAAAAGCTGTAAAACTTACGCCCTGCTTAACAGTTTCCAAAGCTGTTCAGTGGGCTGTATTGGAGTCATTTGACATCCCTGGTCTAGACCAGCAAAATTTTGGAGAATTTTCTTTTCTTTCAAGTTAAAATTAGAAAGAATAGCTCTTAAAATAACCAAAAGTTAAATTTATTTTTCTAATTATACAGAAAAACCTAAATAAATTTCTTCCCTAAAACATAGTACAAGCTATAGCTCCATTAAGCCCACTGTAGTAAAGGAAGGTAGTTATGCAATGATACCAAACGCAATTTTTGTGAGGCAGCCATGCTCCAATTAAGATAGAAATCACCTTATTTTCTAATCCTGCACACAGTTTGCAGTGTTTCGTATCTGCCTGTCTTTATCTTAAAACTTACAGTTTTGCCCCAATCATCAACTACGTCACAGCCTTCCCCTCTTACTCAATTACTAAATGCATGTGCACATACTCATCACGCTTCCAGCCCTCCATCTGTAACCAGAAAGCACTCCGGGCCCAAAAAGCCCCACAAGAATTTCTTAGAATTATTTCAAGTTTGACTCATAAAATGTGTCACACCCTTCTTCAGTGACATTTTCAGTCAGCAGACTTTTTAAAGATCTTTGTTACTGTAATATTTCATGTTGTAGTAATATACCAAAAACTATTAGTACAGCTGCTGCTTCAGCAATTTCTCTCTTGTCTTCATAATTTCAGATTTAAATTAACATCTTAAACTAAATAACATCTGCTGTGCTGTCAGAATATTGCCTATTTGTGAGTCAGGCACTCGATCCCACCACTCTGAATGGTCAGTCCATTAAATTTTCAGTATAGAGCTGTATGAAAAGCTTAAACAAATTACATATTTTGCTCATTTCTCGGGTGAAAAGATAAAATCTGGCCCAAAACAGACATTAAGAATGAGCCCATTTTCTTGCCAGGAACCAGTTTGCAGAAGATAACCGCTTAACTGATGTTTATAGGGCTGTGTACAAATATGTGACATGCCTAAATGCAAAAGAAATGCACATTTATATTTGGTGTTCAGGTAAAAACAGGCACTCACAACTTCCTTCTGCATTCAGTGGCACGATCTATCTTAAACTCTGGTAGGCTGACGAAGCCCTCCGCCTTCTCATCCTGAGATAAGCAAACAGAGAGTCAATTCAAAGTTCAGCTTGAAGAATGAAGTCTAAAACGTATCAATTGCTCTTTTATGGGAACGATCATATTCACCTCCTCATTCATGTACCAGTACAGACACGTGTCTTTCAGGATGAACCAGTACTTCTTCCACTTCTGCGAAAAATAGGTTTTAGCGTCTTTCTTTTTCCACAGCCAGCCCTGACAGTCGCCCTGACCCAAGTCCCTGCAGGAAATCCGCCGTTTGCTGATTGAAGTGAGAGGACTTCCAGCTGCAGGCACCAGCAGGGGAGCAGAACAGAGGAGGGGGCTCAGAAAACTCTACTTATGAAGCACCTGCTTATATAAGGATTTGAGTACAAGTGAGCATGCACGTAAAATTCAATCCCAGAAAAATGATCCTACCTTTACCCTTTTTCTTTGATCTTGAAAGCAATGAGGATCGTTCAAAAACCTGCGAAATTAAAACAAAACACATGACGCCATGAAATAAATCCCGGTGTGGATTCTGACAAAGAATGATTTCACTTTTCGTGGACAGGACAGACTAACGTGATACAAGGATGCAGAGTCAGAGCTAGACGTGGACCGGGAGACTTCCATCTGGAGGGCAGGGACGAGTGTGTAATGGGTCGGGCTGGCTCCTCGCTCGGTCTTCCTCCTGTTCTGACTCAGGCTGCGACCCAGGAGGAAGTCTTCGTGTGAGGTCTTGTCTTCGCTCTCAAAATGCATCAGAGAATTCTCTGCAGGGACACAACAGAGGCAGACTATTATACACATCACAACAACCCAAAACTGATTTTTTTTTTTTTTTTCCTTAAATCCTAACGACACGCTCTTACTAACGTCAATAAACACCGAATCTGCTGCCTATCGGCAAGACTTTGGTTCAAGACTTTCCACTTAAAATATGTGAAAAGTGTTAAAACATCTACCAAGGAAGCCGTTGTCAGGCAGGAAGCCCTCAAAACTTCCAAATACTGCCTCTTGTAGATAAATATAGCTCCATCACTTTTTCTGAAAAGCCCAAAGGAGCAACATATCAGCAGCATCCTCAGAGGAAACAAACACATCACTCAAGTCGTTGTTTGAGGCTGAAATAAAGCAATTCAGTCTCCTCCCACTCCATTTACCACCTAGCTCAACAGTCACCAGCAAAATGTGAAAATCTTAGGAAAATATATTTATACAGTTGCCAAAGCAACAGCGTACTTTTTATATCCAAACTCGGAGGCACGGCGAAGCTGAGAGGGAAAAAGAAACAGAGGGATGAAGAGGGGGGAGAGCTGTGATAGATAATGAACATATGGAGGAGATACAGGCAGGAGCTGATATCCAGCATGTTATCAGTTTTGACAGGCCAGCTTATCCTTCTACTTTTTGGCTGGGAGATCTGAGAGGGTGAGGATATTATGAGATCTCCTCCCACTCACCTCAGCTTCCTCTGTCCCTTTCTTCCTCCCTTTCTTTTTCTCTCTTTCCCACTGCCTCCCACTCACCTCTCCTGCTCTCTCTCTTCAGCTTGGCCAGGTCTTCGTTGTCTCCCACCCAGTTGTATTCCACTGGCATTGATATGGGCCTTAGCCTCCCTAGAGCAAGGAGGCACAGGGAACGGCAATATTACACAGCCTGCCCCCACACACAGACACACACGCACATACACACACACACAAATCAAAAACACCTAGAAACATTAAGACGTCACATCTGCACGGCTTTAAATTCTTGGCTCCCACGATTACAGCGGTGAATCCTCGGATGAGGCAGAGGTCTTACCGTAGGTGGGCGTGCTCCCCCTGCGGACTGATGCACCCTCTTGGTTCTGGTCGTACTCGTAACAGTACAGTATAGTATCCTCCTCCACCAGAGGAAATCGCCTTCGACACTCCTGATCCAAGTAGGAGTTTGGTGACTCAGATCCCTCTGCCACATGGACATCTGATTGAGGATCATCATCCGGCAGACTTCCCTTGTCATCTCTTCGGTAACAGAAAGCAGGAAGTCATTTTATTGTCAGGGTTTGGAATAAGATCAGAGAGAAGACGTTGTTCTGCTCCGAGCCCATCTGTCCCCATTGGAGATATATATTTTTGTATATACTTAGATTTCTTGGGGCTAAATCATTTCCACTGCCAATGTACTTTAGTTTTGAACAAACATTACTCAAACAGGAGTATATTCAGCTGCAGATTCCTACACATTTTGTGCTCTAGTTTTTATGGTATTAGGTAGTGTTTACGCAATTACACGTGTATTAAGTCAAACAAAGCACAGCACAGAGAAAATAATCAGGGAAATAGCAGCAGGGAAAAATAAGGAGCACATCTCCCCATTCAACACCTTTTTTTTCTCAACAGCAGTGGTCAATTTATTATCAGTTTTGATGGTTTTAATGGTACAAGTCCAGGTATTTTAATGGTATTTATTCATGATTTAAAATTCATAACACATATTGTTGTAGCTATATTCCCTTTCTTTAAACCAGTTGCAAATAGTGATCACTAACATGAGATTTCTAACATGCATCCACTGAGGACAAATACAAACTTCATATATTTAGCTCAATAATGCTCACCAGCCTGATTTGGCATTTGGGGATATCCAAAGTAAGTAAGATTCATCCTCTTGGGACAATACATTCAGTAAAACATTACACAGAAACAAATATCTCTGGGTAAACAATACTAATCGTGTAGCTTTATTAGTTATTATCTGTAGTCGCGTGTTGGAGCTGACCCTGGGAAATCAAAGCTTTCAAGCATCAGTCAAAAATTCACGATTTCTCTATGACTCTCAGAGGAGAGCGTTTCTTTATCCACAGAACACGATGCACTGTGTTTGTTGTTTGCATATGAGAGAAGCTGAAATCTGAGGAGGAACTAATTATTACTCGTGTCACCAGTCGAGCCTTTCAATATGTGACATGGCTCCGTTCTTGTGGGAACTTTGTGACAAGAGTGTGGGAGAAGCACCTGCAGCCACCGTGAGGTGCAACAAGCTGTCTGCATGTTCAGAAGTTTCACTGTAAAGCTTATCCAAATGTTGCGCATCATATTTGCTACCAAACAAAAAGGAAAACAAAGATTCTCACTGTCTCATTTTCTCTCTTAGTCCCACTCATTCCTGTAGAGTTAATCCAAACAGCAGAGGGTACAGCTAATGAGCTAGGCTAGATATTGTAGTAGAAAACTCAGACTGATATCATTCAATAGCAATGAATGCAGCAAACTAACCTATTTAAAATGGGTAATCCTGTGAATTTCATTGCATGGCATCATTTACTCTTTTTATGTATTTACAAGTTGTCAAAAAAGTGGCAAAGTGGCAAAAAAAAATGGGTGAAATTAGACTGAAAAGTTTTGACAAATCAAACTGATGGGTAAAATTTAAATCACCAAACAATTTTCTTGGGGAAACCTAACATTTTGTCAGCCAACACATGGCTTTGACTTAATGCATTAAGACACGTAGACATAGTCAAGAGAGCGCGCTGAAGTTCCAACCAAGCATTGGAAATTATTTATGTGACTTTAAACGTGGCAGGGCTGTTTGGTGCCATACAGAATGATCTGAGAATTTCAGAAACTGCTGATCTGCTGGGATTTGGTACGGAAAAAAGAAAATGTCAAGGAGCACCACTTCTCTGTGTGAAAATGCCATATTGATGTAATTCTCCTCTGTCAGGGGCCAGAGGAAAATGACCAGTGCGCATCGAGCCAATAGCAACTTTTTAAAAACCAAGGTATGCGGAAGAGGTCAATCAAACCCTGAAGTAGACAGGCAACAGCAGAAGACAAAACATGCTGCCACTGCCAATCAGCTAAGAACAGGAAACTGAAGCTACGATTCACACAGCCTCACCAAAATTGGATAAGACTTGGAGAAACATTGGATGCTCTGATGAGTCTCAGTTTCTGCTGCAACACTCAGTTAGTAGGGTCAGACCTCACATGAAAGCATGGAACCATGCTATATTAATAGTTCAGGCTACTGCTGGTGGTGTAATGGTGTGGGACATATTTTCTTAGCACACTTAATGCCAATTGAGCCTCATTTAAACACCATAGACTACCTGAGTATTGTTGCTCACCATGATTCTGATGGGTGCTTTAAGCAGGATACCACCCAATCACAATCCCACCCATCACAAAGCTCAAATCATCTCAAACTGGTTTGCTGAACATGACAACGACTTGACTACTCACAGTTAACAGATCTCAGGCCAACAGAGCATGTTTGGGTTGTGGTGAAACGGGAAGATTCAAATTATGGATGTGCAGCTGATTTGCAGTTTGCAACAACTGTGTGATATAATCCAGTTAATATGCACCAAAATCTCTGAGGAACATTTCCAGCACCTTGTTGAATCCATGCTATGAAGAGTTAACGCAGTTCTGAAGGCACAAATGGGTCCAACCTGGCACCAGCAAGGTGTAATTAATGAGTCAGTGGTTGTTTTACATTAAAGATTTCTCAAAATATGAACTGTGCATTCCTTTTTGTTCTTTTTTTCACATATTTTTCATTGTTTTTCACCTCTATCTTTTAAAACAGACTCCCCTCCTCTCACTGCCATTGTTGATACAACGGTACACCTTCACTCAATAAAATAACATGACTGTGTCGTACATAATGTGCACATAAAAACACTGCCCTGTAGTCACACTTAGAGCAGAAAACTCTATAGGAAAGCTTTTGCAAAGCAAGCAAAGTTTTCTGTGTTTTACATCTGCGTTCACCTGGGGGTGTAGGGCTCTGCTGGAGGAGGGGGAATGTAGAGGTCCTGCAGGGCGCAGCTACTCCTCCTGGACGGAGTGCTTAAAGTGCTGGTCGGCGTAGCGACACTGCTGCTGGGGCTCTGAGGGAAGATTGGCTGTGTGTAAGTGAGTGTATGTGTATGTGTGAGCATGTGTGAAAGACAGAGAAAAAGGCAGACAGAGAGAAAGAGCGAGAGAAACAGTTACAGGGACCGACACAATGAAAATTTGGAGCTCACAGCAGTTCAGTCAGTCAGTTCGGGAGTGTTCACTCTGTTCAGACTGTGCAGCTGAGCATCTCAACCATGAAATGAGCTGTGTACTGTACGTTTCTGATGCTTTAGTTCTAACTGGTGCACAGAGGAAGAGAGGCTGGTGTGCGGTCTAGTCATCCCTCTTAGTCAGGTCAAGGAGGATCTGGCCGTAGCCTACTTTGCTTGTTATGTACAGTAGACTGTTTTCTAAAGAAAACATGTCTTTGTGTTTAAGCACCACAATCTAAAACAAATTTGCCGAATGTATTGTAAGAATAAGAATATGCAACATCGTCAGCTTAACTTGAATAGTCGGAGAAATGTAATCCAATCGCAAGAAATCATCGACTTCCAAAAAAAAAAGGTTTTTCAACAATAGAATACTAATAAGACATTACTCAAACTATGCTGCATAAACTCAGCGCTGACCAATAGCTGAGATGTAACACTGAGTGGTCTGTGTGCTCCATCATAAGACCATTATATGAGTCACCGCGCAATGTTCTTTTCAATAACTTAGCAGAATACCTTGACATTTTAAATTTTAGTCACAGCTCAGATCAGAAAACACCACAGTCTCTGGTTGGCTTTTTTCTTTTTTTTTGCCCCAGAAAAATGCCAGCGACATAGCAGATTCGATTTAGGTGGAGAAGAAGAATGTGAGGACGTGAAGGGGGAGGAGGCTGAGCAGCACTGCGCTTCAGGGCCTCAGGGGGAGAAAACATTTTCTCTGGAATGGGACTCAAAGAAAGGCTGGACTACTTTAATACACGTCCCTCTCATTTCCACCCATTCTGGCGCAGGCACACGGTCCTAATATTGTAATTGGTTTGGCTGAAGTAGGACAACAGATGCCACTTAGGGCTGAAATGTCAAAATCTGTATGGATCATGCTGGGCATCAGTTAGTCAAAAGAAGAGTGTTTGAGATTTGTAAGGTGCATTACAAACATGTAATAATTGATAAAAAAAAAAAAAGTGTTAAAGTCGAAAGTTATGATCACAAAGTGGGTGGAGTCAAGTGGATTAGTTTGGACGCTACTCTACAAGCAGATTCATGTTACACTCTCATTTTATATTCTACCTATTTTAGGGTGATCGCATTTTTTGGTGTTTAGCTTTGTACGTTTATATTCACCACAGGCACAGAGATGAACACAAGCGAACAACATCAACAGCCACACAGAGACATGAATGAAAGCTATATCTGTGGAGCATGAAGGCAGTCATCATACCTGCAGAGCTAATGGTTTCCATCTCATGTTTTTCAGCAGAGCAGGGGTTGACGTGAGCGTGCTCTGGGGGCGTTTCTTCAGCGTCAGGGTGACACCTGCAGGATCTCCACGCAACAAGTTCACCAGATTTTTCAGCTGCCAGCCCACCTAGTGTACAAGAATAGCTCAATAAGGGTTTCCTCAACCCACACGGGCATTTTAATGCCTTAGACTGCAGAAATAACTGGAAATATTGCCTAGACTAAATAAACAGGGAGTGTTTTGTTTTTGTTGTTTTTTTGCCATATGTATTAGTGAAGTTTACCTTTGCATATTTGAGAATATGACCGTCATCATGTAATCAGTTTTTTACTATTACACAGAAATTTTCATATAACTAGCTGATGGACTGTTAAGCTATTGCATTTCTAAAAATTCACCTTCATCTGCCAGATGCTCATGCTGCAGTATCTGTCTCTGTAGACTCACATATGTAGCGATCATTATAGAATTTAATAGGTGGGCTCTAAAGTTTGTTATCTGAACAATATTGAAATATGGTTGTAATGTATCCTTAAGTTCCAGAGTTATGCTCCTGAATAATAACCAGAAGAGTTCTTACAGAAAAACTTGACTAAATTTGACATTTGTCCATTACTTTATTACTTTATCATTCAATACTATTAGACATTTATGTGAAAAATGTAACAATTTTTGAGTTTTGGATCCAACCAGAACATCAATGATACTAGTAGCTCACCCAGTTCAAGATTCATGACAATTAACAGGTTAAAATGCCTGTAAAAAGGACAAAGGTGACATTAATCTTGAGAAGAGTGTGGGCAAAGACCCGTTAGGTGATCATTGTGTGTAAGTTTGTTTAAATTCTGACCGGGACCGGGAGCAGGAGGCGTGAGTCTTATGAGCTGTGGTTGGACAAATGGATGGGTTATCAATGGACCCCTTACCATGGCATAAGCTCATTGGTTCTTGAGCCAGATGATCTTAAAAAGCATGTTTTGTTTTTTTAAAATGGTATAAATGAACAGCTGGACCAAACCTGAACAAATTTCTTCAAAAAATTCCTGAGACAGTCTGATCATGAAAAGGGGAAGGATGCGGGTTTAAAACATAATGTCTTCAGTGATGCTATCATCAGAGAGGAGGCATAAGAAGCTGATATTTCAGTGTAACAATGCCACATTTAGTCTTCTTATTAACTGTCTGTATTTCAGGTAGTTTCCATTCACGATTTGAAGTCATTTCTTTATGTCTAATCTTTTTTTGAAGTTCAGTTCACCAGAAAATGCGAGCTGTTTTATTTGAGGTGCTGTTACTTTGTTATTTTGGTAATGCACATGGATCCTGATGGTTGACAACTGTAGCACAGCCTGCAGCCCTCTGAGGTTCATGTTGATGATGATGTTTAATGCAAAGCTGGATGCCTCAGGGCATCTTGCACGCCTCCTGCCATGTTGTGGTACAGCCTGATGTTGTGTGTTGCGAACAGCTGCATGCCATGTAAATACTCTTTAACCCAGTTTTAATGATATTTGGCACGAATAGCATCCCGCCCAGAGAAACACTCTCTGCTGCTGAACCAAATATGCCAGGTCCAGTTTGGGGAGGAAAATAAAAAATTCCCCCGCTCGGTCAACCGCACTGAATTTTCAGTATGTCTCGTGTATTTCAAGCACCCTGAAGTACCAGACATTTTTCAGCCTCTGACCTGGCAATCACTTTGTTCCTTGCCAAGTAATTTTTCACCCTTACAGCCACTACACAGAAATTCTTCACAGAAAGTGCATTAAAGACATAGACTGACTGAACAGGCAGACAGACAGACACTTTGCTTTTATTCTTTATTCTATGGTAGAGAAAAAAATGTTCTTCTGTGCGAAGACAAAAAAGTGTTTATTTAAAACAGTAAATCCCTGATTTTCAGCTTTTTAAGCTGTTTACTTGGTAAAGAAATGCTCTGCTTTAAAGTGTTTCTTATACAACATCAAGTCATTGGTTTCTTCCTTTTGTTTCATCTCACTGGAAATTCAGATAAAACTCGTGAGCGTTACCATAGTGTATGTGATATTTTATGTGTTTGAAGCTTTTCATTTAATGGCCATTCCTGCACCAGACTCTATCACTGTTGTCACGAGTTATTTACTTCTGTGTGCACAACACCACCAAAATAACCTACAAATTAGCAAACCCTTAGGTCTTTCTACATGTTTTCAAGTTAATCACAAGGCAGAGCATTTTTTTTTCTTCATTCGTTTCCTTTGATGTAACTCGTTTGCTTTAGCTGCCATTTCTACATCCACTTCTTATGAAAAAAGATGCTCAGATCCAGTGAACTCTGCTCTGTGTCTTTTTGCTGGAGTACTCCCTACTGCCTTAATTATAAATCCCTCAACTATTTATAACATGCCTTGTTTTTTTTCACTTGGTGGTGTTTTCGTCCTTGAGTATTAAGATATTTAACAACTTTTCTTTATGACTTGTTATCTCATTTTCCTGTAAGAAGAGATGGTGGCAGTAATCTGGGCCATCACAGACAAATCTAGTTCAATGCAGTTTCTCTAAACCCTCAAAGGAACGTTTGTGAACAATCAGCCGTAATTAAGTTGCTCTACACTGTGCCATAATAAATTAAATGCATTAACAATGTTTAAGCTGGTTTAAGCGATGTTTATGAGTAACAGTGGAGTTTTAGCTCAGCATGTAACTCTACTGCAGTAATGTATTGCCTACTTAGGCTGCTGCAAGAGTCCATCCTCTGTTTGAGAACACCAATTACTCAGTCCTACCCCACATACTAATTTCGGGCAACCAATACATCATAATCGTGTTGTTTAGAAAGAGCTGAGAATGTCTTGCAAATCAGTCTGCAAAATCACTCAAATCATTTATACTATACTTCAAGGCCCTATTTCAATTAGCTGTTTCTGTGTTGGGCTTATGTAATGCTAATATTTACATTACTATGACAGGCTAAAATAGCTTCCGTAGAAGTTTTGTTTGAATACATTGCATTTTCCTTTGGTGCCCCATGAGGAGCATGACTCTGACTGACGCATGCTTCGGTAAAATGAAAATCAACTCTGCATTTCCACTTTTTCTCCAAAACATGGCTGCATTCAGTGGGTGACTTGACTGACTGAAATGAATCTGACTTGAGCTGTGTAATTATCATAAATCTCGCTGTTGCACACACAAGTAGCAATTATTTTAAACAATGGGTGCTATATTTAAATTCCACTCTACGGAAAAGTGAAAGTTGAAAGTTTTTTCCCTTTCATTTCTGCTCATCATGCTGTGTACGCTGCAGAAACAGACATTTTGTGCAGTTATGCCTCTCACTGACAGAAACAATGGCAATTACTTTGGCTGATAAGTGCTCATGCTGAATCTGGGGACAGCTGAGAACAATTTGAGGTCAAAAAGCCATGTATTGAAATAAAAAGAATGAACAGCAACATCCCCACTTTGAGCCTGGATTATACACTTTATTATTTCCATTTCCCATCTGCTTTTCAGTTCTTTTCTGCTATCTATTAAAAAAAAAGAAGAAGAAGGCTAAAATTTGGTAGTTGCATTCAGGTGCATCGCAACTAGCAAGAATCGTCTAATTATCAAGAAAAACAATGTGTGTGTACCACTAGTTTCTAGGAACGAAAACAGAACTCTCGCTAGCACAAGTTACCTTTTTGAAGCAGGTACCTCTTGATCTGCTTTTAACAGAAAATCCAACTGACCCCATGATAGCCCTCAAAAACTACTACGAGAGACACTACAGCCAGTATCCTAGACAATAACAGTTGAGCTGCAGTGGCTCATAAAAGCACTGAACTGCAGGAGCGTATAAAACAACAGCATGCATTCATAATTTCTTTATGTATGTAAAAAATATGTCAAAATTAAACAAACATTTGCATAAATAATCTGCAAATGCAATGCAAATAACGTGCAAATTCAAATAACACAAATTTTCTTTTAAAAACAACAATAATAAGGCAGAGAACGAACACGACCATACCACTGTCTGATGATTGACCTGAATGACTTCATCTCCAGCATGGATTTTCTTGCAGCGGTCAGCCAGTGACTGATGGAAAAACAGAGAGACCGAGTCATTAAAAGCAGCTCTGATTCAAGTAAAGTATAAATAGTGAACGAACAGTGAGGTGAAACTCTGCAAAGGTGAGCAGAAAGACATTTGCACTTACTCCCTCTGTGGTGCCGGTGATCACATGCAAACCATCATATGTTGATTTGATATACATGCCCTGTGGGAATATAGCAGATATGTAAATGACTGCCTTGTAAAGCACAGCATTAGGAGTCAGCATCATCTGCACCTCAGCTCAGCCCCGCAGTCATTTACAGTACAGACTACTCCATATTTGCAAATCTCCATTTGTTTTAATCTGCTTGTGGTGCAAAACTGGTAGAAAATCTGGGTTTTTACTCAGTGAAAGCCTGAGAGGGAAAGTGCTTTTATACACATCTCAATTTGTTTCAGTAGTCTTAAACAACTAGAGGAAAGTCATAAAATATCACACGGGTGCACTTTCTTTAAATGCACAGAACACTCTGCAAACTTGTGCCATGTAACGAGTCCCTCGCAAGCAGATTAAATCAAAGATAAATGATTGTTTATCTGCAAATACTTTTAGTCTGGTGCTGCAAAAAGAAAAAAAAAACCTTCAAGGCTTTCACTAAAAGGGGTCAAAAGTACAAGACAAACAAACACACAACTATTTACACACAGATATGCATGAAAATACATGCATAACTATGTGACACACACACACACACACCGAGTCACACGCAGAAACGTAGAAGCAGCATGCCAGTCTTCAAGATGAGTGGAAGAGGTTTATTTTTAGGCTACTTGACCCACTGTTGTGTTCAGGTTTCACTGAACGGATGAAAGAACTTCCATGCCCAATGCTAGCGTTTATGTGTGGGGGGTGGGGCTTTCACTGTGGCCCCAAGCAAGGAGCTTGTGCCCGAGTGTAGGTCAGTGCAAAGATGGAGTCCAACAAAGGGGAGCGTTTATATACAGTGCAAGAAAAGTATTCTCTGCTTCTAAACAGTTATATACAATCCTAAAAGTAAGTGCTAACAGAATTGCCGGTTGCTGTATTCTATTTGCTTGCATTTCACTCATCTGAATATGGCCAATATGTTGTTTTTATGTCACATTTTATCCACTGACTCACATGCCCATCAGCTCAGCAAAACCTAGTTTGGGGTCAGCTAATGTGAGTTACATTAGATATCGTGCTGAAAAGCAGCACGCAAGGTTTAAAATCTACAATCCATATTTCAGATGTTCTGTTTGCTTTGAAATGCAATTTTGGTCATTCCCAGAAAACTTGACATGACATTATTATCCCCAAGTTGAAATTCCAGAGATAGATATGACAAAAAAAAGTAATCAAAAGAAAAATTGTATGCCTACTTCTTGATGCCTCTACAGGTATGTACAGATAACCAAATATATATACAGCTGTAGTCAGGCTTGACCAAGCCTTTAATGAAAATAGCCTCTGTATGCTTCAAAAAGTAAGTGTGTGCTGTTCCATTAGAAAACTGTATTTATAAAAACTTTAACTGGAAAATCAGGCAAAGTTAGTACTGGGCTTGAGCAGAAATATGTTCGCAGTGAGTAAGAGAAACGCTTAAGAGAATTTGCACATGCCATATTTGTATAAAACAAAATACTCTGTCATGCTGTTTAATCGTCATTAGTACGATTCACATTAGTAAGTTTTGTACTTTACTGTTTTGGCTTTTCCCTGTGTTCATCAAACCTGAAAAACAATTTAACATCTTGATATTTTAAGTATATTTCAAGTTTGTGAAAAGTATATTGAAATACTTGTTATGTGTATTTGTTATGTACGCCTTGTTACGTATAGTGAAGTACAAGGTGTGTATGCCTGGGATTACTGTGTGATAGATGAACCACTCCTAAGAAATACCTACAAATTTCTGCATTTCCTGTAATTATTAGTTAATCAGCTATGTGGCTATGTAGTCTACATAAAATGTGTCATTTATTTGTTGACTTATTATAGTATCTTTTCAAACTAATAAGAATTTATTACGTACTTATTATTATTTTACAATAAAGCAGCATGAATGTTTCTGCTGGGTTTCTGAAGCTACACCAAAAAAATCCTTTAAAAAAGTTCTTTCAAATCTAGATTTCATAAGTCTTGAAAAAGTGAGATACAAAATCTGAGCTGGATAATTAAAACCGAACCCCTTTCCCCAAAACGGGTGTGATTCTGAGAGTCTGAGGGAGGGTCACTCTTACCAAGCCTTCAGTGGATTTTATGTTGGGGAGCTGCACAACCTCCAAATGTGCAGACTGGGACACCATGGGATCCGAGGAGAGCGAGATAATTTGGTCGCACACTTCAGACAGTGTTTTACACTGCGGAGGACACATTAGGGATAAATACAATCTTCAGGCTTGCACATATTAGTTTAATTATTTCTTCGATAGAACAACATTTCAAACTCACCACATTCAGGATCTTGTTTTCTGTTTCATACACAGAGCAGTCCTGAGGAATATTCAGAAAGCACTGTTACCTCAAGAGAATTTGTCAAAATGAAGTTATTATTGGCATTTCTGCTGTAGGTGGATATAAGCAAAAACCGAGCAGCTTGGCACCTATAACCCCCAACACTCCCACACAGGCAGGCACAAACACAAAACAAATGAATCACCAATGCGGAGGCACATCTTTCCCTCTCTCTTTCACTCTGCCAGTCTTCCTCTCTCTCAGCCTTCAATTATTTTCCCTTTTGCCCTCTTTCACTCTCACTTTTAATGTTTTCCCACTTTAATTTTTCTCTTAACTCTATATAAACATTATATTCCACAGAGCCCAACCTAAAACCTGTATAGTTCTCTTAGTTTTAACTGGTCTTTAGAGGCTCTATATGACTGACAGACCCAGATACAATAAAATGAAACTGCAGTTTATGATAAGCATCTATCATTTCTATCACTTTAGAATATATTTTTAGGTCACTCTTTGAGGTGGCTCTAATTAGGATGCTGCTTTACATGAAAGCATATCTGACAGATGAGAAACAAGTTGTGAAGTAGTCAAGTCCAATTTCAGCTTCTCATTATCACTGACAGCTGCAAAATCTAAAACTAATAAAAAAGCAGGATGTACTGAAAGGGGAAAAAATTGTGTAAATGTATATCTGCTTTAGGGTTTAGAAAGACTTTAAATTTATGCAGGGAATGAAGAAACATTTTTGAGATTTCATTTTAAAAATCATAAGCACATTTACCAAAGAACCAGGTATTTTTCCAATTCTGCCGTTATACTTTAATATGGATCAGCTTCCTTTTTTCTGACAGAGGCTTTGTGATGATCCCAAGTTTGCTCTGTACAGTATGAAGTAATACAGTACAACAGGATATGATACAATAAATCATTTCATATTTGTTACCTGTTGTACAATTGTAGTGAGCTCAAGACATAGCTGGATAACATTGTTTCTGGTCACAGAGTAATCTGCCACTGCTGCAAATGGAGATCTGAAAAAGAAAGAGCACCTGGAATGAACCATTAGATCATTCTTCCTTTGAGACTCAGTCACTGGTAAATTTTACATATTTTTTTTACCAGCATTTCTCCCTTTACATTTTAGGATTCCTCACATTTCTGCCTATGTTAGTCTGTTTTGGGGTTTTTATTTTGGAATGTGACGTCTGTAATGCTTTTAACACATTTAATAATATTCACATTTCTCCTAAGGCCGAGAGCAGCTGACGTAGAGCAGAGATTATTAGTTGCTGTTCTGCTTTTTCCAAATAACCTCACAAGTGCGTCCTATCCACTGTCAACAAACGCAGCGTCGACTCCCACGTTTCTATTTGTACAATTTGGTCAACAATTAAGCATTTTCAAACATGAAATGAAACACGGATTAGTGAATTTTAATTGGGATGAATGCTGTAAATCATGTCAGCTATAATGGGGGAAAGGCAAAGCAAATCACTTTGTTATTTTTGCTGAACGTTGTCAGCTTTGAACTTCCAAATTCATCAAACACAAACAGACACAAACACACAGACTGGCACAATCCCACAGGGAAGCAAGGATAAAGAGACATATAAATAGACTTTCTCGGTGTCTTTTTGGCCACCCTGTCAAAATCTACTTATATAAGACTTTTACTCATCTTTTCTTGTCAAATGATTGGTCATGGACATTACACAGAAAAACAAAACCAGTCTGTATCTGTTAAAAAAACAAATCCCAAATCAGACTACATGTACCAATGCATGTAAACAGGACTGTCTCATTCCTGTTTGATGTCAGTTATATATTTATAATTAATTCAAATTATTATTATATCTTTTTGCTTGCAATTAGCACGGTTGTAAGTTTGTATCTAAGACGAATCTAAGGAAATGTATGCAAGAATATACCCAGTATGCATATAAATATGTGTCCATGTGAACCTGTATTTATGTGTTTGTGTATGTAGTTGTAAATGGGACCAGTACCTGAATCTACACAGCTCTGTGGGGCCCTTTTTCACAGTGTGCGTCCACATGTTTACACATGACTTACCAAATGTTTAAATTCATCTTTTTGCAAATCTCACCTGTCAAGCCACGCCAAAAGGCTTTTGGCAGCAGCAATGAGGTCCACCACTGAAGTTAGAAAGTCGTTGGGCAGCTTGCGGGTGGCTCGGCCGTCATAATGGCCACTGCGCCGCCTGCCTGTGATGAAATTCTGCAGGTTCTTGGCAGATGCGTTAAGCTTATGAGAAAGCGTTTTGAGATTCTCAGTCTCCAGCCCATAATTCTAGAGGGGAGAGGAAAGTAAATTCACTGTGTTTGACCAGTTTGTCAGTGTTTGCTTTCACTGTGACACATTCCAAGAATATCCCCAGCCTGGAGATAGAAACCAATTGTTCTCTGATAGCACTTTATGAATAGGAATACTACAGCCGACCAGCCCACCACGCTCCACAACAGAAAGGCTCCACATATGATGAAAATGTGTGAAATCAGCTGTCACTTTGCACGCCTGAGCATCGTTGAGCGCTCATTACACTTTGCGGCTAACTGCACGTGTAGGCCTATGGGCAGCTATCATGTCATGGGTTTCTTGGGAGGGGAGAGCGCAGCAGGAGGGCCACTAATCATATTTAATACAGCAGTGCCTGAGAGACTTAAAACTAAATCCCAGTTACATAAGAAGCTTTAGGGCTGAAGCAGGGCCCCCTGTGCAGCGATGCAGGATGAGTGGACTTTAGATTCAGATTGCATCTGTGACCTTAGGCTGGTAATCTCCACCCAGTTTTTCTATAGATCTCAAGAGTTAACACAAACCCAGGTCCAACTTTATTGCACCTTGTCTCTGTTATTTCTGCTTCTCATTTATCATTTACCATCTTTTACTTTTATATTACTGCAGTCTAACTTTCTTTGGTTCAAAAACAGAAAATTTGAATTAAATACTGGAATTATATGTGCAAGTGAATATAAAAAAAACCCCTCAAAATAAAGGAAATTATTAGGAGAGAAAATTATTTAGCTGGATGCTAAAGACACCTTACAAAAAGACTTTACATTTTCATTTCCTCTTGTGGTAAACTGGACAGCATGGCCAGAGTAAGTATTCTCAATTAGATGCAAAGCATTTATATGATTCATCCTTACACCCCCAGGGATAGCTCAGTAGGTAGAGTGGTGGCCCCATGATTGGAAGGTCGGGGTTCGATTCCCCTGAACAGCTACCCTGAGGTACCCCTGAGTAAGGTACCGTCCCTACACACTGCTCCCCGGGCGCCCAATGGCTGCCCACTGCTTCACTGAGTGAATGGGTTAAATGCAGAGAGGGATTTTCCCCACGGGGACCAATAAAGTACACTTACTGAGCATCCAATCCAACACCAAATAGTTCTTTCGTGTAGTTCCTGTTATATAAAGTGAAAAGTTTCCAAACCCCAACATAATCAGTACAAACTGCTTAACGGTATTTGTCCCTTATTTCAAACAGTTATTTTATAAATAATCTAAGAGTGAGTAAAAGAGTAAAAAACAATAATAAATTACTTCATCAATCAAATCGTGTTTTCCAGAGTAAATAAATTGTAACATTTTCACTGCAAATTTTAAGCACCAATATGGACACTTTTAGTAAGTAGGGTCTAAAAATATGTTCACATTGACGGACAAAAGAGAACATTTGGGAACAGCTATCCTGGGAAAACCTCCATTTAAGAAAAAATGTTCCTTAAATGAAGCAAAGCCTCCAAGCTAGTTCAGAAACACAGCTCAAGCTGCTCTGCGTCACTCTCCTTGCATCATATACCAAAAATACCTTCCTGATCTGGTGGTCTATTTAAGCTACATAACTTTCCATCTCTCCGTCTGACATGCTAGTGCCGCTGCCGAATCGCCCCTTTACGCTCCAGGGATATATTTGCTCATGAGTCCCCAGTTTTATATGTAACATATTTGCACACAGAGACCAGAATCTGCTTCCAGTGCATTTTTTAATCTGTAGCATGCTTCTGATGATTGCAGTATATATTCGTTCATTTTAATGCCGTTCATTTGGCCATTACATGACTGACCCCTAAATCTTACATTCTCGTGTTAGAAACAAGTCGAGGTCTCTACTCTGTATGCAGTAACATCCGGAATGAATATTATAAGGAGAATAAATATTATGCTCCAGCTACTCCAGCTGCACATTAGCCAAATCAGCAGAACAGCAATCTATCATGCTGACACTAACAAAACTTGTGTTTTGGGAAACTAAGAGCAGAAATCCCTTCGAGATGAAGCAGTAATCCATGTCAACACTAACGACAGTTGTAAGATTTGCCTGTGGAAGATCTTTTGGCCAGATTAGTAACTCTGGTAGATTTGCTGTGATGTTTAAAAATTGGGGCCTAAAGCAATCCTATCTACATCCACTTATTCCTGGAATGACTGATTTCGTTAACTGACAGTCTTTGCAGTGATAATAACAATATAGAAATTGCATCATTACTAAATATATCAACTGCTTACTGGAAAATATCTTTATTCTGTAACTTGTTATCTTCACTGACTTGTTAAATGATTTCACAGAGCTGCAGAGGTGCCAAATGTTCGACAGAAACTTCATCCGACAGCACTGACTTTCCAAAGTGACAGTAGAAAGTAGTGGGAAGATGGTGTGGGAAACTTGGACTCACCAGAGCACAGAGTAAGTCCACAGCCTCCAGTATCAGCTCCTGGTGGCCAATTCTGGATACTCCCAAATCTTCCAGCTCCTGGTGGGTGATACGCAGCAGCTGCTCCCCCCCTACTTTCTCCTTCTCAAAGGTCTTGATGTACTGCTGCAGGCAGTCGTCCAGCCCTTGGGGGAACACAAAGGACAAGAAAACTTTCAGCACAGCTCAAAAGCATGAATTTTTATTTGCAGACTGCATCAGATTTTCAGATTTCTTGTGAAACCACTGTTTGCATTATGCATTCTAACAGGACTTGATATCACTTGCTTTGCCAGAATATGTGCTGTAAATCTGTAAAGTGTGAGCACAGGTTGTATTTTGCTGTGTGCGAGTGTGAAGCAGTCTGTGTCAAGACAAGAAATCTGACACACTCCCCCTCGTCAACAGTTCTGAGCTGCATTTTCAGCTTCAAACCAGAAAACGCTTTCAGCTAGAAAGAAGCTATGTAGGTGTGCTCGAGTTGTTTTACATATTCAGCTACTGCAGCAGGTGTGAAATCTTTTGGAGAAAGAGTTGATGAAGTGCAGCAGACGAAAACAAACTAAGTGATTCTGTAACTTCTGTCTGCGTCAACAGACACCCTGAAATGTATGACTAGAAACTGTTTTCTAAAAAGTATATACACAGGGTAAATCAAAAACTTACAAAAAAAAAGAAAGTCTGTTACCAAAGCATCCCAAGAAAAGCCTTCAAAAAATACCTCAAGCCGTGATGAGGGGGCCGAGCAGTTCAGTAGGTGATAAGGGGACCTAACAGTCCCCATGGCAACTTATTTTGATCATGTTAAAAGCATGGCTGTGAGCTCTGATTGGAAAAATGTGTTTTTGCTTATTGCACATCCCCAGTGGTGATTTTTCTTCACGAACAACCAAAGGAAGGACTGCAAAGTCCATACACCTGTTCTGAAGAAAATACATGTTGCCACTGCCTTACGATCTTACAGTTAGGTTGAAAGGTCTCATAATTAGTTTTAAGGCTAATAATTCAAGAGGTATCTGCTTATTGGAGTCCCAAATAATGGTAAAAGCCACAAATTTGCAAACATGCTCTGGAGTCCACGTACCACGCTTGGTTTTGGTTTTGATTGATCAAAGCATTGAGGAGGTAAGACCTCACTTCCAGTTTATCAGTTTAGCTAATACTTAGGCCAGTACTTTTGAAAAGTTAAACTAAAAAACTAGGCTTGATCTGAAGATCATCTTTGCCAGTTTTTGTATAGACTGTTTTAAGTCTGTCACATTTTTTGTGATAATCTAATATGGCAGCGTGTCCCCGGAGTGCGATTTGAACTTGAAAGGTTGATCTGAGGACTTGATCATATGGTTGAATGGTTAGGAGAGGAGTGCATAAAAGCAACTCTAACTTTAACTCGGTACCTCAGCAGAGCTGGCAATATCATCAAGGACCACTCTCACCCCAGCAACCAACTGTTTGAACTATTACCGTCAGGCCGACGGTACAGGTCACATAAAACCAGGACAAACAGATTCAGGGATAGCTTCTTTCCCAGAGCTATCACCGTAGTAAATAAGCACAAAAACAACTGAACCTATTCCATACCGTCACTGTCATTATATTATGCTGCTATTCATACTGTCATCATATTAATGCTGCTATCCTGTATATATTGTACATACTATTGTTTGAGTACTTACGATTGTTTTTTTTGTACTTTTTATATTTTACATTTATATTTATTATTGAAACTTGCACCAAGGGAGTGGCACTCCAATTTCGTTGTACTCTGTACAATGACAATAAAGGCTATTCTATTCTAACCCACTGGTCCTCGAGGTGTTAGCATTAAACATTGAAAAGAATCAGGAGACTGCCGCAGTTATTGATGGCGTGTCTCTGTAATGCATGAAAGTATTTACTTCAGAAGCTGCACTGTGTCCCGATGATGTAAATTATGTTGCAAATCGAGCATGCAGAATCATGTTGCATAAACTAAACCACAATTTGATTTATTTTCTATATGAAATTTGATTTGATAATTGATGTTTCTGCCTCAGGCTTCCTAGAAACTCATTTACTTATTTATGTTTTATTCACTTTCAGATCAAGCAAACACATTAATAAATGAGCTACAAGGGAGCAGCTTTTGTATTGCTTTTCCTATACATTTAATCTTCTCAGGCCCTATTTCTCCCTTTTCACTCTCTTTCTCTTTAACACACACAGGGTTAGTTCTTTCCTCATCCTGTCTTTTTATTGCAGTGGACCAATCATATACATGTGTCTCAGTGCTAAGCTTCAACCCCATCAAGCATTCAGATCAGGTTTAGCTGGCAGCTAAACGGTCGAGAGGAAACATAGGGAGTTTCATGGTTTTGCATAACATTTAAAGGCTTAACTAATGAGCCTCTTTACCAAGTTAATTGAGACTCATCATGTCAATGAAGTATTCCCCATGTTGCCATAGAAACCACAAAGCAGGTTTTTCGGCAGGGGTTCTCGCTGACCGTGGGGTAATATAAAGAAATAAGAAAAGGGAGAACATGATAGTTTGCAAAAAGTGACTACATGCTAGCATGAGATATTGAGCTGGTGAAGTTATCAGCTACTTTAGCATTTTATAACTCCCAGAGCGTTTCACATTTCTAAATGACATTATAAAGCATCTTGTGGATATGTGCTGTATAAATGATTTTTACTATAAATAAAAGGGGAACATGGCACAAAATGGCACTAATAGTCTCTATTCTCTATTTTTCCATTGAAATCTGCCATGTTTTGTTTCATATTTTGCTGAAAGCCTTATGCAAAAGAACAATGTGCAATAGAAATCCCTTTTTGGTGGAATGGAAAGACATCTCAGCCACATCAATTTTCCTGTCTCTTGCATGTCAGTCAGATTATCAGGCACGCTGAGGAGAAATTAAAAGCACAGCGTTGACACATTATGATCTCCATTCTAGATAATCCACTGGCATTGTAAGGAGAGAGAGCTCTTTAGGGCGGTTAAGCATTGTTATTATGGATCTGTGTTGATCTGACTTGTCATTGATCGCTGTCGTCGTCTGTGTTAGACAAGAAGACAGTGAGGGTTTGCACTGAAAGATAAAAACTGATATGCCTTGCAAGACAACAAATATGTTTAAAAACACCCAGACGGTACAAAGTGCAACACTGCATTGAAATGCACATATTTTATGTGTTTGCACTGATACCCTTCACCTAGTAAGAACCAATTTCCAGTCAAGCTGGAATTCTTTTCGCTTTTGTGATGAGGATCTATTCTTTAAAGCAGCTTGGGAATAAAGCGTCTAGCTCACACAAAACACTAACAGGGGGTGGAGAGTGGGACTGTGGGAAGGTCACGGGGTGCCCCTATTTGGCCTCCTGTGACATCACGGAGCGGGTATGGTAATAATGGAACCTGTGAATGCTAACGACAAAACGCTGCCAGTCCTCCGGGTTCGATAATGGATGCGAGACAAGAATGAAACCCCCTCCACCCCATCGTTTCCTCTGTTTCAGTGTCTCTCCGTGCCACTCACTCCCTCACTTTAAATTACCATTACTGGGCTCTAGGCACAAGAACTGTCTCTGCTCCACTTGTCAGATGTGGGACACTGAAGAGTCCTCTCTCGTTTCCAATCTCCACTCCTTGCTCTTTACATACCTCACTTGTGCCACCAGCGTATTTACAGATCATCTTGGATCTCATTTAAAACTATTGCGGACATTCAATTTCAGCCCATCTCAGCGTCTAATCATCCCTGTGTGTCTCTATAAATAAAGCTGCACATGGATCTTGTTTCCTTTCTGAGCAAGCATCCAGTCCTAAACAGCCTGTTTATAAGGCCACATCAGATTGAGGTACAATCTGTAATACACAACTCATACTAAGAACCGTCTGATCCTTGCAATCATGACATATCTGAGCCAGCAGAAAAGGCCTACAGGCTTAGAATAATAATGCTCGCTTGTGTGTATGTGCATATGTGCGTGTGTGTGTGTTGAGGCGGTAAAGATGCAGGCCTATGGATGTGTATGTTTCATCTGAAACAGGCCATTGCCTGACACGTGAGCACGTGGCTTTGAAAAACAACACACATCGCAGGAGCGCTTATGTGAGTTAAAAGACAAATACACAGGCAGATCACGTCCTCCCACTGAGTTTAAGGTCTCCTCTTACATTTCTATCACATTTCCCCTCAAAGTACCAACTTTGTAATGCAAAGAGACAATAAAGCAGCATGGCTAATGAGAAATCTGTGCCCTGAAAGTATTCCTGACAGTCTGTGGAAGTAAATCCTCCACAGCTGTTTGGGACATTTATAGATCTTTGGAGCCTGAATAAGCGGACAAATTTCCTCAAAGGAGCCGCTCATCCGACAGCTGTACTGAGACTAGCGGATGATGAATTAATTGCAACAACAACTGTATGTCTATCTAACCCCTTTCCAGTCCTCAATTCAGTCTAAATGTCACAGTCTCTCTCTCTCAAGAAGAAAATCTTAAAAGTGCTTCATCACCAAACTGAACCTCATTATTCTGCTGGAGGATCCCTGAAAAATGAAAAAAAAAAAAGAGGAATGTTTTGATTCGCATTTAAGTGATTTTTGTGGGGATTTTATGTTTGTTTTGTTTTTTTTGAGTGAATAATCTTTATGATAGGCCTCAGGATTTAGGTACCCTTGGGAGGTTTTGAAACTACTAGAAGCTCATCTAAGTCAGCTGTGACTTCTTAATGACTTGAGCATCTGTGGATAAACATATCACAGATGGCTGTACAAGCTCTGATAGTGTACTGCTCTCCCAGCTCTGTTTTTATTCTGTGCACATGCAAAGCCTGGTCAATAACTCGAACCTCTTTTTCTTTCCTCCTCCACACAGATTCTGCACCCAGATCCAGCGAGAGGGGGAATCATTCGTGTGTAATTACTAGATCTCCGCTACAACCATCTGCGAGGCAGCCTTATGTTAACAATGACCACCGCAGGACACAATAGACGGGTTTTCCGTGTAGAGCTGTTTGAATCTGAGAACATCTTTTTTAAAAGGAGTGGGGGGCCAAGACGTCTGCAAGCTAGAAGTGCTTGAAAAAAAAAGATCGATTAACTGATTTAAGGCTGTGATTAAAAGCTTCCCGAAGCTGCAAGGCGACGAGGCGAAACCCCGAGGCTCAGCAGGTGTTTTGGCATCTCGAGTCAGTCTGTGTTGAAATGCATTTCAGCGCAACACCACACATGCGATTCACTGCAGCGCAGCAGTTTAATGGTCATCGCGTCTGATGCCTTACCTTTCATCCAGTCAACCACCTGACTAGAGCTCCACTTGCTCACGGGCTCCATAACCAGTGCCATGGTAGAAGTTTGTCTTCGCGCTTGACAAAAGAAAAAAAAATCCCACGCACACACACTCCCCACAAACCAAACTCCCCACCCAAAACGTTAAAAAAAAAAAACAAATAGAAAGAAAATTAGAAAAGATATTAAAATAGGCTTGATTCAGTGACCATCTAAAGTCTTCTGTGATTGGTTTGAGTATTTACAAACAAATCGAGGTAGGTCCAAAAGGTCCAAAATGTCGCTGTGAGAAGCCCGAGTGCAGCTCGGCGGACTTGTGCACATTCATGTGCTCTTCACTTGCTTGAAAGAGCTCTTTTACTTGTGATTCATGTCAGGCTCGGATGCTGGTGGGTCGCTGCTGCCCGACCCCTCTTCCAAAATGCATCCCAGTACCATCCAGAGCGGAGAACAACGCGCAGACTGTTACTTCACACTGGCGTCTGGGAAGGATGGGTTCGCTCTGAGCATCCTCCCTCATACACAGACATGGAGTCATAGCTTTCACCGCGCGGAGTGTACCCTCTGTATGTGGTGTGATTAATGCCACAAGAAGCCAGGAGGAGTGCGAGCGGGGTGGGGTGGGGGCTGTTAACGGGAATGAAGGGATCCAGATTATAAGGGATTTTGATAAGAAGAAGTGCTGGATCCATGTAAAGCTTTTGGAGTGGCAGAACTTATTTGCCATGTTTTTAGCAAAGCACTCAACCATCAACCACAGCCCACAGGAAAGCAGTGGTAATAAAAATGTAAATAAAAAAATTAAAAGTGATTTGTATATTAGCTTGTATTCTTTAATTAGAAAAACCCTACAAAATCGTATCTAGAAAATTGTGACTCTAGTCAAGTATATAAGTTTTGATAAACATCTAGAAAGATAAAGATACATAATAGAGCTTGGGACTTAATTCCAAAATCTTTCTGGATCATTTGAAAATTGAATTGTACTTTTTATTTCTTTTGGTTAAATATCAATAAATACTAATTTTACCGTTTATCTTCAGGGGGCTACAGTTCAAGAAGACACCCAGACCCACGAGTCACCAGTGTTTAGGCTAGAAACTAAACCCCGCTGATTAATCAGTTGGCTAATTTTACTGACCAGTGGTAGATATTTGTCAATTATCTATTGACATGGTATTTATAACAGCTGATAAATTAAAAATTGAAAAGTAAAGAAGAGATGGAAGAAGCATTCCATGAGTGTTGAGATTGCATAGTTTGTCCACCAGAGGGTGTGCTGCATCGCCTGTTGGCCATATTTCTTTGTAACACAACAGAATCAGGCAGTGTGTAAACAAGTAAATTAATAACTACAGACAACAAATATTACAGAAATCAGCTCCGTCTTCACCACAACAGATTTGCATTGAGGCGGTCCAACTGTAAATCTACTTCTCCACTTTCTCATCACTCCTGAACAAAATCTTGAGACTCCTCCACTTGGGGCAACGACTCATTCCCAGATTAGGATGCTGTTTCCACTCATTCCCAGCTGAGAATCAAAGCCTCTTTAAATCTCATCCCAGCCACTTCACACTCAGCTGCAAACCAATCCAGTACGAGCTGAAGGTCTTCGCCCCATGAAGCCAGTAGCGTGTCATCTGTAAACAGTAAATATGTATCCCGAGGCATCTGCGTTAGACATCGAGCAGTTTTGGCCAATGACAACTAGAAATGAGCCTTAGCATATGTATCATTTTTTATAAAAATATTTTATAAATACTTTAGTTTGTATTATTTTTAGTTTCAATAAAATGCTAGGTCCAAAAAACACATTAGAAAATCTAGTACTCACAGAAAGAGCCCAATGAGACACTGTCAAATGCTACTGAACTGAGGAGTCAATGCCACACTTGACCCTATTCGCTATTATGCAATAAGAACCTGAAACCATGTTTTCAAATGCAGATGTGGTTGTCTGTGTTACTGTGTTCGTGTCCATGTTTCCATAACAGTTTGCCAACCACACCACTGTGGTCACATTTAAAAAAAAAAAAAAAAAGTGTTCACTAAATTAGTTACACATATAATGTTTAGGAAATGCTGCACTTAAAGGGACCTTTGTCGTTAATATCCTATGCTTTCCCCCACAGGGAATAAGCTTTAGCAGCACTGATAACAGGCATGCTGCTTGGGAAAAGAGAACAGCCTGCTTTTTGTCTTCTGAACACTGCCGCAATCTGACGACGACGCGTCATTACACATGCCACTAACTCCACTAGGCAGAGTGGGTATTCTGGGAACCACTTCTCCTCTTTTCCTTTCAGGCCCTGGGGCACTAATCACCCCTCATACAGCCCACTGTTTCCTCCTACTGTCTTTGTCGCTGCTCACGCCTCCATCACACAAAGCGCAGTGTAGTGGAAACAACGATCACCACCGAGACAAGGATGCTGACATGTGCCTGTGTTTTTTTTTCATGTATGGTAAACAGCTTCGGGGGGAAAGCTTAGTGCCTGGAAATGGTAATTCTGCATTTTAACTAAGTGCAGTAACATATAAATACACATTTTTTTTAAATTAAAATATAAATTAACTGATGAGCGCATATTTCATTCGATTGCTGTTGTTTTTTACTTTCTATTACATTAATTCACATTCATTAAAGATTATATATATATATATATATATATATATAATGAAAAATGGCACAAAAAAATTACAGGAATTAAAAAAAATACTCCTCTTAAGGTTAATGAACAACATAATGTTGCTTTTTTTTTTTTTTTTTGATGTCAGAATAAGCACCCAGATAGGCGGAAGTAGATTAAGCTGGGATCCAAGATCATTGCAAATAATAGTGGTACTCCCAGAAGAACTCAGTGCTATCAGGAAACAGTCCTTATCATTACACAATTGCAATAAAGCATTTGCATTGCACTCATGATATAATGTATGAATTATATCAAAGCAAATTATGAATTTACTTTGTTGAGGTGTTTGTCCTCTTTTTGTTGATATCTTTTTAAAAGGAATCATGAACTAGGGAAGACCTTAAATTGGTGTGGGTGGGTGGGTAAGGATGGGGGTGTAACCTGTTAGGTTGCCTGTTTATTTTAAATTTTTAAAAAAAATGGCAGCAGTGCCTCCATAAAGTAATGCAATAGGAAGCAACATATTATGCTGCCATGCCAATATCTTGCCCCATCGCTCAGCATACAGAAAGTGTGAAACTTAATCATTTCACTGGCTACAGCTCCTTTAAGCAATGTTGGATTTTTTTTTTTTTTTCACCTTTATGACTCATATTGTGCAGCAGGGACACAGCCGAGGGAAATGTGTGTATTACTGTGCAATGAGCACGAGCTCTCACAGGTTTGACATTCAGTATTAGACTTATATAACAGCAGGGTCATCATATAGTTCAAGATGACACTGATTTGCAAGAAGTGCAGTGATGGAGGAAGTACTCATTAAATTCATTTGCACACCACTCTGTGCAAATTTCAATACCATATTTATCTAAAGGTATAAGAATAAATCAACAATTTTGTAACAGTGGTAGCCAAAGTTAACGTGTCTATAGCATTTTAAAATGTTAATTATCATTATTGTTAAGGAATTCATCTGAATCCGAATACTTTATTAATCCCTGAGGAAATTATATCACCTACTCCAATAGATCAGATTCTGTGACATTGCTTTATAGAATAGTAGTAGTGCTGTCCTGTGAGAACCACATGTAGTTTTTCATGAGCTCAGAGAAACAGGAAATTAAAAGTTTGGTCGGGAAAGGTGTTCAAAATGAAAGCAACGAAGTGGTACTCTACAAACATTTCGCATCTGATTACATGGGATGCACCCAGTTACTGTTACTGGTTTCAGGTTTGTCACTTGTCTCAAGTGATGTTGTTTAAGTCTGCCTGAGTTTAAAGTCCACAAGTTTGAAAATGAAAACAAAAGTAATCATATGGAGCTAAAAGCTTTGCACGTCTTTGCAGTCCAGTCATCATATCAGCTTGGAGTTGGCTGTTTAAAGTTACATTAGCTGCTGGCATAAAAGCCAAAATAGTTAACAGTCGGCATTTAATATAAAGACTGTGGAAAAAATAAAAGACTGTGCTGCAGCAATTTTCTATTTGTCATTCAAATAACTGTGCGTGGAGAGTCCAGCAGTGAAAGGACTGCAGTTGTAAATTGCTGGGTGGCGAGCACATCTCTGCGGTAAGTTTTCCAGTCCTTTGGTCACTTATAATATAACTCTAACAGCCAGGATCAGAACACCTAAGCAGCTAAATTTAAGCCAGTGTTTTTCCACGAGCCCTGTACATTTTCAGGTTTTCCTGTGTAATATTTTCTGTGGTGAAAGCAAAGGTGAAGAGTCAATTTTACAGGCAGCTTAGGTGGAATTTATTACACTACCACATTTATTTAGACATTGATAAGATTTACATACAAAACCGATTGTCAATTGTGTGTGTATAGATAGATAGATAGATAGATAGATAGATAGATAGATAGATAGATAGATAGATAGATAGATAGATAGATAGATAGATAGATAGATAGATAGATAGATAGATAGATAGATAGATAGATAGATAGATAGATAGATAGATAGATAGATAGATAGATAGATAGATAGATAGATAGATAGAGTTTTGTGGGAGAAATGTTTCGTCACTCATCCAAGTGACTTCTTCACTGAAGAAGTCACGAAATGTTTCTCCCACAAAACGTTATCTATCTATCTATCTATCTATCTATCTATCTATCTATCTATCTATCTATCTATCTATCTATCTATCTATCTATCTATCTATCTATCTATCTATCTATCTATCTATCTATCTATCTCCAGATGAACAGAATCAACTTTTTGGAGATTTACTTTCCTGGATGATTGAGAATGCATCAAGACCTCTGTGTACTGTACCACACCTCCACTACTCGTCTTTTTTCTCTTGATTTTCACATTTTATCCTGTAGGTGGTAGTGTAGGCCTAGTGAGGTGTAGTATAGCCATAATAAGAAGAAGAAACTTAAGACGAAGAAGAAGAAGAAACTTCCAGTCACGGAGAAGGGTAAGCTATTCACTGTTCATTGCATGCTTTTAATGTAGTAATAATGTATTTATTTTATAAACAGTGAAATTGCGTGAGATGATTGAGTGTCGTGAAAGCATTTGTCATCGTTTTGTGTAAACGTCGTGTTCCTCGCTGCTTGTTGGAGTCTTCTTATTGCGCTTCATCGAGTTAGCTTATGTAAATCTCTAAGTTCAAAATCAACACGGCTAGCATTAAATCATTCAGAAAGACATTATGAAAAGTCGCGGGCATAATCTTATCATGGTATGTAGAGGCTGCTGTAGGTCAGACAGGTGCCACGAGCTCCCATTCATAACATGAAGAAAAGGAAAACGCAAAGCGGAAGTGTTCCCAAAAATGTCAAATTAAACCAGTTTCTACTCTGCTTTATGAATGTAGACCTCAAACAGTTAGAGTAAGAAAGGCCAACAAATTCCTGTTAGCCAGCACATGGATACAGTAGCGAAACAAGCTTTGCTTTAAGCAGGAAGAAACCTGCGGCATGACCAGGCTCGGCGTGGGCGGTGATCAGCTTGACAGATAGTAGGAATACATGTATAACAATAAACCAGAGTTGCCTGCAGGAGTGCACAGAAGAAGAGAGAGGGAGGGGACAAAGAGCAAAGACACAGCATATTAATAGACACTGGTAACAAAACTGTGCTGATAGCTCCAGGCTCCACCTCCCAGTCTACTTTTCAAAACTCAAGGAAGTGTAATTAAGGCAAAGTGCTAATGTGATATGAGACTTACAAATGCTAGCAATTGGTAATGCTGTGGGAAACGTGATCACTTTGATACTAATAGCACCCTTGCTGCACCTCGAATTGCAGTAATCTAAAAAGTAACAAGTGCACCGTTATTTGTTTCTACATTCCTACTTAGGACTTATGTTACTTATTTTTCATGGGAATGAGGGTGGGTGGCGTCTAGTGAGAGAGTTTAGGTTTACACATAAAAGAAGCCATAATTACAAAATAATTGGGAGCTGTCCATCCATTTTCTTCTCATTATTCGGGGGTCACAGTGTGCCTGGAGTCAGTGTATCTGATATCCCTGTGTTGGTGTTGTTTCTGCATCACCATAATAATGTCGGTCCAGGATCAACATTGCAATTGACCAGCCATGCTGTTGTTGTCATACCTTTGCAATGTGAGGGAGAAGGAAAGAAATGCTAAATGAATGCTCAGACAATGTGATTGGTCAGTTGCAATTCTGATCCTGGACCACAAGTGTTATGACGGTTCGGGAACAACACCAACACAACAATATCAGATCGTGTCCAGGAGCCTATTCCAGCAATCATAGGCACAAAATGGGATGCACTCTAGACAGGTCATCAGTCATCCTAACATGCATGTCTTTAGACTGTGGGAGGGAGCAGTAGCAGGTGTAGGGAGAACATGCACACTCCACCAGCTGGCTAACCAACAACCTTCTTGCTGTGCTAACCCCTGCACCGCTATTCAAACCAATGTAGGAGCCAGTGTCAGAATATTTGAAACCACAGTCTTTTATGCTTATTAGTTACTTTCTCAAGACCTCTAAAGGAAAGTTGTATGATTTTCTTTTGGCAAGGCAATGTCAAAAGATTACTAAAGACATCTTTAACAGCAGAAACGTGTTGAATAAGCACGAGTAGAAAGCTTAATATCCGTCTCCTTTATTTCCCCAGGATTTTTCTTCTTCTTATCAGTGCTGCTCACTGACCCTCTCCATGACATCATGAGCGACGTAGACGAAGCGATGGGCACGCAATCAGAAGGCTCTTCCATTGGGGAAGCAGCTTCTGGAAGACCGGAAAGTGGGCTTGAGGAGGAGGTAGAAGATGAAGATGAGGACCTCTACTACATTCCTCCGAGAAGACCTTCGCTTGACCTGGGACCCAGTCCAATGGACACAACCCACTGGTATGGAGAAATGTTTGACTTGCAACCCCTTCCTGTGCTTCTCTCACTCTAACACTGTGTTTTTGTAGTGAAAATGCTTTTTAAGTATTGTTAAGTGAGTAAAATTTATGCCGACCTACGCTGTGACTGTCTGTAATTTCTTAGGTTACATTACATAAAAATAAGCATCACTCAGTTTGCAGTGGGATTTCCGGTCTTGATGTCTTCAGCTTCAGCTTGGTTTTTTTTTTGGGTTGTTACATGTACAACGTTACATGTTACACATGTACATACGTAATTTATGCATCCATCTTTGTTTTCTTTTCTACGCATATTTAAGTTGAAGATGTCAAACTATGTCTTTGAACTTTTGGTTTACTACCAGTGCATAAATACTCAATTACATTCAGAAATGATTAAAAACCAGACTAGTTACATGAAACTGTTAATCAATTAGTTATCAGCACAGGCTAAAGACAGGAAAATTGAACGCATCATTAATAGTGAGAATTTCACTGGGTTATTGACCGGTCACACTACTAAGTGGTTGTGATTCTGCTGACAGGGGATTTTCCCCTCATAGTTGAAGTCTGCTGAACTAGAATTTCGGGGCCAAATAGAGCACAGTTTATTTCTACTTTATGCATCAGCACCTGCTCAATAAACTACAGTTTTCTGACATATGTTGAAAAATATTTGCAGACAGTGAAGTTAAACTGGAAATATTGGAAACTCCAGTTGTTCTTGATTGCGTCATTGCTTGGCTGTTTTTGTGCGCAGGTGGGATTTTCAGTCTGCAACTTTGGCTGTCTTTTTGCTACATCACATATGCTGAGTCTTAGTAGAGTCACTCCAGTGAAGGAATGCCCTTCCATCATGCATCATAATTGCTCAATATCCTCAGTTTGAATAACTTAGACTTTTCTAGATACGTGAGAAAAATCACAGACTGGGCTATTTTGCATGATGTCTGGAAATTTACTTGCCGTGTGGTCACTAAGTAACTAAAAGAACTGTCATTCTACCATTCCTTCTTTTTTAGGTATTACGTGGACCAGGCCTTGTCTCCAGCTCAGAGCTACAGCACAATGACAAGCGAAGAGTCAGACAAAATGGAAGAAGACGACACATCTTCCACAAGGTGCAAACAAGTCATGTCAGTTTTAATCAGAAAGCAATTTTTTTAAGGGGGAAAAAAACAAAAACACTAAGTTGAACCAAAGTACTTTCCAGTTAAAGAAGATGGATTAATAGTCCAAGCAACCTATCCAAAAAATACACAAGCTTTTCATTAAGAATATTCAGAGGGGACCAAATCTGTCTCTGTTAAATTAATTCCTGGAAAGAGAGTGAAACACTTCATTTAAACACAGCTTTGTCTCCCTGTTTTTAGTGTCCGCCGACAGAGAGCAGATTCGTACTCCAGCTGTTACTCCGTTGACAGTGACGACTGTGAAAAGAAGATTCGCAAGTAAGAAACTTGCACATGTTACTGTGTGTGGCTTTTTCCAGTATTGTCACTAAAATATTTTGCCACATTTTCACTGTGACGTCACTAGGGCCAGGAGCAAAGAGGATGTCCCTGAATCTTCTGACACAAACAAGTTAATCGAAAACATAAGTGAGAAAAGGCATCCATCTCTAACAATTCCTTTCACTTTTAAGGTCAGTCACTGTTTTTTTTTTTGCCTTTGTCCATTTTTTGTTAAAGATAAAAACAAGCACTATATAGACATAGTTATATTTGACTGCTGTTTTGGGTTTAGGCTATCTCAAAAACCCTTGGAAAGCTGTCAGAGTTTGAACTTATGGGATTCCAAAGGAAGCTTTGGAAGTATTACCCGCAGTCGTTCAACACTCCTCCACAAAACACGGACCTAGTGGACCTGGTCGACCGCTTACTCGAGTGTTACAGCCTTGAAAATTCATTCCAGATCACCAAAACCGTACTGGCTGAGATGGGGAAAAAGAAGCTGGTTGAATATGTCGATACTTTGTGCCTTAGAAGTAAGTGCCCTTGAGTATGCCTTAATGTCTTGTTTTGGCTGCTAATTTAACCTTAATGAAAGCAATGATGACACATCTGCACAAACTTCTTCATGTATGCACATTTTATTTTCTTTATTTTTTTCAGATGAAGTACGCTACGAATTAGCCGAGTGTCTGAAGCAGAAATACGGTGAATGTGAGGATTATGGTGGTGAGAAGAGGCCCTTTGACGATGTTCATACTACTCTCAAAATTGTTTCCACGTGTGATAATGGCCCCAATATCGAACACGAGGTCATGAAAATAGGAAAGCTGGACAGCAACCAGGAAGCACCCAAGGAGATTTCTACTGCAGATATTTTAACTCCTAACTATCTGGAGACCTCAAGTTCAAGGTTTATATTGCTCACTGGAGTGGCAGGATCAGGGAAGTCTATGGCAGTCAGAAGGTTAGTCCTCGATTGGATTGAAGAACGAGCACACGAGCACGTGACTTTCTTGTTTCCTTTGCCATTCAGAGAACTCAAACAGTTTGAGGGCGAAAAACTTTCCTTGGTAGGCTTAGTTAAAAAACTCTACCCGGCAACAGAAAAACTGAGAGATGGGGATTACAGGTGCGACGAATGCCAAATGATGTTTGTCTTAGACGGACTGGATGAGTACCACTGGAAGATTGACTTTGAAAACACAGAGCTTATGACTGACCCCACAGATACCAGAAATCTGAACGTCATCGTGGTCAACCTCATGAGAGCGAGGCTGCTTTACCGCGGCCTGTTCTTGGTTACTACTCGGCCATATGTACACGCCTGCGTCCCATGGGATATGCACTACAATGAGATAGAAGTACTTGGTTTCCGTGACACTCAACGGGACGAGTACTTTCAGAAGAGGTTTAAGGACTCAAACCAAGCAGCTCGAGTTATTGATTATATCAATTCTACCAAAACCCTCCGTATCATGTGCCACCTGCCCTTGTTCTGCTCTATAGTGGCCGATGAGTGCCAGCACGTATTTAAAGAAAAGGGCACACACGCAGAGCTGCCAAACAGCATCACCTACATGTACACAAAGCTGCTGTTTGCACTCCTGCGTCAGAATCGCAAATGGAGAGCTCCAGAAAACAGCGTCGATAAAGAGAGAGACTTTCTTATTAAACTTGGAAAGCTGGCCTTCTCGATGCTGGAACGCGGCCAGTACAAGATAACACAGACTAACTGGAAAGAAAATGGCATCAACGATCCGGAGGCAGTGCCCTACACAGGCCTGTGCACGCAGTATGTCACAAAGCCATACGTGCTGGTCAACGAGAATGTCTTGAGCTTTATCCACCCCACCATGCAGGAGTACCTGGCTGCTCTTTATGCAATGCTCACCTTCGCAAATCTCGGGAAGAACGTTTTCGAGGAGAAACCGAAAAATAAAGTTAAGGGGATGTTCAGGGGGCCCACACCCTCGGAGATGTACAAGAACGCTGTGGACAGGAGTCTGCAGTGCGAGGACGGCAGATTGGACATTTTTCTGCGTTTCCTGTTTGGAATGACACTTAAAACCAACCAGGAACTTCTGCAGCCCTTCTTCACCTCTCCCTTAAAGTGGCCAACTGCCACTGGAGATGCTGCTGCTCTCATCAGGAAGAGAATGAAAGACAGTCAGAATCCTGAGAGGAATAGAAACTTGCACTGCTGCCTGAAGGAGCTCGGGTCACAATCACTGGGCTCAGTGTCCAGTTTAACTGACTGTTAAATGCTGATGACTGCGTAGAATTATTCATGTCCAAGTCTTCAATGAATTCAAAAAGCTGGCTGCACAGTGAGCTACAGTCTCTCTACATTATGACAACGTGATCAGTGTTCAGCCAACGTAAACACTATCGAGTTTAAGGGAGCTAAACTAAGGGTACAAATGCTTATTTTTAGACTTTTAAAATCGTCAGACATAACAAGGATGTGTAAAGCGAAGATTTTAAAGTGATGTTTGTTTTAGAAAAGGTGTGAGATTAAGGTGCCTTATATTGGAAGTTTGGGGTTTTTGTGTTTTTGTTTTATTTTACATAGTGCATCTAGGATCAAAGATTCTTGATAATGTGTAAATTCTTTTGTTAAGTGTGGGGTTGTGTTGCTGCTGTTGCTGTGCCTGAAATGTGTTAGTCTATAAAAAATAATCTACCTTCTAAAATCTGCTTAAAAAATAAGGATCAATATTATAATAAAAGTGTCTGACTAATGCTTTTACTCTGAGTTCATTCTAACTGCTTGTTGACCTCTTGCATTATTTAGTTATTCATGCAGTCGTTACGCTTTTATTGTGATTACATTTTTTTTTTGTTTTTAGACAAACGTGAACATATAACCGTAATGTGAAGTATGATCAAGGAGAAAAAAAAGAAAAGTGTTCTGAAAGAAGGAAAGAGGCAAAAAGCAGACAAGAAGGGGAGATGAACAGCCAAAGAGCAAAAGATACACTGCCTTGCTAGAAAAACAAAGATCACAGACTCTAATATTTCACTGGACCGCCTTTAGCTTTGATTACAGCACGCATTCACTGTGGCATTGTGTCAATAAGCTTCTGCGGTGGATTTATTTCCATCCAGTGTTGCATTAATTTTTCACCGTGCGTTAACGATGTTAGAGTCTGACCATTCTCCAGCACATCCCAAAGATTCTCAATGGGGTTATGGTCTGGACTCTGGTGGCCAATCCGTGTGTGAAAATGTGTCATCCTCCCAGAACCACTCTTTCACCATTTAAGCCCGATGATTCCTGGCATTGTTATCTGGGAATATGCCCGGGCCATCAGGGAAGGAAAAATCCATTGATGGAATAACCTGGTCATTCAGTATAGTCAGCTCACCTCATTCTTGGAGCACATACTGTTGCTGAACCTAGATCTGACCAACTGCAGCAACCGCAGATCATAGTACTGCCCTCACAGGCTTGTACAGTAGACACTAGGTATTATGGGTGCATCACTTCATCTGCTTTTCTTCTTACCCTGATGCGCTCATCACTCTGGAACAGGCTAAATCTGGACTCGGACCACATGACCTTCTTCCATTGTTCCAGAGTCCAATCTTTATGCTCCCTTGAAAATTGAAGCCTTTTTTTCCGGTTTGCCTTACTGATTAGTGGTTTTCTTATGGCTACAGAGCTGTTCAGACTCAATCTCTTAAGTTCCCTTCGCATTGTGCGTGTGTAAATGCTCTTACTTTCACTATTAAACATAGCCCTGAGTTCTACTGTAGTTTTTCTTTGATGTGATTTCACCAAATGTCTAAGTGAGCGCTGATCACGATCATTCAGGGGGTTTTCTGGCCACATTTCTTCCTCGAAGACGATGGGCCCCCAATATACTTCCACTTTTTAATAACACGTTGGACAGTTCTTAACCCAGTTTTAGCAATTTCTGCAATCTCCTTAGATGTTTGCCAATGACTTGACCCTTCTCAAACACACTAACATCTTTTCCACAACCACGACGTGTGTCTTTCGACATGTCATTAAGGAGTTCTTCTATAGCTTAAACTACATAACTAAAAAGAATATGGACTCCTGTAGCTTTAATCACATTTCTCATGAATCTGCTTCAGATATCAATATAAAGACCCGGTGATATTTGATAACTAGTTTTAACTCAAGAACAAAATCAATGTTAAGTAAAACTCTTTTTTTATTGTTTTTTTTTTTCCTTCAAATCAAATTAAATGAGCTGCTATTTATCAATAGAAATTACATCTGCTTTCAAGCATAAATCTAAAAAAGATTAAACACAACTTAGACATTGGCATGTTGACTGCGTCTACAAAACTAAATCTAGTCCCCAACAAAACAAGGTTGAGGAAGAAAGCTGCTTTGCTGACCTCTGCTGCACAGATGGTGGAAATGCTTACTCAGATATTAGGAATAGTGAGCAGTTGGCTTATTTCAAACATCTAAGTGTGAATAACAGTAACTCTCAAGGAAAACATGGTTATTAATTTAAAAGTATCTAAATTTAATTTTCACTATATTTTTTTTCAGCAAGTACAGGAACCGTACACAGGCATAGAAAACAGTTTGCTGACACAACATTCAACACATTCACTGTGTGGTACAGTCGTCTAAATGACTGTAAGGTGGGTAAGTGTAGTTACAACTGGACCACAACACTGCTACATCAGATGGCGCCTCTGTATGTTTGTCAGATTGATATAAAGGAGAGCATTCAGCAGCTACTTGCTTTACCTTTGAGCGTAACTGGAGTTTAGGTTTTGAACCAACCAGGGCCCTGTGCTTCGTACGTCGCTTACTACATCCAAGATCAAATGAAACATCCAAGACCAAATCATCGCGCTAACTCTGAGCTCGCTATTCCGGTTCCCCGAACACACCTGTTGTTGACGATTAGTATAGCTGGATGAAGTAATGTGAGATCACTGGGTGGCCCAACAGGGGCTACCATCGATAGTAAAAACATTGATCGGCAACCCTTTGATTGGTCGGCGAAAATGTCGAAGGAGCGCGCTCGGTATTTTTCGGCAGCAGAGCAAGAACTCTTGAGTGAGGGATTTCAGGAGTTTCAGAGTTTAATTAAAACGCAAGGGAACACTGCAAAGGCTGCAAAAGCAAAGAGAGAGGGCTGGCAGAAAGTTGCTGACAAATCAAACTCGTAAGTAATTCAATAATAATAATAATAATGGAGTGGATTTGTATAGCGCTTTTCAAGGCACCCAAAGCGCTTTACAATGCCACTATTCATTCACTCTCACATTCACACACTGGTGGAGGCAGCTACGGTTGTAGCCACAGCTGCCCTGGGGCAGACTGACAGAAGCCAGGCTGCCATATTGCGCCATCGGCCCCTCTGGCCAACACCAGTAGGCGGTAGGGTAGATTTATCATATCACACCATATTATCCAATATTATATTACATTATATTATATTATAATATGTTATATTATATCCCCTTTCACATTAGAGCCACAACAGGACCCACTAGAACATGGGAACAAGTAAAAGTGAAATATAAGAATATTCTACAGAATGGTAATATTTATCACTTATATTGCTTGTCGTCTCTTGGAAAGAGACCCTGGAATACTCTGTTTGTTTGTTCATAACAGCAACCAAGAAAAGGGCAGAGCAACAAAAGACAGGTGGTGGTCCTGCACCCCTTCGTCAACAAGTTGGTTAAGTGAATAATACCCTCACGGGAAAATCGATATCTCTCTATGAGCACACTGTCGCGCTGAGCTAAAGGATCCTGTCTGTCCCGCAATATACGCTGGATTCTGAGGACTCTCCTTATCAATCTTGCACCTTCCGCAATGGGTTGCTCGCGTAAACGGACAGGACATGGCTGCGACAGGCTTCCCAAATCCACCTTCGCTTTTATAGCCGTGGTCTCTCATCTTGATTACACGAAGTAATTTACAATTGCTACTCTGAAATATGAATTACATCTGTAATAATCACATACATGTAATAGAATGTTAATAGTACATTTCCCTTTTTTAGGAAATGACCTGTATGTATCTGTGTGACATCAATAAAAGGATCAAGTGCTGCATTATCTTTAGTTACACTGATGTTATTTATTTATGGTGAAACAGTGGTGGAATATCGCTGTTGCTTTCGTATGAATGACGCGGACATACCTGCGTGGCCGCGATCTAATCCTGTTTACATAAAGTAAACCTGCTCCCCAGCAGGTTTACGCTTACGGCTCTGTTGCTATGACAGCAAGTCCCGGATGGGCTTCGGGGAACCGAACGATCCAGGATCACGCGAAATCGTCAACAATCAAATCCAGCTAACTCACTTAGCGCGGTACGAAGAACAGGCCCCAGCTCTTCAGCAGAGTTCATCCACAAGTTGCCAAACAAAAGTATTACATGAAAATGCTGACATGCAATGTTGACTCTTGACAGACATGACTTATATCACAAGGCAGAGGACAGAAAATCAAGATCTTTTACACAGTTGTCATTTACTATCTTCAGTCATTCACGTGTTGATATTAATTTAATGTGTTTTTGGGCCACTCCCACAGCATTTGTCACAACGCACGTGAAGGTGGATTTGAGGTCCTCGGATGTGATGTTCTTCAACAGCAAACTCCTCTGAAGGATTGCACCCTCCTCTAGAGTGGATCTAATGAAAACACAGCCATTACAGCCCAGCTACAGACTGTTTTAATTGTTTTAATTTAATGTACACTTCCACTGTAATTGTAACAAAGATACTCACTCATTAGATTCTCTTATCCTGTCGCTGCTGGGGGCGTCTTCGGGGAAGGTGTCATTGACAAGCCAGTAGATTAGAGTCATATCGTCCTCACAGTTTACAAACGCATCACAGTGAAGCACCAGCGGTGCACCTAGGAGGCAGAACACATCCATACATTGAAGAAAGGTTTCACAACTACACAGCCTGTCCCATCAAAAGAGGCTTGATGCGTTACCTGGATGAGTTTTTATTTGGACAAACCCTGGTCCAATTATCTCTGGAGATTCATCTTCAGAAACTGCAAAACATTCTAAGGTTAAAAATCTTACTACACAAAAAAAAAAAAAACTTTTTTCTATTACATAACTATTTTGTACCTGGAAATCCATCTACGAGCAGCAGACACAGAGATCCCAGAACTGTTAGAGAGACAAAGCGTTCACCAGCGAATATAATGCAAAGAAAAACAAACCGTTTGGTATCATAATAAGTCCTTACCTTTCACAGCAGATGAGAGCTTCATATCGATTCCTCGAGTCTTTTGCTGCTGACCAGTGTTTCAGATTACTGTATATATATGTATGCGGGCACACACACGCACTTAACTCAACTTCCCTTTTCACCCACACAGTACAAATGAGATGTGCTGACTAATTCTTTGTGACATTATGGAGGGTTGTGAATGCTACCTCGCAGACATATGGACAAAACACACATGATCGAAGTGACATTTATTAATCGGTCTGGATCAAAACAAAATGATCATATTTTGGTCTGGTTACACCCAGTCCTTTTATCATTTAAGCTGGTGGTGAGGTGCACAAATGGGCCCTAAAACAACTGCTTTATGCATTTAGTCTGACAGGTACCCACAAAAAGATTACCAACCATTCTCTTCCAGAAATTTCAGGATGGAAGATAATGCACATACCACGTGAAAATAAGACCGTCCCCATCTGCATGCTCACCGGTTAAAGGATCATTCTGGGATATTTTTCATCTTAAATTTAATTTGAATACTTTTGATGGATTTTAGTTCAGTTACATTATAACTTTGAATTGTTTATTTCTCTCCACACACAGTTTTGACTTAAATTTGCCTCCCTTATCATCATCTCTGCTACACCAAGACAATGCAAGGGAATTTAACTTAGCACTCACATATGCTGAGACACTGGATAAAGGTCAAACCAAAATGACTCTGTTACTACTTGGCTAAAGATTGGTGTTTCCCTAAAAGAGGACATCATGGATTCCAGTAACACTAGAATTTCCATCGTAAATGTAGGAGGTACCGTTCTTACCAATATGAGTAGTACTTTCTGACATATGATTACAACTTGGCTCCACGAGGCATATGACAGGCCCTTATGAAACTGGTGCCACTTGTGGTCAAAATACGTGACCGATGTGAAGCAGGAATTGCAACTAAAGCAGATGCGAAACTAATGTCTGTTAATATAGTGTTCATATATTTAGGAGTCCAGAGGAAATACTTATTACTCATGTTTGATAACCATCAGACACAAGGATGACACATTCCAGTATGATCCTTTAACCTTTTAACACTTAAGACATAAATTAGTAAAAAAAAAAAAAACCCTCTAATGATTTCAAAAACCGCTTTACTAGGCCATGAGATACAGACCAATCAAATCCTGGGAAAATGAGACACACATCCAATTTTAGGTTACTAAGAAAATTCAAATAAACTGCAAATACAGATATGTGCCTATAAATATGTACAAAAAGTATAGACACTTTTTTTTTTTTTTTTAAATTGGTGTTTTAGTTCAATGTTAGGCCCTCAGTCTTTTTGAGCCAGTGCATAATCTTCTCCACATGGTATGCGTGTCCGTTTCTGCCGGTTTTTGCCGGCTACTCCAGACCCAGGACGTAGTTGATACCTTGCACAAATCCAATAATAACAGGTTGCCAGGCCACCAAGTACCGAAGCCAGTCTAAAAGTTGTCCGTACATGACGTGCGGTCTTTCCCAGCTAGAATAGAAATGGTTAAGGAAATAACCCTTGACAACAATCAGAAATGATAAATAAATGGAGAACAAGAGGTCAACATGTAACCACAGTGATAACGCAAGGAAGCAGAAATCTTTATTAGCTCCTGAGAAATCATTAATTATATATAACATGTATTTGTCAGTTATATAAAGTGTTTTTCCAACCCACAAAAAGGAACAGGAACCTCGTATACAATTTATGCTTTGCTTTTGTTTGTTTGAAATAGCCTGTACTTAGCAGTCTGGAAAACACACACACACACACACACACACACACACACACACACACACACACACACACACACACACACACACACACACACACACACACACACACACACACACACACACACACACACACACACACACACACACACACACACACACACACACACACACACACACACACACACACACACTGTGACTTGGCATAATTAGGTTTCAGTGCTTTGTCAGATCTCATCTGTCATACTTAGTTTTGGACTTAAAAGTAAATTCAAAATCTTCACAGGGTCTGTTTTTGTCAGCATTTTTATGCAGAAAGTTATTATTTCATTAGAATCTTTGAAATTACAACTAATTCAGGAATCATTCAATATTTAGTTTAAAAAAAAATGTAACTAATGCAGACAAAATCCCAGAATAAAAAGGATACGGGTTACTGAACATCCTCTTCAGATCCACCTTCTCTTTGCAGTACGGACACATCTGCTTCTTCCCGACGATACACCATCCTCTTATGCAGAATTCATGGAACCTGGATTTGGAGTTAAGGCTCAAATACTTAATACTCGGAGATCTTTGAACATTCATCCAACATTAATGCTCTAATACCAGTCAAAAGGACAACATTCATCTGATACTAAATTATTTATACAAAACAATAGTACAATTTAAGGACAAAGGATAATTTCCTGCGCTAGTTTAACTACAGATAGCACTGCACTGTAGGGCGAGACACTTGTACTGCACTATTAATTAATAATTACATTTCACTTAGCAAATATTTGTTGTTTTTTGTTTTTTTATCTAAACCTGGTGTTGCTTTTATGTGTAATAAAAGAATAATCTTCAGGTGTGGATAATGCATTTTTGATCACATCTTTTTGTAAGGAAATAAGATAGAGGTAAATTTTAAACAGCATTTTAAATAGAAAGTTGATTTCCTATAAAGAATACATCAAGGAACGTGTCAAACTTGATCCAAAACAAACAAACAAAACAAAAATCGTGAAATGGCACTGTGTATCATTTACAACACACAACAGATCCTTGGGGAAGTAACAGAGACATCAACAGTCTGGCATAAAGGTCAGGTAAACCCTGGCAATTCCTCTTTAAGCTGTTAATTTGAGTACACAGTGTAGTTCCATGCCAACCCACGACATACCTTTTATACCAACAGAATTCTCCATCACGCACCTGAACTTCTCTTTCAGCGGTAACCATTAAAGGCACGAAAATGTGTCAGTAAATGTCACAGGAAGGATACACATGGTTGCAAGATAATCGATATGTGTTCTCAATGATCCCTTCCTCACTGACATCGACAAGGATGGGCTGACCGCACACAGCACAGATGTTGTCTGAGAGGTGTTTGGTTGGCATGCCAGATGCACTGTAATACTGCGGGAGGGAAAAGCTACATTAAATTTTAGGTTACAGCCAGGAGAAAATATACAGTTTTAAATTTGCGCATTTACCCCAATGGTTGAAGCCATGAAGTCCGCACACATCTCTGCAAAGTCCCTTCCCAGGACCCCGTAGTACAGTCCATAGAAGAGAAGTGAAACACCAAAGTCCATGGCATCCTCTGGACTTATCCTGGACAGAGAACACAGTACTGAAATCATCTGACTGATAATGTTGTTATTCAACCTGAAGTTCAGTTTGCTCCATAAGACGGGCAAATGCTTTACATTTTGCATGAAAGACTAGACTATAAAATTTCAATTTTCTGTTTTACTGTGGCTTTTTTCCCCTCTGTTTAAAAATAAATAAATAAATCACTATATTTCACCAAGCTAAAATTAAAAATTGTTAGAAATCTATCCTTTTATGATGATCCCAGAACATCAAACCATAAACAGTGATAACAGTGAAACAGAGCAGACAAAATATGACGTTTTCAAACTGAAAATTACATTTTATGAAAGCACTGTACTATAAAACGAATCAACTGACAGTTGTAATTCACCTTTTTATACATAAAGTGTCGGGAATAATTATTTGATCCCCGGTTTAAGTTGCTCACAAAGAAATGAACAGTCACTAATTCTTATGGTAGTATTTTTATTTTAATGGAGAGGACAGAGTATAAACCAAAAACAAAAATGCACTACCTTAAAAGTAAACTGGCCTCAGCCACTGAGTCTGTCACTGAGTGAAATGAGTATTTGATCCTCATGCAAAGCATGAAGGTGAAGCCTCCAGATAGTAAGTCAGTGTCTGTAATTGATTGACTAATCTGTGTGGAACATGGGCACAGTGTCAATCTGTGGGAGCCAGAATTCTGCCTGCGTGGTACAGGACCAAATACTTATTGCACTCAAGGACAAATCAATGTATAACTTTTGTAATGTGTGTTTTAATGGTTTTTGGTGCTCATTCAGTCTCAATTACAAAAAAATGAACAAACTCAGGAAGGGCTCAAATAATTATTTCCCCCACTGCACACGTGAGGCCTGTTAAAAAAGGCAGATTTAATGAAAGAGAGATTTTGAATGGTAAAATCATCATCAAAGTAGTCAGTCAAGTAAACAGATACTTTTCACTAAAGCTTCTCCTTGTAATACTCTCAGCTCTCAGTTACGCTGGAAAAAAAATTTAATCGCAGTGTGTGCAACATCAAGTACTTTACTTCATAAATTAGCAAAAAACCAAATCACATAGATGGACAAGTACGAAGGAGGAAAGAACTCGTAATATGGAAAACAGCGCCATCTAGTGGCAGCCAAGTGCTAGAGGATGCATCCAACCTATCACAGAACCTCAGAATGTGTTTCACTGAAAAAAATATTTCTATAGTCTCCCAATTGAAGGGTTTTAATTGCAGTAGATTGACATTCACTGACATTTTTAAAAAATTGAACTAATGTGCAATACATACCTGAATATTAGGTTAATACCAAAAAGTGTAAACATGACGACAGTGTAGCCAACTATTCCCGTGGCATAGCTGATTTTATACAGGAGGAGGAACCACTTGTACACCAACCTACACAAACAAAAAAGTTGAATCAGAATATATCAGGAAATTTTCCTGACAATTCTGTTCCCACACAGAGAGAGGAATGGGTATATTTACAGGAACGTGTGAGTGTAAACAATGGCTTTACCTCGGTGTGGTGCAGGCCAGTGGCTTACGGGTAGCACGGAAGGAAATGTACGCTGTGATTACAGAGAAGATAAACCACGTGGTCAGGAACCTCCACCAGTGAAGTTTGGTAGTAAAGTAGAGAGGAACTACCCACATCTGGAACAAAGTCACCAACTACAAGACAGCAAAGTGTGTGCGTTAGAATATTCATGCAGTCCTGACTACCATCAGACAGTGCAAACACAAAAACATATAACTTCAAATTTTTGATGATGTGGAAGAAAATAAGAAATTACAGGATCTCTCTTTGAGAAAACAGGTTTAACTGGAATTATGTATGACAACTAAGAAACCATAAAAACCACAGCATTTACTGTACACTTTCACTTCCCATTCTCTCTCACACACACACACACACACACACACAAACACACACACACACACACACACACACACACACAAAACTGTGTTAATTCAAACTGAACAATTGCCAAATTATCAGTGTTTCTTTTGTGCCTTACATTGTATGACTTTGGATGCCTCTGTTTCCACTGCACAAGGACTAGTTGGGCGACAACCAGGGTAACAATGAGGATCAGCACCATCTCTGCGTGCATGGCCTCATGGCCTTTGTGTTTGGCATGCATTCTTGCATGCTCCATCCTGTGGAAAAACACAAACTTAATTCAGCAACTGGCAAGCCTGATTAGACTGTGATGCCTTAAACAAAACTTGAATTAATGCGTAAAAGCTGTTCCAAGATCAACTCTACATCTTCAAGTACAAAACATTTTGTTATACAGATTAGTCAACCCCTTGATATGGGTCAGCAGATGGATGAGAGTATAATGTCCAATATCTTTTTTTTTTTAAAGAGTGCAAAAGATATCCAAAAAAAGAGGGATGAGAAATTTAGAAATGGTGTCCTGATAGTTTGTTCAAAAGATAAATTACACCTCTGACTGCACTGTGTACAACAGTCTCAGCACTGTCTGTAGCAGTGTATGCATCACGGCTAACCAGATAGTCATGCTGAGTCAAGCAGCATTATTACATTATGCTGCTTCTCTTTTCAACACAACTATAAGACATTGTATGGATAAAAGAAGAAGTCACTCGGATGAGTGACGAAACGTTTCTCCCACGAAACGCTACGTCCAGATGAACAGAATCAACTTTTGGAGATATGGGTAAAAATATTTGCAATCAATATCTGATTTTTCAATCCCTTAAAATATAATAATAATAATAATAATAATAATAATAATAATAATAATAATAATGGCCAAAGAATCCAGAATCATATTAGGAAAATGTATACATGCATGGCAAAGACACTAACCTCCACTTCTCTTCTGGTGAAAGCTTGGACAAATCATACTAAAGAAAGAGAGAGAAAAATAAGTAACAAATTATCAAACTAAAAGCTTGCATGAAATTACATCCTTCTTTTTTTAAATTGGGACATATGATAGTGTGCACACTGATCACAGAATCGTTTTAAAACTCCTATAAAACAAGTCAATCCCACCAAACTGCAGCATTTGCTTCACCTTTTACACAGTTGGCTCCAAACCCCAAGATCTTACGCTGCATACTAATTACAGAGCAGCTAAAAAATTAAAAAAAAATTTAAAAAAAACTGTAATGGGACTGAAACATTTAGGTTTGGTTGAGCAGCAAGATATAAGGCAATTGCATCCTGAAATATCTATATTTAAACAACAAGAACACTGGCATGATTAACCGGTAGTCCCTCCCATGTTGTTGAGCTTGTTAAGCTACTATCCCTGTATTCAAAACAAAGAACTGTTGATGACTCCTCTATTTATCATCTGCTAAATATGGTATATGAATAACAGACACAAATACACATTTAAGGGCTCACATCCATATAGTACGATGTTCCTTGTAAAAAAAAAAAAAATAATAAAATCAGTTTTTACCTTTTATACCTTGTTACCATGAAAACAACACATTTTAGGTATACCTGCCAATCATTAGCGTCATTGCATTTTACTCACTTAACAGATTAGCTCATCTACGTGTTGTTTTTCACTGCACATACTAAGATGTAATACAAAAATAGGTCAGTGTGCCACATTAAAGTTCCTACTGAAAGATAGATAGATAGAGTGAACTCATCAGTGACGGATATAAAGACCTCTTTGGGATTTATTTCAGGTTGTGATGCCACTTTTGCATCACAGTAAATGTTCTGCCTCCTACCACCTGCTCTTCACATCTCAGACTTTGAGAGCTTTTATCACGGACTCGGTTTACACCGTGACCTTATTTAGTTTAGCATCTAGCTCGATTAGGTTTGACCAGAATGTTGAAATCCCACAGGAAGTGATGTAGTCTTTTCTTCTGTCTGACTTGTCGCGGCTAATGCATTTGGTGACCTTTGACCCCAACAGCCACATCAGCTTTATTTGTAGGGTTATTAATTCAGATGGTCACATATCTCACAGCTCAGATCAAACAATCGCGAGTGCACAAATCTCGTATGAAATACAGTATTTTTTTATAAAAATAAGTAAACTTTGGTGCTACTTTAGTCACATGAAAGTAACTAACAATAATTAGCTTGGCAGTTGGAAAAAGAGTCCTTTTACGCTTGCACTGTCGCTTTGACCAGTGAACAGAACAGAGCATTTTATACACACACCTCTGCTCAGTAAAATATGGCTAACAAGCAGTTAACAAGCAGCTAGCTACTTACCGGAGTCTAAGCCCAGGAGTAGCAGTTGGGTTAGCAGCAAGTAATACACCACATCATAAATCCGTTTTATTGTCACAATACCTCAGAACGGTCCGTTATTCTCACCTGGTTCGGTTCATCGTGATGCTCCAGTCCATGATCGTGCTCAACACCATCAACCTCCACCTCAAACACCCCGGCCATCTTCGGAGTGCTGCTTTATCGTTCCGGGTACATTAGCATTAGCGAAAAACCGGGCACATCCGGTCTTGGATGTTTTTCTTCCTTCAAAATAAAGGGCGGGACATGTTCAGAATTTTTAGCTTAGCCTTTTGTTGTTCCCTCTTGAAGTCATAGTTAATGTTTGAAAGTCTCAGGTCGTCACCGTAAAAATTTTCCCCACATCTACACGGTGTTTTTTGGACGGCGCCCTGTATTTTAACGCTATAATTGTGTAGCAATTTGCTCTGAAGATTAGATAAGATAAGCAAAGATTAAATAAGATAAGAACAGATAATCCCACAAGTTTTTACAGCAGTTAAAAATTCCGTTCAACGCAACATATAACAGACCTGCTTAAATTAGTAGACTAGTATATAGCTTACTGAAATAAAACGGGTACTAAATACTGAAATATGATATGACAAAATAAATGTAATACAATTGTTTAAAAAAAAGATAATTAAAAAATAGAAATCAAAATTAATAGAACAAAGCTACCCAAGTAAATGTATAAAAAATATGCACAGTCCAAAGACATGCAGTTAGTGGTGGATAGGTTAATTGGAAACTATAAATTGCCCATAGTTGTACCCTGCTTCTCGCCCTGAGACAGCTGGCTCCAGCCCCCCTGTATGGATGCATATATACAAATACTCCTCTGTCACACACAATTCTCTGCACGTACTCCTTCACTACATTCATGAATCTTCTATGTGGTCTTTCTCTTCTCTTGAATGGTAGGTCCATCTTCAACATCCGTCCACTGCACATGTGCAAACCACCTCAACCTTGCCTCTCCAAAAAGTTGAACCTGAGCTGTCCCTCTGACAAACTCATTTAAAATCGTGTCAATACTAGTGATGTGCGATACCACTGATTTCCTTTCCGATCTGATACCAAGTAAAATTCAGGGTGGTATCGGCGATACTGATCCGATACCCATACTCTGTACAAAAACTTAATCTTTCATTGCATTTCATAATACAATATATAATTGTATTATGTAATTGTAATAAGAACATAACCATATTGCTTCATAATGATTAGAGGACATCAGACAACTTGTTTTTATTGCTTAATAATGCAGAATAATCATATAGAAATAAAAAAAAAACTGACGTTGTGCGCTATTTGAGCATGTTGCCTGCCTGCAGCACTAAAGGACTCTGCGAGAGACGTCTGTCTCGCCCTAGCAGCACCTGTCCCTGTCGTCCTCTTCAGTTCGCCTCAACATAAGCTTATCATATTCTGTGATGTGATTTACTCCGAGGTGTTTGACGACGTCAGTGGTGTTGCCACAACAACGTGTCCACACAGGAGTCTGTTTGCGCTCAGCCATTGTTGTGAGTGTGCACGCCAGGGGCGGCCACACATTTATACAGCCGTATTCCGCATATGACTATGAAAGGCAGATGTAGATTTCCTAGAGCTATGCTTGTGGCACATATAAATATGAAATTCGGTGTTACAACTTGTTTCTGGTTTTCAAGACGTTTATAAACACGTCGCCAAACTGCACGGACGAGCCAGTCCTGTTGTAGAAACATAATTGCATGTTCTACTGTTGCATCCCGCCAGATTTTTGGTCCGGAAAGAGGTAACCGGAAAACGTAAAAGGACGAACGTGATTGGTTTAGAAGCCTATTAGTCTCGTGTGATTGGCTGAGCGACTGACACACTTTGGTGTAACTGACTTCGGGCTCTTTGGCGCGCTCAGTTTGAGATTCTGCTGTGATGCTTGATTGTCCTCACAGGGTTTATAAGCTTGTTGTTAGCTACTTTGCGCCACAGTTTCTTTAGCTCGTTTCCAGCATCCAGCTGAGAAGATACCAACAGCACCTGCTTTCTGAGGAGACCCGCCGCTTCATTTGTCATCATGCATGTTATCAAACGAGGTACTGTAGCTAACTTTAATACTTCCATTATCAAAGAGGCTGATGCAAACCCGGTCACCGGCTTTGGTACAGTCGTGGGAGGGGGAAGCCTTGAAATGTATTTACGTTGCAGTAAATATTAATAGCACAACGAAACATTGCATATTTTGTGTGCATGTGTGTTAAATACACGTTAAAGGTGCTTTTGTTTCTTTGTGTGGTGTTTCCGTCGAAACGCCAAACAAAGACTCCCGAGTTATGAAAGGGCAGAAGAAGCGGACAGAACCGGTTGCTAATTTTCCCCCGGCTTCTTATGTTGTTTTGGTCTTCTTTATTTACATATGTAACATTTGTATTCAAAATAGAAGCAGGACAGCTGAAATTTTAAATTTGTTTTACACCATGTCCACAGGCTTTCCTTCTGTGACAGATGTGTGTGTGGGGAGGGCGCTTTTGGCGTGTTTTTATCATCTGTTTTTTTTGGCGCGCAGCAGCAGCGAGGTGTTGCCTTTTGTTGACACTAAATGGTTGGGCAGCTGATCACTGGGAGCCTCATCTGAGCTAATGAGTAAACTGGGGGAATAAATTGAGCAGGAGAGTCAATTAGACGGTGATATGCGGTGTGTTTAAGACTAAGTTATATTAACTAGCTAGGATACTTTACTTCAGATAAACGACCAAAGGAGTTTGAAGACTACTGAATTAAATTTGTGTTATTTTTGTTTGTTTGGTTTTCAGATGGACGCCCTGAGGCAGTTTCCTTTGATAAAATCACTTCTCGGGTCCAGAAGCTTTGTTATGGACTCAATTGTGACTTTGTGGATCCTGTAAGTTGCTAACACCCCCCCCCCCCCCCCCCCCCAAAAAAAAAGACAGAGAGAGAGAGACAAAGAAAGGTCAGGTGATGAATTAATATAAAAGCTGATATCTTGTGTTTCCGCAGGCCCAGATTACCATGAAGGTGATCCAGGGTTTGTACAGTGGAGTCACCACAGTGGAGCTCGACACTCTGGCAGCAGAGACTGCTGCCACTCTCACAACCAAACACCCAGACTATGCAGTCCTGGCTGCACGCATCGCTGTATCTAACCTGCACAAAGAGACCAAGAAAGTATTCAGTGGTGAGTTTCATTAGTCCTTTATTTATCCAGGTAAAAAATCTCATTGAGATTAGAAATTGGTGGCACGGTGGGGCAGCACTGTTGCCGCACAGCAAGAAGGTCCTGAGTTCAATTCCAACATCAGGCCGGGGTCTTTCTGTGTGGAGTTTGCATGTTCTCCCCGTGTTTGCGTGGGTTCCCATACTCTGACACTTTGATCTTAAGTAGACTGGACCAGTGAAACTACATGATAAATCTAAAAAATGACACGCACAAAAAAGTTCTGGTAGTTCAAAGGACAAAGTCCTATAGTGGAAAGTTTTATGTCATTTAATTATCTTTTTAAAAAATTACTTTGGTGTAGTATGAATAGCAGTAGAGTCTTTATCATTAAGAAACACTGCAAAACTTCTGAAATTATAATTAAAAGTCAAAATCTATGCATTACCATCCAGTGGGCCAGATTAAAATCTTCTCTGGGCCGATTCTGGCCCCTAGGCCTTATGTTTGACACCCCTGCTCTGCACCAACTTCCTGAATTTCTGTGCATTTCATGAAATGTATCTATAGGTATGACTTTACATTGAAATCATAGCACCTGTAGTCTACTATAACACCCCCTGGTGCACATCTTTTGTAGTAACTAATAATGCTGCACACAGGAAGTTGCTTAGCTTTTTAGGAAGACTTAAATAATCAGCACTAATATTGAACTGACATTCCTCTTTGCTTGTGTAGACGTTATGGAAGACCTCTACAACTATATCAACCCTTTAAATAAACGTCACTCTCCTATGATCTCCAAGGAGACGCTGGACATTGTTCTTGAAAACAAGGCTGTAAGTGGGGTTTGATTTTATCCTTTGTTCGTCTCCTCACAGTTAAGGTTTGGTGAAGCTTTTTAACACATTTTCCTCAATTTTTTGCAGCGCCTCAACTCGTCAATCATTTACGACAGAGATTTCTCTTACAACTTCTTCGGGTTTAAGGTAATTTCTCATTTTACCCTACATTTAACATCCTGTCCATTAGACACACATATTACCAGAATACGATACTTTTGCAATGTTTAACATGTTGCATTATGCAGAATATTTTACCAACACTGTGGTTTATCCCGGTTTTTCAGCTGCAAAATATGTCGTCAAAGTTTGTGTCAAAGTTTGTCAGTATCAGTATAGCGCATAACGTCAGTTTTTTTTATTTCTATATGATTATTCTGCATTATTAAGCAATAAAAACAAGTTGTCTGATGTCCTCTAATCATTATGAAGCAATATGGTTATGTTCTTATTACAATTACATAATACAATTATATATTGTATTATGAAATGCAATGAAAGATTAAGTTTTTGTACAGAGTATGGGTATCGGATCAGTATCACCGATACCACCCTGAATTTTACTTGGTATCGGATCGGAAAGGAAATCAGTGGTATCGCACATCACTAGTATTCACCCTTTTTTTTATTCTCTGACCCCTATTGTGCATACACTATGATTATGAATCTAATTTGTGCTTTTTTCTCTAACAGACTCTTGAGAGATCATATTTGTTGAAGATTAATGGCAAAGGTGAGAGTTAAATTCCCTACAACTTATTGATAAGCATGTTTATGGGTGCAGGCCATCAGGGACTAACTATTTAATGTCTTTCTCTGTAGTTGCCGAGCGACCCCAGCACATGCTAATGAGAGTGTCAGTCGGGATTCATAAAGGTGACATTGATGCAGCCATTGAGACCTACAACTTGCTGTCAGAGAAGTGGTTCACTCACGCTTCTCCTACACTGTTCAACGCTGGCACCAACAGGCCCCAGCTGTCCAGGTAAAGAATTTATAATTGAGGGTGCTGATACGCTCTGATACTGTGGGGATTTTTCCACCTAATATACTTTGTTTGGATTTCTGCAGTTGTTTCTTGCTAGCCATGATAGATGACAGCATTGATGGTATTTATGACACACTGAAGCAGTGCGCGCTCATCTCAAAATCAGCTGGAGGTATTGGAGTGGCAGTTAGCTGCATCAGATCTACAGGCAGCTACATCGCTGGGGTGAGTAAAATTTTGACGAGTTGCTTTCATTTATACAAATGTGTTTTGTTTTTTACTTAAAGTGGTGCGTGTTTGTTTTGTTTCTTAAAGACTAATGGCACTTCCAACGGGCTGGTTCCTATGCTTCGTGTGTACAACAACACAGCACGTTATGTTGACCAGGGTGGCAACAAGGTAAAGATGAGATTTTCCCATAAATTATGGAAGATGTGTAACAACAGTGTAAATAAAATGGTGCTAATCGCATGGCTTGGTTTTTGTGTACTTTAGAGGCCTGGGGCGTTCGCTATGTACCTCGAGCCGTGGCATTCTGATGTGTTCGAGTTTTTGGAGTTGAAGAAGAACACGGGTAAAGAAGAGCAGAGGGCGCGGGACCTGTTTTTCGCCTTGTGGATCCCAGACCTTTTTATGAAGCGAGTGGAAACCAATCAGGTGATTACTGGGGGGAACTCCATGCTGGCCAGAGTTGACTTTAGGGTTTTATTTTTTCCTAAATGGTGAACAAATCTTATCCTTCTGCTGTGATTGTAGGACTGGTCTCTGATGTGTCCCAGTGAATGTCCTGGATTGGACGAATGCTGGGGGGAGGAGTTTGAGGAGCTCTACACTCGGTAAGATCAGCACAACAAACTCTGTTCTCAACAAACAGCTTTTTTTTTTTTTTCCCCCAGTGCTAACCTGTCCCAATGATGGTCTTGGTTTTCAGATATGAGAAGGAGGGCAGGGCTAAGCGTGTGGTGAAGGCTCAGCAGCTGTGGTACGCCATCATTGAGTCGCAGACAGAAACTGGTACACCATACATGGTTTACAAGGATGCCTGCAACAGAAAGAGTAATCAGCAAAACCTGGGCACTATCAAATCCAGCAATCTGTGCACAGAGATCGTAGAGTACACGAGCAAAGATGAGGTGAGGGGTAAAAGATGTACTGGTCACAACAAATTTAGCTTTTTGGGACAACTATGTGTATTATTCTGTCAGAACTTGTTTTCAGTTTGGTTTGTTCTCCTAACTCAGGTTGCAGTGTGTAACCTGGCTTCCATCGCCGTCAACATGTACGTTACACCAGAAAAGACCTATGACTTCAAGAAACTTGCATCTGTTACCAAAGTCATTGTCAAGAACCTGAACAAGATTATCGATATAAACTACTACCCAGTGCCTGAGGTATGACTTCCTTTCTGGTGTTGCAGCCATGCAGCTGGGTTCCATAAGCTCTATGTAAACATAACTTCTCTGTCCCTCTTTTCAGGCTGAAAGGTCTAACAAGCGTCACAGGCCAATTGGAATTGGTGTGCAGGGTCTGGCTGATGCTTTTATCCTCATGCGCTATCCGTTTGAAAGCCCAGAGGCCCAGTTGCTCAACATTCAGATCTTTGAGACCATGTACTACGCTGCCCTGGAGGCCAGTTGTGAGTTGGCAGCAGAGCTTGGCCCTTATGAAACCTACCCCGGCTCTCCTGTCAGCAAAGGAGTGAGTAGATATCAGAGTGTCTCAAAACCATCCTGGGATACATTTTAGCAGTTTGAGATCAAAACCTAACAAACACGTTTGTTTTTTCAGATCCTTCAGTATGAAATGTGGAATAAGACTCCAACAGATTTATGTGACTGGAAAGCACTAAAGGAGAAGATTGCCAAGTAAGTTTTCCTGAATGCCTGGTTTTCAATTTACTGCTCACGTTAACCATAAATGGTGGCCATAGTTCTTACTCCTGTCCATCCTCAGGCATGGTGTGAGGAATAGCCTGCTTTTGTCCCCAATGCCCACAGCATCCACTGCCCAGATCCTGGGTAATAATGAGTCCATCGAGGCATACACCAGCAACATCTACACCCGCAGGGTGCTTTCAGGAGAGTTTCAGGTGAGTGCTGAATGCATCTGCCGACTGTGTGTTAAGACATGTGCACAGCAAAGGCAAGGCTACTATGTGTGTTTTCAACCTGTCCTATAGATTGTGAATCCTCACCTGCTGAAAGACCTCACAGAAAGAGGACTGTGGAACGAGGATATGAAGAATCAGCTCATAGCTCATAATGGATCCATCCAGGTAAAAGGCTTATTCAGTTGTTCCATTTCACTGCTCCAATTGTTCCTATAATTAAGCCCAACTTCACTTGTGGAGAACAAATAAAATGTGAATTTGTCCCTCTTCTTTTCAGAACATTGATGAGATCCCAGATGATCTGAAGCAGCTGTATAAAACTGTGTGGGAAATCTCCCAGAAGACGGTCCTCAAGATGGCAGCAGATCGTGGTGCATACATTGACCAAAGCCAGTCGCTTAACATTCACATTGCTGAGCCAAACTATGGAAAACTTAGTAGCATGCACTTCTATGGCTGGAAGTTGGTAAGTTAAGACCAACTGATTCATGGTTGAGGTGGAAATGGAGAAACATTGAAACCTTCCCTTTTTTTCCTCCCTCCACAGGGCCTGAAAACTGGCATGTACTACCTGCGGACAAAGCCTGCTGCCAACCCTATTCAATTCACCCTGAACAAAGAGAAACTGAAGGAGGGCCAATCGGCTAAGAGCGTGAAGGAGGAGACCAAAGAGCGCAATACCGCAGCCATGGTCTGTTCCTTAGCAAACAAAGACGAATGCCTGATGTGTGGCTCTTAAATGAAGTTTGCTACGCTCAGACAATCGCATTACTAAATCACCTCAGCTTTGCCACTTAAACCTCTGTTTTTGAAACACTTGGTGCTTTTTATCTGTATAAGATGTAACATGTGGTTTATAAATGCTGATGTCTTCAGATTACAAATATTTACAGTTTTCATAATTTAATATTTTTTTTGGATTTTAAAACATTTTTTCTGTTTTCTTGGGGTTTTTTTTACATCATGAAGCATTGCATGCGTGTTTTGTATAGAATTAATAGGTTATAATGAATTAATATTTCTTTTAGCTTCAGGTGGGTCATACTAATGAATTCAGGTTGACCTGCATTTTAAATGAATGGAAAATAAAATATTATCCATGCTCTGAGATTCAGCATAATTATTTTTAAAGATACTGCATACAAGTTTTGGATTTTGCTACAGGACATCAAAACCTGTTGGACAGCAGCGCTGGGCTTAAGTTGGGCTGATGAGAACAAAAACAAAGTTTAAGGAGACATTGTGATAGAAAAGGTTATAAGCCAAGGTGATTTTCCAGTGCAAGAGTTTGGATATGTGCCATGGGACCGATGCTGCTGCAGGTGATGAAGTAATGAGCCAGTGTGTTCCTGCCTGAGACCTCATGGGAGTATTATGTATAAAGCAAGCTGAGACCTGTATTGTCACAATGTAGCAACGGGTATAGGTTAGCTGCCTGATGGAAATAAAAGGAGGCGACACTTTAAGACAGGAGAGTTTTATTTCAATGAATGTAAATTGAAAACTTTAACAGCAGTCTGTCTGATAAATAACTAACAACCTAAATGAAATGGAATAGTCTTGGGAGATGAAAACAAGCTCAGAAGCTTCTGGGTTTTGAGAAACACATTTCCAAGTTTGTGCACAGGTATCCAGAGAGCTACAGCTGCTACACACATCTGCACTCAAACATCCTTAAAGCTCATTTATTAAAACTTTCAACTATACTTTGTTTGATCTGCACAAAAACTGCAAGACATTTAAAGAGGGGTTTTCTAAAGGTATGAAGAAGGTCTAAAGCATTGCTGGCAAGCCTCTGCAGTTTTCATCCTTGGGCTTAGAAATAGACTACATGACAAAATGTTTGGCAATCTAAAGATGAATGGATAAAAGTAAATGTTTTTAGGTAGTGGAAAATATCTTGCATGCAAACTGACAGTTTCTCTGCTGATCCTTTGTTTACTTTTTAAGACATGGGGAAAAAGTGGACATCTCAAAACTCTGATCAACTGCACTTTTGTCAGATATTGCATAAAGTGACCAATGAGGCAGCAAGGTCACCTCAAAGGTTAAGGTCTCACTGGTGTGCCATCGATCGATTCTTCCCCTTCTTGGGAACCAAAGCCCATGTCCTGGGAGCTGCTGCTTCCTGTAGGTGAAGGAATCATTTTCTTCATTTCAGGTTTTTCATTGCTCTTCTCATTGTGAGGCGTCTCTGCTACATTATGCTCAGGCTTTCTTCCCTTCATCCAGCTCGGTTGTGCTGCTTTTTTTTCTTGCAGCTCAATGTGATTGAACTTGCAGATTATTTTTTGGGTTTCTATCTTTTCGTCACTCACTTCGATGCTCTCGGCATGTGCAGAGGTCATGTGTTCATCCGGCACTCTTCCCTCCTTGTTCATCCCTCCTTCATTTAGGGTTTCTGCCTCTTCATCCGTGGCCTCGTCACTCAACGTTTCTTCTGTGTTAGTAAAACCGTTTCCTCCTTTCTTCTCCTCTTTCACTTTATTTACACTAATTTCACCTTTGGCTGCTTTCTCCTTCTCATCTGAGTTAATTTCCTTCTTTTCCTCTTGTTCAGCCTGAGCTCGGCCTTCCTCCATTTTCACCACAACAGAGTCAGGAAACTGTCCCTCGTCTCTACATTCATCCACCTCATTCTGTTGAATGTCTGATTCCATCTGTGCTTCAAACTTTTCTTTATCCAGCTTTTCCTCAATGCTGTGCACAGTCACCTTAAGATCTGTGCATTTGTCATCTTGTCTGGTGGTAAAACCTCTGAAATTGTTCTTGGCACCAATGATGTATTTCCCCAGTACAGAGGAGCCATTCTTGGTCGGTGCATCGCTTGTATCGTTTCCATCGTCCATTGCGTACTGCTGGGCGACTTTCAGATCGTTGTGCATCCTGGCGACCGCTTTGCTCAGCTCAGTCATTCGATTTCCAATATCTGAGGGAAGAAAACACTTTAGTCACACCAAAAGCTTTTTAATGATTAATAATTTACTTAAAACTGAAATCAGTGCTTAAAAAAGAAGAAGAAAACCTGCTAAAATCATAGAGCTGATTTATAGAATATCAGGAAGTCAAATTACACACTATATGGACTGAAACATTAGATCAACAAAAGGTGCCTGACCATAAAATGAAGCTTTTGTGCTGATGTTAATGTAAGAGAAGGTTTGGAGCTCTGGTGTTACTGAGTCAGCAGATCATTGGCACAATGACTTCTTTAGAATGATCCATTATTTCCTCTTTTGTTTGTAAAGGCAGACTGCATGCCAAGATGCTTGATTCTATACACCTGTGATAATGGAACTGAAAACACCTGAACTTAAGATTAAGCGGTGTGGCCCAATACTTTTTCCATATAGGGTATATCCGCTCTACAAAAACGAATCAAGTGCTTACTGAAAGAGTCTTTACCTTTCCTCTTGGTCTCCTCAAACTCCCTGCGAGCTGACTCAATGTAGCGCTGCACCAGTGCCGTGATCACCTGCTGACGGTACGATAACTGGCCATCTTCAGATCCCTTATCACTGGACTTTTTACAGAATACAGATAGCATAAAACATGTTAAATGCCATATAGAGTATAATTAACATATATTAAGTAAAATGTAAAAGATAATATATTCTTTTACTAAAATCCAATTCATACACACTTACTATAGAGGCTATGGGGGGATATTTTTGCTCAGAGGAACAAGTGCAGCAGCAGCAGATTCGTCTAAAGATGCCCCTTGAATGGAATTTTTAAAAATATATATTTAAAACATTTTTTAAAAATCAGAATAAAAGGCTGTTTTTCTAGTTTAAAATCTGTATTTTTGCAGCTCACCTTAGGATGTAAAAAATGGCTTTGGGGGAGGGGATGATGTTGAAAGGCACAGGCATAGTGAGGCCCTCTCTGAAGTAGCTGAGGTACAGCTTTGACCTGGCAAATTTCCACTCAACGTCCGCGTCATCCTGAATTAAAATAAATGCACATCAGTCAGTGCGCATCCCAGAAGGGGAGGGGGGGGGGGGGGGGGGGGGGGTGTGCGCGCTTTTGTAGACGTTACACAGGAGGATGGTAATTCTTTACCTCAATTTTCTGAAAGGAGTTTGTTATCATGGCAATAAGCATGTTGAGAAGTACAATGACAATGACAAGAGTGAAGATGCCATACAGGACCCTTCCTACAAATTCTGCCAACACAAACTCTGGCATGTCCACATATTCCTGGTTTACAACTCCAAACATGGTCCAGAATAGGAAGCGGAAGGTCTCATTAAACCTGTGAAAGTGAAGAAAGGCACAGGCATGATGTGAGGGTTGTTTTATTTTATTTTTAAAAAAAAACAAGACAAGTTATAATCAAGCTATAATATCAGGGGGTTGAACAATAAAGCCTTTGTGACAATTACCCAAAACTGCCAAGATGTGCAGAACAAAAGGGTGAATCTTTTTATAACTCATCTGTTTTAAGAGTTAAGTTGTGCATTTTTATGGGACATGAGTATTTTGAATGACAGGTGACTCCCCCGGTGAGCTGTCTATATGTTATATACTGAACAGTGGATGCAGAAAGTGTACACACCAATGGTAAAATGCTGGGGGGGTTTTCATGATGCAATCAATACAATTTTTCCCACCTTTAATGGTATACAGTATGTCCCCTGTACAATTCAATTGGAAAACAAATCTGTTAGGGAAAATATACACTACAAAAGTACAATAGGCTTGTTGCGTACACCGATAATCTAGGACTTTGAAGCATCTTTTGAGTCTTCTTGGGTACATAGCTGCCATCAATTGGAGACTCTGGTTAATCCCAAATAAAGTTCAGCTGTCCTAAGAGGATTTCTCTGAGATTTACTCAGTTGCCTGCTTCAGCCAAAGCCATGGGTTGCAAAGGGCAAAGCCTCAAAAGAATCTCACTGTTGAAAGGTATCAGTTGCAAGAAGTGTACAAAAAATGTTTTCACAATATTTGAAATTTCATTGAACAGAGAAGACAGCCATCAAAAGGTAGAGGGAAAAATAGGACACTAATTACACTGGAAAGAACTGGACTTTGTTGCAAAATGAACGAAAAGACGAGATGTAAACCGGTCAGAGAAGTTGCCCAGAGACCTACAGCAACACTAAAAGAGCTGAAGCTCCAGTACTGGCAAGTCCTTGTTGTATACTACATGTGACAACAATATCCAGTGTTCTCCTTATGTCTGGACTATGGTGTAGGGTTGCAAAATGGAAGCCTTTTCTGATAAAGTTTGGTATGTTTGGTACAAAAATAATTCCTATGCATCACCAATAGAACATCATACCCACAGTGAAGCACGGTGGTGGTATCATTTTTAGGTTGCTTTTCTTTAGCTGAAACCGGGGCTTTAGTCAAGGTGGAGGTAATTACAGCTTTGTACACCTGTCACTTTTGACCCAAATCCTTTTGGAGTCTACCAGACAGCTGAAGAGGAATTTTACCTTTTTAGCATGACAATGACTCTAAGCATGCAAATCAAAAAGATAATGGCTTCACTAGTAGAAATTACCCTGAAGATGGTTGTGCACAAGAAAGGCCCTCAGAAGCTGACAAAAGTGGACAACCAAGTCAAGATGTAGCATGCTGGTAGACTCCCTTCCCTAACAGATGATTCAATTGAACTGTACTGGTTATAGGTCACACGAAAAGTGGGAAACACTTTTAAATGATTTATTTGGATCTTTTTTTTTCAATGACAAAAACTGGTATTTCAACAGAGGTGTGTACACTTTACATTCAGTGTATGTGGCTTGATAAGTATGAGTTCCTTTGAGATTGACAGGAAGTCTGTGTTCAGGTTTTAGTTGGAGAAATTATTGTATTTCATTTATGCACTTTTTCAGAAGATATCACCTGATAACTTAAGCTTCAAAAATAGAGTAAAAAAAACCATTATCCCATATTATTAACAAGCTTTGAGAGCTTAGATATTAACTGTAAGGGCTAGTCTACATTTCTGTAGATCATTTAAATTAGAAATACTTTTTACTGCCTTCAGAAAAGATGATGTAAAAGTCTCTCAAACTCTCTCTAGTCTTACCTGCCAAGATTTGGAGAAATGACATAAGGAACATAGATATTGTTGATGCCACAAAGGAAGGCGGTGCCAATGATCATCAGTATGAACATAAATCTAAAAACAAACAAACAGAAAAGAAACATTGACATAATTCTGGTTCTGTATATTCAGATGTAAAAATATAAGGAATCAGATATAAGTGACCTCATCATATCATCAATCATCTTTCCAATGGAGATCTGTAGTGTTCCCAGAGATTCGTGGGCTGGCAGGATATATGCCAGCCGTGTGAAGCTTAACATGCTGGTCACTGCAAAGAGGACCTCGGCAATCAGCTGAGGATCTTCCTGGTGCCAATTGTCACGTGCTGCAAGACAATTTCACAGAGTCAAAACAAAACAAACAAACAAACAAAAAAAAAAAAACAATTGAGCATTGAGATTTGTGACATTCATTTTGGATGAATGATTTTTTTTCCCCTTACAAGTCTGGGTGAAGTAGACACACTCCTCTGTGCCATCATGATCATGGCAGAGGAAGAAACCTTTGAGCAAGATAAGCACACGTAACGCAAAAGATGCCAGGTACATGCTGAGCACCATCACGTCCAAGCAGTTCCACCAGTCTAGGAAGTAACTCCGAAGCCCCTCGATCCACACTTCCTTACACTCATACCAGAAGAATCCTTTAAGAAACAGACAATCCAAACCCTGTTCACATCTAATGGCTGTTGTCTAAAAGTTAAAACTAGAGAAAGTGCACCTACCGACCACCCACACCATGTGGAAGGAGCTGTGCAGAAGGTTCTGCTGCCGGGAAGCAAATGTGTCCTGATATAGCTCCATGGTTATCGATTCCCCAAGTAATGTAATGAGAAACCACAGGTAGGATGCAGAGTGAAGAAGAAACTTGATCACAGGAATTCTTACTAGCTTTCCCAGCTGGGGAACAAACAACACAGTCAACTTAAAATTGAAATAATACCTCACATAGGGATGGGTACCGGTATCCATGGCACCGGTTCTGACATAAACGGTAGTAACCAGACCGAAAAGCAGCGCACATTTCGGTGCTTTTTTTTCCTGAGCTGTGATACACTTTAGACTCTAGCCAATCATTTTACGTTTCCGAGGATAGTAGGCGGGGTCCAGGTACGCACGTTCTTTTAGAGCAGAGCTACAGATTAAAAATGTCCAAGGCAAAGCAGTCAAAAGTCTGGCTGTACTTCACAGCAAAATATGCAAACTCAGCAGCCTGCAACAAGTGTTTTAAGCTGATACTGTGATACTGTCAAAGGAGGTAACACCTCAAATCTCATGAAACACCTGGCGATGCATAGCGGGTTTTTTTTTAAAGCCGAGAAATGCGTCGTATTTGATAGCTTGCTGCGAGACCTCACGCCGTGCACATCTACTGCGGGTGTGGTGCCTGTTATCGGACCCGCAGTTAGCAATGTCCCCCAAAAACACGAAGAGGAGAGTCCTGGCCCCTAGCCCTGCCAGTGTAGCAGAAATGATGACGGATGATGATGGCAGCAGCAGCCGCTCTTCTCTGCGTGAGTAGCTTAATGTTGTTCGTGTGTAATTTACGTTGAGTAAGCTAACCACGTTATTACATTAATGCATGTAAGGTGAACTAGCAAACATCATCATAGCTACATGCAGCTGTCTTCTTGTTTGATGGCAGATACTCCCTTCACCCTGGCCAAAAAGGCTAAAATGACCAAAGAAAAAGTGGAAAACAGTTAAACATGAGAGGTTTTTGGACAAAGTTTGTTTTTTCCATTGTTTAAGCACTGCTTGCAGCCAAGAGTGATACCATATATGCCCCATAGCTGCAGAAAAGGCTAACATTGTTATCTTTTTACAAAAAAAAAAAACAGCTGAACATGAGAGGTTTTTGGACCAATTTTGTGTTCTCCATTCTTTAAGCACCGGTTTAAGCACCGGCACAGTTTCAAAAGTACCGGTTTGGCACCGGTACCGGATAAAACCTAAACGATACCCATCCCTAACCTCACATGACATATTTATGTACATCCAATATCAACCTGCTACTACAGAGTGTGTGACCTTTGACTTTGGTGCAATCCAGTAGGCAAGGCAAAGAAGGGGCATGGTAAGAAAGATTCCCATAGAGACAAACAGCTTCCAGGCCGTTCTGCTACCTCTCCAGCCTGCCAGTTTCCCACACCAGATAGAGGACAGAACCTGCTGACAGATTGGGTGCGCCACAAACTGCCACAAACAGAGAGAAACAGAGAAGACAGGAATTGATTGTTTCTTATCTTACTTGTCTTTGGTTGGCATCAGTTTCTAATTCTAGCTACCTGCTTCTGGTTGTAATTGACTGCAAGCCGCAGGCGAGATAGGCTGGGGATTCCTTCCTCAAAGGCCTGTTCACCCAAGGAATCCTGAGTTTCATTTCCACAGCTGTTCAAAATAGTGGTTACCTCGCTCTGGTTGCGACACATGCCCAGCAACTCCACGGCAAACTCCTGACAGATCTGCTCCAGGCTCAGGTACTGAGGCTGTAGGAGAAATTAACCATAAGTCAAGAAGCAACAGAGACACCCGTAATGAATAGTGAGCAGGGATAACTATGAATCTCCTCAGACCTTGAACTCTGGCTCTTTCTGTGACAGCTTACGGAGTTCTCTGCTGAGACTGAAGGCGCTGAGCATGGCATCGTCAGAGGTGATGGACAGGTAGGCACGGCTGGCAATGCCACGATAAGTATTGATGCGAGACAGGGAGAACTTCAGCAGGTCATACTGCCGGCCGTTAGAACACTCCAAACAGGCGCAGGAGATCTTATGTGGCCACGGGATGACGTGGCCTTTCTGGGTGAGCATGGTAACAATCTCGTACAGGTCTTTCTGGCAGGCTAAAGTCAGAGGGGTCACACCAGGGGCAAACTGAGAGTTGTCAACAGAACGATCAAATATGGCCTGAGAGAAGGATCGTACGTCCATCTTGTTCCCTTTCTCCTGATCCAAGCGGTCCAGGAGACGCTTCACCACTATGGGTTGGTTGGTGTCCACGGCGACTAGCAGAGCCTCATGAATCTGCCGGAAGTCAAACTTGACTCCTTGCAGGAGGGCGTCCATGGCATCCTCGTTGCCCAAGCGGATGGAGAGGTTGAGGGCCTCCCTCCACTGACGATCCTCAGACTCATCCAGCTGACGGGTAATGCCGTCACCTGTCTTCAAGAGTCCACACAGCAGCGCTGTTTCCCCCTCCTGAATGGCACTGATGAGCGCTGGAGAGAACCGCATCTTCTTGCTCATAATCTCTCGCCATTGCTCTGGCTGCAGGACAGACCGGGAAAGTCAGCAGCAGTCTCAGATTCACACACTCGAAGTCTTTGATTTTAAACCATTTTATGCTGTTTGATTATGTTTAGACAACAAAATTACTCAGTTAGATTTGAGGAAAAAAAAATCATGGTTTGCTTAAAATAGACTTTGAAAGCTTTAACCACAAGGCTTACAAAGTGAACAAAGGTCTGAGGGTAAGCTTTTCTGTTCTGTCAAGATTTTTTTGGCACTGAGGCCAAATACACGATTCAACTGATCCTTTGATAAAATAGCAAGATATACTAGGAATAAAAGAACATGCAAATAGGGAAAGATTTGACTTGGAAATGCATGACATATATGAACACAAACATTAGTAAAACAAAGAATTCCAATTTATTTTTTTTAAAGCTGTTCCAGTTTATATGAAGCACAGTAGGGTTAGACTTGCTTTTTTGTTTTTGTTTTATTAACCCGCAACTACTTTTTTCATATCAAATAACAAATAAAAGCCACGAGCCAATAAAAATCTCCTTACCGTTAGTTTTTCCATTCCCAATCACAAAACAACACGATTTCGAGAGGCGGCTCTAAATCGAAAACAGAAGCAGATTCACTGAAACTTCAGGGATGAAGATATTGGCAGATTGGCACAATAATTCCAAAAGAGGAGAACTGAGAACTCCGTAGTCCTCTGATCATGTGCTATCGGCTGACTACTGAAAAATCAACGTACACAAACTCAATAACAAATTTCAAAGGCCCTCGGGGCTAGGCCAATTAAAATGTTACCGGTTCAAAGTACTTTATGCTTGGCTGGGCCCAAACCAAACTGTGACTGCATTCAAACAGAAATTAATTCCGGTCTCTCAATTGGAAACAGCACCATGGCACAATTAAGGCAGCTGTTGCTGAACACACAGCAGCTGTCACCATTTCTCCCAGAGGAGCTGTGAGGAGCAGTGGGAAAAACAAGGAGCTGCAAGTTAAACATTTACAAATTTTCACGGGTCTGATTTAAATCTTTTCCTGGAAGTCAGATTTTGTCCATTCATTAAAAATGCATGTTATAATTATTGTCGTGAAACACATAAAGTTTCCCTTGATTTTACACCGATCATGTTTATAGGGATTTTTCAAAATCACTGCAATTTTGCCAACATTCTCTGTATATTGCTGCTAAACTCATAGCTCCAGCTACACTGTGTGCGCTCATGGCTTTGGTCCAAATTTGTTATTTCATTTACGTTTACTTTAGAAACAGAAATACATCCCTATACTCCTTTACTACAAAAATGTCTACCAAGCAGCTGATGGTACCGCACTCGTAAAAGAAAGCATGTGCCATGTTTAAATGATGGTCCAACAAGTTTTAATGTGTAGTTATCCATGATGTAAAATGATTGTCAGAATTAATAATCCTGTTAGCAGCACAGAGAAAACACTTTTATATCATTGGCTACAAGAGGATTTCTTTATCACGTAGAAAAGACTGAGACATACTGTTGAGAATGAACTTCTTTTTCTTATATTAGGATATCTCAAGGATTAAATGTGTAGTTAAACTTCTGTACAGTGCTAGAAAGTTAGAGTTTGACTAGTCTGGCACACTGATTAACTGATTAACAGTGAAACCGACTGACTTCAGCTTCTTGCAAACATAATTCTGAACAGCAGAGGGAGTAAAACTACCTCTGTAGACTTTAAGATGAGCTCTAAACTGAGACTGCTGTTCTTCTGGTTGAACAGGAACAAACACAAGGTCGATATGTTTTGGTCAAAGATTTAGTATTTATTGGTTCATAATTACAGCAGAATTTGGTGAAGAAAAGGGACTGTGCTGGTTTGGTCTAAATGCCCTAAACTATAATCTATTTGAGCTTTCATGTTAGCACTGGAGAGATCTAAGACACGACTTTCAAGATGAAGCTGAACAAGAAGTAACAAATATTCTGTGGTTTATTAAAAACGTCTACACATTTCCAAAATGGTACTAAAATCTTATTTTCCCCACATCCAAAGCAAAGCAAAGCAAAACTAAACTGCCCAATAACATGTCCTCTCGCGTACCTTCACAGGGATGTGGGAGTCTATTATGAGTACACACAGTGGTGCTCTTTACTCTATCAGGTGGTCACTGCACACCACCTTTGGCTACTCTATGCTGAATGAAAACACATGGCTGATCTCTGTGGTGACCTGTATGTACTACACTTCAGCACATTAAAAACACATTTCACTTTAAAATTAGTGTCTTCATTTTCCCTCCTTTTCTGAGAATTCTCCTTATCCCCATTTGCAAAAATGACAAGAGCCAATCTAATGAGTGTAAATTATATAGAAAACATAGTTCTTTAACTCATAACAAATAACCCCTTTATTTGCATTTATTAACCATCCCAAAAAGAAAGCAAAAGTTACCATAAAACTACACATTACACCGAAGGGAAATCATCTGAAACTACAGTGAAAATAAAAACTTGCACCTGAATTAGTGGGATTTTTATCCTTAGATTACTCAAAGCATAGTATGATCTTCAGCCATGTCAAAATTATAGACAAAAGATATTTCACTAAACATACAAAAACAACTGTACTTCTCATGCTTTCACTGACCACACAGAATAGACACCACCGACTTGTGCAAAAACTACTCTGAGGTGTTACTATTGAGGCGATTGAAAGTGTGGGTTGTCCCTTTCTATAAGTCAAACCACACAATGTCTGCTCTTCTTAAGAAAGAGATATTTTGGGACAATGTTCGAAATTAGTGTTCTAAATGTTCAATGTTCTAAATCTTTTGGCAAAATGCACACAACTACATCTGGAGGAAAGAAATGCAAGGAAGATATTTTGTTTAAAAAAATCTAGACTGTGAAGCATGGAGGAGGGATCATCGTGGCTTGTAGCTGCCTTTTTGCAGTGAGGCTGTGTTGGAAGAATTTAGGTAACAATTCAAACTTATACCAGAAATTTTACTAAAGAAGTCAAGACAGCAGCTGACCTTAACTAGGAATGTCTGACTCTTGCAACAAAATAATACAAAGCAATGACAACATCACAGAATCACCGATGAATTAAAACTGGTTTGCTGGGGAGAGTTGTTCAAGTTTTCTCACAGTTGTCTCATAAGCAGCAAGAAACATCTGGTAAAGGTTGTTGGTGTTTCCAGCCGGTGTGTTCAATGAAAACATGAAAATGACTGTTTTTGTTTAGTTTGACTGTGTTCGTCTGATAATTGTAGCTCAGATAAAGAAGTAGTGGTGCAGAAATCTTGTCAGGATGTCAGACATTTTTATGCAACTCAACATGTTTTTAAAACAAATTCAATTTTCCTACTCATTTTATGTCACCAACTTAAGAAGACATTATGTGCGCTGCCAACTGAAATTATTACTTTAACAGTAAAAACACTACATTAAAAGACATTCGGGTGTCTCTCTGAGGCTGATATTTACTCCTCTTTACAGAGTAACCATGATTTAACACTTGAATGTGACATTATGCTTGAGACGTGAAAAGTTCTGGAGGCGGAGAAAACCAGCAGTGTGTGTCAGAAGCTATCCAGACTACTTAAAACATGAGTGAAGAGGAACTAATAGCACTGAAATACTTAAAACCAAACATACTTAATGAAAATCACTGACACAGCCCTAATTCATTAAAAACACTAAGATAAAGCATCAACAAAAAAGGTGAACATCCTCTATATTCACAAAAATCTCCTCAAAGTTAAATAAAAAATAAAATAGCACTTTTAAATGTACAAAAAACAGGTGTGTTTCACTTCAGGTGTGAACAGAAAATAACGTTCACATTGTGACAAACAGTGCAGGTCAGCTGAATAGATTTCAGAGTTCTTCCATCCTCGACTCAGCATCCTCCTTCATCTTTTGCTCCTGCATGCGACTGCGAGTGGAGCCTACGTGAAAACAAAAGCGATGAAAATCAGTCTAAATAGCTAAATTACAGACTATGACATGGATGGAGCCAGCATGATGTCGCACAAAGGGTTTCTGGATTTGGATTTTTCAGGAATCAACAGTCCACATATATGGTCCGGTCTACTTATATATGTACATGGGACATTTTAACATTGAGTCTATAAGGATTTACTCGTTTTCGAAGAAAGCCTCAAGTAGGGATTGGAGGAACTGTAGTTTTTGACAGACACGTTTAGCTTAATGGGGGGTGGGGGGGTTTAGCCCCTGAAGCCTTTTATTGATACAAATACTTACTCATCTCTGCAAGCTTCTGAATCAGTGTAGAATCTCCTCCAGATTTGCTGTAATTTAGATAAAATAAAGAAAGCGTTAATGAAATCATTCTTCATACTGCAGAATCATACAGTGAAAACAGAAATTTTACATATTAATTGTAGAAGCTGATCTCAAAATGAATAGCTGTTGTTTTTAAGTAGTGCAGTGGCACTTTGGGGACACTGGAATGTGCTGTCGTGCATATCTGTAAATAAGTGTTCATCAAGTGATGCTAATAACGCTTGTAATTGATTACTTAAATAATAAATATGCAGCTTAGGGCTGTTCGATATAACGATATATATCGGATGACGATATAAAAACGTCTATCGTTTCATTTTACGCCATCGTTTGCTTCGTGGTGTTGCAAAATAAACTGTTTATGGCAATATTTTTTCATCGTTTTGATGGTCACTGTAGTGGCTATATTAATTTCTTAAAGTTCTCTCTTTCTCTTATATTTAATATAACCACACTAAGGACGGACAAGCGCCTGTTTTTATGCATTGTCGTTAACAACAACGACGGTAAAACCATCACGTGTCCGCTTGTTTATTTTCCACATAAACCTCTGACAATAAAGCTCAAGATCCTGTTGAGACTTTTCAAAATAAACTGAATCACATGAAATAGTATGCAGATATTTACCGATGAGAAGCAAAAAACAGCCGTCAGGTGCTAAAAAATAAACCTTAGACTCAAACGTTAAAACGGGCTTTTCCCTGCAGCACGCCGCAAAGAAAACAGCGACCGTTAAAACCTATGTCTAAAAATGTTTCATGCATTGGTAAAACACTCGACTCCAGATACACGACGCCCAGCTGGAAACACTTCAGCTACTCAAGATTCACAGAATTTACAGAAAATGTTACATTTTTGTGATTTATATCGTTATCGGACGATAAATGTTTTATATCAGGATATGAGATTTTGGTCATATCGTATAGCAGCTTATAAAGAAAAAGAAATATATGTATTAGTCTTTTAGTTTTAGCCATCTGACTATTTGCAGGGATATAAAGGAAGAACACAATAAATGTAACTATATGTCTGTGTTTTAATGCGTGCGTGACGTGAACAAGTCTCGCAGGCCACGCAAAAACCACTTGCACAGCAGGTTTGTGCCAGTAACACAACATGATGAGCAATTATTCCTTCTCCCATGAAAAAGCTGGAGTACTGCAAGAACTCACTCAAGGGAGGAAGAACAAGCAAGCAAACAAACACAGACAGGCCACATCCAGCAAAGGGAATTTGAACACAGGACATTTTCACTATGAGGCAACAGTGTTAACCACTTCACCACTGTGGTCAAACTTATGCTATATCATGCTCCCAAAATTTAGAAGTCTGACGGGGAAACTCCAACAAATGCTGAGCCTACACCTTTCAGTTGTAAAACTGACACCGTGCCTCTGGAGCGAAACCTGACACTCGTTCTTTAAAGTCAAAACAGGGTTTTGCACTGGTGAAGGCAATGTAGACCCCTAATATAGGTCAAAGAGTGTGTTCTTGTGGGACGATGTTGGACAATGTTTGACAATATATTTGACAATTGCCCATTATACTTGCTGCACTGGTCAAACAGTGACGTCACCACAGCTTTGTACCATTTACGAGTACTCGGTGCAGTGCTGTACGTAATAACAGATGTCGCCACTGAGACAAAACCACATCAGCACTGGTATGGGAGAAGTCATCAAAAATGGTGACTAGAGTAAATAATTAATTAAAAATGAATTACACAATCATCTTAAACAAGCGCCATCAGCTGTGGCACCTGTTCAAGGTTACAAAAAGTGAGAGGTGAAAACCAGCAGATATATGATGTCACTTTTGTGATGTAGTGCTTTTGGTATAATGAGCCCACAGAGAGGTAGTCTGAAAAACTAAAATCTACACACAGAGTTTACTGTTTAAAGATTTGACATCTATCAAAGACCAATTATAGGCTGCTGCAACTGAATGCAATTTTATAAACTTTTCACACATATAAGGAAGCTAAAAAATGTTTTTTCTGATTTGTGTACACATGTGCAGTCCCTTTCTTTCACAGTAATTGTAAACTGTTATTTCAGTTGCTGTTCTGTCAGCTAATCATCTTTGGCTTTTAAGACAGACGAAGCCATTGGTTGGCTATTTTTCACTCTTGTGATTTTGGTGAGAGTGATGTTTTGACTTATGAAAACTACAGCCAATTAAAATAGTAAATCAGGTCTCATATGAGACGGGATAATGGTGCAAAAATGCTGTGCTGCCCCACATGATATAATATAATCTGGCACACAAGCACCATTTGTGACCAACCTGCCGTCAGCTTCATCTTGCCCGTCCACATCAAATCGTAACCTCTTCAGAGGCTTTGGCGTGGAGCCATGATCCAGAGTCCTCTTTAGGGATCGATCACTGCTGTTGACCATCTGGTTGATCTTCTGGAAGCGATTTGATGGCTGCAAATGAAGACAAAACAGAAGTAAGAGTGAGTGAGGAAACAAATAAATGGCACTGCAGCTGCTGAGAGATCAAACCAGCCCTTTGTTACACTACAGAGCAAAATGTTTTGATGCATGCTTGATAATCCAAGTAAGAAAATACGAGAAAGTTGATTTTGTACATCCAGACTAAGCAATCAGATGAACAGAATCAACTCTCTGGGTCTACAGAGCAAACTTAAGATGAACATACCCCAAATGATTCGCCGATCGATACCAGCATTCTGCAAGGGCAAAAAACCCCAATGAGCATTGTACAAAACAAACAGGCCTTCATTTCAAATCATTCTATAATATCATTCTAGTTCAGGAGTAGCGTTGTCAAAAATTATTTGACAATGAATATTATGCAGGACTTACTTGGATCGAGGGGTCATGATACCGGGAGACATGCGTGCGCTTTTCAATGGAGAGATGTAGACATTGTTGCTACCGGGCACACGCAGAGGCGAATTAGGGAACTTGTAGGGGCTGCAGGGTATTTGTGGGATTGGCGAGAGTGTCGGAGGCTAGAAAAGAAAACAGCAGCAGAAACAATGAGAGAAATTTGTAGAAATACTTTTTTTTTTTTTTTATATATATGTGCATTAAAACCCCACCGTCACCAATGACTACTGCAGATGTAGCTCACCCTGGTAGAAGCATACTGCAGGATGTTTGTTTTCAGCTTCTGCATAAACACTTGGTTGTAGAAGACAATGATGGAGTCGTAGTGGCCTTCAGTGATCAACACGTGCTTGAAGGTCTGCAACATTCAAAGTGTTTTGTTACAGTTCTACATGAAACACGATTACATCAGAAAAACTTCAGCCGACTCGGTGAGTTTTTATGGAAACTGTAACAGGCTGTTTTACCTCTTGGCTGGTGTTGGCCATGTTTTTGTATGCTGTGACAATGGTCTTGAAGCGCAGATCAACGCTCTTCACTTTACATATGGCATACATGGCAGACATCATCAACTACAGGAACATACAACGTATTTAGCAGAGAAAAATAAATAAGAAAAGTGGAGGAGGGCAATAACAGGAGACGAGGGACAGAAACAAATAGTGAGAGCGACATATTTCCAGCTTACCTGATCGAGGTGACGGTCTCTCATCAGCTCGTACTCATGCTGCAGAGTGTGCTGGAACAGAGTCCATATTATGGGCTCAAACTCAGGGTGGGAGGACAGCAGGTAGGAGCAGAGCATCTTCAGCCTTGTATAGGCCAAACGGTACACTACAGAGAAACAAAACCAGAGGATTAGAGCGTCTAGTGTGATAGAATAATGAATGGAACCTCTTATCTTAATAAAAATGTAACAATAATAATATAAGAATAAAAAAAATTGCTTAATGAAAATGTGGGGACACCTGACTGTATCTGCAATACTTTAAAGAAAATATCAAACAATGTTATTTTATACAATTGCATTAATATTTTCTCCTATTAACTTGTTATTTTTCCCATTATTTACTCCATCCATCACAACATTACTACTTTAAAAGATTACTTTATTGCTAGGCAGGACCACCACCATCAATTATTTTTGACTAGTGCAAACTCTACCAGTGACTTACATTTTTTATAGAAGAGGCTGAGAGAGTTGGACTTCAGGGGTCGTGGAGGTTGGCTGGTTGGCTGTGAGGCAGGCTGAGAGGAAGTTTGACAGCTGGACTCAGGAGGTAATACACGCAGGCCTGGGCGCATGGGGGACAAATATCTGTGCGGGAAGAGCACAGGAACCAGTTTCATATGTCAATAAACATGAAACTTTCCCCTAACCACGAACCTTAAATGGACGGGTGAAACAAAAGAAAGCTCTTCCTCAAAGCTAAAAAAAAAATCAAAGAAAGAGGGGGGGGGGCTGTGGAATTTAACAAAATATTATTGATGCTTATCTGCTCATCTATGACGTATTCATCAAGGCTGTGCTGTTTTGATTAGTCAGTAGTTTCACAACTCTTGTAAAAAGGGTTTGGTGTTCTTTCAAAATCAAAAGACAAACTGATCGAAAGCCGCGGGATGACTTACAGGTCGGCTGCGGTGTGGTTGTGCTGCAGCGGTTGACTGAAATTAGCTGGGGTCTCCACCTGCTCTGCTCCTCCGCTCTCATGTTCCTGTTTCAGAAGCTCAAATAGTGGGGAGCCCTGCAGAGACACAAACATTTACTTTATATTTAACCATTTCCATTTATATCCTGTCCATCACAACTTTCATTTTCCTTTCATTCAAGCAGGAATTTTAAAGAGGTGCAAAAAGAAATTATTTCATTTGGCAATCACATAATAATGTAATATAATAATCCTGTTAGGTTGGAGATCATGTCTTGATCAGGCAATTAGTTCCTTTTTGGGTTTTTTCCTGGTATATTAAGTAGAAGACATGTGCAGAAATGATGTTAGAGGTATTTTACATGTGAAATGTCCCTTGCAAAACAGCCAACTGATAAGTCAAATCTATACATGTATTATAAATCTGTTCCTCATTTTATGTTGACCCAAGCACACACCCTACAGTATCCTGTCTGACTCTGAATGCATTTGACTGACTCGTTAAGCTTGTTAAACAAATAATAACTTCAAATTAAAAATACATTTTCTCTAAATACCAAAGAAGAAAAAAAAAAAGAAGCTAAATCTATGTTAACATGCACAATTCTAAATCAAGATGAAAAGACAGTGAAAGTGAAGGTTGCACGTGAATCTCAGCACGCAACCGTCACACCAGTAAAAAAGCAAACTGATATGAGCTCATACAGGGAAGTGAGGAGTGGTTTACAACTCAGCAGCTCCCACAGTAACTGCGAGTATGGACTTGTAAGTATGGCTTATGGTACATTCATGCATCATGCCTGCCACACCCCGCTTACGCCACCAACATTTCAAAAGTACATTTGGATAAGAACATTCGCTGACATCTATCAGTGGTTATCTATCCTCACAGCTGATTATCAGGTCGTAACATATTACAACACTACATAATACATTCAACTACAGATGAGTCATGCTCTTATTTATTTATTTTTTTTTAATTTAAAATACTCCAAATGACACTAGTAAGAGCACTGAAAGACAAAAACATGCACTGTGCTATTAAACAAATAAGAAAATCTCCTGATAAATGCTTTGATGTTTCGGGAAGATGATGAAAAGACCCCTATGGCAGGCAGCAAGGACAATCTAACACACACAACAAAAAACTTACTAAAACTTATCTTACTGAAATGTGAAAATTACAGAACACATTTTATTGTTCCATTATTCAAATGCTTTTTATTTGCAAAAGCAAATGAAAGACATTTGAATGGGAGGACTTTGGCCCCAGCGGTGGCTCCTCCCAGTGGTTCGACAGCCTGCTCTGTTCCCTGTGTCAGAGGCTCTGCCATCCAGGCTGCTGTGAGGTTTCTGATTTACAATCCAGCAGGAGCAGAGTGACGATCAGCACGTGCCTTTGGGACTTCAACAACACAGAGAAGAACGAGACAAGTGGAGACCCACTAAAGTGTTCACAGAGCTAAAGGGGGCAAAAAAGCACGACTCTTCTCTTTTAATACATTTGTTTTGTGAGGACGACTGAAAACAATGAAAGCTCCACTTAAATGACCATCGCTGCACATACAGGACAGCTGCCACAGCAGGACAAGTAGATGGAAAGGACTTTGGATGGTATATCAAGGAGCTGCTGTATACCTTCTTTTTTTCATGGCATAACGAACACCAACTGTGAGTAAGGAGAACCTTTTCACTCTTTCCACTGTAAGTGTACACTCTGGTTTAAAGATGGATAACAGCACGGACTGCAACAAGAGTGACAACTTCAAGTATAATCTCTACGCCTCGGTTTTCTCCATGGTGTTTGTAGTCGGACTTACCTTCAACGCGGTGGCTGTGTACATTTTTGGCTGTACGCTGAAGATACGGAATGAGACCACGACGTATATGATGAACCTCGTGGTTTCGGACTCTCTCTTTGTCCTCAGCCTGCCTTTTCGGATTGTGTACTTCATCAAACGTGACTGGCTCTTTGGAAGTGCGCTCTGTAAGATCTCCGTGGCCCTATTCTACACCAACATGTACGGCAGCATCCTCTTCCTCACCTGCATCAGTGTCGATCGTTTCCTAGCAATTGTGTATCCATTTCGGTCCCAAACAATTCGTACGAGGAAAAATGCCAAGCTGGCCTGCCTTACAGTTTGGGTGATCATTCTCTCTGGAGGTATAACCACTGGGGTCTTTTTGGACACCACTTCACCGAACAATACTAACTCGGGTTCGGTAAACTCAACGCCACAGTTTTGCTTTGAAAACTACTCAAAAAAACAATGGAAGGCTGAGCTTTCGTGGGTGGTGATGTTTATTGAGACTGCAGGCTTCCTTATCCCACTGATGTTGAATGTGTTCTGCTCTGTCATGGTGCTAAGGATACTGAGGAACCCCAAAACCATCAGCCGCGGAGGAAACCTCAACAAAGCAAAAATCCTGAGGATGGTCTTTGTGCATTTGCTAATCTTCTGCTTCTGTTTCATTCCCTACAATGTGAATCTCATCTTCTACACCTTGGTCCGCTCCAAAATCCTAAAGGGATGCTTTGCAGAACATGTTGTAAGAACCATCTACCCCATCGCTCTGTGCATAGCGGTGACCAACTGCTGCTTTGATCCAGTTGTCTACTACTTCACTTCAGAGGCCATTCAAAGCTCCATTAAACGAAAGTCTTCAGCATGGCAAAATGGTGCCAGGCTATTCGAAAGACTACAGATGGACAGCTTGCAAAGCAGCCCAAGTTCAACGCCCAAGAGTTTGACGCTGAAAAGTCTGAGACCCAAAATATTTGACAATGAGTCCACGGTCTAAAGACAGCCTGGTAATGTGAGCTACAAATTTGACTTAAGCGAGTATGGCTGACAAAACTTGATTCAAATCAGAGGACATGGGTGAAAGCAGAGTGCCTTAGAAAAACAACATAAACAAAATGGTTACTAGGGAGTCCGGCTCACCTATCGGACACAACAGAGACTTTAGACCGGAAGATAATGATTCAGTCAACAATAGGTACTAACACAAAGAAAGAACTTCTTTTACAGAGAAGACTCACCTTTAAGAAAAACCCTAATTTGACAGTGCTGAACCAGTATTACAACTCTTTACATCTACTGCCCTGTACGGTTTTCAAGTATTTGTTTTATGTGTATTGAGGTTTTTAAGAAGTTTTTAGAGAATCATGTTCTATAAAAGCTTTGATTCCCATTCTGAAAGTGAATTAAATATTTTTGTAACATTTTGAAGTGTTGTGTATTGAATTCAATACTTGTTTGATCAAGCGGTAGGTTGTGAAATACTTGGCCCTATCTTGGAAGAATTTTTTTCCCCATGTGGCTTTCACTGTTCCCAGCTAAATAAGTCATCTAGACTGGTTAGTCATATGTGTGTGGTTGGCCCCTCAGTGCACAATACATTTATAAAGTTTTAAATTGTTTCATTACATGTGTTGGTAATAAATGAAAAGTGTTCCAACAAAACTGATGGTCTTTAGAAAAAGAAAAGTGGGTCAAAATGTCATCATTTCTGCATATACAACAACACTGGAACCGTAAAAAACTCAACCTACACACAATATAGATTTTCCAAGTTCCTAAAATTTGTTGGAAATCCTGAAAAACTAATTTAGACCGGATCCAGGCTCACACTGTGTGAAAACATAAGTTTCATAGCAACGATGTGTATATTTCTTCCATGCTTGTGACAAGCTGTGTGATGCAAGACTGAACACTGCACATACCTGCCGACAGCCTCAGGGTCTGTACTGACATGGTTAGACTCATCACCTCACCAGCAATGATGAGAAAGGGCTGTAAAACTAAAGCAGGCAAGAAACAACTTGCCTCTTGAGGGAAAGGGTAATAAAACAGTCTAGAGGGGGTTTTTGTAGAGCAGTATTTGGTCAGATCATTGTATGCTGATCAACTTCCCAAAAAGATAAACAAATTTTATACAAACCATAAGAAAAGTTCTGCACATTACAGCACAAGAACATATTACAAATACAAATAATAAAACTTTGTATGCACTCACAGGGATTTTTAATTTTTATGTGTTCATGGACTGACACGCAAGTGGCATTACTGCTTACAGCCCCTTGTTTCAGTGAATTATTGCTTTTACTTTATGAGCTACAGTTTATGATTAACTCTAGTCACTCACATAAGTTCATAACAAGGTGTTGTAAACAAGGTGTAGTAAAACGCTTTGAGTGTCTAGAAAAGCGCTATATAAATGCAATCCTACCAGAACGCCTACAAAAAACCCGAAAGTTAATCTGACAATTTTCAGGTCAATGAAAAAAATTTTAAATTGACATCTGACAACCTGTAGGCTAAACTAGAGATTAGAACTCTTGTATCCCTCTAAAAAACGTCATTAAAAGTAATCAGTCAGCTATAAATTAGAGGAACAGGGCGAGAGAGAGAGAGAGACCCTGACCTGTTGGTGTCTAGGTGTGAACTGCTTCAGTCAGCGGCAGATTCCCAACTGCAGCATCCTGACAAGCTAGCCACAGTTAAACACCAGCTGACTGGAAAAATACCTTTAATCACACTGACAATGCTCCCATCCTGCTACTGGTGAGTGACTAAATTCTACCTTTAAATATTCTCTTTGGTTGTGGCAACTGTAAAATTAAGTATAATTTTTCTCTAAATTAAGCATATTAATTGCTCAAACTTTTGCAGAAAAATTTGTAATATCCATACAGATTTAAAGATGGGGTCCTCTATTTTAAATCTGACAGGTCATCGACAGGTCATCGAATTAAAAACATCTGTCTTAATAATAACGCTATGAGAAAGAGAATTTGTCACCTATTTTAATTTTGAAAAGTTATTTCCAAATTTGAATTAAAGTTAGTTTTTAGATATTAGAAATATATATATTTTTTATTCTTCTATTGATGCTCATTTTGTGACTGAATCGGTTCTTTAATGACCTACATTATAGATGAGCTGGCAAGAAAAAAAAGATAAACTTTAATCATGATCACACACAACAAACAATTGTAAAAAGCTATAATCAGACTCTGCCTTTACAACCGGAAAAATGCTCACCTGATTGCCTATGCAGTGCAAACTTAGTTCAATTATAAAATCTCAATTAAAAAAAAAAAAAGATTGATTTTATGGGCTCTGGTAAATGTGTATTTAATCTGTCAATGTAATGAAATACATCAGTTACAGTAAGTGCTTTTTCGGTTGGCTTTATGCATGTAATGACACCAAATGTTTGCTTTGTTTCTTTACAAGCAGGAAGCTGCTGGTAAAAATTTATTGGCAAAATCAATTTGTTTTCTATATAACATACAGTGGAATATATACGGATGTGTATTCGTGTCATCTCAGCAAATTTGCATTTCAATTTAAAAAAAAAAATTGTTTTGTTTGATTAAGTTTTAACTTACTACACGTTTAACTGCTCCAGCAGATCTTTCGTCACATATGCCCTCTTCAACCGATCAAACCCTCCTCCAGATATAAGACCATAACAATTTGACGTCCTGGAAGTGGTCAAATCATTTTGAGACATGGAGCAGTGGAATATGACTGATTTGACAGCCAAGCCGGTCTCACTTTTGTCTAACTGTACTGTCGATATAAGCTACCGCTTCACCTTCTACAAAGTATCCTACAGTGTCATCTTCCTGCTGGGGGTGGCCACCAACAGCCTGGTTCTGCGCAGACTGTGTCTGTCTCCCTGTACCATGAACAGCACAGCCATTTACATGGCCAGTCTATCGACGACTGACTTGTTTTTTGTCATCTCTCTACCTCTGAGAATCTACTACTACCACCAAAAGGCTCAAGCCTTGTCCTCCAAGACAGAGGACAGCCCCAGTTGGACTCTTGGGCCAGCTTACTGCCAGATCACATTCACTCTCAAATACATCAGCCTGTATGGGGGCATCTTCTTCCTGGTGTGCATTGCTGTGGACCGTTACTTTGCTGTAGTGCACCCCCTGGCATCGACACTGCGCAGGTTGCGTGCCGCACGGGTGGTGAGCGGAGGGATCTGGTGCCTGGTTCTGGGGCTCAGTGTGTGTCTGCCTGCGCTGCGGTTAGCGGCTTCTCACCAGAACAAGGCCTGTCTGCTGGATCCGTCCTCACGACACCATCGCACCCTTATCCTGTTATTCCTGGGCATAGCCCTGGGGTCATTTCTGCTGCCCACTCTTGTACTCCTCTACAGCTACTGCCGGGTGCTGAGTGTCCTTAGCAAGATGAGACACCGCTGCCGCAGCAACCGCCACGGCCATCTGCACACTCTAAGGGTTATTTACTCAGTGCTGGGTGTGTTTCTCCTGTGCTTTCTCCCCTATCACATCAACCTGCTGGGATATACTCTCACACACATGAAGCTGTTGCCACATTGTGGCCTGGCCAAGGCGACCAAGGCTATGCATCCTGTGGTCCTTTCCTTAGCCAGTTTCAACTGCTGCCTCAACCCACTCATCTACTATTTCTCCAGCAGCCCGGTGCACAGGGAGGTGCCCAGTAGTGGAGGCAGTGGTAGCCGGTGACACAAGTACTGTAAGACCTCTTTATTAACAAAAGCATTAGATTGCTTTACTGTACTTTTGTCAATTTGCAAAAAGTATCCTGTTACCTATATTTTTTTTTCCGTTATAGTGAAACCATAACCACCTTTGTGTATGTTAAAAGTGTAATCTGTTGTTGTTTTCAGTTTCCGTGTGTGTGTGTGCCCCACGTGTGGAGCAGTCAGAGTAAAGAAGCACTGTGAAATCATTTTATTTTTGGCAAAGCAGCTTCGTATGTTTGGGAAATGCTGACATGGAATGAGATCAGTAGTGAAAGCAGGATTTATGTAGAATCTCCTTTTATTATTCTTATTGTTGTTATTATTATTATTATTATTATTATTATTTAAGTGACTCTTAAACAGTGACAACAATCTGCTTCTTTTGGGCCAATAAATCCTAAATGATTGATATCCAAAGCGTCTCTATGTCATGTATACATCAATCTCTGTGAAATGCTGTGATATTATTGGCATCCTAGTCTAATAGCAATGAAAGATCAAACTGACCGTCCTCCATGCAAGTCTCTCCATGATGAGGTTCTCGCAGGTCTCCAGATGTTTGACGATCTCTTTGCTTAGCGTGGGGTCGGCCTTGATAAAGCTCTCGATAACTTTATAGAAATCAAAGGCGGTCAGGTTGAACACATTTAGTATCCAGGGGAAACACACATCTGTTTCGGCTGAGTCGGCTCCTCCATGGCTGTACCCTCCATTTTTGAAACTGCTCTCTAATCATGTGGAGCAAAGAACAACATTAGAATTGGTCACACGTAAAAGATGTGTAAAACTTTAATTACTGATAACAGATGACCAAAAATACAGAATACTTCATAAAGAGCTATATTATTATTCATTTATAAGAAAGTTATAGGACATGCCTCCATATGTTGCCATGACTACCTCCAAAGCACAAGCCAAAAGCGATGTGTGGAATGTGGAGTCATTCAGGAGTTTACTGGAAAGGAAATCAAATGACTCAGCTCCATGGAAGAAAGTGTGTGTCAAAACAATAGAAAGCATGCATGCAATTCCAATGCACCAACATGGATTAGAGTCATAATTCCCACTATTCTGATAAAAGTGGAGAAAAAAAAACATACCTGAAATTTTGCACAGACAGGCGCTTCTCTTCCTACGGAAAAAAAACAAAAACAAAAAAACACCCAAAAAAAATAAGACCTCAACGTTAAGATTTACCAAAAATATTTTCTTCCTAGAGTGGGATTTATCTTTTAATTGATAAAAGTTTAAATAGGATAAAAGAAAGAAAAAAGAAAACTCTTGTATAATAATTTGGTGACTGATGTCTATAAATCTTATCAGATAGATTTGAAATTAAAGGTAAACATCCAAAACAAAACAGTAAAATTCTCTTAACCCACCAGTTTAAAAAAAAGAAGGGAAAAAAAAAACTGTACCGATTTCAGCATTTCCTCCATTACTCTGTAATACAGTCTGACACCGAGGGTGAATCTCTGAAAGAGAAAAGCAACTCAATTCAGATAAAAACAAAAGAATATGAGGGACAACATGTTGCCATTGTTCCTCCTTTTCGTCTCCATACCTGCCTGCCGTACACTACGCAGCGTGGGCCGACCGCCTGACCGAATCTTTGACTGAACACCTGTCCAAGCGTCTCCAAGCGCTTCTGCACATCCTGCGTCGGATCCACTGTGCAGTGCTGATGAAGGGATAGCGAGAGGGAGAGAGAAAGGTATGTTTGAAAATCTGCAGTTTTATCTTTTAATTAGAGGCAAATTTCTAAAGACCCACTTTGAAATATGTAACCAAATTAGCAGATGGCTGGTCCCCACTGGAAGTGAGATCACCCCTCAGCAGTTGAATGGAGGTCATGGCAGCTCTGATGGGAGATTAGAAAAGAAAAAGAAAAAAATCAGACAAGGACTATAAGGTCCTTTTCAATCAAGTAAGGTTATAATCTGCATCTTAGAGATGTCATTTAAATTGCTGGCAACTTAAAGGGAAATAAACAATCATCACAGAAATGCACAAATGTACATATTGAGAGGTGAGTATCTAAACAGTGCTTAAACCCCCCCCCCACAATACTGCAGAAGCAAACATGAGACCTCTGTCCTTTCCCGCTAGACAAAGAATGATAGATACAGTCAGTGAGGAACTGCTAAGTGCCCACCTGATGGGTGTCTGAGGAGGGACGAGTACTCCATCTTCATCTGACAGGTTCTTCTTTGGTGTTCTCTCCACTTGTGATCTGAATGCAGGAAAAGATTATTGAACATCTTCTTTAAGTTATTTTAAGAACTCAACATCTAAACACTGTACGCTGAAGAAAAAAGGGATTACATCTTGACTTTAGGTGCAAGAACAGTCTCGTCTCCATTGAAAAACATTCGTCCGTCAATGTCTCTGCTCTTGAGGTAGTGTTCTTCATATTGTTGGTCGACATCATTCACCTGGGTTGAAAGTCACAGCAAAAAGTAACGCGCGGTGAGGCAGAAGCCAACAGACACAGCTCTCAAAGGTTTCCGATTCAGATTACAGCTGATTGGAAGAAGGCAAAGCTTTGCTTATTCTACACCTGAACCAGACAACAGGCAAAGCAATAACCAGCGCCAAAAACTCATCGAAATCTTTGTTTTTTCCCCGAGTAACCCAGGCCTTTTGATGACAGCCTATCATGGTGACATTTGTACATTATTTATTTAAGACACCTAAGCAAAAATGCACACCATCTGCCCGTCACCGTGTTCACTATAGTCGTTTAGAGGAGTGTACCACTGTCAGCAAACAGTAGCATCCTGTCTCTGCATTATAGTGACACACTACAAAGGACCTCCTGCTTGAGTGCACATTTACCCAACACGATATACGTGAAAACAAACACATATAGGTAGCAAATAGCGCAACCAACACCTGCCAGACGTTCAAACGCTCTACAGCGGCAGAAGCGGGCAGGAAGAGATAATGAATGGAAACTCCAAATGCAGTTAGTGAGAATAAAACCAAACAGTGGAGCAGGTGTTCTGACAATGACGTCCTACCTGAGGAAAATCTGGGCTTCTTGAAAGATCCATCGACTCTAAGAAAGCCATGAAACTGGTTTGGTATACATTCTTCACCTGCAAATAAATTCACATAAATACATTTTGAGTTGTGTTTGTCCAGTAAGACTATGAGATTTTTTTTTAAAGTCTTCACACCTCTTCTGCACTGCATTCATTCTCTTTGCATAAGGTTTCGAGAAGCTGTACATCAACCTCTGGCTCCACAGCTCGGGATTTAGTTTTGCTCTGGTTGCGACGAGATGTTCGTGTTGGGGGGCTCTGAATTTTGCTGATGGCTGATTCTGAGAATAAATAAATAAATAAATAAATAAAACCTCAAGGAGCTTTAAACCAAACTTTCATGACAAAAAATGGTAATTATTAGACTTTACATTTACTTATTGTACAATCTGAAGTCATAAAAACATTAAAAGCAAAGAACGTGTAAATTAAATGCTACTGAAGCTCACTGTAAAGAGGCTGCAGAAGGTCTGGAGAGCAGCGCTTGATGATTAACTCCAGCGTACAAAGAAGCAGCTGAAATGATATGACCAGGTCATCCTCCATCTGTAAGGCCCTTCCTGCACGCAGCACAGATGCAACACATGAGACGCATCGTCACAACAATTCCGATGCCTTCTTAAAACAACAAAACTTAAACCATGATTTTCCAATTCAACTATTATCTGCAGCTGAACACGAAGGAGGAAGGAAGGGTGAAAAGAAGATGACAGAGAGGCATGAAAACAATTCCATAACGTGTGTTAACAGCTTGATTCTACTTGTTCTTGTTGTTGTTAATGTATTCATAAGCTTAACCGACCTTTGGCCAACAGAAACATCGTCCAGCAAGTCCGCACGGTTTCCCTCTCCCTTGAAAATGATACACCAAATAATTAATCACGCAGCAGCATCAACCTTTCATAACAAGTGCAAAACCGCTAACACACAAGACAATAAATATCATAACATAATCAATGTCACCAACATATTTCCCACATTTAGAAGTTTGCAACTTACTTCCCATCAGACGTCAGATTGAAAATTTTCTTGCAAGTTCTGAAACAGAACAAATTTGCATTTTTTTTCCCCCAATTACACTTAAACTACAAATATTTTTACATTAATCCAATGCAATCTATTTGTATGATCACTTACTTCTCAAACCTCTGGTAAAGAGCCAGCATCACATCATACTTCTTGTCCAGCCGTGACAGTGCAGAGTTCACCTTGGTGCTTATCGTATCCAAGTTCACATCCAACTTCCTCACCAGATCTATAAATTGTTTGACGCTACAAAAGAAAAGATGGAATTAGCATCGAAGTAACTTTCATCCATTCGTCCATCAATCTGTTTCACAAACTATCCAACTGAGAGATGAACAGTGGACCTGGAGCCTATACAGTGGGGCAAAAAAGTATTTAGTCAGCCACCGATTGTGCAAGTTCCCCCACTTAAAATGATGACAGAGGTCAGTAATTTGCACCAGAGGTACACTTCAACTGTGAGAGACAGAATGTGAAAAAAAAAAATCCATGAATTCACATGGTAGGATTTGTAAAGAATTTATTCGTAAATTAGGTTGGAAAATAAGTATTTGGTCACCTCAAACAAGGAAAATCTCTGGCTCTCACAGACCTGTAACGTCTTCTGTAAGAAGCTTTTCTGTCCCCCACTCGTTACCTGTATGAATGGCACCTGTTTGAACTCATCATCTGTATAAAAGACACCTGTCCACAGCCTCAAACAGTCAGACTCCAAACTCCGCCATGGCCAAGACCAAAGAGCTTTTGAAGGACACCAGGAAAAGTATTGTAGACCTGCACCAGACTGGGAAGAGTGAATCTACAATAGGCAAGCAGCTTGGTGTGAAAAAATCTACTGTGGGAGCAATCATCAGAAAATGGAAGACATACAAGACCACTGATAATCTCCCTCGATCTGGGGCTCCACGCAAGATCTTATCCCGTGGGGTCAAAATGATCATGAGAACGGTGAGCAAAGATCCCAGAACCACACGGGGGGACCTGGTGAATGACCTGCAGAGAGCTGGGACCAAAGTAACAAAGGTCACCATCAGTAACACACTACAACGGCAGGGAATCAAATCCCGCAGTGCCAGACGTGTTCCGCTGCTGAAGCCAGTGCATGTCCAGGCCCGTCTGAAGTTTGCCAGAGAGCACATGGATGATACAGCAGAGGATTGGGAGAATGTCATGTGGTCAGATGAAACCAAAGTAGAACTTTTTGGTATAAACTCAACTCGTCGTGTTTGGAGGAAGAAGAATACTGAGTTGCATCCCAAGAACACCATACCTACTGTGAAGCATGGGGGTGGAAACATCATGCTATGGGGCTGTTTTTCTGCCAAGGGGACAGGACGACTGATCCGTGTTAAGGACAGAATGAATGGGGCCATGTATCGTGAGATTTTGAGCCAAAACCTCCTTCCATCAGTGAGAACTTTGAAGATGAAACGAGGCTGGGTCTTCCAACATGACAATGATCCAAAACACACCGCCCGGGCAACAAAGGAGTGGCTCCGTAAGAAGCATTTGAAAGTCCTGGAGTGGCCTAGCCAGTCTCCAGACCTCAACCCCATAGAAAATCTGTGGCGGGAGTTGAAAGTCCGTGTTGCTCGGCGACAGCCCCAAAACATCACTGCTCTCGAGAAGATCTGCATGGAGGAATGGGCCAAAATACCAGCTACTGTGTGTGCAAACCTGGTAAAGACCTATAGTAAACGTTTGACCTCTGTTATTGCCAACAAAGGTTATGTTACAAAGTATTGAGTTGTATTTTTGTTATTGACCAAATACTTATTTTCCACCCTGATTTACGAATAAATTCTTTACAAATCCTACCATGTGGATTCATGGATTTTTTTTTTTTTTCACATTCTGTCTCTCACAGTTGAAGTGTACCTCTGGTGCAAATTACTGACCTCTGTCATCATTTTAGGTGGGGGGACTTGCACAATCGGTGGCTGACTAAATACTTTTTTGCCCCACTGTACCTGGACTGCTTTTCCATCCATCAAAGGGAGAACACACAAAGATCTATCTACAGCTGGAGTACGTAGCAGGAGGATACATGTTTAATGTTCTTACACAGCCTGTAGTTTTTCTACTTTATTTCAAAGAGCAATCCCAAATAAAGTTCTGTCTGCTACCCTGAAAAAAAAAAGTTTCCTATTTCCAAAGAATGAAAATCCCAGCAGCTAATACTCAAGCAAGGCTGAAGTCATCAGCTACCCAACAAAATTTCACATTCACCAATATCTCATGCCAACAGTTGGA